>NC_083733.1:38743566-39396599 GCF_028564815.1 Eubalaena glacialis | reverse complement strand
TCTCTGGCCTGAGAATATCACTGAGATTAGCTTCTGGAACCCTGTGGCCTGGGAACATGACTGAGGTTTGATTGTGGAACCCTGTGCCCTAGGAATATGACTGAAGTTTGATTCTGGAAGCCTGTGGCCTGGGAACATGTCTGAGGCATGATTCTGGAACCCTGTGGCCTTGGAAAATGACTGAGGTTTGATAGTGTTACCCTGTGGCCTGGCAATATGACTGAGGCTTGATTCTGGAACCCTCTTGCCTGGGAACATGACATCAGTTGGATTCTGGGACCCTGTGGCCTGGGAACATGACTGAGGTTTGATTCTGGAACCCTGTGGCCTGGGAACATGACATCCATTTGACTCTGGAACCCTGTGGCCTGGGAACATGATATCGATTGGACTCTGGAAACCTGTGGCCTGGAACATGACTGAGGATTGAATCTCGAACACTGTGGCCTGGGAATATGACTGAGGTTTGATTCGGGAACCCTGTGGCCTTTAAACATGACATCATTTGGATTCTGGATCCCTGTGGCCTAGGAACATGACTGAGGTTTGATTGTGGACCCTGTGGCCTCGGAACATGACTGAGGCTTGATTGTGGACCCTGTGTCCTGGGAACATGACATCAGTTGGATTCTGGAACCCTCTCGCCTGGGAACATGACTGAGGGTTGATTCTGGAACCCTGTTGCCTGGGAACATGACAGAGGTTTTATTGTGATAAATTGTGGCCTGGGAATATGACTGAGGTTTGATTGTGGTATTCTGTGGACTGGGAACATGACTGAGATTTGATTCTGGAACCCTGTGGCCTGGGAACATGACTGAGGCTTTATTCTGGAACCCTGTGGCCGGGGAACATGACTCAGGTTTGATTCTGGTACTCTCTGGCCCGAGAACATCACTGAGATTAGCTTCTGGAACCCTGTGGCCTGGGAACTTGACTGAGGTTAAATTGTGGAACCTGTGGCCTGGGAACATGACATCCGTTTGACTCTGGAACCCTGTGGCCTGGGAACATGATATCGATTGGACTCTGGAAACCTGTGGCCTGGAACATGACTGAGGATTGAATCTCGAACACTGTGGCCTGGGAAAATGACTGAGGTTTGATCCTGGAACCATGTGGCCTGGAAATATGATTAAGGTTTGCTTCTGGAAACCTGTGGCCTAGGAACAAGACGGAGGTTTGAATCTGCAACCCTGTGGCCTGGGAACATGACTGAGGTTTGATTGTGGAACCCTGTGCCCTAGGAATATGACTGAAGTTTGATTCTGGAAGCCTGTGGCCTGGGAACATGTCTGAGGCATGATTCTGGAACCCTGTGGCCTTGAAAAATGACTGAGGTTTGATAGTGTTACCCTGTGGCCTCGCAATATGACTGAGGCTTGATTCTGGAACCCTCTTGCCTGGGAACATGACATCAGTTGGATTCTGGGACCCTGTGGCCTGGGAACATGACTGAGGTTTGATTCTGGAACCCTGTGGCCTGGGAACATGACATCCATTTGACTCTGGAACCCTGTGGCCTGGGAACATGATATCGATTGGACTCTGGAAACCTGTGGCCTGGAACATGACTGAGGATTGAATCTCGAACACTGTGGCCTGGGAAAATGACTGAGGTTTGATCCTGGAACCATGTGGCCTGGAAATATGATTAAGGTTTGCTTCTGGAAACCTGTCGCCTAGGAACAAGACAGAGGTTTGAATCTGCAACCCTGTGGCCCGGGAACATGACTGAGGTTTGATTCTGGAACCCTGTGGCCTGGGAACATGACTGAGGTTTGGTTGTGGATACCTGTGGACTGGGAACATTACTGAGGTTTGATTCTGGAACCCTATGGCCTAGAAAAATGACTGAGGCTTGATTGTGGAACCCTGTCATCTGAGAACATGACTGAGGTTTGATTGTGGAACCCTGTGTCCTGGGAACATGACTGTGGTTTGATGATTGTACCCTGTGTCCTGGCAACATGACTGAGGTTTGTTTCTAAAACCTGCGGCCTGGGAACATGACTGAGGCTTCATTCTTGAACCCTGTGGCCTGGGAAAATGACTGAGGTTTGATTCTGGAACCCTGTAGCCTGGGAACTTGGCTGAGCTTTCATTCTGGACCCCTGTTGCCTGGGAACATGATTTAGGTTTGATTCGGGAACCCTGTGACCTGGGAACATTATGGAGGTTTGATTCTGGAATCCTGTGGCCTGGGAACATGACTGAGGTTTGATTGTGGAACCCTGTGGCCTAGGAATATGACTGAGGTTTGATTCTGGAAGCCTGTGGCCAGGGAACATGTCTGAGGCATGATTGTGGAAGCCTGTGGCCTGGGAAAATGACTGAGGTTTGATGGTGTTACCCTGTGGCCTGGCAATATGACTGAGGTTTGATTCTGGAAGCCTGTGGCCTGGGAACATGACTGAGGTTTGATTCTGGAACGCTGTGGCCTGGCAACATGACATCAGTTGGATTCTGGAACCCTGTGGCCTGGGAACATGACTGAGGTTTGATTCTGGAACCCTGTGGCTTGGGAATATGACATCAGTTGGATTCTGGAACCCTGTGGTCTGGCAACATAACTGAGGTTTGATTCTGGAACCCTGTGGCCTGGGAACATGACTTAAGTTTGATTGTGGAACTCTGAGGCCTGGAACATGACTGAGGTTTGATTCTGGCACCCTGTGGCCTGGGAACATGACTGAGGTTTGATTGTGGAACCCTGTGTCCTGGGAACATGACTGAGGTTTGATTCTAGAACACTCTGGCCTGGGAACATGACTAAGGTTTGATTGTGGAACCCTACGGCCTGTCAACATGACTCAGGTTTGATTCTGGACCCCTGTGGCCTGGGAACATGACTGAGGTTTGATTCTGGAAGCCTGTGCCATGGGAACATGTCTGAGGCTTGATTCCGGAACTCTGTGGCCTGGAAAAATGCCTGAGGTTTGATGATGGAACCCTGTGCCCTGGCAATATGACTGATATTTGATTCTGGAACCCTCTTGCCTGGGAATATGACTGAGGCTTCATTCTGGAAGCCTGTGGCCTGTGAACATGACTGAGGTTTGATTCTGGAACTCTGCAGCCTGGGAACATGACTGAGCTTTCATTCTGGAACCCTGTGGCCTGGGAACATGACTGAGGTTTGATTCTGGAACCCTGTGGCCTTTGAATATGACTGAGGTTTAATTGTGGAAACTTCTGGCCTGGGAACATGACTGAGGCTTGATTGTGGAACCCTGTGTCCTGGGAACATGACATCGGTTTGATTCTGTGACCATGTGGCCTGGGAACATGCCTGAAGTTTGATTCTGGAACCTTGTGGCCTGGTAACATGTCATCAGAAGGATTCTGGAATCCTATGGCCTGGGAAGATGACTGAGCGTTGATTCTGGAACCCTGTGCCCTGGGAACATGACTGAGGTTTGATTGTGGAACCCTCTGGCTTGGGAACATGACTGAGGCTTGATTCTGGAACCCTGTGTCCTGGGAACATGATATCAGTTGGATTCTGGAACCCTGTGGCCTGGGCACATGAGTGAAGGTTGATTCTGGAATCCTGTGGCCTCGGAATATGACTTACATTTGATTGTGGAAACCTGTGGCCTGGGAACATGACATCGGTTGGCTTCTAGAACCCTGTGGCCTGGGAACATGACATCGGTTTGATTGTATAACCTTGTGGCCTGGGAACATGATATCGATTGGATTCTGGTAACCTTTGGCCTGGGAACATGACAACGGTTGGATTCTGGATCCCTGTGGCCTAGGAACATGACTGAGGTTTGATTGTGGACCCTCTGGCCTCGGAACATGACTGAGGCTTGATTGTGGACCCTGTGTCCTGGGAACATGACATCGGTTTGATTCTGTGACCCTGTGGCCTGGGAACATGACATCAGTTGGATTCTGGAACCCTCTCGCCTGGGAACATGACTGAGGGTTGATTCTGGAACCCTGTGGCCTGGGAACATGACAGAGGTTTTATTGTGATAAATTGTGGCCTGGGAATATGACTGAGGTTTGATTGTGGAATTCTGTGGACTGGGAACATGACTGAGATTTGATTCTGGAACCCTGTGGCCTGGGAACATGACTGAGGCTTTATTATGGAACCCTGTGGCCTGGGAACATGACTCAGGTTTGATTCTGGTACTCTCTGGCCTGAGAACATCACTGAGATTAGCTTCTGGAACCCTGTGGCCTGGGAACATGACTGAGGTTTGATTGTGGAACCCTGTGCCCTAGGAATATGACTGAAGTTTGATTCTGGAAGCCTGTGGCCTGGGAACATGACTGAGGTTTGATTCTGGAACCCTGTGGCCTTGGAAAATGACGGAGGTTTGATAGTGTTACCCTGTGGCCTGGCAATATGACTGAGGCTTGATTCTGGAACCCTCTTGCCTGGGAACATGACATCAGTTGGATTCTGGGACCCTGTGGCCTGGGAACATGACTGAGGTTTGATTCTGGAACTCTGTGGCCTGGGAACATGACATCCATTTGACTCTGGAACCCTGTGGCCTGGGAACATGATATCGATTGGACTCTGGAAACCTGTGGCCTGGAACATGACTGAGGATTGAATCTCGAACACTGTGGCCTGGGAAAATGACTGAGGTTTGATCCTGGAACCATGTGGCCTGGAAATATGATTAAGGTTTGCTTCTGGAAACCTGTGGCCTAGGAACAACACGGAGGTTTGAATCTGCAACCCTCTGTCCTGGCAACATGACTGAGGTTTGTTTCTAAAACCTGCGGCCTGGGAACATGACTGAGGCTTCATTCTTGAACCCTGTGGCCTGGGAAAATGACTGAGGTTTGATTCTGGAACCCTGTAGCCTGGGAACTTGGCTGAGCTTTCATTCTGGACCCCTGTTGCCTGGGAACATGATTTAGGTTTGATTCGGGAAACCTGTGACCTGGGAACATTATGGAGGTTTGATTCTGGAATCCTGTGGCCTGGGAACATGACTGAGGTTTGATTCTGGAACCCTGTGGCCTGGGAACATGACTTAAGTTTGATTGTGGAACTCTGAGGCCTGGAACATGACTGAGGTTTGATTCTGGCACCCTGTGGCCTGGGAACATGACTGAGGTTTGATTGTGGAACCCTGTGGCCTGGGAACATGACTGAGGTTTGATTCTGGAAGCCTGTGCCATGGGAACATGTCTGAGGCTTGATTCCGGAACTCTGTGGCCTGGAAAAATGCCTGAGGTTTGATGATGGAACCCTGTGCCCTGGCAATATGACTGATGTTTGATTCTGGAACCCTCTTGCCTGGGAATATGACTGAGGCTTGATTCTGGAAACCTGTGGCCTGGGAACATGACTGAGGATTGAATCGAGAAACCTGTGGCCTGGGAAAATGACTGAGGATTGGTTCTGGAACCATGGGGCCTTGGAACATGACTGAGGTTTGATTGTGGAACCCTGTGTCTTGGGAACATGACATCAATTTGATTCTTGGACCCTGTGGCCTGGGAACATGACATCAGATGGATTCTGGAACCCTGTGGCCTGGGAATATGACTGAGGTTTGATTTTGGAAACCTGTGGCCTAGGAACAAGACTGAGGATTCAATCTGGAACCCTGTGGCCTGGGAACATGACTGAGGGTTGATTGTGGAACCCTGTGTCCTGGCAGCATGACATCAGTTGGATTCTGGAACCCTGTGGCCTGGGAATATGACTTAGGTTTGATTCTGGAACCCTGTGGCCTGGCAACATGAGTGAGGTTTGATTCTTGAACTCTGTTGCCTGGGAAAGTGCCTGACGTTTGATTCTGGAATTCTGCAGCCTGGGAACATGACTGAGCTTTCATTCTGGAACCCTGTGGCCTGGGTACATGACTGAGGTTTGATTCTGGAACCCTGTGGCATGGGAACATGACTGAGGTGTGATTGTAGAACACTGTGCCCTGGGAATATGACTGAAGTTTGATTCTGGAAGCCTGTGGCCTGGGATCATATCTGAGGTTTGATTCTGGAACCCTGTGGCCTTGTTAAATGACTGAGGTTTCATGGTGGAACCCTGTGGCCTGGCAATATGACTGAGGTGTGATTCTGGTAGCCTGTGGACTGGGAATATGACTGAGGCTTGATTCTGGAAGCCTGTGGCCTGTGAACATGACTGAGGTTTGATTCTGGAACTCTGCAGCCTGGGAACATGACTGAGCTTTCATTCTGGAACCCTGTGGCCTGCGAACATGACTGAGGTTTGATTCTGGAACCCTGTGGCCTGGGAATATGACTGAGGTTTAATTGTGGAAACTTCTGGCCTGGGAACATGACTGAGGCTTGATTGTGGAACCGTGTGTCCTGGGAACATGACATCGGTTTGATTCTGTGACCATGTGGCCTGGGAACATGCCTGAAGTTTGATTCTGGAACCTTGTGGCCTGGTACCATGTCATCAGAAGGAATCTGGAATCCTATGGCCTGGGAAGATGACTGAGCGTTATTTCTGGAACCCTGTGCCCTGGGAACATGATATCGATTGGACTCTGGAAACCTGTGGCCTGGAACAAGACTGAGGATTGAATCTCGAACACTGTGGCCTGGGAAAATGACTGAGGTTTGATCCTGGAACCATGTGGCCTGGAAATATGATTAAGGTTTGCTTCTGGAACCCTGTGGCCTGGGAACATGACTGAGGTTTGGTTGTGGATACCTGTGGACTGGGAACATTACTGAGGTTTGATTCTGGAACCCTATGGCCTAGAAAAATGACTGAGGCTTGATTGTGGAACCCTGTCATCTGAGAACATGACTGAGGTTTGATTGTGGAACCCTCTGTCCTGGGAACATGACTGTGGTTTGATGATTGTACCCTGTGTCCTGGCAACATGACTGAGGTTTGTTTCTAAAACCTGCGGCCTGGGAACATGACTGAGGCTTCATTCTTGAACCCTGTGGCCTGGGATAATGACTGAGGTTTGATTCTGGAACCCTGTAGCCTGGGAACTTGGCTGAGCTTTCATTCTGGACCCCTGTTGCCTGGGAACATGATTTAGGTTTGATTCGGGAACCCTGTGACCTGGGAACATTATGGAGGTTTGATTCTGGAATCCTGTGGCCTGGGAACATGACTGAGGTTTGATTGTGGAACCCTGTGGCCTAGGAATATGACTGAGGTTTGATTCTGGAAGCCTGTGGCCAGGGAACATGTCTGAGGCATGATTGTGGAAGCCTGTGGCCTGGGAAAATGACTGAGGTTTGATGGTGTTACCCTGTGGCCTGGCAATATGACTGAGGTTTGATTCTGGAACCCTGTGGCCTGGGAACATGACTGAGGTTTGATTCTGGAACGCTGTGGCCTGGCAACATGACATCAGTTGGATTCTGGAACCCTGTGGCCTGGGAACATGACTGAGGTTTGATTCTGGAACCCTGTGGCTTGGGAATATGACATCAGTTGGATTCTGGAACCCTGTGGTCTGGCAACATAACTGAGGTTTGATTCTGGAACCCTGTGGCCTGGGAACATGACTTAAGTTTGATTGTGGAACTCTGAGGCCTGGAACATGACTGAGGTTTGATTCTGACACCCTGTGGCCTGGGAACATGACTGAGGTTTGATTGTGGAACCCTGTGTCCTGGGAACATGACTGAGGTTTGATTCTAGAACACTCTGGCCTGGGAACATGACTAAGGTTTGATTGTGGAACCCTACGGCCTGTCAACATGACTCAGGTTTGATTCTGGACCCCTGTGGCCTGGGAACATGACTGAGGTTTGATTCTGGAAGCCTGTGCCATGGGAACATGTCTGAGGCTTGATTCCGGAACTCTGTGGCCTGGAAAAATGCCTGAGGTTTGATGATGGAACCCTGTGCCCTGGCAATATGACTGATATTTGATTCTGGAACCCTCTTGCCTGGGAATATGACTGAGGCTTCATTCTGGAAGCCTGTGGCCTGTGAACATGACTGAGGTTTGATTCTGGAACTCTGCAGCCTGGGAACATGACTGAGGCTTGATTGTGGAACCCTGTGTCCTGGGAACATGACATCGGTTTGATTCTGTGACCATGTGGCCTGGGAACATGCCTGAAGTTTGATTCTGGAACCTTGTGGCCTGGTAACATGTCATCAGAAGGATTCTGGAATCCTATGGCCTGGGAAGATGACTGAGCATTGATTCTGGAACCCTGTGCCCTGGGAACATGACTGAGGTTTGATTGTGGAACCCTCTGGCTTGGGAACATGACTGAGGCTTGATTCTGGAACCCTGTGTCCTGGGAACATGATATCAGTTGGATTCTGGAACCCTGTGGCCTGGGCACATGAGTGAAGGTTGATTCTGGAATCCTGTGGCCTCGTAATATGACTTACATTTGATTGTGGAAACCTGTGGCCTGGGAACATGACATCGGTTGGCTTCTAGAACCCTGTGGCCTGGGAACATGACATCGGTTTGATTGTATAACCTTGTGGCCTGGGAACATGATATCGATTGGATTCTGGTAACCTTTGGCCTGGGAACATGACAACGGTTGGATTCTGGATCCCTGTGGCCTAGGAACATGACTGAGGTTTGATTGTGGACCCTCTGGCCTCGGAACATGACTGAGGCTTGATTGTGGACCCTGTGTCCTGGGAACATGACATCGGTTTGATTCTGTGACCCTGTGGCCTGGGAACATGACATCAGTTGGATTCTGGAACCCTCTCGCCTGGGAACATGACTGAGGGTTGATTCTGGAACCCTGTGGCCTGGGAACATGACAGAGCTTTTATTGTGATAAATTGTGGCCTGGGAATATGACTGAGGTTTGATTGTGGAATTCTGTGGACTGGGAACATGACTGAGATTTGATTCTGGAACCCTGTGGCCTGGGAACATGACTGAGGCTTGATTCTGGAACCCTGTGGCCTGGGAACATGACTCAGGTTTGATTCTGGTACTCTCTGGCCTGAGAACATCACTGAGATTAGCTTCTGGAACCCTGTGGCCTGGGAACATGACTGAGGTTAAATTGTGGAACCTGTGGCCTGGGAACATGACATCCGTTTGACTCTGGAACCCTGTGGCCTGGGAACATGATATCGATTGGACTCTGGAAACCTGTGGCCTGGAACATGACTGAGGATTGAATCTCGAGCACTGTGGCCTGGGAAAATGACTGAGGTTTGATCCTGGAACCATGTGGCCTGGAAATATGATTAAGGTTTGCTTCTGGAAACCTGTGGCCTAGGAACAAGACGGAGGTTTGAATCTGCAACCCTGTGGCCCGGGAACATGACTGAGGTTTGATTCTGGAACCCTGTGGCCTGGGAACATGACTGAGGTTTGGTTGTGGATACCTGTGGACTGGGAACATTACTGAGGTTTGATTCTGGAAACCTATGGCCTAGAAAAATGACTGAGGCTTGATTGTGGAACCCTGTCATCTGAGAACATGACTGAGGTTTGATTGTGGAACCCTCTGTCCTGGGAACATGACTGTGGTTTGATGATTGTACCCTGTGTCCTGGCAACATGACTGAGGTTTGTTTCTAAAACCTGCGGCCTGGGAACATGACTGAGGCTTCATTCTTGAACCCTGTGGCCTGGGAAAATGACTGAGGTTTGATTCTGGAACCCTGTAGCCTGGGAACTTGGCTGAGCTTTCATTCTGGACCCCTGTTGCCTGGGAACATGATTTAGGTTTGATTCGGGAACCCTGTGACCTGGGAACATTATGGAGGTTTGATTCTGGAATCCTGTGGCCTGGGAACATGACTGAGGTTTGATTGTGGAACCCTGTGGCCTAGGAATATGACTGAGGTTTGATTCTGGAAGCCTGTGGCCAGGGAACATGTCTGAGGCATGATTGTGGAAGCCTGTGGCCTGGGAAAATGACTGAGGTTTGATGGTGTTACCCTGTGGCCTGGCAATATGACTGAGGTTTGATTCTGGAAGCCTGTGGCCTGGGAACATGACTGAGGTTTGATTCTGGAACGCTGTGGCCTGGCAACATGACATCAGTTGGATTCTGGAACCCTGTGGCCTGGGAACATGACTGAGGTTTGATTCTGGAACCCTGTGGCTTGGGAATATGACATCAGTTGGATTCTGGAACCCTGTGGTCTGGCAACATAACTGAGGTTTGATTCTGGAACCCTGTGGCCTGGGAACATGACTTAAGTTTGATTGTGGAACTCTGAGGCCTGGAACATGACTGAGGTTTGATTCTGGCACCCTGTGGCCTGGGAACATGACTGAGGTTTGATTGTGGAACCCTGTGTCCTGGGAACATGACTGAGGTTTGATTCTAGAACACTCTGGCCTGGGAACATGACTAAGGTTTGATTGTGGAACCCTACGGACTGTCAACATGACTCAGGTTTGATTCTGGACCCCTGTGGCCTGGGAACATGACTGAGGTTTGATTCTGGAAGCCCGTGCCATGGGAACATGTCTGAGGCTTGATTCCGGAACTCTGTGGCCTGGAAAAATGCCTGAGGTTTGATGATGGAACCCTGTGCCCTGGCAATATGACTGATATTTGATTCTGGAACCCTCTTGCCTGGGAATAAGACTGAGGCTTCATTCTGGAAGCCTGTGGCCTGTGAACATGACTGAGGTTTGATTCTGGAACTCTGCAGCCTGGGAACATGACTGAGCTTTCATTCTGGAACCCTGTGGCCTGGGAACATGACTGAGGTTTGATTCTGGAACCCTGTGGCCTGGGAATATGACTGAGGTTTAATTGTGGAAACTTCTGGCCTGGGAACATGACTGAGGCTTGATTGTGGAACCCTGTGTCCTGGGAACATGACATCGGTTTGATTCTGTGACCATGTGGCCTGGGAACATGCCTGAAGTTTGATTCTGGAACCTTGTGGCCTGGTAACATGTCATCAGAAGGATTCTGGAATCCTATGGCCTGGGAAGATGACTGAGCGTTGATTCTGGAACCCTGTGCCCTGGGAACATGACTGAGGTTTGATTGTGGAACCCTCTGGCTTGGGAACATGACTGAGGCTTGATTCTGGAACCCTGTGTCCTGGGAACATGATATCAGTTGGATTCTGGAACCCTGTGGCCTGGGCACATGAGTGAAGGTTGATTCTGGAATCCTGTAGCCTCGGAATATGACTTACATTTGATTGTGGAAACCTGTGGCCTGGGAACATGACATCGGTTGGCTTCTAGAACCCTGTGGCCTGGGAACATGACATCGGTTTGATTGTATAACCTTGTGGCCTGGGAACATGATATCGATTGGATTCTGGTAACCTTTGGCCTGGGAACATGACAACGGTTGGATTCTGGATCCCTGTGGCCTAGGAACATGACTGAGGTTTGATTGTGGACCCTCTGGCCTCGGAAAATGACTGAGGCTTGATTGTGGACCCTGTGTCCTGGGAACATGACATCGGTTTGATTCTGTGACCCTGTGGCCTGGGAACATGACATCAGTTGGATTCTGGAACCCTCTCGCCTGGGAACATGACTGAGGGTTGATTCTGGAACCCTGTGGCCTGGGAACATGACAGAGGTTTTATTGTGATAAATTGTGGCCTGGGAATATGACTGAGGTTTGATTGTGGAATTCTGTGGACTGGGAACATGACTGAGATTTGATTCTGGAACCCTGTGGCCTGGGAACATGCCTGAGGCTTGATTCTGGAACCCTGTGGCCTGGGAACATGACTCAGGTTTGATTCTGGTACTCTCTGGCCTGAGAACATCACTGAGATTAGCTTCTGGAACCCTGTGGCCTGGGAACATGACTGAGGTTAAATTGTGGAACCTGTGGCCTGGGAACATGACATCCGTTTGACTCTGGAACCCTGTGGCCTGGGAACATGATATCGATTGGACTCTGGAAACCTGTGGCCTGGAACATGACTGAGGATTGAATCTCGAGCACTGTGGCCTGGGAAAATGACTGAGGTTTGATCCTGGAACCATGTGGCCTGGAAATATGATTAAGGTTTGCTTCTGGAAACCTGTGGCCTAGGAACAAGACGGAGGTTTGAATCTGCAACCCTGTGGCCCGGGAACATGACTGAGGTTTGATTCTGGAACCCTGTGGCCTGGGAACATGACTGAGGTTTGGTTGTGGATACCTGTGGACTGGGAACATTACTGAGGTTTGATTCTGGAACCCTATGGCCTAGAAAAATGACTGAGGCTTGATTGTGGAACCCTGTCATCTGAGAACATGACTGAGGTTTGATTGTGGAACCCTCTGTCCTGGGAACATGACTGTGGTTTGATGATTGTACCCTGTGTCCTGGCAACATGACTGAGGTTTGTTTCTAAAACCTGCGGCCTGGGAACATGACTGAGGCTTCATTCTTGAACCCTGTGGCCTGGGATAATGACTGAGGTTTGATTCTGGAACCCTGTAGCCTGGGAACTTGGCTGAGCTTTCATTCTGGACCCCTGTTGCCTGGGAACATGATTTAGGTTTGATTCGGGAACCCTGTGGCCTGGGAACATGACTGAGGTTTGATTCTGGAACGCTGTGGCCTGGCAACATGACATCAGTTGGATTCTGGAACCCTGTGGCCTGGGAACATGACTGAGGTTTGATTCTGGAACCCTGTGGCTTGGGAATATGACATCAGTTGGATTCTGGAACCCTGTGGTCTGGCAACATAACTGAGGTTTGATTCTGGAACCCTGTGGCCTGGGAACATGACTTAAGTTTGATTGTGGAACTCTGAGGCCTGGAACATGACTGAGGTTTGATTCTGGCACCCTGTGGCCTGGGAACATGACTGAGGTTTGATTGTGGAACCCTGTGTCCTGGGAACATGACTGAGGTTTGATTCTAGAACACTCTGGCCTGGGAACATGACTAAGGTTTGATTGTGGAACCCTACGGCCTGTCAACATGACTCAGGTTTGATTCTGGACCCCTGTGGCCTGGGAACATGACTGAGGTTTGATTCTGGAAGCCTGTGCCATGGGAACATGTCTGAGGCTTGATTCCGGAACTCTGTGGCCTGGAAAAATGCCTGAGGTTTGATGATGGAACCCTGTGCCCTGGCAATATGACTGATATTTGATTCTGGAACCCTCTTGCCTGGGAATATGACTGAGGCTTCATTCTGGAAGCCTGTGGCCTGTGAACATGACTGAGGTTTGATTCTGGAACTCTGCAGCCTGGGAACATGACTGAGCTTTCATTCTGGAACCCTGTGGCCTGGGAACATGACTGAGGTTTGATTCTGGAACCCTGTGGCCTGGGAATATGACTGAGGTTTAATTGTGGAAACTTCTGGCCTGGGAACATGACTGAGGCTTGATTCTGGAACCCTGTGTCCTGGGAACATGATATCAGTTGGATTCTGGAACCCTGTGGCCTGGGCACATGAGTGAAGGTTGATTCTGGAATCCTGTGGCCTCGGAATATGACTTACATTTGATTGTGGAAACCTGTGGCCTGGGAACATGACATCGGTTGGCTTCTAGAACCCTGTGGCCTGGGAACATGACATCGGTTTGATTGTATAACCTTGTGGCCTGGGAACATGATATCGATTGGATTCTGGTAACCTTTGGCCTGGGAACATGACTGAGGCTTTATTCTGGAACCCTGTGGCCTGGGAACATGACTCAGGTTTGATTCTGGTACTCTCTGGCCTGAGAACATCACTGAGATTAGCTTCTGGAACCCTGTGGCCTGGGAACATGACTGAGGTTAAATTGTGGAACCTGTGGCCTGGGAACATGACATCCGTTTGACTCTGGAACCCTGTGGCCTGGGAACATGATATCGATTGGACTCTGGAAACCTGTGGCCTGGAACATGACTGAGGATTGAATCTCGAGCACTGTGGCCTGGGAAAATGACTGAGGTTTGATCCTGGAACCATGTGGCCTGGAAATATGATTAAGGTTTGCTTCTGGAAACCTGTGGCCTAGGAACAAGACGGAGGTTTGAATCTGCAACCCTGTGGCCCGGGAACATGACTGAGGTTTGATTCTAGAACCCTGTGGCCTGGGAACATGACTGAGGTTTGGTTGTGGATACCTGTGGACTGGGAACATTACTGAGGTTTGATTCTGGAACCCTATGGCCTAGAAAAATGACTGAGGCTTGATTGTGGAACCCTGTCATCTGAGAACATGACTGAGGTTTGACTGTGGAACCCTCTGTCCTGGGAACATGACTGTGGTTTGATGATTGTACCCTGTGTCCTGGCAACATGACTGAGGTTTGTTTCTAAAACCTGCGGCCTTGGAACATGACTGAGGCTTCATTCTTGAACCCTGTGGCCTGGGAAAATGACTGAGGTTTGATTCTGGAACCCTGTAGCCTGGGAACTTGGCTGAGCTTTCATTCTGGACCCCTGTTGCCTGGGAACATGATTTAGGTTTGATTCGGGAACCCTGTGACCTGGGAACATTATGGAGGTTTGATTCTGGAATCCTGTGGCCTGGGAACATGACTGAGGTTTGATTGTGGAACCCTGTGGCCTAGGAATATGACTGAGGTTTGATTCTGGAAGCCTGTGGCCAGGGAACATGTCTGAGGCATGATTGTGGAAGCCTGTGGCCTGGGAAAATGACTGAGGTTTGATGGTGTTACCCTGTGGCCTGGCAATATGACTGAGGTTTGATTCTGGAAGCCTGTGGCCTGGGAACATGACTGAGGTTTGATTCTGGAACGCTGTGGCCTGGCAACATGACATCAGTTGGATTCTGGAACCCTGTGGTCTGGCAACATAACTGAGGTTTGATTCTGGAACCCTGTGGCCTGGGAACATGACTTAAGTTTGATTGTGGAACTCTGAGGCCTGGAACATGACTGAGGTTTGATTCTGGCACCCTGTGGCCTGGGAACATGACTGAGGTTTGATTGTGGAACCCTGTGTCCTGGGAACATGACTGAGGTTTGATTCTAGAACACTCTGGCCTGGGAACATGACTAAGGTTTGATTGTGGAACCCTACGGACTGTCAACATGACTCAGGTTTGATTCTGGACCCCTGTGGCCTGGGAACATGACTGAGGTTTGATTCTGGAAGCCCGTGCCATGGGAACATGTCTGAGGCTTGATTCCGGAACTCTGTGGCCTGGAAAAATGCCTGAGGTTTGATGATGGAACCCTGTGCCCTGGCAATATGACTGATATTTGATTCTGGAACCCTCTTGCCTGGGAATAAGACTGAGGCTTCATTCTGGAAGCCTGTGGCCTGTGAACATGACTGAGGTTTGATTCTGGAACTCTGCAGCCTGGGAACATGACTGAGCTTTCATTCTGGAACCCTGTGGCCTGGGAACATGACTGAGGTTTGATTCTGGAACCCTGTGGCCTGGGAATATGACTGAGGTTTAATTGTGGAAACTTCTGGCCTGGGAACATGACTGAGGCTTGATTGTGGAACCCTGTGTCCTGGGAACATGACATCGGTTTGATTCTGTGACCATGTGGCCTGGGAACATGCCTGAAGTTTGATTCTGGAACCTTGTGGCCTGGTAACATGTCATCAGAAGGATTCTGGAATCCTATGGCCTGGGAAGATGACTGAGCGTTGATTCTGGAACCCTGTGCACTGGGAACATGACTGAGGTTTGATTGTGGAACCCTCTGGCTTGGGAACATGACTGAGGCTTGATTCTGGAACCCTGTGTCCTGGGAACATGATATCAGTTGGATTCTGGAACCCTGTGGCCGGGGCACATGAGTGAAGGTTGATTCTGGAAACCTGTGGCCTCGGAATATGACTTACATTTGATTGTGGAAACCTGTGGCCTGGGAACATGACATCGGTTGGCTTCTAGAACCCTGTGGCCTGGGAACATGACATCGGTTTGATTGTATAACCCTGTGGCCTGGGAATATGATATCGATTGGATTCTGGTAACCTTTGGCCTGGGAACATGACAACGGTTGGATTCTGGATCCCTGTGGCCTAGGAACATGACTGAGGTTTGATTGTGGACCCTCTGGCCTCGGAACATGACTGAGGCTTGATTGTGGACCCTGTGTCCTGGGAACATGACATCGGTTTGATTCTGTGACCCTGTGGCCTGGGAACATGACATCAGTTGGATTCTGGAACCCTCTCGCCTGGGAACATGACTGAGGGTTGATTCTGGAACCCTGTGGCCTGGGAACATGACAGAGGTTTTATTGTGATAAATTGTGGCCTGGGAATATGACTGAGGTTTGATTGTGGAATTCTGTGGACTGGGAACATGACTGAGATTTGATTCTGGAACCCTGTGGCCTGGGAACATGACTGAGGCTTTATTATGGAACCCTGTGGCCTGGGAACATGACTCAGGTTTGATTCTGGTACTCTCTGGCCTGAGAACATCACTGAGATTAGCTTCTGGAACCCTGTGGCCTGGGAACATGACTGAGGTTAAATTGTGGAACCTGTGGCCTGGGAACATGACATCCGTTTGACTCTGGAACCCTGTGGCCTGGGAACATGATATCGATTGGACTCTGGAAACCTGTGGCCTGGAACATGACTGAGGATTGAATCTCGAGCACTGTGGCCTGGGAAAATGACTGAGGTTTGATCCTGGAACCATGTGGCCTGGAAATATGATTAAGGTTTGCTTCTGGAAACCTGTGGCCTAGGAACAAGACGGAGGTTTGAATCTGCAACCCTGTGGCCCGGGAACATGACTGAGGTTTGATTCTGGAACCCTGTGGCCTGGGAACATGACTGAGGTTTGGTTGTGGATACCTGTGGACTGGGAACATTACTGAGGTTTGATTCTGGAACCCTATGGCCTAGAAAAATGACTGAGGCTTGATTGTGGAACCCTGTCATCTGAGAACATGACTGAGGTTTGATTGTGGAACCCTCTGTCCTGGGAACATGACTGTGGTTCGATGATTGTACCCTGTGTCCTGGCAACATGACTGAGGTTTGTTTCTAAAACCTGCGGCCTGGGAACATGACTGAGGCTTCATTCTTGAACCCTGTGGCCTGGGAAAATGACTGAGGTTTGATTCTGGAACCCTGTAGCCTGGGAACTTGGCTGAGCTTTCATTCTGGACCCCTGTTGCCTGGGAACATGATTTAGGTTTGATTCGGGAACCCTGTGACCTGGGAACATTATGGAGGTTTGATTCTGGAATCCTGTGGCCTGGGAACATGACTGAGGTTTGATTGTGGAACCCTGTGGCCTAGGAATATGACTGAGGTTTGATTCTGGAAGCCTGTGGCCAGGGAACATGTCTGAGGCATGATTGTGGAAGCCTGTGGCCTGGGAAAATGACTGAGGTTTGATGGTGTTACCCTGTGGCCTGGCAATATGACTGAGGTTTGATTCTGGAAGCCTGTGGCCTGGGAACATGACTGAGGTTTGATTCTGGAACGCTGTGGCCTGGCAACATGACATCAGTTGGATTCTGGAACCCTGTGGCCTGGGAACATGACTGAGGTTTGATTCTGGAACCCTGTGGCTTGGGAATATGACATCAGTTGGATTCTGGAACCCTGTGGTCTGGCAACATAACTGAGGTTTGATTCTGGAACCCTGTGGCCTGGGAACATGACTTAAGTTTGATTGTGGAACTCTGAGGCCTGGAACATGACTGAGGTTTGATTCTGGCACCCTGTGGCCTGGGAACATGACTGAGGTTTGATTGTGGAACCCTGTGTCCTGGGAACATGACTGAGGTTTGATTCTAGAACACTCTGGCCTGGGAACATGACTAAGGTTTGATTGTGGAACCCTACGGCCTGTCAACATGACTCAGGTTTGATTCTGGACCCCTGTGGCCTGGGAACATGACTGAGGTTTGATTCTGGAAGCCTGTGCCATGGGAACATGTCTGAGGCTTGATTCCGGAACTCTGTGGCCTGGAAAAATGCCTGAGGTTTGATGATGGAACCCTGTGCCCTGGCAATATGACTGATGTTTGATTCTGGAACCCTCTTGCCTGGGAACATGACTGAGGCTTGATTCTGGAAACCTGTGGCCTGGGAACATGACTGAGGATTGGTTCTGGAACCATGGGGCCTGGGAACATCACTGAGGTTTGATTGTGGAACCCTGTGTCTTGGGAACATGACATCAATTTGATTCTTGGACCCTGTGGCCTGGGAACATGACATCAGATGGATTCTGGAACCCTGTGGCCTGGGAATATGACTGAGGTTTGATTTTGGAAACCTGTGGCCTAGGAACAAGACTGAGGTTTCAATCTGGAACCCTGTGGCCTGGGAACATGACTGAGGGTTGATTGTGGAACCCTGTGTCCTGGCAGCATGACATCAGTTGGATTCTGGAACCCTGTGGCCTGGGAATATGACTTAGGTTTGATTCTGGAACCCTGTGGCCTGGCAACATGAGTGAGGTTTGATTCTTGAACTCTGTTGCCTGGGAAAGTGCCTGACGTTTGATTCTGGAATTCTGCAGCCTGGGAACATGACTGAGCTTTCATTCTGGAACCCTGTGGCCTGGGTACATGACTGAGGTTTGATTCTGGAACCCTGTGGCCTGGGAACATGACTGAGGTGTGATTGTAGAACACTGTGCCCTGGGAATATGACTGAAGTTTGATTCTGGAAGCCTGTGGCCTGGGATCATATCTGAGGTTTGATTCTGGAACCCTGTGGCCTTGTTAAATGACTGAGGTTTCATGGTGGAACCCTGTGGCCTGGCAATATGACTGAGGTGTGATTTTGGTAGCCTGTGGCCTGGGAATATGACTGAGGCTTGATTCTGGAAGCCTGAGGTCTGGGAACATGACTCAGGTTTGATTCTGGTACTCTCTGGCCTGAGAACATCACTGAGATTAGCTTCTGGAACCCTGTGGCCTGGGAACATGACTGAGGTTAAATTGTGGAACCTGTGGCCTGGGAACATGACATCCTTTTGACTCTGGAACCCTGTGGCCTGGGACCATGATATCGATTGGACTCTGGAAACCTGTGGCCTGGAACATGACTGAGGATTGAATCTCGAACACTGTGGCCTGGGAAAATGACTGAGGTTTGATCCTGGAACCATGTGGCCTGGAAATATGATTAAGGTTTGCTTCTGGAAACCTGTGGCCTAGGAACAAGACGGAGGTTTGAATCTGCAACCCTGTGGCCCGGGAACATGACTGAGGTTTGATTGTGGAACCCTGTGCCCTAGGAATATGACTGAAGTTTGATTCTGGAAGCCTGTGGCCTGGGAACATGTCTGAGGCATGATTCTGGAACCCTGTGGCCTTGGAAAATGACTGAGGTTTGATAGTGTTACCCTGTGGCCTGGCAATATGACTGAGGCTTGATTCTGGAACCCTCTTGCCTGGGAACATGACATCAGTTGGATTCTGGGACCCTGTGGCCTGGGAACATGACTGAGGTTTGATTCTGGAACCCTGTGGCCTTGGAACATGACATCAGATGGATTCTGGAACCCTGTGGTCTGGGAACATGACTGAGGTTTGCTTCTGGAACCCTGTGGCTTAGGAATATGACATCAGTTGGATTCTGGAACCCTGTGGTCTGGCAACATAACTGAGGGTTGATTCTGTAACCCTGTGGCCTGGGAACATGCCTTACGTTTGATTGTGGAACCCTGTGGCCCGGGAACATGACTGAGGTTTGATTCTGGAACCCTGTGGCCTGGGAACATGACTGAGGTTTGGTTGTGGATACCTGTGGACTGGGAACATTACTGAAGTTTGATTCTGGAACCCTATGGCCTAGAAAAATGACTGAGGCTTGATTGTGGAACCCTGTCATCTGAGAACATGACTGAGGTTTGATTGTGGAACCCTCTGTCCTGGGAACATGACTGTGGTTTGATGATTGTACCCTGTGTCCTGGCAACATGACTGAGGTTTGTTTCTAAAACCTGCGGCCTGGGAACATGACTGAGGCTTCATTCTTGAACCCTGTGGCCTGGGAAAATGACTGAGGTTTCATTCTGGAACCCTGTAGCCTGGGAACTTGGCTGAGCTTTCATTCTCGACCCTTGTTGCCTGGGAACATGATTTAGGTTTGATTCGGGAACCCTGTGACCTGGGAACATTATGGAGGTTTGACTCTGGAATCCTGTGGCCTGGGAACATGACTGAGGTTTGATTGTGGAACCCTGTGGCCTAGGAATATGACTGAGGTTTAATTCTGGAAGCCTGTGGCTAGGGAACATGTCTGAGGCATGATTGTGGAAGCCTGTGACCTGGGAAAATGACTGAGGTTTGATGGTGTTACCCTGTGGCCTGGCAACATGAGTGAGGTTTGATTCTTGAACTCTGTTGCCTGGGAAAGTGCCTGACGTTTGATTCTGGAATTCTGCAGCCTGGGAACATGACTGAGCTTTCATTCTGGAACCCTGTGGCCTGGGTACATGACTGAGGTTTGATTCTGGAACCCTGTGGCCTGGGAACATGACTGAGGTGTGATTGTAGAACACTGTGCCCTGGGAATATGACTGAAGTTTGATTCTGGAAGCCTGTGGCTTGGGATCATATCTGAGGTTTGATTCTGGAACCCTGTGGCCTTGTTAAATGACTGAGGTTTCATGGTGGAACCCTGTGGCCTGGCAATATGACTGAGGTGTGATTCTGGAAGCCTGTGGCCTGGGAATATGACTGAGGCTTGATTCTGGAAGCCTGTGGCCTGTGAACATGACTGAGGTTTGATTCTGGAACTCTGCAGCCTGGGAACATGACTGAGCTTTCATTCTGGAATCCTGTGGCCTGGGAACATGACTGAGGTTTGATTCTGGAACCCTGTGGCCTGGGAATATGACTGAGGTTTAATTGTGGAAACTTCTGGCCTGGGAACATGACTGAGGCTTGATTGTGAAACCCTGTGTCCTGGGAACATGACATCGGTTTGATTCTGTGACCATGTGGCCTTGGAATATGCCTGAAGTTTGATTCTGGAATCTTGTGGCCTGGGAACATGACTGAGGTTTGATTGTGGAACCCTTTTCCCTGGGAATATGACTGAAGTTTGATTCTGGAACCCTGTGGCCTGGGAACATGACTGAGGTTTGATTGTGGAACCCTCTGGCTTGGGAACATGACTGAGGCTTGATTCTGGAACCCTGTGGCCTGGGAACATGATATCAGTTGGATTCTGGAACCCTGTGGCCTGGGCACATGAGTGAAGGTTGATTCTGGAATCCTGTGGCCTCGGAATATGACTTACATTTGATTGTGGAAACCTGTGGCCTGGGAACATGACTGAGGATTGAATCTCGAACACTGTGGCCTGGGAAAATGACTGAGGTTTGATCCTGGAACCATGTGGCCTGGAAATATGATTAAGGTTTGCTTCTGGAAACCTGTGGCCTAGGAACAAGACGGAGGTTTGAATCTGCAACCCTGTGGCCCGGGAACATGACTGAGGTTTGATTCTGGAACCCTGTGGCCTGGGAACATGACTGAGGTTTGGTTGTGGATACCTGTGGACTGGGAACATTACTGAGGTTTGATTCTGGAACCCTATGGCCTAGAAAAATGACTGAGGCTTGATTGTGGAACCCTGTCATCTGAGAACATGACTGAGGTTTGATTGTGGAACCCTCTGTCCTGGGAACATGACTGTGGTTTGATGATTGTACCCTGTGTCCTGGCAACATGACTGAGGTTTGTTTCTAAAACCTGCGGCCTGGGAACATGACTGAGGCTTCATTCTTGAACCCTGTGGCCTGGGAAAATGACTGAGGTTTGATTCTGGAACCCTGTAGCCTGGGAACTTGGCTGAGCTTTCATTCTGGACCCCTGTTGCCTGGGAACATGATTTAGGTTTGATTCGGGAACCCTGTGACCTGGGAACATTATGGAGGTTTGATTCTGGAATCCTGTGGCCTGGGAACATGACTGAGGTTGGATTGTGGAACCCTGTGCCCTAGGAATATGACTGAGGTTTGATTCTGGAAGCCTGGGGCCAGGGAACATGTCTGAGGCATGATTGTGGAAGCCTGTGGCCTGGGAAAATGACTGAGGTTTGATGGTGTTACCCTGTGGCCTGGCAATATGACTGAGGTTTGATTCTGGAACCCTGTGGCCTGGGAACATGACTGAGGTTTGATTCTGGAACGCTGTGGCCTGGCAACATGACATCAGTTGGATTCTGGAACCCTGTGGCCTGGGAACATGACTGAGGTTTGATTCTGGAACCCTGTGGCTTGGGAATATGACATCAGTTGGATTCTGGAACCCTGTGGTCTGGCAACATAACTGAGGTTTGATTCTGGAACCCTGTGGCCTGGGAACATGACTTAAGTTTGATTGTGGAACTCTGAGGCCTGGAACATGACTGAGGTTTGATTCTGGCACCCTGTGGCCTGGGAACATGACTGAGGTTTGATTGTGGAACCCTGTGTCCTGGGAACATGACTGAGGTTTGATTCTAGAACACTCTGGCCTGGGAACATGACTAAGGTTTGATTGTGGAACCCTACGGCCTGTCAACATGACTCAGGTTTGATTCTGGACCCCTGTGGCCTGGGAACATGACTGAGGTTTGATTCTGGAAGCCTGTGCCATGGGAACATGTCTGAGGCTTGATTCCGGAACTCTGTGGCCTGGAAAAATGCCTGAGGTTTGGTGATGGAACCCTGTGCCCTGGCAATATGACTGATGTTTGATTCTGGAACCCTCTTGCCTGGGAATATGACTGAGGCTTGATTCTGGAAACCTGTGGCCTGGGAACATGACTGAGGATTGAATCGAGAAACCTGTGGCCTGGGAAAATGACTGAGGATTGGTTCTGGAACCATGGGGCCTGGGAACATCACTGAGGTTTGATTGTGGAACCCTGTGTCTTGGGAACATGACATCAATTTGATTCTTGGACCCTGTGGCCTGGGAACATGACATCAGATGGATTCTGGAACCCTGTGGCCTGGGAATATGACTGAGGTTTGATTTTGGAAACCTGTGGCCTAGGAACAAGACTGAGGTTTCAATCTGGAACCCTGTGGCCTGGGAACATGACTGAGGGTTGATTGTGGAACCCTGTGTCCTGGCAGCATGACATCAGTTGGATTCTGGAACCCTGTGGCCTGGGAATATGACTTAGGTTTGATTCTGGAACCCTGTGGCCTGGCAACATGAGTGAGGTTTGATTCTTGAACTCTGTTGCCTGGGAACATGACTGAGCTTTCATTCTGGAACCCTGTGGCCTGGGTACATGACTGAGGTTTGATTCTGGAACCCTGTGGCCTGGGAACATGACTGAGGTGTGATTGTAGAACACTGGGCCCTGGGAATATGACTGAAGTTTGATTCTGGAAGCCTGTGGCCTGGGATCATATCTGAGGTTTGATTCTGGAACCCTGTGGCCTTGTTAAATGACTGAGGTTTCATGGTGGAACCCTGTGGCCTGGCAATATTACTGAGGTGTGATTTTGGTAGCCTGTGGCCTGGGAATATGACTGAGGCTTGATTCTGGAAGCCTGTGGCCTGGGAACATGACTCAGGTTTGATTCTGGTACTCTCTGGCCTGAGAACATCACTGAGATTAGCTTCTGGAACCCTGTGGCCTGGGAACATGACTGAGGTTAAATTGTGGAACCTGTGGCCTGGGAACATGACATCCGTTTGACTCTGGAACCCTGTGGCCTGGGAACATGATATCGATTGGACTCTGGAAACCTGTGGCCTGGAACATGACTGAGGATTCAATCTCGAACACTGTGGCCTGGGAAAATGACTGAGGTTTGATCCTGGAACCATGTGGCCTGGAAATATGATTAAGGTTTGCTTCTGGAAACCTGTGGCCTAGGAACAAGACGGAGGTTTGAATCTGCAACCCTGTGGCCCGGGAACATGACTGAGGTTTGATTCTGGAACCCTGTGGCCTGGGAACATGACTGAGGTTTGGTTGTGGATACCTGTGGAGTGGGAACATTACTGAGGTTTGATTCTGGAACCCTATGGCCTAGAAAAATGACTGAGGCTTGCTTATGGAACCCTGTCATCTGAGAACATGACTGAGGTTTGATTGTGGAACCCTCTGTCCTGGGAACATGACTGTGGTTTGATGATTGTACCCTGTGTCCTGGCAACATGACTGAGGTTTGTTTCTAAAACCTGCGGCCTGGGAACATGACTGAGGCTTCATTCTTGAACCCTGTGGCCTGGGAAAATGACTGAGGTTTGATTCTGGAACCCTGTAGCCTGGGAACTTGGCTGAGCTTTCATTCTGGACCCCTGTTGCCTGGGAACATGATTTAGGTTTGATTCGGGAACCCTGTGACCTGGGAACATTATGGAGGTTTGATTCTGGAATCCTGTGGCCTGGGAACATGACTGAGGTTTGATTGTGGAACCCTGTGGCCTAGGAATATGACTGAGGTTTGATTCTGGAAGCCTGTGGCCAGGGAACATGTCTGAGGCATGATTGTGGAAGCCTGTGGCCTGGGAAAATGACTGAGGTTTGATGGTGTTACCCTGTGGCCTGGCAATATGACTGAGGTTTGATTCTGGAACCCTGTGGCCTGGGAATATGACTGAGGTTTGATTCTGGAACGCTGTGGCCTGGCAACATGACATCAGTTGGATTCTGGAACCCTGTGGTCTGGCAACATAACTGAGGTTTGATTCTGGAACCCTGTGGCCTGGGAACATGACTTAAGTTTGATTGTGGAACTCTGAGGCCTGGAACATGACTGAGGTTTGATTCTGGCACCCTGTGGCCTGGGAACATGACTGAGGTTTGATTGTGGAACCCTGTGTCCTGGGAACATGACTGAGGTTTGATTCTAGAACACTCTGGCCTGGGAACATGACTAAGGTTTGATTGTGGAACCCTACGGCCTGTCAACATGACTCAGGTTTGATTCTGGACCCCTGTGGCCTGGGAACATGACTGAGGTTTGATTCTGGAAGCCTGTGCCATGGGAACATGTCTGAGGCTTGATTCCGGAACTCTGTGGCCTGGAAAAATGCCTGAGGTTTGATGATGGAACCCTGTGCCCTGGCAATATGACTGATGTTTGATTCTGGAACCCTCTTGCCTGGGAATATGACTGAGGCTTGATTCTGGAAGCCTGTGGCCTGTGAACATGACTGAGGTTTGATTCTGGAACTCTGCAGCCTGGGAACATGACTGAGCTTTCATTCTGGAACCCTGTGGCCTGGGAACATGACTGAGGTTTGATTCTGGAACCCTGTGGCCTGGGAATATGACTGAGGTTTAATTGTGGAAACTTCTGGCCTGGGAACATGACTGAGGCTTGATTGTGGAACCCTGTGTCCTGGGAACATGACATCGGTTTGATTCTGTGACCATGTGGCCTGGGAACATGCCTGAAGTTTGATTCTGGAACCTTGTGGCATGGTAACATGTCATCAGAAGGATTCTGGAATCCTATGGCCTGGGAAGATGACTGAGCGTTGATTCTGGAACCCTGTGGCCTGGGAACATGACTGAGGTTTGATTGTGGAACCCTTTTCCCTGGGAATATGACTGAAGTTTGATTCTGGAACCCTGTGGCCTGGGAACATGACTGAGGTTTGATTGTGGAACCCTCTGGCTTGGGAACATGACTGAGGCTTGATTCTGGAACCCTGTGGCCTGGGAACATGATATCAGTTGGATTCTGGAACCCTGTGGCCTGGGCACATGAGTGAAGGTTGATTCTGGAATCCTGTGGCCTCGGAATATGACTTACATTTGATTGTGGAAACCTGTGGCCTGGGAACATGACTGAGGTTTGATTCTGGAACCCTGTGGCCTGGGAACATGACTGAGGTTTGATTGTGGAAGCATGTGGCCTGGGAACATTACTGAGGTTTTATTCTGGAACCCTCTGCCCTGGCAATATGACTGAGGCTTGATTGTGGAAACCTGTCATCTGGGAACAAGACTGAGGTTTGACTGTGGATCCCTCTGGCCTGGGAACATGAATGAGGTTTGATGGTGGAAACCTCTGGCCTGGGAACATGACTGAGGCTTGATTTTGGTACCCTGTGGCCTGGGAACCTGACTGAGGTTTGATTCTGGACCGCTGTGGCCTAGGAACAAGACTGAGGTTTGAATTTGGAACCCTGTGGCCTGGGAACATGACTGAGGGTTGATTGTGGAACCCTGTGTCCTGGGAACATGACATCGGTTTGAATCTGGGACACTGTGGCCTGGGAATATGACTGAGGTTTAATTGTGGAACCCTGTGCCCTGGGAATATGACTGAGGTTTGATTCTGGAATCCTGTGTCCCTTGAACATGACTGAGGTTGGATTCTGGAAGCCTGTGGCCTGGGAACATGACTGAGACTTGATTCTGGTACCCTGTGGCCTGGGAACATGACTGAGGTTTGATTCTGGAACCCTTTGGCCTGGGAACATGACTGAGGTTTGACACTCGACCATGTGGCCTGGAAATATGATTGTCGTTAGATTCTCGAAATCTATGGCCTAGGAAGAAGACTAAAGTTTGAATCTGGAACACTGTGGCCTGGGAACATGACTGACGGGTGATTGTGGAACCCTGTGTCCTGGGAACATGACATCAGTTTGTGTCTGGGACCCTGTGGCCTGGGAATATGACTGAGGTTTGATTCGGGAACCCTGTGGCCTTTAAACATGACATCATTTGGATTCTGGAACCCTGTGGCCTGGGAACATGACTGAGGTTTGATTTGGGAACCCTGTGGCCTGGGAACATGACTGAGGTTTGATTGTGATAACTTATGACCTGGGAACATGACTGAGGTTTGATTGTGGAACTCTGTGGACTGGGAACATGACTGAGGTTCTTTCTGGAACCCTGTGGCCTGGGAACATGACTGAGGCTTTATTCTGGAACCCTGTGGCCTGGGAACATGACTGAGGTTTGATTCTGTAAACCTGGAGCCTGGGAACATGACTGAGCTTTCATTCTGTAACCCTGTGGCTTGGAAACATGACTGAAGTTTGATTCTGGAAACCTGTGACCTGGGAACTTTATTGAGGTTTGATTCTAGAACCCTGTGTCCTGGGAACATGACTGACATTTTATTGTGAAAAATTGTGGCCTGGGAATATGACTGAGTTGTGATTGTGGAATTCTGTGGACTGGGAAAATGACTGATATTTGATTCTGGAACGCTGTGGCCTGGGAACATGACTGAGGATTTATTCTGGAACCCTGTGGCCTGGGAACATGACTCAGGTTTGATTCTTGAACCCTGAGGACTGGGAACATGACTGAGGTATGATTGTGGAAACATGTATCCTGGGAACATGACTGAGGCTTTATTCTGGTACCCTGTGGCCTGGGAACATGACTGAGGTTTGATTCTTGAAATCTGTTGCCTGAGAACGTACCTGAAGTTTGATTCTGGAACCCTGTGTCCTGGGAACATGACTGAGGTTTGATTGTGGAACCCTCTGGCCTAGGAACATGACTGAGGCTTGGTACCTGTACCCTGTGGTTGGGAACCTGACTAAGGTTTGTTTCTGGACCCCTGTGTCCCGGGAGCATGACTGAGATTTGATACTGGAACCCTTTGGCCTAGGACCATGACTGAGGTTTGTTTGTGGAACCTGTGGCCTGGGAACATGACATCTGTTTGACTCTGGAGCCCTGTGGCCTGGGAACATGACATCGGTTTGATTGTATAACCCTGTGGCCTGGGAACATGATATCGATTGGATTCTGGTAACCTTTGGCCTGGGAACATGACAACGGTTGGATTCTGGATCCCTGTGGCCTAGGAACATGACTGAGGTTTGATTGTGGACCCTCTGGCCTCGGAACATGACTGAGGCTTGATTGTGGACCCTGTGTCCTGGGAACATGACATCGGTTTGATTCTGTGACCCTGTGGCCTGGGAACATGACATCAGTTGGATTCTGTAACCCTCTCGCCTGGGAACATGACTGAGGGTTGATTCTGGAACCCTGTGGCCTGGGAACATGACTGAAGTTTGATTCTGAAATTCTGTGTCCTGGGAACATGACTGAGGTTTGATGGTGGAACCCTGTGGCCTGGGAACATGACAGAGGTTTTATTGTGATAAATTGTGGCCTGGGAATATGACTGAGGTTTGATTGTGGAATTCTGTGGACTGGGAACATGACTGAGATTTGATTCTGGAACCCTGTGGCCTGGGAACATGACTGAGGCTTGATTCTGGAACCCTGTGGCCTGGGAACATGACTCAGGTTTGATTGTGGTACTCTCTGGCCTGAGAACATCACTGAGATTAGCTTCTGGAACCCTGTGGCCTGGGAACATGACTGAGGTTAAATTGTGGAACCTGTGGCCTGGGAACATGACATCCGTTTGACTCTGGAACCCTGTGGCCTGGGAACATGATATCGATTGGACTCTGGAAACCTGTGGCCTGGAACATGACTGAGGATTGAATCTCGAGTACTGTGGCCTGGGAAAATGACTGAGGTTTGATCCTGGAACCATGTGGCCTGGAAATATGATTAAGGTTTGCTTCTGGAAACCTGTGGCCTAGGAACAAGACGGAGGTTTGAATCTGCAACCCTGTGGCCTGGGAAAATGACTGAGGTTTGATTGTGGAACCCTGTGCCCTAGGAATATGACTGAAGTTTGATTCTGGAAGCCTGTGGCCTGGGAACATGATTTAGGTTTGATTCGGGAACCCTGTGACCTGGGAACATTATGGAGGTTTCATTCTGGAATCCTGTGGCCTGGGAACATGACTGAGGTTTGATTGTGGAACCCAGTGGCCTTGGAAAATGACTGAGGTTTGATGGTGTTACCCTGTGGCCTGGCAATATGACTGAGGCTTGATTCTGGAACCCTCTTGCCTGGGAACATGACATCAGTTGGATTCTGGGACCCTGTGGCCTGGGAACATGACTGAGGTTTGATTCTGGAACCCTGTGGCCTTGGAACATGACATCAGTTGGATTCTGGAACCCTGTGGTCTGGGAACATGACTGAGGTTTGCTTCTGGAACCCTGTGGCTTAGGAATATGACATCAGTGGATTCTGGAACCCTGTGGTCTGGCAACATAACTGAGGGTTGATTCTGTAACCCTGTTGCCTGGGAACCTGCCTTACGTTTGATTGTGGAACCCTGTGGCCCGGGAACATGACTGAGGTTTGATTCTGGAACCCTGTGGCCTGGGAACATGACTGAGGTTTGGTTGTGGATACCTGTGGACTGGGAACATTACTGAGGTTTGATTCTGGAACCCTATGGCCTAGAAAAATGACTGAGGCTTGATTGTGGAACCCTGTCATCTGAGAACATGACTGAGGATTGATTGTGGAACCCTCTGTCCTGGCAACATGACTGAGGTTTGTTTCTAAAACCTGCGGCCTGGGAACATGACTGAGGCTTCATTCTTGAACCCTGTGGCCTGGGAAAATGACTGAGGTTTGATTCTGGAACCCTGTAGCCTGGGAACTTGGCTGAGCTTTCATTCTGGACCCCTGTTGCCTGGGAACATGATTTAGGTTTGATTCGGGAACCCTGTGACCTGGGAACATTATGGAGGTTTGATTCTGGAATCCTGTGGCCTGGGAACATGACTGAGGTTTGATTGTGGAACCCTGTGGCCTAGGAATATGACTGAGGTTTGATTCTGGAAGCCTGTGGCCAGGGAACATGTCTGAGGCATGATTGTGGAAGCCTGTGGCCTGGGAAAATGACTGAGGTTTGATGGTGTTACCCTGTGGCCTGGCAATATGACTGAGGTTTGATTCTGGAACCCTGTGGCCTGGGAACATGACTGACGTTTGATTCTGAATCCCTGTGGCCTTGGAACATGACATCAGTTGGATTCTGGAACCCTGTGGTCTGGGAACATGACTGAGGTTTGATTGTGGAACCCTTTTCCCTGGGAATATGACTGAAGTTTGATTCTGGAACCCTGTGGCCTGGGAACATGACTGAGGTTTGATTGTGGAACCCTCTGGCTTGGGAACATGAGTGAAGCTTGACTCTGGAACCCTGTGGCCTGGGAAGATGATATCAGTTGGATTCTGGAACCCTATGGCCTGGGCACATGAGTGAAGGTTGATTCTGGAATCCTGTGGCCTCGGAATATGACTTACATTTGATTGTGGAAACCTGTGGCCTGGGAACATGACATCGGTTGGCTTCTAGAACCCTGTGGCCTGGGAACATGACATCGGTTTGATTATATAACCTTGTGGCCTGGGAACATGATATCGATTGGATTCTGGTAACCTTTGGCCTGGGAACATGACAACGGTTGAATTCTGGTTCCCTGTGGCCTAGGAACATGACTGAGGTTTGATTGTGGACCCTCTGGCCTCGGAACATGACTGAGGCTTGATTGTGGACCCTGTGTCCTGGGAACATGACATCGGTTTGATTCTGTGACCCTGTGGCCTGGGAACATGACATCAGTTGGATTCTGGAACCCTCTCGCCTGGGAACATGACTGAGGATTGATTCTGGAACCCTGTGGCCTGGGAACATGACTGAAGTTTGATTCTGAAATTCTGTGTCCTGGGAACATGACTGAGGTTTGATGGTGGAACCCTGTGGCCTGGGAACATGACAGAGGTTTTATTGTGATAAATTGTGGCCTGGGAATATGACTGAGGTTTGATTGTGGAATTCTGTGGACTGGGAACATGACTGAGATTTGATTCTGGAACCCTGTGGCCTGGGAACATGACTGAGGCTTGATTCTGGAACCCTGTGGCCTGGGAACATGACTCAGGTTTGATTCTGGTACTCTCTGGCCTGAGAACATCACTGAGATTAGCTTCTGGAACCCTGTGGCCTGGGAACATGACTGAGGTTAAATTGTGGAACCTGTGGCCTGGGAACATGACATCCGTTTGACTCTGGAACCCTGTGGCCTGGGAACATGATATCGATTGGACTCTGGAAACCTGTGGCCTGGAACATGACTGAGGATTGAATCTCGAACACTGTGGCCTGGGAAAATGACTGAGGTTTGATCCTGGAACCATGTGGCCTGGAAATATGATTAAGGTTTGCTTCTGGAAACCTGTGGCCTAGGAACAAGACGGAGGTTTGAATCTGCAACCCTGTGGCCTGGGAACATGACTGAGGTTTGATTGTGGAACCCTGTGCCCTAGGAATATGACTGAAGTTTGATTCTGGAAGCCTGTGGCCTGGGAACATGTCTGAGGCATGATTCTGGAACCCTGTGGCCTTGGAAAATGACTGAGGTTTGATAGTGTTACCCTGTGGCCTGGCAATATGACTGAGGCTTGATTCTGGAACCCTCTTGCCTGGGAACATGACATCAGTTGGATTCTGGGACCCTGTGGCCTGGGAACATGACTGAGGTTTGATTCTGGAACCCTGTGGCCTTGGAACATGACATCAGATGGATTCTGGAACCCTGTGGTCTGGGAACATGACTGAGGTTTGCTTCTGGAACCCTGTGGCTTAGGAATATGACATCAGTTGGATTCTGGAACCCTGTGGTCTGGCAACATAACTGAGGGTTGATTCTGTAACCCTGTGGCCTGGGAACATGCCTTACGTTTGATTGTGGAACCCTGTGGCACGGGAACATGACTGAGGTTTGATTCTGGAACCCTGTGGCCTGGGAACATGACTGAGGTTTGGTTGTGGATACCTGTGGACTGGGACCATTACTGAGGTTTGATTCTGGAACCCTATGGCCTAGAAAAATGACTGAGGCTTGATTGTGGAACCCTGTCATCTGAGAACATGACTGAGGTTTGATTGTGGAACCCTCTCTCCTGGGAACATGACTGTGGTTTGATGATTGTACCCTGTGTCCTGGCAACATGACTGAGGTTTGTTTCTAAAACCTGCGGCCTGGGAACATGACTGAGGCTTCATTCTTGAACCCTGTGGCCTGGGAAAATGACTGAGGTTTGATTCTGGAACCCTGTAGCCTGGGAACTTGGCTGAGCTTTCATTCTGGACCCCTGTTGCCTGGGAACATGATTTAGGTTTGACTCGGGAACCCTGTGACCTGGGAACATTATGGAGGTTTGATTCTGGAATCCTGTGGCCTGGGAACATGACTGAGGTTTGATTGTGGAACCCTGTGGCCTAGGAATATGACTGAGGTTTGATTCTGGAAGCCTGTGGCCAGGGAACATGTCTGAGGCATGATTGTGGAAGCCTGTGGCCTGGGAAAATGACTGAGGTTTGATGGTGTTACCCTGTGGCCTGGCAATATGACTGAGGTTTGATTCTGGAACCCTGTGGCCTGGGAACATGACTGAGGTTTGATTCTGGAACGCTGTGGCCTGGCAACATGACATCAGTTGGATTCTGGAACCCTGTGGCCTGGGAACATGACTGAGGTTTGATTCTGGAACCCTGTGGCTTGGGAATATGACATCAGTTGGATTCTGGAACCCTGTGGTCTGGCAACATAACTGAGGTTTGATTCTGGAACCCTGTGGCCTGGGAACATGACTTAAGTTTGATTGTGGAACTCTGAGGCCTGGAACATGACTGAGGTTTGATTGTGGAACCCTGTGTCCTGGGAACATGACTGAGGTTTGATTCTAGAACACTCTGGCCTGGGAACATGACTAAGGTTTGATTGTGGAACCCTACGGCCTGTCAACATGACTCAGGTTTGATTCTGGACCCCTGTGGCCTGGGAACATGACTAAAGTTTGATTCTGGAAGCCTGTGCCATGGGAACATGTCTGAGGCTTGATTCCGGAACTCTGTGGCCTGGAAAAATGCCTGAGGTTTGATGATGGAACCCTGTGCCCTGGCAATATGACTGATGTTTGATTCTGGAACCCTCTTGCCTGGGAATATGACTGAGGCTTGATTCTGGAAACCTGTGGACTGGGAACATGACTGAGGTTTGAATCGAGAAACCTGTGGCCTGGGAAAATGACTGAGGATTGGTTCTGGAACCATGGGGCCTGGGAACATCACTGAGGTTTGATTGTGGAACCCTGTGTCTTGGGAACATGACATCAATTTGATTCTTGGACCCTGTGGCCTGGGAACATGACATCAGATGGATTCTGGAACCCTGTGGCCTGGGAATATGACTGAGGTTTGATTTTGGAAACCTGTGGCCTAGGAACAAGACTGAGGTTTCAATCTGGAACCCTGTGGCCTGGGAACATGACTGAGGGTTGATTGTGGAACCCTGTGTCCTGGCAGCATGACATCAGTTGGATTCTGGAACCCTGTGGCCTGGGAATATGACTTAGGTTTGATTCTGGAACCCTGTGGCCTGGCAACATGAGTGAGGTTTGATTCTTGAACTCTGTTGCCTGGGAAAGTGCCTGACGTTTGATTCTGGAATTCTGCAGCCTGGGAACATGACTGAGCTTTCATTCTGGAACCCTGTGGCCTGGGTACATGACTGAGGTTTGATTCTGGAACCCTGTGGCCTGGGAACATGACTGAGGTGTGATTTTAGAACACTGTGCCCTGGCAATATGACTGAAGTTTGATTCTGGAAGCCTGTGGCCTGGGATCATATCTGAGGTTTGATTCTGGAACCCTGTGGCCTTGTTAAATGACTGAGGTTTCATGGTGGAACCCTGTGGCCTGGCAATATGACTGAGGTGTGATTCTGGAAGCCTGTGGCCTGGGAATATGACTGAGGCTTGATTCTGGAAGCCTGTGGCCTGTGAACATGACTGAGGTTTGATTCTGGAACTCTGCAGCCTGGGAACATGACTGAGCTTTCATTCTGGAACCCTGTGGCCTGGGAACATGACTGAGGTTTGATTCTGGAACCCTTTGGCCTGGGAACATGACTGAGGTTTGACACTCGAACCATGTGGCCTGGAAATATGATTGTCGTTAGATTCTGGAAATCTATGGCCTAGGAACAAGACTAAAGTTTGAATCTGGAACACTGTGGCCTGGGAACATGACTGACGGGTGATTGTGGAACTCTGTGTCCTGGGAACATGACATCAGTTTGTTTCTGGGACCCTGTGGCCTGGGAATATGACTGAGGTTTGATTCGGGAATGCTGTGGCCTTTAAACATGACATCATTTGGATTCTGGAACCCTGTGGCCTGGGAACATGACTGAGGTTTGATTTGGGAACCCTGTGGCCTGGGAACATGACTGAGGTTTGATTGTGATAACTTATGACCTGGGAACATGACTGAGGTTTGATTGTGGAACTCTGTGGACTGGGAACATGACTGAGGTTTCTTTCTGGAACCCTGTGGCCTGGGAACATGACTGAGGCTTTATTCTGGAACCCTGTGGCCTGGGAACATGACTGAGATTTGATTCTGTAAACCTGGAGCCTGGGAACATGACTGAGCTTTCATTCTGTAACCCTGTGGCTTGGAAACATGACTGAAGTTTGATTCTGGAAACCTGTGACCTTGGAACTTTATTGAGGTTTGATTCTAGAACCCTGTGTCCTGGGAACATGACTGACGTTTTATTGTGAAAAATTGTGGCCTGGGAATATGACTGAGTTGTGATTGTGGAATTCTGTGGACTGGGAAAATGACTGATATTTGATTCTGGAACGCTGTGGCCTGGGAACATGCCTGAGGATTTATTCTGGAACCCTGTGGCCTGGGAACATGACTCAGGTTTGATTCTTGAACCCTGAGGACTGGGAACATGACTGAGGTATGATTGTGGAAACATGTATCCTGGGAACATGACTGAGGCTTTATTCTGGTACCCTGTGGCCTGGGAACATGACTGAGGTTTGATTGTTGGAATCTGTTACCTGAGAACGTACCTGAAGTTTGATTCTGGAACCCTGTGTCCTGGGAACATGACTGAGGTTTGATTGTGGAACCCTTTTCCCTGGGAATATGACTGAAGTTTGATTCTGGAACCCTGTGGCCTGGGAACATGACTGAGGTTTGATTGTGGAACCCTCTGGCTTGGGAACATGACTGAGGCTTGATTCTGGAACCCTGTGGCCTGGGAACATGATATCAGTTGGATTCTGGAACCCTGTGGCCTGGGCACATGAGTGAAGGTTGATTCTGGAATCCTGTGGCCTCGGAATATGACTTACATTTGATTGTGGAAACCTGTGGCCTGGGAACATGACTGAGGATTGAATCTCGAACACTGTGGCCTGGGAAAATGACTGAGGTTTGATCCTGGAACCATGTGGCCTGGAAATATGATTAAGGTTTGCTTCTGGAAACCTGTGGCCTAGGAACAAGACGGAGGTTTGAATCTGCAACCCTGTGGCCCGGGAACATGACTGAGGTTTGATTCTGGAACCCTGTGGCCTGGGAACATGACTGAGGTTTGGTTGTGGATACCTGTGGAGTGGGAACATTACTGAGGTTTGATTCTGGAACCCTATGGCCTAGAAAAATGACTGAGGCTTGCTTATGGAACCCTGTCATCTGAGAACATGACTGAGGTTTGATTGTGGAACCCTCTGTCCTGGGAACATGACTGTGGTTTGATGATTGTACCCTGTGTCCTGGCAACATGACTGAGGTTTGTTTCTAAAACCTGCGGCCTGGGAACATGACTGAGGCTTCATTCTTGAACCCTGTGGCCTGGGAAAATGACTGAGGTTTGATTCTGGAACTCTGTAGCCTGGGAACTTGGCTGAGCTTTCATTCTGGACCCCTGTTGCCTGGGAACATGATTTAGGTTTGATTCGGGAACCCTGTGACCTGGGAACATTATGGAGGTTTGATTCTGGAATCCTGTGGCCTGGGAACATGACTGAGGTTGGATTGTGGAACCCTGTGGCCTAGGAATATGACTGAGGTTTGATTCTGGAAGCCTGTGGCCAGGGAACATGTCTGAGGCATGATTGTGGAAGCCTGTGGCCTGGGAAAATGACTGAGGTTTGATTCTGGAACCCTGTGGCTTGGGAATATGACATCAGTTGGATTCTGGAACCCTGTGGTCTGGCAACATAACTGAGGTTTGATTCTGGAACCCTGTGGCCTGGGAACATGACTTAAGTTTGATTGTGGAACTCTGAGGCCTGGAACATGACTGAGGTTTGATTCTGGCACCCTGTGGCCTGGGAACATGACTGAGGTTTGATTGTGGAACCCTGTGTCCTGGGAACATGACTGAGGTTTGATTCTAGAACACTCTGGCCTGGGAACATGACTAAGGTTTGATTGTGGAACCCTACGGCCTGTCAACATGACTCAGGTTTGATTCTGGACCCCTGTGGCCTGGGAACATGACTGAGGTTTGATTCTGGAAGCCTGTGCCATGGGAACATGTCTGAGGCTTGATTCCGGAACTCTGTGGCCTGGAAAAATGCCTGAGGTTTGATGATGGAACCCTGTGCCCTGGCAATATGACTGATGTTTGATTCTGGAACCCTCTTGCCTGGGAATATGACTGAGGCTTGATTCTGGAAACCTGTGGCCTGGGAACATGACTGAGGATTGAATCGAGAAACCTGTGGCCTGGGAAAATGACTGAGGATTGGTTCTGGAACCATGGGGCCTGGGAACATCACTGAGTTTTGATTGTGGAACCCTGTGTCTTGGGAACATGACATCAATTTGATTCTTGGACCCTGTGGCCTGGGAACATGACATCAGATGGATTCTGGAACCCTGTGGCCTGGGAATATGACTGAGGTTTGATTCTGGAAACCTGTGGCCTAGGAACAAGACTGAGGTTTCAGTCTGGAACCCTGTGGCCTGGGAACATGACTGAGGGTTGATTGTGGAACCCTGTGTCCTGGCAGCATGACATCAGTTGGATTCTGGACCCCTGTGGCCTGGGAATATGACTTAGGTTTGATTCTGGAACCCTGTGGCCTGGCAACATGAGTGAGGTTCGATTCTTGAACTCTGTTGCCTGGGAAAGTGCCTGACGTTTGATTCTGGAATTCTGCAGCCTGGGAACATGACTGAGCTTTCATTCTGGAACCCTGTGGCCTGGGTACATGACTGAGGTTTGATTCTGGAACCCTGTGGCCTGGGAACATGACTGAGGTGTGATTGTAGAACACTGTGCCCGGGGAATATGCCTGAAGTTTGATTCTGGAAGCCTGTGGCCTGGGATCATATCTGAGGTTTGATTCTGGAACCCTGTGGCCTTGTTAAATGACTGAGGTTTCATGGTGGAACCCTGTGGCCTGGCAATATGACTGAGGTGTGATTCTGGAAGCCTGTGGCCTGGGAATATGACTGAGGCTTGATTCTGGAAGCCTGTGGCCTGTGAACATGACTGAGGTTTGATTCTGGAACTCTGCAGCCTGGGAACATGACTGAGCTTTCATTCTGGAACCCTGTGGCCTGGGAACATGACTGAGGTTTGATTCTGGAACCCTTTGGCCTGGGAACATGACTGAGGTTTGACACTCGAACCATGTGGCCTGGAAATATGATTGTCGTTAGATTCTGGAAATCTATGGCCTAGGAACAAGACTAAAGTTTGAATCTGGAACACTGTGGCCTGGGAACATGACTGACGGGTGATTGTGGAACTCTGTGTCCTGGGAACATGACATCAGTTTGTGTCTGGGACCCTGTGGCCTGGGAATATGACTGAGGTTTGATTCGGGAACGCTGTGGCCTTTAAACATGACATCATTTGGATTCTGGAACCCTGTGGCCTGGGAACATGACTGAGGTTTGATTTGGGAACCCTGTGGCCTGGGAACATGACTGAGGTTTGATTGTGATAACTTATGACCTGGGAACATGACTGAGGTTTGATTGTGGAACTCTGTGGACTGGGAACATGACTGAGGTTTCTTTCTGGAACCCTGTGGCCTGGGAACATGACTCAGGTTTGATTCTTGAACCCTGAGGACTGGGAACATGACTGAGGTATGATTGTGGAAACATGTATCCTGGGAACATGACTGAGGCTTTATTCTGGTACCCTGTGGCCTGGGAACATGACTGAGGTTTGATTCTTGGAATCTGTTGCCTGAGAACGTACCTGAAGTTTGATTCTGGAACGCTGTGTCCTGGGAACATGACTGAGGTTTGATTGTGGTACCCTCTGACCTAGGAACATGACTGAGGCTTGGTACCTGTACCCTGTGGTTGGGAACCTGACTAAGGTTTGATTCTGGACCCCTGTGTCCCGGGAGCATGACTGAGATTTGATACTGGAAACCTTTGGCCTAGGACCATGACTGAGGTTTGATTGTGGAACCTGTGGCCTGGGAACATGACATCTGTTTGACTCTGGAGCCCTGTGGCCTGGGAACATGACATCGGTTGGCTTCTAGAACCCTGTGGCCTGGGAACATGACATCGGTTTGATTGTATAACCCTGTGGCCTGGGAACATGATTGAGGTTTTATTCTGGAACCCTGTGGACTGGGAACATGACTCAGGTTTGATTCTGGTACTCTCTGGCCTGAGAACATCACTGAGATTAGCTTCTGGAACCCTGTGGCCTGGGAACATGACTGAGGTTAAATTGTGGAACCTGTGGCCTGGGAACATGACATCCGTTTGACTCTGGAACCCTGTGGCCTGGGAACATGATATCGATTGGACTCTGGAAACCTGTGGCCTGGAACATGACTGAGGATTGAATCTCGAACACTGTGGCCTGGGGAAATGACTGAGGTTTGATCCTGGAACCATGTGGCCTGGAAATATGATTAAGGTTTGCTTCTGGAAACCTGTGGCCTAGGAACAAGACGGAGGTTTGAATCTGCAACCCTGTGGCCTGGGAACATGACTGAGGTTTGATTGTGGAACCCTGTGCCCTAGGAATATGACTGAAGTTTGATTCTGGAAGCCTGTGGCCTGGGAACATGTCTGAGGCATGATTCTGGAACCCTGTGGCCTTGGAAAATGACTGAGGTTTGATAGTGTTACCCTGTGGCCTGGCAATATGACTGAGGCTTGATTCTGGAACCCTCTTGCCTGGGAACATGACATCAGTTGGATTCTGGGACCCTGTGGCCTGGGAACATGACTGAGGTTTGATTCTGGAACCCTGTGGCCTGGGAACATGACTGAGGTGTGATTGTAGAACACTGTGCCCTGGGAATATGACTGAAGTTTGATTCTGGAAGCCTGTGGCCTGGGATCCTATCTGAGGTTTGATTCTGGAACCCTGTGGCCTTGTTAAATGACTGAGGTTTCATGGTGGAACCCTGTGGCCTGGCAATATGACTGAGGTGTGATTCTGGAAGCCTGTGGCCTGGGAATATGACTGAGGCTTGATTCTGGAAGCCTGTGGCCTGTGAACATGACTGAGGTTTGATTCTGGAACTCTGCAGCCTGGGAACATGACTGAGCTTTCATTCTGGAACCCTGTGGCCTGGGAACATGACTGAGGTTTGATTCTGGAACCCTGTGGCCTGGGAATATGACTGAGGTTTAATTGTGGAAACTTCTGGCCTGGGAACATGACTGAGGCTTGATTGTGGAACCCTGTGTCCTGGGAACATGACATCGGTTTGATTCTGTGACCATGTGGCCTGGGAACATGCCTGAAGTTTGATTCTGGAATCTTGTGGCCTGGGAACATGACTGAGGTTTGATTGTGGAACCCTTTTCCCTGGGAATATGACTGAAGTTTGATTCTGGAACCCTGTGGCCTGGGAACATGACTGAGGTTTGATTGTGGAACCCTCTGGCTTGGGAACATGACTGAGGCTTGATTCTGGAACCCTGTGGCCTGGGAACATGATATCAGTTGGATTCTGGAACCCTGTGGCCTGGGCACATGAGTGAAGGTTGATTCTGGAATCCTGTGGCCTCGGAATATGACTTACATTTGATTGTGGAAACCTGTGGCCTGGGAACATGACTGAGGATTGAATCTCGAACACTGTGGCCTGGGAAAATGACTGAGGTTTGATCCTGGAACCATGTGGCCTGGAAATATGATTAAGGTTTGCTTCTGGAAACCTGTGGCCTAGGAACAAGACGGAGGTTTGAATCTGCAACCCTGTGGCCCGGGAACATGACTGAGGTTTGATTCTGGAACCCTGTGGCCTGGGAACATGACTGAGGTTTGGTTGTGGATACCTGTGGAGTGGGAACATTACTGAGGTTTGATTCTGGAACCCTATGGCCTAGAAAAATGACTGAGGCTTGCTTATGGAACCCTGTCATCTGAGAACATGACTGAGGTTTGATTGTGGAACCCTCTGTCCTGGGAACATGACTGTGGTTTGATGATTGTACCCTGTGTCCTGGCAACATGACTGAGGTTTGTTTCTAAAACCTGCGGCCTGGGAACATGACTGAGGCTTCATTCTTGAACCCTGTGGCCTGGGAAAATGACTGAGGTTTGATTCTGGAACCCTGTAGCCTGGGAACTTGGCTGAGCTTTCATTCTGGACCCCTGTTGCCTGGGAACATGATTTAGGTTTGATTCGGGAACCCTGTGACCTGGGAACATTATGGAGGTTTGATTCTGGAATCCTGTGGCCTGGGAACATGACTGAGGTTTGATTGTGGAACCCTGTGGCCTAGGAATATGACTGAGGTTTGATTCTGGAAGCCTGTGGCCAGGGAACATGTCTGAGGCATGATTGTGGAAGCCTGTGGCCTGGGAAAATGACTGAGGTTTGATGGTGTTACCCTGTGGCCTGGCAATATGACTGAGGTTTGATTCTGGAACCCTGTGGCCTGGGAACATGACTGAGGTTTGATTCTGGAACGCTGTGGCCTGGCAACATGACATCAGTTGGATTCTGGAACCCTGTGGCCTGGGAACATGACTGAGGTTTGATTCTGGAACCCTGTGGCTTGGGAATATGACATCAGTTGGATTCTGGAACCCTGTGGTCTGGCAACATAACTGAGGTTTGATTCTGGAACCCTGTGGCCTGGGAACATGACTTAAGTTTGATTGTGGAACTCTGAGGCCTGGAACATGACTGAGGTTTGATTCTGGCACCCTGTGGCCTGGGAACATGACTGAGGTTTGATTGTGGAACCCTGTGTCCTGGGAACATGACTGAGGTTTGATTCTAGAACACTCTGGCCTGGGAACATGACTAAGGTTTGATTGTGGAACCCTACGGCCTGTCAACATGACTCAGGTTTGATTCTGGACCCCTGTGGCCTGGGAACATGACTGAGGTTTGATTCTGGAAGCCTGTGCCATGGGAACATGTCTGAGGCTTGATTCCGGAACTCTGTGGCCTGGAAAAATGCCTGAGGTTTGATGATGGAACCCTGTGCCCTGGCAATATGACTGATGTTTGATTCTGGAACCCTCTTGCCTGGGAATATGACTGAGGCTTGATTCTGGAAACCTGTGGCCTGGGAACATGACTGAGGATTGAATCGAGAAACCTGTGGCCTGGGAAAATGACTAAGGATTGGTTCTGGAACCATGGGGCCTGGGAACATCACTGAGTTTTGATTGTGGAACCCTGTGTCTTGGGAACATGACATCAATTTGATTCTTGGACCCTGTGGCCTGGGAACATGACATCAGATGGATTCTGGAACCCTGTGGCCTGGGAATATGACTGAGGTTTGATTCTGGAAACCTGTGGCCTAGGAACAAGACTGAGGTTTCAGTCTGGAACCCTGTGGCCTGGGAACATGACTGAGGGTTGATTGTGGAACCCTGTGTCCTGGCAGCATGACATCAGTTGGATTCTGGACCCCTGTGGCCTGGGAATATGACTTAGGTTTGATTCTGGAACCCTGTGGCCTGGCAACATGAGTGAGGTTTGATTCTTGAACTCTGTTGCCTGGGAAAGTGCCTGACGTTTGATTCTGGAATTCTGCAGCCTGGGAACATGACTGAGCTTTCATTCTGGAACCCTGTGGCCTGGGTACATGACTGAGGTTTGATTCTGGAACCCTGTGGCCTGGGAACATGACTGAGGTGTGATTGTAGAACACTGTGCCCGGGGAATATGCCTGAAGTTTGATTCTGGAAGCCTGTGGCCTGGGATCATATCTGAGGTTTGATTCTGGAACCCTGTGGCCTTGTTAAATGACTGAGGTTTCATGGTGGAACCCTGTGGCCTGGCAATATGACTGAGGTGTGATTCTGGAAGCCTGTGGCCTGGGAATATGACTGAGGCTTGATTCTGGAAGCCTGTGGCCTGTGAACATGACTGAGGTTTGATTCTGGAACTCTGCAGCCTGGGAACATGACTGAGCTTTCATTCTGGAACCCTGTGGCCTGGGAACATGACTGAGGTTTGATTCTGGAACCCTTTGGCCTGGGAACATGACTGAGGTTTGACACTCGAACCATGTGGCCTGGAAATATGATTGTCGTTAGATTCTGGAAATCTATGGCCTAGGAACAAGACTAAAGTTTGAATCTGGAACACTGTGGCCTGGGAACATGACTGACGGGTGATTGTGGAACTCTGTGTCCTGGGAACATGACATCAGTTTGTGTCTGGGACCCTGTGGCCTGGGAATATGACTGAGGTTTGATTCGGGAACGCTGTGGCCTTTAAACATGACATCATTTGGATTCTGGAACCCTGTGGCCTGGGAACATGACTGAGGTTTGATTTGGGAACCCTGTGGCCTGGGAACATGACTGAGGTTTGATTGTGATAACTTATGACCTGGGAACATGACTGAGGTTTGATTGTGGAACTCTGTGGACTGGGAACATGACTGAGGTTTCTTTCTGGAACCCTGTGGCCTGGGAACATGACTCAGGTTTGATTCTTGAACCCTGAGGACTGGGAACATGACTGAGGTATGATTGTGGAAACATGTATCCTGGGAACATGACTGAGGCTTTATTCTGGTACCCTGTGGCCTGGGAACATGACTGAGGTTTGATTCTTGGAATCTGTTGCCTGAGAACGTACCTGAAGTTTGATTCTGGAACGCTGTGTCCTGGGAACATGACTGAGGTTTGATTGTGGTACCCTCTGACCTAGGAACATGACTGAGGCTTGGTACCTGTACCCTGTGGTTGGGAACCTGACTAAGGTTTGATTCTGGACCCCTGTGTCCCGGGAGCATGACTGAGATTTGATACTGGAAACCTTTGGCCTAGGACCATGACTGAGGTTTGATTGTGGAACCTGTGGCCTGGGAACATGACATCTGTTTGACTCTGGAGCCCTGTGGCCTGGGAACATGACATCGGTTGGCTTCTAGAACCCTGTGGCCTGGGAACATGACATCGGTTTGATTGTATAACCCTGTGGCCTGGGAACATGATTGAGGTTTTATTCTGGAACCCTGTGGACTGGGAACATGACTCAGGTTTGATTCTGGTACTCTCTGGCCTGAGAACATCACTGAGATTAGCTTCTGGAACCCTGTGGCCTGGGAACATGACTGAGGTTAAATTGTGGAACCTGTGGCCTGGGAACATGACATCCGTTTGACTCTGGAACCCTGTGGCCTGGGAACATGATATCGATTGGACTCTGGAAACCTGTGGCCTGGAACATGACTGAGGATTGAATCTCGAACACTGTGGCCTGGGGAAATGACTGAGGTTTGATCCTGGAACCATGTGGCCTGGAAATATGATTAAGGTTTGCTTCTGGAAACCTGTGGCCTAGGAACAAGACGGAGGTTTGAATCTGCAACCCTGTGGCCTGGGAACATGACTGAGGTTTGATTGTGGAACCCTGTGCCCTAGGAATATGACTGAAGTTTGATTCTGGAAGCCTGTGGCCTGGGAACATGTCTGAGGCATGATTCTGGAACCCTGTGGCCTTGGAAAATGACTGAGGTTTGATAGTGTTACCCTGTGGCCTGGCAATATGACTGAGGCTTGATTCTGGAACCCTCTTGCCTGGGAACATGACATCAGTTGGATTCTGGGACCCTGTGGCCTGGGAACATGACTGAGGTTTGATTCTGGAACCCTGTGGCCTGGGAACATGACTGAGGTGTGATTGTAGAACACTGTGCCCTGGGAATATGACTGAAGTTTGATTCTGGAAGCCTGTGGCCTGGGATCCTATCTGAGGTTTGATTCTGGAACCCTGTGGCCTTGTTAAATGACTGAGGTTTCATGGTGGAACCCTGTGGCCTGGCAATATGACTGAGGTGTGATTCTGGAAGCCTGTGGCCTGGGAATATGACTGAGGCTTGATTCTGGAAGCCTGTGGCCTGTGAACATGACTGAGGTTTGATTCTGGAACTCTGCAGCCTGGGAACATGACTGAGCTTTCATTCTGGAACCCTGTGGCCTGGGAACATGACTGAGGTTTGATTCTGGAACCCTGTGGCCTGGGAATATGACTGAGGTTTAATTGTGGAAACTTCTGGCCTGGGAACATGACTGAGGCTTGATTGTGGAACCCTGTGTCCTGGGAACATGACATCGGTTTGATTCTGTGACCATGTGGCCTGGGAACATGCCTGAAGTTTGATTCTGGAATCTTGTGGCCTGGGAACATGACTGAGGTTTGATTGTGGAACCCTTTTCCCTGGGAATATGACTGAAGTTTGATTCTGGAACCCTGTGGCCTGGGAACATGACTGAGGTTTGATTGTGGAACCCTCTGGCTTGGGAACATGACTGAGGCTTGATTCTGGAACCCTGTGGCCTGGGAACATGATATCAGTTGGATTCTGGAACCCTGTGGCCTGGGCACATGAGTGAAGGTTGATTCTGGAATCCTGTGGCCTCGGAATATGACTTACATTTGATTGTGGAAACCTGTGGCCTGGGAACATGACTGAGGATTGAATCTCGAACACTGTGGCCTGGGAAAATGACTGAGGTTTGATCCTGGAACCATGTGGCCTGGAAATATGATTAAGGTTTGCTTCTGGAAACCTGTGGCCTAGGAACAAGACGGAGGTTTGAATCTGCAACCCTGTGGCCCGGGAACATGACTGAGGTTTGATTCTGGAACCCTGTGGCCTGGGAACATGACTGAGGTTTGGTTGTGGATACCTGTGGAGTGGGAACATTACTGAGGTTTGATTCTGGAACCCTATGGCCTAGAAAAATGACTGAGGCTTGCTTATGGAACCCTGTCATCTGAGAACATGACTGAGGTTTGATTGTGGAACCCTCTGTCCTGGGAACATGACTGTGGTTTGATGATTGTACCCTGTGTCCTGGCAACATGACTGAGGTTTGTTTCTAAAACCTGCGGCCTGGGAACATGACTGAGGCTTCATTCTTGAACCCTGTGGCCTGGGAAAATGACTGAGGTTTGATTCTGGAACCCTGTAGCCTGGGAACTTGGCTGAGCTTTCATTCTGGACCCCTGTTGCCTGGGAACATGATTTAGGTTTGATTCGGGAACCCTGTGACCTGGGAACATTATGGAGGTTTGATTCTGGAATCCTGTGGCCTGGGAACATGACTGAGGTTTGATTGTGGAACCCTGTGGCCTAGGAATATGACTGAGGTTTGATTCTGGAAGCCTGTGGCCAGGGAACATGTCTGAGGCATGATTGTGGAAGCCTGTGGCCTGGGAAAATGACTGAGGTTTGATGGTGTTACCCTGTGGCCTGGCAATATGACTGAGGTTTGATTCTGGAACCCTGTGGCCTGGGAACATGACTGAGGTTTGATTCTGGAACGCTGTGGCCTGGCAACATGACATCAGTTGGATTCTGGAACCCTGTGGCCTGGGAACATGACTGAGGTTTGATTCTGGAACCCTGTGGCTTGGGAATATGACATCAGTTGGATTCTGGAACCCTGTGGTCTGGCAACATAACTGAGGTTTGATTCTGGAACCCTGTGGCCTGGGAACATGACTTAAGTTTGATTGTGGAACTCTGAGGCCTGGAACATGACTGAGGTTTGATTCTGGCACCCTGTGGCCTGGGAACATGACTGAGGTTTGATTGTGGAACCCTGTGTCCTGGGAACATGACTGAGGTTTGATTCTAGAACACTCTGGCCTGGGAACATGACTAAGGTTTGATTGTGGAACCCTACGGCCTGTCAACATGACTCAGGTTTGATTCTGGACCCCTGTGGCCTGGGAACATGACTGAGGTTTGATTCTGGAAGCCTGTGCCATGGGAACATGTCTGAGGCTTGATTCCGGAACTCTGTGGCCTGGAAAAATGCCTGAGGTTTGATGATGGAACCCTGTGCCCTGGCAATATGACTGATGTTTGATTCTGGAACCCTCTTGCCTGGGAATATGACTGAGGCTTGATTCTGGAAACCTGTGGCCTGGGAACATGACTGAGGATTGAATCGAGAAACCTGTGGCCTGGGAAAATGACTAAGGATTGGTTCTGGAACCATGGGGCCTGGGAACATCACTGAGTTTTGATTGTGGAACCCTGTGTCTTGGGAACATGACATCAATTTGATTCTTGGACCCTGTGGCCTGGGAACATGACATCAGATGGATTCTGGAACCCTGTGGCCTGGGAATATGACTGAGGTTTGATTCTGGAAACCTGTGGCCTAGGAACAAGACTGAGGTTTCAGTCTGGAACCCTGTGGCCTGGGAACATGACTGAGGGTTGATTGTGGAACCCTGTGTCCTGGCAGCATGACATCAGTTGGATTCTGGACCCCTGTGGCCTGGGAATATGACTTAGGTTTGATTCTGGAACCCTGTGGCCTGGCAACATGAGTGAGGTTTGATTCTTGAACTCTGTTGCCTGGGAAAGTGCCTGACGTTTGATTCTGGAATTCTGCAGCCTGGGAACATGACTGAGCTTTCATTCTGGAACCCTGTGGCCTGGGTACATGACTGAGGTTTGATTCTGGAACCCTGTGGCCTGGGAACATGACTGAGGTGTGATTGTAGAACACTGTGCCCTGGGAATATGACTGAAGTTTGATTCTGGAAGCCTGTGGCCTGGGATCATATCTGAGGTTTGATTCTGGAACCCTGTGGCCTTGTTAAATGACTGAGGTTTCATGGTGGAACCCTGTGGCCTGGCAATATGACTGAGGTGTGATTCTGGAAGCCTGTGGCCTGGGAATATGACTGAGGCTTGATTCTGGAAGCCTGTGGCCTGTGAACATGACTGAGGTTTGATTCTGGAACTCTGCAGCCTGGGAACCTGACTGAGCTTTCATTCTGGAACCCTGTGGCCTGGGAACATGACTGAGGTTTGATTCTGGAACCCTTTGGCCTGGGAACATGACTGAGGTTTGACACTCGAACCATGTGGCCTGGAAATATGATTGTCGTTAGATTCTGGAAATCTATGGCCTAGGAACAAGACTAAAGTTTGAATCTGGAACACTGTGGCCTGGGAACATGACTGACGGGTGATTGTGGAACTCTGTGTCCTGGGAACATGACATCAGTTTGTGTCTGGGACCCTGTGGCCTGGGAATATGACTGAGGTTTGATTCGGGAACGCTGTGGCCTTTAAACATGACATCATTTGGATTCTGGAACCCTGTGGCCTGGGAACATGACTGAGGTTTGATTTTGGAACCCTGTGGCCTGGGAACATGACTGAGGTTTGATTGTGATAACTTATGACCTGGGAACATGACTGAGGTTTGATTGTGGAACTCTGTGGACTGGGAACATGACTGAGGTTTCTTTCTGGAACCCTGTGGCCTGGGAACATGACTGAGGCTTTATTCTAAAACCCTGTGGCCTGGGAACATGACTGAGATTTGATTCTGTAAACCTGGAGCCTGGGAACATGACTGAGCTTTCATTCTGTAACCCTGTGGCTTGGAAACATGACTGAAGTTTGATTCTGGAAAACTGTGACCTTGGAACTTTATTGAGGTTTGATTCTAGAACCCTGTGTCCTGGGAACATGACTGACGTTTTATTGTGAAAAATTGTGGCCTGGGAATATGACTGAGTTGTGATTGTGGAATTCTGTGGACTGGGAAAATGACTGATATTTGATTCTGGAACGCTGTGGCCTGGGAACATGCCTGAGGATTTATTCTGGAACCCTGTGGCCTGGGAACATGACTCAGGTTTCATTCTTGAACCCTGAGGACTGGGAACATGACTGAGGTATGATTGTGGAAACATGTATCCTGGGAACATGACTGAGGCTTTATTCTGGTACCCTGTGGCCTGGGAACATGACTGAGGTTTGATTCTTGGAATCTGTTGCCTGAGAACGTACCTGAAGTTTGATTCTGGAACCCTGTGTCCTGGGAACATGACTGAGGTTTGATTGTGGTACCATCTGTCCTAGGAACATGACTGAGGCTTGGTACCTGTACCCTGTGGTTGGGAACCTGACTAAGGTTTGATTCTGGACCCCTGTGTCCCGGGAGCATGACTGAGATTTGATACTGGAACCCTTTGGCCTAGGACCATGACTGAGGTTTGATTGTGGAACCTGTGGCCTGGGAACATGACATCTGTTTGACTCTGGAGCCCTGTGGCCTGGGAACATGACATCGGTTGGCTTCTAGAACCCTGTGGCCTGGGAACATGACATCGGTTTGATTGTATAACCCTGTGGCCTGGGAATATGATATCGATTGGATTCTGGTAACCTTTGGCCTGGGAACATGACAACGGTTGGATTCTGGATCCCTGTGGCCTAGGAACATGACTGAGGTTTGATTGTGGACCCTCTGGCCTCGGAACATGACTGAGGCTTGATTGTGGAACCTGTGTCCTGGGAACATGACATCGGTTTGATTCTGTGACCCTGTGGTCTGGGAACATGACATCAGTTGGATTCTGGAACCCTCTCGCCTGGGAACATGACTGAGGGTTGATTCTGGAACCCTGTGGCCTGGGAACATGACAGAGGTTTTATTGTGATAAATTGTGGCCTGGGAATATGACTGAGGTTTGATTGTGGAATTCTGTGGACTGGGAACATGACTGAGATTTGATTCTGGAACCCTGTGGCCTGGGAACATGACTGAGGTTTTATTCTGGAACCCTGTGGACTGGGAACATGACTCAGGTTTGATTCTGGTACTCTCTGGCCTGAGAACATCACTGAGATTAGCTTCTGGAACCCTGTGGCCTGGGAACATGACTGAGGTTAAATTGTGGAACCTGTGGCCTGGGAACATGACATCCGTTTGACTCTGGAACCCTGTGGCCTGGGAACATGATATCGATTGGACTCTGGAAACCTGTGGCCTGGAACATGACTGAGGATTGAATCTCGAACACTGTGGCCTGGGGAAATGACTGAGGTTTGATCCTGGAACCATGTGGCCTGGAAATATGATTAAGGTTTGCTTCTGGAAACCTGTGGCCTAGGAACAAGACGGAGGTTTGAATCTGCAACCCTGTGGCCTGGGAACATGACTGAGGTTTGATTGTGGAACCCTGTGCCCTAGGAATATGACTGAAGTTTGATTCTGGAAGCCTGTGGCCTGGGAACATGTCTGAGGCATGATTCTGGAACCCTGTGGCCTTGGAAAATGACTGAGGTTTGATAGTGTTACCCTGTGGCCTGGCAATATGACTGAGGCTTGATTCTGGAACCCTCTTGCCTGGGAACATGACATCAGTTGGATTCTGGGACCCTGTGGCCTGGGAACATGACTGAGGTTTGATTCTGGAACCCTGTGGCCTGGGAACATGACTGAGGTGTGATTGTAGAACACTGTGCCCTGGGAATATGACTGAAGTTTGATTCTGGAAGCCTGTGGCCTGCGATCATATCTGAGGTTTGATTCTGGAACCCTGTGGCCTTGTTAAATGACTGAGGTTTCATGGTGGAACCCTGTGGCCTGGCAATATGACTGAGGTGTGATTCTGGAAGCCTGTGGCCTGGGAATATGACTGAGGCTTGATTCTGGAAGCCTGTGGCCTGTGAACATGACTGAGGTTTGATTCTGGAACTCTGCAGCCTGGGAACATGACTGAGCTTTCATTCTGGAACCCTGTGGCCTGGGAACATGACTGAGGTTTGATTCTGGAACCCTGTGGGCTGGGAATATGACTGAGGTTTAATTGTGGAAACTTCTGGCCTGGGAACATGACTGAGGCTTGATTGTGGAACCCTGTGTCCTGGGAACATGACATCGGTTTGATTCTGTGACCATGTGGCCTGGGAACATGCCTGAAGTTTGATTCTGGAATCTTGTGGCCTGGGAACATGACTGAGGTTTGATTGTGGAACCCTTTTCCCTGGGAATATGACTGAAGTTTGATTCTGGAACCCTGTGGCCTGGGAACATGACTGAGGTTTGATTGTGGAACCCTCTGGCTTGGGAACATGACTGAGGCTTGATTCTGGAACCCTGTGGCCTGGGAACATGATATCAGTTGGATTCTGGAACCCTGTGGCCTGGGCACATGAGTGAAGGTTGATTCTGGAATCCTGTGGCCTCGGAATATGACTTACATTTGATTGTGGAAACCTGTGGCCTGGGAACATGACTGAGGATTGAATCTCGAACACTGTGGCCTGGGAAAATGACTGAGGTTTGATCCTGGAACCATGTGGCCTGGAAATATGATTAAGGTTTGCTTCTGGAAACCTGTGGCCTAGGAACAAGACGGAGGTTTGAATCTGCAACCCTGTGGCCCGGGAACATGACTGAGGTTTGATTCTGGAACCCTGTGGCCTGGGAACATGACTGAGGTTTGGTTGTGGATACCTGTGGAGTGGGAACATTACTGAGGTTTGATTCTGGAACCCTATGGCCTAGAAAAATGACTGAGGCTTGCTTATGGAACCCTGTCATTTGAGAACATGACTGAGGTTTGATTGTGGAACCCTCTGTCCTGGGAACATGACTGTGGTTTGATGATTGTACCCTGTGTCCTGGCAACATGACTGAGGTTTGTTTCTAAAACCTGCGGCCTGGGAACATGACTGAGGCTTCATTCTTGAACCCTGTGGCCTGGGAAAATGACTGAGGTTTGATTCTGGAACCCTGTAGCCTGGGAACTTGGCTGAGCTTTCATTCTGGACCCCTGTTGCCTGGGAACATGATTTAGGTTTGATTCGGGAACCCTGTGACCTGGGAACATTATGGAGGTTTGATTCTGGAATCCTGTGGCCTGGGAACATGACTGAGGTTTGATTGTGGAACCCTGTGGCCTAGGAATATGACTGAGGTTTGATTCTGGAAGCCTGTGGCCAGGGAACATGTCTGAGGCATGATTGTGGAAGCCTGTGGCCTGGGAAAATGACTGAGGTTTGATGGTGTTACCCTGTGGCCTGGCAATATGACTGAGGTTTGATTCTGGAACCCTGTGGCCTGGGAACATGACTGAGGTTTGATTCTGGAACGCTGTGGCCTGGCAACATGACATCAGTTGGATTCTGGAACCCTGTGGCCTGGGAACATGACTGAGGTTTGATTCTGGAACCCTGTGGCTTGGGAATATGACATCAGTTGGATTCTGGAACCCTGTGGTCTGGCAACATAACTGAGGTTTGATTCTGGAACCCTGTGGCCTGGGAACATGACTTAAGTTTGATTGTGGAACTCTGAGGCCTGGAACATGACTGAGGTTTGATTCTGGCACCCTGTGGCCTGGGAACATGACTGAGGTTTGATTGTGGAACCCTGTGTCCTGGGAACATGACTGAGGTTTGATTCTAGAACACTCTGGCCTGGGAACATGACTAAGGTTTGATTGTGGAACCCTACGGCCTGTCAACATGACTCAGGTTTGATTCTGGACCCCTGTGGCCTGGGAACATGACTGAGGTTTGATTCTGGAAGCCTGTGCCATGGGAACATGTCTGAGGCTTGATTCCGGAACTCTGTGGCCTGGAAAAATGCCTGAGGTTTGATGATGGAACCCTGTGCCCTGGCAATATGACTGATGTTTGATTCTGGAACCCTCTTGCCTGGGAATATGACTGAGGCTTGATTCTGGAAACCTGTGGCCTGGGAACATGACTGAGGATTGAATCGAGAAACCTGTGGCCTGGGAAAATGACTGAGGATTGGTTCTGGAACCATGGGGCCTGGGAACATCACTGAGTTTTGATTGTGGAACCCTGTGTCTTGGGAACATGACATCAATTTGATTCTTGGACCCTGTGGCCTGGGAACATGACATCAGATGGATTCTGGAACCCTGTGGCCTGGGAATATGACTGAGGTTTGATTCTGGAAACCTGTGGCCTAGGAACAAGACTGAGGTTTCAGTCTGGAACCCTGTGGCCTGGGAACATGACTGAGGGTTGATTGTGGAACCCTGTGTCCTGGCAGCATGACATCAGTTGGATTCTGGACCCCTGTGGCCTGGGAATATGACTTAGGTTTGATTCTGGAACCCTGTGGCCTGGCAACATGAGTGAGGTTTGATTCTTGAACTCTGTTGCCTGGGAAAGTGCCTGACGTTTGATTCTGGAATTCTGCAGCCTGGGAACATGACTGAGCTTTCATTCTGGAACCCTGTGGCCTGGGTACATGACTGAGGTTTGATTCTGGAACCCTGTGGCCTGGGAACATGACTGAGGTGTGATTGTAGAACACTGTGCCCTGGGAATATGCCTGAAGTTTGATTCTGGAAGCCTGTGGCCTGGGATCATATCTGAGGTTTGATTCTGGAACCCTGTGGCCTTGTTAAATGACTGAGGTTTCATGGTGGAACCCTGTGGCCTGGCAATATGACTGAGGTGTGATTCTGGAAGCCTGTGGCCTGGGAATATGACTGAGGCTTGATTCTGGAAGCCTGTGGCCTGTGAACATGACTGAGGTTTGATTCTGGAACTCTGCAGCCTGGGAACATGACTGAGCTTTCATTCTGGAACCCTGTGGCCTGGGAACATGACTGAGGTTTGATTCTGGAACCCTTTGGCCTGGGAACATGACTGAGGTTTGACACTCGAACCATGTGGCCTGGAAATATGATTGTCGTTAGATTCTGGAAATCTATGGCCTAGGAACAAGACTAAAGTTTGAATCTGGAACACTGTGGCCTGGGAACATGACTGACGGGTGATTGTGGAACTCTGTGTCCTGGGAACATGACATCAGTTTGTGTCTGGGACCCTGTGGCCTGGGAATATGACTGAGGTTTGATTCGGGAACGCTGTGGCCTTTAAACATGACATCATTTGGATTCTGGAACCCTGTGGCCTGGGAACATGACTGAGGTTTGATTTTGGAACCCTGTGGCCTGGGAACATGACTGAGGTTTGATTGTGATAACTTATGACCTGGGAACATGACTGAGGTTTGATTGTGGAACTCTGTGGACTGGGAACATGACTGAGGTTTCTTTCTGGAACCCTGTGGCCTGGGAACATGACTCAGGTTTGATTCTTGAACCCTGAGGACTGGGAACATGACTGAGGTATGATTGTGGAAACATGTATCCTGGGAACATGACTGAGGCTTTATTCTGGTACCCTGTGGCCTGGGAACATGACTGAGGTTTGATTCTTGGAATCTGTTGCCTGAGAACGTACCTGAAGTTTGATTCTGGAACGCTGTGTCCTGGGAACATGACTGAGGTTTGATTGTGGTACCCTCTGGCCTAGGAACATGACTGAGGCTTGGTACCTGTACCCTGTGGTTGGGAACCTGACTAAGGTTTGATTCTGGACCCCTGTGTCCCGGGAGCATGACTGAGATTTGATACTGGAACCCTTTGGCCTAGGACCATGACTGAGGTTTGATTGTGGAACCTGTGGCCTGGGAACATGACATCTGTTTGACTCTGGAGCCCTGTGGCCTGGGAACATGACATCGGTTGGCTTCTAGAACCCTGTGGCCTGGGAACATGACATCGGTTTGATTGTATAACCCTGTGGCCTGGGAATATGATATCGATTGGATTCTGGTAACCTTTGGCCTGGGAACATGACAACGGTTGGATTCTGGATCCCTGTGGCCTAGGAACATGACTGAGGTTTGATTGTGGACCCTCTGGCCTCGGAACATGACTGAGGCTTGATTGTGGAACCTGTGTCCTGGGAACATGACATCGGTTTGATTCTGTGACCCTGTGGTCTGGGAACATGACATCAGTTGGATTCTGGAACCCTCTCGCCTGGGAACATGACTGAGGGTTGATTCTGGAACCCTGTGGCCTGGGAACATGACAGAGGTTTTATTGTGATAAATTGTGGCCTGGGAATATGACTGAGGTTTGATTGTGGAATTCTGTGGACTGGGAACATGACTGAGATTTGATTCTGGAACCCTGTGGCCTGGGAACATGACTGAGGTTTTATTCTGGAACCCTGTGGACTGGGAACATGACTCAGGTTTGATTCTGGTACTCTCTGGCCTGAGAACATCACTGAGATTAGCTTCTGGAACCCTGTGGCCTGGGAACATGACTGAGGTTAAATTGTGGAACCTGTGGCCTGGGAACATGACATCCGTTTGACTCTGGAACCCTGTGGCCTGGGAACATGATATCGATTGGACTCTGGAAACCTGTGGCCTGGAACATGACTGAGGATTGAATCTCGAACACTGTGGCCTGGGGAAATGACTGAGGTTTGATCCTGGAACCATGTGGCCTGGAAATATGATTAAGGTTTGCTTCTGGAAACCTGTGGCCTAGGAACAAGACGGAGGTTTGAATCTGCAACCCTGTGGCCTGGGAACATGACTGAGGTTTGATTGTGGAACCCTGTGCCCTAGGAATATGACTGAAGTTTGATTCTGGAAGCCTGTGGCCTGGGAACATGTCTGAGGCATGATTCTGGAACCCTGTGGCCTTGGAAAATGACTGAGGTTTGATAGTGTTACCCTGTGGCCTGGCAATATGACTGAGGCTTGATTCTGGAACCCTCTTGCCTGGGAACATGACATCAGTTGGATTCTGGGACCCTGTGGCCTGGGAACATGACTGAGGTTTGATTCTGGAACCCTGTGGCCTGGGAACATGACTGAGGTGTGATTGTAGAACACTGTGCCCTGGGAATATGACTGAAGTTTGATTCTGGAAGCCTGTGGCCTGCGATCATATCTGAGGTTTGATTCTGGAACCCTGTGGCCTTGTTAAATGACTGAGGTTTCATGGTGGAACCCTGTGGCCTGGCAATATGACTGAGGTGTGATTCTGGAAGCCTGTGGCCTGGGAATATGACTGAGGCTTGATTCTGGAAGCCTGTGGCCTGTGAACATGACTGAGGTTTGATTCTGGAACTCTGCAGCCTGGGAACATGACTGAGCTTTCATTCTGGAACCCTGTGGCCTGGGAACATGACTGAGGTTTGATTCTGGAACCCTGTGGGCTGGGAATATGACTGAGGTTTAATTGTGGAAACTTCTGGCCTGGGAACATGACTGAGGCTTGATTGTGGAACCCTGTGTCCTGGGAACATGACATCGGTTTGATTCTGTGACCATGTGGCCTGGGAACATGCCTGAAGTTTGATTCTGGAATCTTGTGGCCTGGGAACATGACTGAGGTTTGATTGTGGAACCCTTTTCCCTGGGAATATGACTGAAGTTTGATTCTGGAACCCTGTGGCCTGGGAACATGACTGAGGTTTGATTGTGGAACCCTCTGGCTTGGGAACATGACTGAGGCTTGATTCTGGAACCCTGTGGCCTGGGAACATGATATCAGTTGGATTCTGGAACCCTGTGGCCTGGGCACATGAGTGAAGGTTGATTCTGGAATCCTGTGGCCTCGGAATATGACTTACATTTGATTGTGGAAACCTGTGGCCTGGGAACATGACTGAGGATTGAATCTCGAACACTGTGGCCTGGGAAAATGACTGAGGTTTGATCCTGGAACCATGTGGCCTGGAAATATGATTAAGGTTTGCTTCTGGAAACCTGTGGCCTAGGAACAAGACGGAGGTTTGAATCTGCAACCCTGTGGCCCGGGAACATGACTGAGGTTTGATTCTGGAACCCTGTGGCCTGGGAACATGACTGAGGTTTGGTTGTGGATACCTGTGGAGTGGGAACATTACTGAGGTTTGATTCTGGAACCCTATGGCCTAGAAAAATGACTGAGGCTTGCTTATGGAACCCTGTCATTTGAGAACATGACTGAGGTTTGATTGTGGAACCCTCTGTCCTGGGAACATGACTGTGGTTTGATGATTGTACCCTGTGTCCTGGCAACATGACTGAGGTTTGTTTCTAAAACCTGCGGCCTGGGAACATGACTGAGGCTTCATTCTTGAACCCTGTGGCCTGGGAAAATGACTGAGGTTTGATTCTGGAACCCTGTAGCCTGGGAACTTGGCTGAGCTTTCATTCTGGACCCCTGTTGCCTGGGAACATGATTTAGGTTTGATTCGGGAACCCTGTGACCTGGGAACATTATGGAGGTTTGATTCTGGAATCCTGTGGCCTGGGAACATGACTGAGGTTTGATTGTGGAACCCTGTGGCCTAGGAATATGACTGAGGTTTGATTCTGGAAGCCTGTGGCCAGGGAACATGTCTGAGGCATGATTGTGGAAGCCTGTGGCCTGGGAAAATGACTGAGGTTTGATGGTGTTACCCTGTGGCCTGGCAATATGACTGAGGTTTGATTCTGGAACCCTGTGGCCTGGGAACATGACTGAGGTTTGATTCTGGAACGCTGTGGCCTGGCAACATGACATCAGTTGGATTCTGGAACCCTGTGGCCTGGGAACATGACTGAGGTTTGATTCTGGAACCCTGTGGCTTGGGAATATGACATCAGTTGGATTCTGGAACCCTGTGGTCTGGCAACATAACTGAGGTTTGATTCTGGAACCCTGTGGCCTGGGAACATGACTTAAGTTTGATTGTGGAACTCTGAGGCCTGGAACATGACTGAGGTTTGATTCTGGCACCCTGTGGCCTGGGAACATGACTGAGGTTTGATTGTGGAACCCTGTGTCCTGGGAACATGACTGAGGTTTGATTCTAGAACACTCTGGCCTGGGAACATGACTAAGGTTTGATTGTGGAACCCTACGGCCTGTCAACATGACTCAGGTTTGATTCTGGACCCCTGTGGCCTGGGAACATGACTGAGGTTTGATTCTGGAAGCCTGTGCCATGGGAACATGTCTGAGGCTTGATTCCGGAACTCTGTGGCCTGGAAAAATGCCTGAGGTTTGATGATGGAACCCTGTGCCCTGGCAATATGACTGATGTTTGATTCTGGAACCCTCTTGCCTGGGAATATGACTGAGGCTTGATTCTGGAAACCTGTGGCCTGGGAACATGACTGAGGATTGAATCGAGAAACCTGTGGCCTGGGAAAATGACTGAGGATTGGTTCTGGAACCATGGGGCCTGGGAACATCACTGAGTTTTGATTGTGGAACCCTGTGTCTTGGGAACATGACATCAATTTGATTCTTGGACCCTGTGGCCTGGGAACATGACATCAGATGGATTCTGGAACCCTGTGGCCTGGGAATATGACTGAGGTTTGATTCTGGAAACCTGTGGCCTAGGAACAAGACTGAGGTTTCAGTCTGGAACCCTGTGGCCTGGGAACATGACTGAGGGTTGATTGTGGAACCCTGTGTCCTGGCAGCATGACATCAGTTGGATTCTGGACCCCTGTGGCCTGGGAATATGACTTAGGTTTGATTCTGGAACCCTGTGGCCTGGCAACATGAGTGAGGTTCGATTCTTGAACTCTGTTGCCTGGGAAAGTGCCTGACGTTTGATTCTGGAATTCTGCAGCCTGGGAACATGACTGAGCTTTCATTCTGGAACCCTGTGGCCTGGGTACATGACTGAGGTTTGATTCTGGAACCCTGTGGCCTGGGAACATGACTGAGGTGTGATTGTAGAACACTGTGCCCGGGGAATATGCCTGAAGTTTGATTCTGGAAGCCTGTGGCCTGGGATCATATCTGAGGTTTGATTCTGGAACCCTGTGGCCTTGTTAAATGACTGAGGTTTCATGGTGGAACCCTGTGGCCTGGCAATATGACTGAGGTGTGATTCTGGAAGCCTGTGGCCTGGGAATATGACTGAGGCTTGATTCTGGAAGCCTGTGGCCTGTGAACATGACTGAGGTTTGATTCTGGAACTCTGCAGCCTGGGAACATGACTGAGCTTTCATTCTGGAACCCTGTGGCCTGGGAACATGACTGAGGTTTGATTCTGGAACCCTTTGGCCTGGGAACATGACTGAGGTTTGACACTCGAACCATGTGGCCTGGAAATATGATTGTCGTTAGATTCTGGAAATCTATGGCCTAGGAACAAGACTAAAGTTTGAATCTGGAACACTGTGGCCTGGGAACATGACTGACGGGTGATTGTGGAACTCTGTGTCCTGGGAACATGACATCAGTTTGTGTCTGGGACCCTGTGGCCTGGGAATATGACTGAGGTTTGATTCGGGAACGCTGTGGCCTTTAAACATGACATCATTTGGATTCTGGAACCCTGTGGCCTGGGAACATGACTGAGGTTTGATTTGGGAACCCTGTGGCCTGGGAACATGACTGAGGTTTGATTGTGATAACTTATGACCTGGGAACATGACTGAGGTTTGATTGTGGAACTCTGTGGACTGGGAACATGACTGAGGTTTCTTTCTGGAACCCTGTGGCCTGGGAACATGACTCAGGTTTGATTCTTGAACCCTGAGGACTGGGAACATGACTGAGGTATGATTGTGGAAACATGTATCCTGGGAACATGACTGAGGCTTTATTCTGGTACCCTGTGGCCTGGGAACATGACTGAGGTTTGATTCTTGGAATCTGTTGCCTGAGAACGTACCTGAAGTTTGATTCTGGAACGCTGTGTCCTGGGAACATGACTGAGGTTTGATTGTGGTACCCTCTGGCCTAGGAACATGACTGAGGCTTGGTACCTGTACCCTGTGGTTGGGAACCTGACTAAGGTTTGATTCTGGACCCCTGTGTCCCGGGAGCATGACTGAGATTTGATACTGGAACCCTTTGGCCTAGGACCATGACTGAGGTTTGATTGTGGAACCTGTGGCCTGGGAACATGACATCTGTTTGACTCTGGAGCCCTGTGGCCTGGGAACATGACATCGGTTGGCTTCTAGAACCCTGTGGCCTGGGAACATGACATCGGTTTGATTGTATAACCCTGTGGCCTGGGAATATGATATCGATTGGATTCTGGTAACCTTTGGCCTGGGAACATGACAACGGTTGGATTCTGGATCCCTGTGGCCTAGGAACATGACTGAGGTTTGATTGTGGACCCTCTGGCCTCGGAACATGACTGAGGCTTGATTGTGGAACCTGTGTCCTGGGAACATGACATCGGTTTGATTCTGTGACCCTGTGGTCTGGGAACATGACATCAGTTGGATTCTGGAACCCTCTCGCCTGGGAACATGACTGAGGGTTGATTCTGGAACCCTGTGGCCTGGGAACATGACAGAGGTTTTATTGTGATAAATTGTGGCCTGGGAATATGACTGAGGTTTGATTGTGGAATTCTGTGGACTGGGAACATGACTGAGATTTGATTCTGGAACCCTGTGGCCTGGGAACATGACTGAGGTTTTATTCTGGAACCCTGTGGACTGGAAACATGACTCAGGTTTGATTCTGGTACTCTCTGGCCTGAGAACATCACTGAGATTAGCTTCTGGAACCCTGTGGCCTGGGAACATGACTGAGGTTAAATTGTGGAACCTGTGGCCTGGGAACATGACATCCGTTTGACTCTGGAACCCTGTGGCCTGGGAACATGATATCGATTGGACTCTGGAAACCTGTGGCCTGGAACATGACTGAGGATTGAATCTCGAACACTGTGGCCTGGGGAAATGACTGAGGTTTGATCCTGGAACCATGTGGCCTGGAAATATGATTAAGGTTTGCTTCTGGAAACCTGTGGCCTAGGAACAAGACGGAGGTTTGAATCTGCAACCCTGTGGCCTGGGAACATGACTGAGGTTTGATTGTGGAACCCTGTGCCCTAGGAATATGACTGAAGTTTGATTCTGGAAGCCTGTGGCCTGGGAACATGTCTGAGGCATGATTCTGGAAACCTGTGGCCTTGGAAAATGACTGAGGTTTGATAGTGTTACCCTGTGGCCTGGCAATATGACTGAGGCTTGATTCTGGAACCCTCTTGCCTGGGAACATGACATCAGTTGGATTCTGGGACCCTGTGGCCTGGGAACATGACTGAGGTTTGATTCTGGAACCCTGTGGCCTGGGAACATGACTGAGGTGTGATTGTAGAACACTGTGCCCTGGGAATATGACTGAAGTTTGATTCTGGAAGCCTGTGGCCTGGGATCCTATCTGAGGTTTGATTCTGGAACCCTGTGGCCTTGTTAAATGACTGAGGTTTCATGGTGGAACCCTGTGGCCTGGCAATATGACTGAGGTGTGATTCTGGAAGCCTGTGGCCTGGGAATATGACTGAGGCTTGATTCTGGAAGCCTGTGGCCTGTGAACATGACTGAGGTTTGATTCTGGAACTCTGCAGCCTGGGAACATGACTGAGCTTTCATTCTGGAACCCTGTGGCCTGGGAACATGACTGAGGTTTGATTCTGGAACCCTGTGGCCTGGGAATATGACTGAGGTTTAATTGTGGAAACTTCTGGCCTGGGAACATGACTGAGGCTTGATTGTGGAACCCTGTGTCCTGGGAACATGACATCGGTTTGATTCTGTGACCATTTGGCCTGGGAACATGCCTGAAGTTTGATTCTGGAATCTTGTGGCCTGGGAACATGACTGAGGTTTGATTGTGGAACCCTTTTCCCTGGGAATATGACTGAAGTTTGATTCTGGAACCCTGTGGCCTGGGAACATGACTGAGGTTTGATTGTGGAACCCTCTGGCTTGGGAACATGACTGAGGCTTGATTCTGGAACCCTGTGGCCTGGGAACATGATATCAGTTGGATTCTGGAACCCTGTGGCCTGGGCACATGAGTGAAGGTTGATTCTGGAATCCTGTGGCCTCGGAATATGACTTACATTTGATTGTGGAAACCTGTGGCCTGGGAACATGACTGAGGATTGAATCTCGAACACTGTGGCCTGGGAAAATGACTGAGGTTTGATCCTGGAACCATGTGGCCTGGAAATATGATTAAGGTTTGCTTCTGGAAACCTGTGGCCTAGGAACAAGACGGAGGTTTGAATCTGCAACCCTGTGGCCCGGGAACATGACTGAGGTTTGATTCTGGAACCCTGTGGCCTGGGAACATGACTGAGGTTTGGTTGTGGATACCTGTGGAGTGGGAACATTACTGAGGTTTGATTCTGGAACCCTATGGCCTAGAAAAATGACTGAGGCTTGCTTATGGAACCCTGTCATCTGAGAACATGACTGAGGTTTGATTGTGGAACCCTCTGTCCTGGGAACATGACTGTGGTTTGATGATTGTACCCTGTGTCCTGGCAACATGACTGAGGTTTGTTTCTAAAACCTGCGGCCTGGGAACATGACTGAGGCTTCATTCTTGAACCCTGTGGCCTGGGAAAATGACTGAGGTTTGATTCTGGAACCCTGTAGCCTGGGAACTTGGCTGAGCTTTCATTCTGGACCCCTGTTGCCTGGGAACATGATTTAGGTTTGATTCGGGAACCCTGTGACCTGGGAACATTATGGAGGTTTGATTCTGGAATCCTGTGGCCTGGGAACATGACTGAGGTTGGATTGTGGAACCCTGTGGCCTAGGAATATGACTGAGGTTTGATTCTGGAAGCCTGTGGCCAGGGAACATGTCTGAGGCATGATTGTGGAAGCCTGTGGCCTGGGAAAATGACTGAGGTTTGATGGTGTTACCCTGTGGCCTGGCAATATGACTGAGGTTTGATTCTGGAACCCTGTGGCCTGGGAACATGACTGAGGTTTGATTCTGGAACGCTGTGGCCTGGCAACATGACATCAGTTGGATTCTGGAACCCTGTGGCCTGGGAACATGACTGAGGTTTGATTCTGGAACCCTGTGGCTTGGGAATATGACATCAGTTGGATTCTGGAACCCTGTGGTCTGGCAACATAACTGAGGTTTGATTCTGGAACCCTGTGGCCTGGGAACATGACTTAAGTTTGATTGTGGAACTCTGAGGCCTGGAACATGACTGAGGTTTGATTCTGGCACCCTGTGGCCTGGGAACATGACTGAGGTTTGATTGTGGAACCCTGTGTCCTGGGAACATGACTGAGGTTTGATTCTAGAACACTCTGGCCTGGGAACATGACTAAGGTTTGATTGTGGAACCCTACGGCCTGTCAACATGACTCAGGTTTGATTCTGGACCCCTGTGGCCTGGGAACATGACTGAGGTTTGATTCTGGAAGCCTGTGCCATGGGAACATGTCTGAGGCTTGATTCCGGAACTCTGTGGCCTGGAAAAATGCCTGAGGTTTGATGATGGAACCCTGTGCCCTGGCAATATGACTGATGTTTGATTCTGGAACCCTCTTGCCTGGGAATATGACTGAGGCTTGATTCTGGAAACCTGTGGCCTGGGAACATGACTGAGGATTGAATCGAGAAACCTGTGGCCTGGGAAAATGACTAAGGATTGGTTCTGGAACCATGGGGCCTGGGAACATCACTGAGTTTTGATTGTGGAACCCTGTGTCTTGGGAACATGACATCAATTTGATTCTTGGACCCTGTGGCCTGGGAACATGACATCAGATGGATTCTGGAACCCTGTGGCCTGGGAATATGACTGAGGTTTGATTCTGGAAACCTGTGGCCTAGGAACAAGACTGAGGTTTCAGTCTGGAACCCTGTGGCCTGGGAACATGACTGAGGGTTGATTGTGGAACCCTGTGTCCTGGCAGCATGACATCAGTTGGATTCTGGACCCCTGTGGCCTGGGAATATGACTTAGGTTTGATTCTGGAACCCTGTGGCCTGGCAACATGAGTGAGGTTTGATTCTTGAACTCTGTTGCCTGGGAAAGTGCCTGACGTTTGATTCTGGAATTCTGCAGCCTGGGAACATGACTGAGCTTTCATTCTGGAACCCTGTGGCCTGGGTACATGACTGAGGTTTGATTCTGGAACCCTGTGGCCTGGGAACATGACTGAGGTGTGATTGTAGAACACTGTGCCCTGGGAATATGACTGAAGTTTGATTCTGGAAGCCTGTGGCCTGGGATCATATCTGAGGTTTGATTCTGGAACCCTGTGGCCTTGTTAAATGACTGAGGTTTCATGGTGGAACCCTGTGGCCTGGCAATATGACTGAGGTGTGATTCTGGAAGCCTGTGGCCTGGGAATATGACTGAGGCTTGATTCTGGAAGCCTGTGGCCTGTGAACATGACTGAGGTTTGATTCTGGAACTCTGCAGCCTGGGAACCTGACTGAGCTTTCATTCTGGAACCCTGTGGCCTGGGAACATGACTGAGGTTTGATTCTGGAACCCTTTGGCCTGGGAACATGACTGAGGTTTGACACTCGAACCATGTGGCCTGGAAATATGATTGTCGTTAGATTCTGGAAATCTATGGCCTAGGAACAAGACTAAAGTTTGAATCTGGAACACTGTGGCCTGGGAACATGACTGACGGGTGATTGTGGAACTCTGTGTCCTGGGAACATGACATCAGTTTGTGTCTGGGACCCTGTGGCCTGGGAATATGACTGAGGTTTGATTCGGGAACGCTGTGGCCTTTAAACATGACATCATTTGGATTCTGGAACCCTGTGGCCTGGGAACATGACTGAGGTTTGATTTTGGAACCCTGTGGCCTGGGAACATGACTGAGGTTTGATTGTGATAACTTATGACCTGGGAACATGACTGAGGTTTGATTGTGGAACTCTGTGGACTGGGAACATGACTGAGGTTTCTTTCTGGAACCCTGTGGCCTGGGAACATGACTGAGGCTTTATTCTGGAACCCTGTGGCCTGGGAACATGACTGAGATTTGATTCTGTAAACCTGGAGCCTGGGAACATGACTGAGCTTTCATTCTGTAACCCTGTGGCTTGGAAACATGACTGAAGTTTGATTCTGGAAAACTGTGACCTTGGAACTTTATTGAGGTTTGATTCTAGAACCCTGTGTCCTGGGAACATGACTGACGTTTTATTGTGAAAAATTGTGGCCTGGGAATATGACTGAGTTGTGATTGTGGAATTCTGTGGACTGGGAAAATGACTGATATTTGATTCTGGAACGCTGTGGCCTGGGAACATGCCTGAGGATTTATTCTGGAACCCTGTGGCCTGGGAACATGACTCAGGTTTGATTCTTGAACCCTGAGGACTGGGAACATGACTGAGGTATGATTGTGGAAACATGTATCCTGGGAACATGACTGAGGCTTTATTCTGGTACCCTGTGGCCTGGGAACATGACTGAGGTTTGATTCTTGGAATCTGTTGCCTGAGAACGTACCTGAAGTTTGATTCTGGAACCCTGTGTCCTGGGAACATGACTGAGGTTTATTGTGGTACCATCTGGCCTAGGAACATGACTGAGGCTTGGTACCTGTACCCTGTGGTTGGGAACCTGACTAAGGTTTGATTCTGGACCCCTGTGTCCCGGGAGCATGACTGAGATTTGATACTGGAACCCTTTGGCCTAGGACCATGACTGAGGTTTGATTGTGGAACCTGTGGCCTGGGAACATGACATCTGTTTGACTCTGGAGCCCTGTGGCCTGGGAACATGACATCGGTTGGCTTCTAGAACCCTGTGGCCTGGGAACATGACATCGGTTTGATTGTATAACCCTGTGGCCTGGGAATATGATATCGATTGGATTCTGGTAACCTTTGGCCTGGGAACATGACAACGGTTGGATTCTGGATCCCTGTGGCCTAGGAACATGACTGAGGTTTGATTGTGGACCCTCTGGCCTCGGAACATGACTGAGGCTTGATTGTGGAACCTGTGTCCTGGGAACATGACATCGGTTTGATTCTGTGACCCTGTGGTCTGGGAACATGACATCAGTTGGATTCTGGAACCCTCTCGCCTGGGAACATGACTGAGGGTTGATTCTGGAACCCTGTGGCCTGGGAACATGACAGAGGTTTTATTGTGATAAATTGTGGCCTGGGAATATGACTGAGGTTTGATTGTGGAATTCTGTGGACTGGGAACATGACTGAGATTTGATTCTGGAACCCTGTGGCCTGGGAACATGACTGAGGTTTTATTCTGGAACCCTGTGGACTGGGAACATGACTCAGGTTTGATTCTGGTACTCTCTGGCCTGAGAACATCACTGAGATTAGCTTCTGGAACCCTGTGGCCTGGGAACATGACTGAGGTTAAATTGTGGAACCTGTGGCCTGGGAACATGACATCCGTTTGACTCTGGAACCCTGTGGCCTGGGAACATGATATCGATTGGACTCTGGAAACCTGTGGCCTGGAACATGACTGAGGATTGAATCTCGAACACTGTGGCCTGGGGAAATGACTGAGGTTTGATCCTGGAACCATGTGGCCTGGAAATATGATTAAGGTTTGCTTCTGGAAACCTGTGGCCTAGGAACAAGACGGAGGTTTGAATATGCAACCCTGTGGCCTGGGAACATGACTGAGGTTTGATTGTGGAACCCTGTGCCCTAGGAATATGACTGAAGTTTGATTCTGGAAGCCTGTGGCCTGGGAACATGTCTGAGGCATGATTCTGGAACCCTGTGGCCTTGGAAAATGACTGAGGTTTGATAGTGTTACCCTGTGGCCTGGCAATATGACTGAGGCTTGATTCTGGAACCCTCTTGCCTGGGAACATGACATCAGTTGGATTCTGGGACCCTGTGGCCTGGGAACATGACTGAGGTTTGATTCTGGAACCCTGTGGCCTTGGAACATGACATCAGTTGGATTTTGGAACCCTGTGGTCTGGGAACATGACTGAGGTTTGCTTCTGGAACCCTGTGGCTTAGGAATATGACATCAGTTGGATTCTGGAACCCTGTGGTCTGGCAACATAACTGAGGGTTGATTCTGTAACCCTGTGGCCTGGGAACATGCCTTACGTTTGATTGTGGAACCCTGTGGCCCGGGAACATGACTGAGGTTTGATTCTGGAACCCTGTGGCCTGGGAACATGACTGAGGTTCGGTTGTGGATACCTGTGGACTGGGAACATTACTGAGGTTTGATTCTGGAACCCTATGGCCTAGAAAAATGACTGAGGCTTGATTGTGGAACCCTGTCATCTGAGAACATGACTGAGGTTTGATTGTGGAACCCTCTGTCCTGGGAACATGACTGTGGTTTGATGATTGTACGCTGTGTCCTGGCAACATGACTGAGGTTTGTTTCTAAAACCTGCGGCCTGGGAACATGACTGAGGCTTCATTCTTGAACCCTGTGGCCTGGGAAAATGACTGAGGTTTGATTCTGGAACCCTGTAGCCTGGGAACTTGGCTGAGCTTTCATTCTGGACCCCTGTTGCCTGGGAACATTATTTAGGTTTGATTCGGGAACCCTGTGACCTGGGAACATTATGGAGGTTTGATTCTGGAATCCTGTGGCCTGGGAACATGACTGAGGTTTGATTGTGGAACCCTGTGGCCTAGGAATATGACTGAGGTTTGATTCTGGAAGCCTGTGGCCAGGGAACACGTCTGAGGCATGATTGTGGAAGCCTGTGGCCTGGGAAAATGACTGAGGTTTGATGGTGTTACCCTGTGGCCTGGCAATATGACTGAGGTTTGATTCTGGAACCCTGTGGCCTGGGAACATGACTGAGGTTTGATTCTGGAACGCTGTGGCCTGGCAACATGACATCAGTTGGATTCTGGAACCCTGTGGCCTGGGAACATGACTGAGGTTTGATTCTGGAACCCTGTGGCTTGGGAATATGACATCAGTTGGATTCTGGAACCCTGTGGTCTGGCAACATAACTGAGGTTTGATTCTGGAACCCTGTGGCCTGGGAACATGACTTAAGTTTGATTGTGGAACTCTGAGGCCTGGAACATGACTGAGGTTTGATTCTGGCACCCTGTGGCCTGGGAACATGACTGAGGTTTGATTGTGGAACCCTGTGTCCTGGGAACATGACTGAGGTTTGATTCTAGAACACTCTGGCCTGGGAACATGACTAAGGTTTGATTGTGGAACCCTACGGCCTGTCAAAATGACTCAGGTTTGATTCTGGACCCCTGTGGCCTGGGAACATGACTGAGGTTTGATTCTGGAAGCCTGTGCCATGGGAACATGTCTGAGGCTTGATTCCGGAACTCTGTGGCCTGGAAAAATGCCTGAGGTTTGGTGATGGAACCCTGTGCCCTGGCAATATGACTGATGTTTGATTCTGGAACCCTCTTGCCTGGGAATATGACTGAGGCTTGATTCTGGAAACCTGTGGCCTGGGAACATGACTGAGGATTGAATCGAGAAACCTGTGGCCTGGGAAAATGACTGAGGATTGGTTCTGGAACCATGGGGCCTGGGAACATCACTGAGGTTTGATTGTGGAACCCTGTGTCTTGGGAACATGACATCAATTTGATTCTTGGACCCTGTGGCCTGGGAACATGACATCAGATGGATTCTGGAACCCTGTGGCCTGGGAATATGACTGAGGTTTGATTTTGGAAACCTGTGGCCTAGGAACAAGACTGAGGTTTCAATCTGGAACCCTGTGGCCTGGGAACATGACTGAGGGTTGATTGTGGAACCCTGTGTCCTGGCAGCATGACATCAGTTGGATTCTGGAACCCTGTGGCCTGGGAATATGACTTAGGTTTGATTCTGGAACCCTGTGGCCTGGCAACATGAGTGAGGTTTGATTCTTGAACTCTGTTGCCTGGGAAAGTGCCTGACGTTTGATTCTGGAATTCTGCAGCCTGGGAACATGACTGAGCTTTCATTCTGGAACCCTGTGGCCTGGGTACATGACTGAGGTTTGATTCTGGAACCCTGTGGCCTGGGAACATGACTGAGGTGTGATTGTAGAACACTGTGCCCTGGGAATATGACTGAAGTTTGATTCTGGAAGCCTGTGGCCTGGGATCATATCTGAGGTTTGATTCTGGAACCCTGTGGCCTTGTTAAATGACTGAGGTTTCATGGTGGAACCCTGTGGCCTGGCAATATGACTGAGGTGTGATTTTGGTAGCCTGTGGCCTGGGAATATGACTGAGGCTTGATTCTGGAAGCCTGTGGCCTGGGAACATGACTCAGGTTTGATTCTGGTACTCTCTGGCCTGAGAACATCACTGAGATTAGCTTCTGGAACCCTGTGGCCTGGAAATATGACTGAGGTTAAATTGTGGAACCTGTGGCCTGGGAACATGACATCCGTTTGACTCTGGAACCCTGTGGCCTGGGAACATGATATCGATTGGACTCTGGAAACCTGTGGCCTGGAACATGACTGAGGATTGAATCTCGAACACTGTGGCCTGGGGAAATGACTGAGGTTTGATCCTGGAACCATGTGGCCTGGAAATATGATTAAGGTTTGCTTCTGGAAACCTGTGGCCTAGGAACAAGACGGAGGTTTGAATCTGCAACCCTGTGGCCCGGGAACATGACTGAGGTTTGATTCTGGAACCCTGTGGCCTGGGAACATGACTGAGGTTTGGTTGTGGATACCTGTGGAGTGGGAACATTACTGAGGTTTGATTCTGGAACCCTATGGCCTAGAAAAATGACTGAGGCTTGATTGTGGAACCCTGTCATCTGAGAACATGACTGAGGTTTGATTGTGGAACCCTCTGTCCTGGGAACATGACTGTGGTTTGATGATTGTACCCTGTGTCCTGGCAACATGACTGAGGTTTGTTTCTAAAACCTGCGGCCTGGGAACATGACTGAGGCTTCATTCTTGAACCCTGTGGCCTGGGAAAATGACTGAGGTTTGATTCTGGAACCCTGTAGCCTGGGAACTTGGCTGAGCTTTCATTCTGGACCCCTGTTGCCTGGGAACATGATTTAGGTATGATTCGGGAACCCTGTGACCTGGGAACATTATGGAGGTTTGATTCTGGAATCCTGTGGCCTGGGAACATGACTGAGGTTTGATTGTGGAACCCTGTGGCCTATGAATATGACTGAGGTTTGATTCTGGAAGCCTGTGGCCAGGGAACATGTCTGAGGCATGATTGTGGAAGCCTGTGGCCTGGGAAAATGACTGAGGTTTGATGGTGTTACCCTGTTGCCTGGCAATATGACTGAGGTTTGATTCTGGAACCCTGTGGCCTGGGAACATGACTGAGGTTTGATTCTGGAAAGCTGTGGCCTGGCAACATGACATCAGTTGGATTCTGGAACCCTGTGGCCTGGGAACATGACTGAGGTTTGATTCTGGAACCCTGTGGCTTGGGAATATGACATCAGTTGGATTCTGGAACCCTGTGGTCTGGCAACATAACTGAGGTTTGATTCTGGAACCCTGTGTCCTGGGAACATGACTTAAGTTTGATTGTGGAACTCTGAGGCCTGGAACATGACTGAGGTTTGATTCTGACACCCTGTGGCCTGGGAACATGACTGAGGTTTGATTGTGGAACCCTGTGTCCTGGGAACATGACTGAGGTTTGATTCTAGAACACTCTGGCCTGGGAACATGACTAAGGTTTGATTGTGGAACCCTACGGCCTGTCAACATGACTCAGGTTTGATTCTGGACCCCTGTGGCCTGGGAACATGACTGAGGTTTGATTCTGGAAGCCTGTGCCATGGGAACATGTCTGAGGCTTGATTCCGGAACTCTGTGGCCTGGAAAAATGCCTGAGGTTTGATGATGGAACCCTGTGCCCTGGCAATATGACTGATGTTTGATTCTGGAACCCTCTTGCCTGGGAATATGACTGAGGCTTCATTCTGGAAGCCTGTGGCCTGTGAACATGACTGAGGTTTGATTCTGGAACTCTGCAGCCTGGGAACATGACTGAGCTTTCATTCTGGAACCCTGTGGCCTGGGAACATGACTGAGGTTTGATTCTGGAACCCTGTGGCCTGGGAATATGACTGAGGTTTAATTGTGGAAACTTCTGGCCTGGGAACATGACTGAGGCTTGATTGTGGAACCCTGTGTCCTGGGAACATGACATCGGTTTGATTCTGTGACCATGTGGCCTGGGAACATGCCTGAAGTTTGATTCTGGAACCTTGTGGCCTGGTAACATGTCATCAGAAGGATTCTGGAATCCTATGGCCTGGGAAGATGACTGAGCGTTGATTCTGGAACCCTGTGCCCTGGGAACATGACTGAGGTTTGATTGTGGAACCCTTTTCCCTGGGAATATGACTGAAGTTTGATTCTGGAACCCTGTGGCCTGGGAACATGACTGAGGTTTGATTGTGGAACCCTCTGGCTTGGGAACATGACTGAGGCTTGATTCTGGAACCCTGTGGCCTGGGAACATGATATCAGTTGGATTCTGGAACCCTATGGCCTGGGCACATGAGTGAAGGTTGATTCTGGAATCCTGTGGCCTCGGAATATGACTTACATTTGATTGTGGAAACCTGTGGCCTGGGAACATGACATCGGTTGGCTTCTAGAACCCTGTGGCCTGGGAACATGACATCGGTTTGATTATATAACCTTGTGGCCTGGGAACATGATATCGATTGGATTCTGGTAACCTTTGGCCTGGGAACATGACAACGGTTGAATTCTGGTTCCCTGTGGCCTAGGAACATGACTGAGGTTTGATTGTGGACCCTCTGGCCTCGGAACATGACTGAGGCTTGATTGTGGACCCTGTGTCCTGGGAACATGACATCGGTTTGATTCTGTGACCCTGTGGCCTGGGAACATGACATCAGTTGGATTCTGGAACCCTCTCGCCTGGGAACATGACTGAGGGTTGATTCTGGAACCCTGTGGCCTGGGAACATGACTGAAGTTTGATTCTGAAATTCTGTGTCCTGGGAACATGACTGAGGTTTGATGGTGGAACCCTGTGGCCTGGGAACATGACAGAGGTTTTATTGTGATAAATTGTGGCCTGGGAATATGACTGAGGTTTGATTGTGGAATTCTGTGGACTGGGAACATGACTGAGATTTGATTCTGGAACCCTGTGGCCTGGGAACATGACTGAGGCTTGATTCTGGAACCCTGTGGCCTGGGAACATGACTCAGGTTTGATTCTGGTACTCTCTGGCCTGAGAACATCACTGAGATTAGCTTCTGGAACCCTGTGGCCTGGGAACATGACTGAGGTTAAATTGTGGAACCTGTGGCCTGGGAACATGACATCCGTTTGACTCTGGAACCCTGTGGCCTGGGAACATGATATCGATTGGACTCTGGAAACCTGTGGCCTGGAACATGACTGAGGATTGAATGTCGAACACTGTGGCCTGGGAAAATGACTGAGGTTTGATCCTGGAACCATGTGGCCTGGAAATATGATTAAGGTTTGCTTCTGGAAACCTGTGGCCTAGGAACAAGACGGAGGTTTGAATCTGCAACCCTGTGGCCTGGGAACATGACTGAGGTTTGATTGTGGAAACCTGTGCCCTAGGAATATGACTGAAGTTTGATTCTGGAAGCCTGTGGCCTGGGAACATGTCTGAGGCATGATTCTGGAACCCTGTGGCCTTGGAAAATGACTGAGGTTTGATAGTGTTACCCTGTGGCCTGGCAATATGACTGAGGCTTGATTCTGGAACCCTCTTGCCTGGGAACATGACATCAGTTGGATTCTGGGACCCTGTGGCCTGGGAACATGACTGAGGTTTGATTCTGGAACCCTGTGGCCTTGGAACATGACATCAGTTGGATTCTGGAAACCTGTGGTCTGGGAACATGACTGAGGTTTGCTTCTGGAACCCTGTGGCTTAGGAATATGACATCAGTTGGATTCTGGAACCCTGTGGTCTGGCAACATAACTGAGGGTTGATTCTGTAACCCTGTGGCCTGGGAACATGCCTTACGTTTGATTGTGGAACCCTGTGGCCCGGGAACATGACTGAGGTTTGATTCTGGAACCCTGTGGCCTGGGAACATGACTGAGGTTTGGTTGTGGATACCTGTGGACTGGGAACATTACTGAAGTTTGATTCTGGAACCCTATGGCCTAGAAAAATGACTGAGGCTTGATTGTGGAACCCTGTCATCTGAGAACATGACTGAGGTTTGATTGTGGAACCCTCTGTCCTGGGAACATGACTGTGGTTTGATGATTGTACCCTGTGTCCTGGCAACATGACTGAGGTTTGTTTCTAAAACCTGCGGCCTGGGAACATGACTGAGGCTTCATTCTTGAACCCTGTGGCCTGGGAAAATGACTGAGGTTTGATTCTGGAACCCTGTAGCCTGGGAACTTGGCTGAGCTTTCATTCTGGACCCCTGTTGCCTGGGAACATGATTTAGGTTTGATTCGGGAACCCTGTGACCTGGGAACATTATGGAGGTTTGATTCTGGAATCCTGTGGCCTGGGAACATGACTGAGGTTTGATTGTGGAACCCTGTGGCCTAGGAATATGACTGAGGTTTAATTCTGGAAGCCTGTGGCTAGGGAACATGTCTGAGGCATGATTGTGGAAGCCTGTGACCTGGGAAAATGACTGAGGTTTGATGGTGTTACCCTGTGGCCTGGCAATATGACTGAGGTTTGATTCTGGAACCCTGTGGCCTGGAAACATGACTGAGGTTTGATTCTGGAACGCTGTGGCCTGGCAACATGACATCAGTTGGATTCTGGAACCCTGTGGCCTGGGAACATGACTGAGGTTTGATTCTGGAACCCTGTGGCTTGGGAATATGACATCAGTTGGATTCTGGAACCCTGTGGTTTGGCAACATAACTGAGGGTTGATTCTGGAACCCTGTGGCCTGGGAACATGCCTTACGTTTGATTGTGGAACCCTGTGGCCCGGGAACATGACTGAGGTTTGATTCTGGAACCCTGTGGCCTGGGAACATGACTGAGTTTGGTTGTGGATACCTGTGGACTGGGAACATTACTGAGGTTTGATTCTGGAACCCTATGGCCTAGAAAAATGACTGAGGCTTGATTGTGGAACCCTGTCATCTGAGAACATGACTGAGGTTTGATTGTGGAACCCTCTGTCCTGGGAACATGACTGTGGTTTGATGATTGTACCCTGTGTCCTGGCAACATGACTGAGGTTTGTTTCTAAAACCTGCGGCCTGGGAACATGACTGAGGCTTCATTCTTGAACCCTGTGGCCTGGGAAAATGACTGAGGTTTGATTCTGGAACCCTGTAGCCTGGGAACTTGGCTGAGCTTTCATTCTGGACCCCTGTTGCCTGGGAACATGATTTAGGTTTGATTCGGGAACCCTGTGACCTGGGAACATTATGGAGGTTTGATTCTGGAATCCTGTGGCCTGGGAACATGACTGAGGTTTGATTGTGGAACCCTGTGGCCTAGGAATATGACTGAGGTTTGATTCTGGAAGCCTGTGGCCAGGGAACAGGTCTGAGGCATGATTGTGGAAGCCTGTGGCCTGGGAAAATGACTGAGATTTGATGGTGTTACCCTGTGGCCTGGCAATATGACTGAGGTTTGATTCTGGAACCCTGTGGCCTGGGAACATGACTGAGGTTTGATTCTGGAACGCTGTGGCCTGGCAACATGACATCAGTTGGATTCTGGAACCCTGTGGCCTGGGAACATGACTGAGGTTTGATTCTGGAACCCTGTGGCTTGGGAATATGACATCAGTTGGATTCTGGAACCCTGTGGTCTGGCAACATAACTGAGGTTTGATTCTGGAACCCTGTGGCCTGGGAACATGACTTAAGTTTGATTGTGGAACTCTGAGGCCTGGAACATGACTGAGGTTTGATTGTGGAACCCTGTGTCCTGGGAACATGACTGAGGTTTGATTCTAGAACACTCTGGCCTGGGAACATGACTAAGGTTTGATTGTGGAACCCTACGGCCTGTCAACATGACTCAGGTTTGATTCTGTACCCCTGTGGCCTGGGAACATGACTAAAGTTTGATTCTGGAAGCCTGTTCCATGGGAACATGTCTGAGGCTTGATTCCGGAACTCTGTGGCCTGGAAAACTGCCTGAGGTTTGATGATGGAACCCTGTGCCCTGGCAATATGACTGATGTTTGATTCTGGAACCCTCTTGCCTGGGAATATGACTGAGGCTTGATTCTGGAAACCTGTGGCCTGGGAACATGACTGAGGTTTGAATCGAGAAACCTGTGGCCTGGGAAAATGACTGAGGATTGGTTCTGGAACCATGGGGCCTGGGAACATCACTGAGGTTTGATTGTGGAACCCTGTGTCTTGGGAACATGACATCAATTTGATTCTTGGACCCTGTGGCCTGGGAACATGACATCAGATGGATTCTGGAACCCTGTGGCCTGGGAATATGACTGAGGTTTGATTTTGGAAACCTGTGGCCTAGGAACAAGACTGAGGTTTCAATCTGGAACCCTGTGGCCTGGGAACATGACTGAGGGTTGATTGTGGAACCCTGTGTCCTGGCAGCATGACATCAGTTGGATTCTGGAACCCTGTGGCCTGGGAATCTGACTTAGGTTTGATTCTGGAACCCTGTGGCCTGGCAACATGAGTGAGGTTTGATTCTTGAACTCTGTTGCCTGGGAAAGTGCCTGACGTTTGATTCTGGAATTCTGCAGCCTGGGAACATGACTGAGCTTTCATTCTGGAACCCTGTGGCCTGGGTACATGACTGAGGTTTGATTCTGGAACCCTGTGGCCTGGGAACATGACTGAGGTGTGATTGTAGAACACTGTGCCCTGGCAATATGACTGAAGTTTGATTCTGGAAGCCTGTGGCCTGGGATCATATCTGAGGTTTGATTCTGGAACCCTGTGGCCTTGTTAAATGACTGAGGTTTCATGGTGGAACCCTGTGGCCTGGCAATATGACTGAGGTGTGATTTTGGTAGCCTGTGGCCTGGGAATATGACTGAGGCTTGATTCTGGAAGCCTGTGGCCTGGGAACATGACTCAGGTTTGATTCTGGTACTCTCTGGCCTGAGAACATCACTGAGATTAGCTTCTGGAACCCTGTGGCCTGGAAATATGACTGAGGTTAAATTGTGGAACCTGTGGCCTGGGAACATGACATCCGTTTGACTCTGGAACCCTGTGGCCTGGGAACATGATATCGATTGGACTCTGGAAACCTGTGGCCTGGAACATGACTGAGGATTGAATCTCGAACACTGTGGCCTGGGAAAATGACTGAGGTTTGATCCTGGAACCATGTGGCCTGGAAATATGATTAAGGTTTGCTTCTGGAAACCTGTGGCCTAGGAACAAGACGGAGGTTTGAATCTGCAACCCTGTGGCCCGGGAACATGACTGAGGTTTGATTCTGGAACCCTGTGGCCTGGGAACATGACTGAGGTTTGGTTGTGGATACCTGTGGACTGGGAACATTACTGAGGTTTGATTCTGGAACCCTATGGCCTAGAAAAATGACTGAGGCTTGATTGTGGAACCCTGTCATCTGAGAACATGACTGAGGTTTGATTGTGGAACCCTCTGTCCTGGGAACATGACTGTGGTTTGATGATTGTACCCTGTGTCCTGGCAACATGACTGAGGTTTGTTTCTAAAACCTGCGGCCTGGGAACATGACTGAGGCTTCATTCTTGAACCCTGTGGCCTGGGAAAATGACTGAGGTTTGATTCTGGAACCCTGTAGCCTGGGAACTTGGCTGAGCTTTCATTCTGGACCCCTGTTGCCTGGGAACATGATTTAGGTATGATTCGGGAACCCTGTGACCTGGGAACATTATGGAGGTTTGATTCTGGAACCCTGTGGCCTATGAATATGACTGAGGTTTGATTCTGGAAGCCTGTGGCCAGGGAACATGTCTGAGGCATGATTGTGGAAGCCTGTGGCCTGGGAAAATGACTGAGGTTTGATGGTGTTACCCTGTTGCCTGGCAATATGACTGAGGTTTGATTCTGGAACCCTGTGGCCTGGGAACATGACTGAGGTTTGATTCTGGAAAGCTGTGGCCTGGCAACATGACATCAGTTGGATTCTGGAACCCTGTGGCCTGGGAACATGACTGAGGTTTGATTCTGGAACCCTGTGGCTTGGGAATATGACATCAGTTGGATTCTGGAACCCTGTGGTCTGGCAACATAACTGAGGTTTGATTCTGGAACCCTGTGTCCTGGGAACATGACTTAAGTTTGATTCTGGAACCCTGTGGCCTGGGAACATGACTGAGGTTTGATTCTGGAAAGCTGTGGCCTGGCAACATGACATCAGTTGGATTCTGGAACCCTGTGGCCTGTCAACATGACTCAGGTTTGATTCTGGACCCTGTGGCCTGGGAACATGACTGAGGTTTGATTCTGGAAGCCTGTGCCATGGGAACATGTCTGAGGCTTGATTCCGGAACTCTGTGGCCTGGAAAAATGCCTGAGGTTTGATGATGGAACCCTGTGCCCTGGCAATATGACTGATGTTTGATTCTGGAACCCTCTTGCCTGGGAATATGACTGAGGCTTCATTCTGGAAGCCTGTGGCCTGTGAACATGACTGAGGTTTGATTCTGGAACTCTGCAGCCTGGGAACATGACTGAGCTTTCATTCTGGAACCCTGTGGCCTGGGAACATGACTGAGGTTTGATTCTGGAACCCTGTGGCCTGGGAATATGACTGAGGTTTAATTGTGGAAACTTCTGGCCTGGGAACATGACTGAGGCTTGATTGTGGAACCCTGTGTCCTGGGAACATGACATCGGTTTGATTCTGTGACCATGTGGCCTGGGAACATGCCTGAAGTTTGATTCTGGAACCTTGTGGCCTGGTAACATGTCATCAGAAGGATTCTGGAATCCTATGGCCTGGGAAGATGACTGAGCGTTGATTCTGGAACCCTGTGCCCTGGGAACATGACTGAGGTTTGATTGTGGAACCCTTTTCCCTGGGAATATGACTGAAGTTTGATTCTGGAACCCTGTGGCCTGGGAACATGACTGAGGTTTGATTGTGGAACCCTCTGGCTTGGGAACATGACTGAGGCTTGATTCTGGAACCCTGTGGCCTGGGAACATGATATCAGTTGGATTCTGGAACCCTATGGCCTGGGCACATGAGTGAAGGTTGATTCTGGAATCCTGTGGCCTCGGAATATGACTTACATTTGATTGTGGAAACCTGTGGCCTGGGAACATGACATCGGTTGGCTTCTAGAACCCTGTGGCCTGGGAACATGACATCGGTTTGATTATATAACCTTGTGGCCTGGGAACATGATATCGATTGGATTCTGGTAACCTTTGGCCTGGGAACATGACAACGGTTGAATTCTGGTTCCCTGTGGCCTAGGAACATGACTGAGGTTTGATTGTGGACCCTCTGGCCTCGGAACATGACTGAGGCTTGATTGTGGACCCTGTGTCCTGGGAACATGACATCGGTTTGATTCTGTGACCCTGTGGCCTGGGAACATGACATCAGTTGGATTCTGGAACCCTCTCGCCTGGGAACATGACTGAGGGTTGATTCTGGAACCCTGTGGCCTGGGAACATGACTGAAGTTTGATTCTGAAATTCTGTGTCCTGGGAACATGACTGAGGTTTGATGGTGGAACCCTGTGGCCTGGGAACATGACAGAGGTTTTATTGTGATAAATTGTGGCCTGGGAATATGACTGAGGTTTGATTGTGGAATTCTGTGGACTGGGAACATGACTGAGATTTGATTCTGGAACCCTGTGGCCTGGGAACATGACTGAGGCTTGATTCTGGAACCCTGTGGCCTGGGAACATGACTCAGGTTTGATTCTGGTACTCTCTGGCCTGAGAACATCACTGAGATTAGCTTCTGGAACCCTGTGGCCTGGGAACATGACTGAGGTTAAATTGTGGAACCTGTGGCCTGGGAACATGACATCCGTTTGACTCTGGAACCCTGTGGCCTGGGAACATGATATCGATTGGACTCTGGAAACCTGTGGCCTGGAACATGACTGAGGATTGAATCTCGAACACTGTGGCCTGGGAAAATGACTGAGGTTTGATCCTGGAACCATGTGGCCTGGAAATATGATTAAGGTTTGCTTCTGGAAACCTGTGGCCTAGGAACAAGACGGAGGTTTGAATCTGCAACCCTGTGGCCTGGGAACATGACTGAGGTTTGATTGTGGAAACCTGTGCCCTAGGAATATGACTGAAGTTTGATTCTGGAAGCCTGTGGCCTGGGAACATGTCTGAGGCATGATTCTGGAACCCTGTGGCCTTGGAAAATGACTGAGGTTTGATAGTGTTACCCTGTGGCCTGGCAATATGACTGAGGCTTGATTCTGGAACCCTCTTGCCTGGGAACATGACATCAGTTGGATTCTGGGACCCTGTGGCCTGGGAACATGACTGAGGTTTGATTCTGGAACCCTGTGGCCTTGGAACATGACATCAGTTGGATTCTGGAAACCTGTGGTCTGGGAACATGACTGAGGTTTGCTTCTGGAACCCTGTGGCTTAGGAATATGACATCAGTTGGATTCTGGAACCCTGTGGTCTGGCAACATAACTGAGGGTTGATTCTGTAACCCTGTGGCCTGGGAACATGCCTTACGTTTGATTGTGGAACCCTGTGGCCCGGGAACATGACTGAGGTTTGATTCTGGAACCCTGTGGCCTGGGAACATGACTGAGGTTTGGTTGTGGATACCTGTGGACTGGGAACATTACTGAAGTTTGATTCTGGAACCCTATGGCCTAGAAAAATGACTGAGGCTTGATTGTGGAACCCTGTCATCTGAGAACATGACTGAGGTTTGATTGTGGAACCCTCTGTCCTGGGAACATGACTGTGGTTTGATGATTGTACCCTGTGTCCTGGCAACATGACTGAGGTTTGTTTCTAAAACCTGCGGCCTGGGAACATGACTGAGGCTTCATTCTTGAACCCTGTGGCCTGGGAAAATGACTGAGGTTTGATTCTGGAACCCTGTAGCCTGGGAACTTGGCTGAGCTTTCATTCTGGACCCCTGTTGCCTGGGAACATGATTTAGGTTTGATTCGGGAACCCTGTGACCTGGGAACATTATGGAGGTTTGATTCTGGAATCCTGTGGCCTGGGAACATGACTGAGGTTTGATTGTGGAACCCTGTGGCCTAGGAATATGACTGAGGTTTAATTCTGGAAGCCTGTGGCTAGGGAACATGTCTGAGGCATGATTGTGGAAGCCTGTGACCTGGGAAAATGACTGAGGTTTGATGGTGTTACCCTGTGGCCTGGCAATATGACTGAGGTTTGATTCTGGAACCCTGTGGCCTGGAAACATGACTGAGGTTTGATTCTGGAACGCTGTGGCCTGGCAACATGACATCAGTTGGATTCTGGAACCCTGTGGCCTGGGAACATGACTGAGGTTTGATTCTGGAACCCTGTGGCTTGGGAATATGACATCAGTTGGATTCTGGAACCCTGTGGTTTGGCAACATAACTGAGGGTTGATTCTGGAACCCTGTGGCCTGGGAACATGCCTTACGTTTGATTGTGGAACCCTGTGGCCCGGGAACATGACTGAGGTTTGATTCTGGAACCCTGTGGCCTGGGAACATGACTGAGTTTGGTTGTGGATACCTGTGGACTGGGAACATTACTGAGGTTTGATTCTGGAACCCTATGGCCTAGAAAAATGACTGAGGCTTGATTGTGGAACCCTGTCATCTGAGAACATGACTGAGGTTTGATTGTGGAACCCTCTGTCCTGGGAACATGACTGTGGTTTGATGATTGTACCCTGTGTCCTGGCAACATGACTGAGGTTTGTTTCTAAAACCTGCAGACTGGGAACATGACTGAGGCTTCATTCTTGAACCCTGTGGCCTGGGAAAATGACTGAGGTTTGATTCTGGAACCCTGTAGCCTGGGAACTTGGCTGAGCTTTCATTCTGGACCCCTGTTGCCTGGGAACATGATTTAGGTTTGATTCGGGAACCCTGTGACCTGGGAACATTATGGAGGTTTGATTCTGGAATCCTGTGGCCTGGGAACATGACTGAGGTTTGATTGTGGAACCCTGTGGCCTAGGAATATGACTGAGGTTTGATTCTGGAAGCCTGTGGCCAGGGAACAGGTCTGAGGCATGATTGTGGAAGCCTGTGGCCTGGGAAAATGACTGAGATTTGATGGTGTTACCCTGTGGCCTGGCAATATGACTGAGGTTTGATTCTGGAACCCTGTGGCCTGGGAACATGACTGAGGTTTGATTCTGGAACGCTGTGGCCTGGCAACATGACATCAGTTGGATTCTGGAACCCTGTGGCCTGGGAACATGACTGAGGTTTGATTCTGGAACCCTGTGGCTTGGGAATATGACATCAGTTGGATTCTGGAACCCTGTGGTCTGGCAACATAACTGAGGTTTGATTCTGGAACCCTGTGGCCTGGGAACATGACTTAAGTTTGATTGTGGAACTCTGAGGCCTGGAACATGACTGAGGTTTGATTGTGGAACCCTGTGTCCTGGGAACATGACTGAGGTTTGATTCTAGAACACTCTGGCCTGGGAACATGACTAAGGTTTGATTGTGGAACCCTACGGCCTGTCAACATGACTCAGGTTTGATTCTGTACCCCTGTGCCCTGGCAATATGACTGATGTTTGATTCTGGAACCCTCTTGCCTGGGAATATGACTGAGGCTTGATTCTGGAAACCTGTGGCCTGGGAACATGACTGAGGTTTGAATCGAGAAACCTGTGGCCTGGGAAAATGACTGAGGATTGGTTCTGGAACCATGGGGCCTGGGAACATCACTGAGGTTTGATTGTGGAACCCTGTGTCTTGGGAACATGACATCAATTTGATTCTTGGACCCTGTGGCCTGGGAACATGACATCAGATGGATTCTGGAACCCTGTGGCCTGGGAATATGACTGAGGTTTGATTTTGGAAACCTGTGGCCTAGGAACAAGACTGAGGTTTCAATCTGGAACCCTGTGGCCTGGGAACATGACTGAGGGTTGATTGTGGAACCCTGTGTCCTGGCAGCATGACATCAGTTGGATTCTGGAACCCTGTGGCCTGGGAATCTGACTTAGGTTTGATTCTGGAACCCTGTGGCCTGGCAACATGAGTGAGGTTTGATTCTTGAACTCTGTTGCCTGGGAAAGTGCCTGACGTTTGATTCTGGAATTCTGCAGCCTGGGAACATGACTGAGCTTTCATTCTGGAACCCTGTGGCCTGGGTACATGACTGAGGTTTGATTCTGGAACCCTGTGGCCTGGGAACATGACTGAGGTGTGATTGTAGAACACTGTGCCCTGGCAATATGACTGAAGTTTGATTCTGGAAGCCTGTGGCCTGGGATCATATCTGAGGTTTGATTCTGGAACCCTGTGGCCTTGTTAAATGACTGAGGTTTCATGGTGGAACCCTGTGGCCTGGCAATATGACTGAGGTGTGATTCTGGAAGCCTGTGGCCTGGGAATATGACTGAGGCTTGATTCTGGAAGCCTGTGGCCTGTGAACATGACTGAGGTTTGATTCTGGAACTCTGCAGCCTGGGAACATGACTGAGCTTTCATTCTGGAACCCTGTGGCCTGGGAACATGACTGAGGTTTGATTCTGGAACCCTGTGGCCTGGGAATATGACTGAGGTTTAATTGTGGAAACTTCTGGCCTGGGAACATGACTGAGGCTTGATTGTGGAACCCTGTGTCCTGGGAACATGACATCGGTTTGATTCTGTGACCATGTGGCCTGGGAACATGCCTGAAGTTTGATTCTGGAATCTTGTGGCCTGGGAACATGACTGAGGTTTGATTGTGGAACCCTTTTCCCTGGGAATATGACTGAAGTTTGATTCTGGAACCCTGTGGCCTGGGAACATGACTGAGGTTTGATTGTGGAACCCTCTGGCTTGGGAACATGACTGAGGCTTGATTCTGGAACCCTGTGGCCTGGGAACATGATATCAGTTGGATTCTGGAACCCTGTGGCCTGGGCACATGAGTGAAGGTTGATTCTGGAATCCTGTGGCCTCGGAATATGACTTACATTTGATTGTGGAAACCTGTGGCCTGGGAACATGACTGAGGATTGAATCTCGAACACTGTGGCCTGGGAAAATGACTGAGGTTTGATCCTGGAACCATGTGGCCTGGAAATATGATTAAGGTTTGCTTCTGGAAACCTGTGGCCTAGGAACAAGACGGAGGTTTGAATCTGCAACCCTGTGGCCCGGGAACATGACTGAGGTTTGATTCTGGAACCCTGTGGCCTGGGAACATGACTGAGGTTTGGTTGTGGATACCTGTGGACTGGGAACATTACTGAGGTTTGATTCTGGAACCCTATGGCCTAGAAAAATGACTGAGGCTTGATTGTGGAACCCTGTCATCTGAGAACATGACTGAGGTTTGATTGTGGAACCCTCTGTCCTGGGAACATGACTGTGGTTTGATGATTGTACCCTGTGTCCTGGCAACATGACTGAGGTTTGTTTCTAAAACCTGCGGCCTGGGAACATGACTGAGGCTTCATTCTTGAACCCTGTGGCCTGGGAAAATGACTGAGGTTTGATTCTGGAACCCTGTAGCCTGGGAACTTGGCTGAGCTTTCATTCTGGACCCCTGTTGCCTGGGAACATGATTTAGGTTTGATTCGGGAACCCTGTGACCTGGGAACATTATGGAGGTTTGATTCTGGAATCCTGTGGCCTGGGAACATGACTGAGGTTTGATTGTGGAACCCTGTGGCCTAGGAATATGACTGAGGTTTGATTCTGGAAGCCTGTGGCCAGGGAACATGTCTGAGGCATGATTGTGGAAGCCTGTGGCCTGGGAAAATGACTGAGGTTTGATGGTGTTACCCTGTGGCCTGGCAATATGACTGAGGTTTGATTCTGGAACCCTGTGGCCTGGGAACATGACTGAGGTTTGATTCTGGAACGCTGTGGCCTGGCAACATGACATCAGTTGGATTCTGGAACCCTGTGGCCTGGGAACATGACTGAGGTTTGATTCTGGAACCCTGTGGCTTGGGAATATGACATCAGTTGGATTCTGGAACCCTGTGGTCTGGCAACATAACTGAGGTTTGATTCTGGAACCCTGTGGCCTGGGAACATGACTTAAGTTTGATTGTGGAACTCTGAGGCCTGGAACATGACTGAGGTTTGATTCTGGCACCCTGTGGCCTGGGAACATGACTGAGGTTTGATTGTGGAACCCTGTGTCCTGGGAACATGACTGAGGTTTGATTCTAGAACACTCTGGCCTGGGAACATGACTAAGGTTTGATTGTGGAACTCTACGGCCTGTCAAAATGACTCAGGTTTGATTCTGGACCCCTGTGGCCTGGGAACATGACTGAGGTTTGATTCTGGAAGCCTGTGCCATGGGAACATGTCTGAGGCTTGATTCCGGAACTCTGTGGCCTGGAAAAATGCCTGAGGTTTGGTGATGGAACCCTGTGCCCTGGCAATATGACTGATGTTTGATTCTGGAACCCTCTTGCCTGGGAATATGACTGAGGCTTGATTCTGGAAACCTGTGGCCTGGGAACATGACTGAGGATTGAATCGAGAAACCTGTGGCCTGGGAAAATGACTGAGGATTGGTTCTGGAACCATGGGGCCTGGGAACATCACTGAGGTTTGATTGTGGAACCCTGTGTCTTGGGAACATGACATCAATTTGATTCTTGGACCCTGTGGCCTGGGAACATGACATCAGATGGATTCTGGAACCCTGTGGCCTGGGAATATGACTGAGGTTTGATTTTGGAAACCTGTGGTCTAGGAACAAGACTGAGGTTTCAATCTGGAACCCTGTGGCCTGGGAACATGACTGAGGGTTGATTGTGGAACCCTGTGTCCTGGCAGCATGACATCAGTTGGATTCTGGAACCCTGTGGCCTGGGAATATGACTTAGGTTTGATTCTGGAACCCTGTGGCCTGGCAACATGAGTGAGGTTTGATTCTTGAACTCTGTTGCCTGGGAAAGTGCCTGACGTTTGATTCTGGAATTCTGCAGCCTGGGAACATGACTGAGCTTTCATTCTGGAACCCTGTGGCCTGGGTACATGACTGAGGTTTGATTCTGGAACCCTGTGGCCTGGGAACATGACTGAGGTGTGATTGTAGAACACTGGGCCCTGGGAATATGACTGAAGTTTGATTCTGGAAGCCTGTGGCCTGGGATCATATCTGAGGTTTGATTCTGGAACCCTGTGGCCTTGTTAAATGACTGAGGTTTCATGGTGGAACCCTGTGGCCTGGCAATATTACTGAGGTGTGATTTTGGTAGCCTGTGGCCTGGGAATATGACTGAGGCTTGATTCTGGAAGCCTGTGGCCTGGGAACATGACTCAGGTTTGATTCTGGTACTCTCTGGCCTGAGAACATCACTGAGATTAGCTTCTGGAACCCTGTGGCCTGGGAACATGACTGAGGTTAAATTGTGGAACCTGTGGCCTGGGAACATGACATCCGTTTGACTCTGGAACCCTGTGGCCTGGGAACATGATATCGATTGGACTCTGGAAGCCTGTGGCCTGGAACATGACTGAGGATTGAATCTCGAACACTGTGGCCTGGGAAAATGACTGAGGTTTGATCCTGGAACCATGTGGCCTGGAAATATGATTAAGGTTTTCTTCTGGAAACCTGTGGCCTAGGAACAAGACGGAGGTTTGAATCTGCAACCCTGTGGCCCGGGAACATGACTGAGGTTTGATTCTGGAACCCTGTGGCCTGGGAACATGACTGAGGTTTGGTTGTGGATACCTGTGGAGTGGGAACATTACTGAGGTTTGATTCTGGAACCTTATGGCCTAGAAAAATGACTGAGGCTTGCTTATGGAACCCTGTCATCTGAGAACTTGACTGAGGTTTGATTGTGGAACCCTCTGTCCTGGGAACATGACTGTGGTTTGATGATTGTACCCTGTGTCCTGGCAACATGACTGAGGTTTGTTTCTAAAACCTGCGGCCTGGGAACATGACTGAGGCTTCATTCTTGAACCCTGTGGCCTGGGAAAATGACTGAGGTTTGATTCTGGAACCCTGTAGCCTGGGAACTTGGCTGAGCTTTCATTCTGGACCCCTGTTGCCTGGGAACATGATTTAGGTTTGATTCGGGAACCCTGTGACCTGGGAACATTATGGAGGTTTGATTCTGGAATCCTGTGGCCTGGGAACATGACTGAGGTTTGATTGTGGAACCCTGTGGCCTAGGAATATGACTGAGGTTTGATTCTGGGAGCCTGTGGCCAGGGAACATGTCTGAGGCATGATTGTGGAACCCTGTGGCCTGGGAATATGACTGAGGTTTAATTGTGGAAACTTCTGGCCTGGGAACATGACTGAGGCTTGATTGTGGAACCCTGTGTCCTGGGAACATGACATCGGTTTGATTCTGTGACCATGTGGCCTGGGAACATGCCTGAAGTTTGATTCTGGAACCTTGTGGCCTGGTAACATGTCATCAGAAGGATTCTGGAATCCTATGGCCTGGGAAGATGACTGAGCGTTGATTCTGGAACCCTGTGCCCTGGGAACATGACTGAGGTTTGATTGTGGAACCCTTTTCCCTGGGAATATGACTGAAGTTTGATTCTGGAACCCTGTGGCCTGGGAACATGACTGAGGTTTGATTGTGGAACCCTCTGGCTTGGGAACATGACTGAGGCTTGATTCTGGAACCCTGTGGCCTGGGAACATGATATCAGTTGGATTCTGGAACCCTATGGCCTGGGCACATGAGTGAAGGTTGATTCTGGAATCCTGTGGCCTCGGAATATGACTTACATTTGATTGTGGAAACCTGTGGCCTGGGAACATGACATCGGTTGGCTTCTAGAACCCTGTGGCCTGGGAACATGACATCGGTTTGATTATATAACCTTGTGGCCTGGGAACATGATATCGATTGGATTCTGGTAACCTTTGGCCTGGGAACATGACAACGGTTGAATTCTGGTTCCCTGTGGCCTAGGAACATGACTGAGGTTTGATTGTGGACCCTCTGGCCTCGGAACATGACTGAGGCTTGATTGTGGACCCTGTGTCCTGGGAACATGACATCGGTTTGATTCTGTGACCCTGTGGCCTGGGAACATGACATCAGTTGGATTCTGGAACCCTCTCGCCTGGGAACATGACTGAGGGTTGATTCTGGAACCCTGTGGCCTGGGAACATGACTGAAGTTTGATTCTGAAATTCTGTGTCCTGGGAACATGACTGAGGTTTGATGGTGGAACCCTGTGGCCTGGGAACATGACAGAGGTTTTATTGTGATAAATTGTGGCCTGGGAATATGACTGAGGTTTGATTGTGGAATTCTGTGGACTGGGAACATGACTGAGATTTGATTCTGGAACCCTGTGGCCTGGGAACATGACTGAGGCTTGATTCTGGAACCCTGTGGCCTGGGAACATGACTCAGGTTTGATTCTGGTACTCTCTGGCCTGAGAACATCACTGAGATTAGCTTCTGGAACCCTGTGGCCTGGGAACATGACTGAGGTTAAATTGTGGAACCTGTGGCCTGGGAACATGACATCCGTTTGACTCTGGAACCCTGTGGCCTGGGAACATGATATCGATTGGACTCTGGAAACCTGTGGCCTGGAACATGACTGAGGATTGAATCTCGAACACTGTGGCCTGGGAAAATGACTGAGGTTTGATCCTGGAACCATGTGGCCTGGAAATATGATTAAGGTTTGCTTCTGGAAACCTGTGGCCTAGGAACAAGACGGAGGTTTGAATCTGCAACCCTGTGGCCTGGGAACATGACTGAGGTTTGATTGTGGAAACCTGTGCCCTAGGAATATGACTGAAGTTTGATTCTGGAAGCCTGTGGCCTGGGAACATGTCTGAGGCATGATTCTGGAACCCTGTGGCCTTGGAAAATGACTGAGGTTTGATAGTGTTACCCTGTGGCCTGGCAATATGACTGAGGCTTGATTCTGGAACCCTCTTGCCTGGGAACATGACATCAGTTGGATTCTGGGACCCTGTGGCCTGGGAACATGACTGAGGTTTGATTCTGGAACCCTGTGGCCTTGGAACATGACATCAGTTGGATTCTGGAAACCTGTGGTCTGGGAACATGACTGAGGTTTGCTTCTGGAACCCTGTGGCTTAGGAATATGACATCAGTTGGATTCTGGAACCCTGTGGTCTGGCAACATAACTGAGGGTTGATTCTGTAACCCTGTGGCCTGGGAACATGCCTTACGTTTGATTGTGGAACCCTGTGGCCCGGGAACATGACTGAGGTTTGATTCTGGAACCCTGTGGCCTGGGAACATGACTGAGGTTTGGTTGTGGATACCTGTGGACTGGGAACATTACTGAAGTTTGATTCTGGAACCCTATGGCCTAGAAAAATGACTGAGGCTTGATTGTGGAACCCTGTCATCTGAGAACATGACTGAGGTTTGATTGTGGAACCCTCTGTCCTGGGAACATGACTGTGGTTTGATGATTGTACCCTGTGTCCTGGCAACATGACTGAGGTTTGTTTCTAAAACCTGCGGCCTGGGAACATGACTGAGGCTTCATTCTTGAACCCTGTGGCCTGGGAAAATGACTGAGGTTTGATTCTGGAACCCTGTAGCCTGGGAACTTGGCTGAGCTTTCATTCTGGACCCCTGTTGCCTGGGAACATGATTTAGGTTTGATTCGGGAACCCTGTGACCTGGGAACATTATGGAGGTTTGATTCTGGAATCCTGTGGCCTGGGAACATGACTGAGGTTTGATTGTGGAACCCTGTGGCCTGGGAATATGACTGAGCTTTCATTCTGGAACCCTGTGGCCTGGGAACATGACTGAGGTTTGATTCTGGAACCCTGTGGCCTGGGAATATGACTGAGGTTTAATTGTGGAAACTTCTGGCCTGGGAACATGACTGAGGCTTGATTGTGGAACCCTGTGTCCTGGGAACATGACATCGGTTTGATTCTGTGACCATGTGGCCTGGGAACATGCCTGAAGTTTGATTCTGGAATCTTGTGGCCTGGGAACATGACTGAGGTTTGATTGTGGAACCCTTTTCCCTGGGAATATGACTGAAGTTTGATTCTGGAACCCTGTGGCCTGGGAACATGACTGAGGTTTGATTGTGGAACCCTCTGGCTTGGGAACATGACTGAGGCTTGATTCTGGAACCCTGTGGCCTGGGAACATGATATCAGTTGGATTCTGGAACCCTGTGGCCTGGGCACATGAGTGAAGGTTGATTCTGGAATCCTGTGGCCTCGGAATATGACTTACATTTGATTGTGGAAACCTGTGGCCTGGGAACATGACTGAGGATTGAATCTCGAACACTGTGGCCTGGGAAAATGACTGAGGTTTGATCCTGGAACCATGTGGCCTGGAAATATGATTAAGGTTTGCTTCTGGAAACCTGTGGCCTAGGAACAAGACGGAGGTTTGAATCTGCAACCCTGTGGCCCGGGAACATGACTGAGGTTTGATTCTGGAACCCTGTGGCCTGGGAACATGACTGAGGTTTGGTTGTGGATACCTGTGGAGTGGGAACATTACTGAGGTTTGATTCTGGAACCTTATGGCCTAGAAAAATGACTGAGGCTTGCTTATGGAACCCTGTCATCTGAGAACATGACTGAGGTTTGATTGTGGAACCCTCTGTCCTGGGAACATGACTGTGGTTTGATGATTGTACCCTGTGTCCTGGCAACATGACTGAGGTTTGTTTCTAAAACCTGCGGCCTGGGAACATGACTGAGGCTTCATTCTTGAACCCTGTGGCCTGGGAAAATGACTGAGGTTTGATTCTGGAACCCTGTAGCCTGGGAACTTGGCTGAGCTTTCATTCTGGACCCCTGTTGCCTGGGAACATGATTTAGGTTTGATTCGGGAACCCTGTGACCTGGGAACATTATGGAGGTTTGATTCTGGAATCCTGTGGCCTGGGAACATGACTGAGGTTTGATTGTGGAACCCTGTGGCCTAGGAATATGACTGAGGTTTGATTCTGGGAGCCTGTGGCCAGGGAACATGTCTGAGGCATGATTGTGGAAGCCTGTGGCCTGGGAAAATGACTGAGGTTTGATGGTGTTACCCTGTGGCCTGGCAATATGACTGAGGTTTGATTCTGGAACCCTGTGGCCTGGGAACATGACTGAGGTTTGATTCTGGAACGCTGTGGCCTGGCAACATGACATCAGTTGGATTCTGGAACCCTGTGGCCTGGGAACATGACTGAGGTTTGATTCTGGAACCCTGTGGCTTGGGAATATGACATCAGTTGGATTCTGGAACCCTGTGGTCTGGCAACATAACTGAGGTTTGATTCTGGAATCCTGTGGCCTGGGAACATGACTTAAGTTTGATTGTGGAACTCTGAGGCCTGGAACATGACTGAGGTTTGATTCTGGCACCCTGTGGCCTGGGAACATGACTGAGGTTTGATTGTGGAACCCTGTGTCCTGGGAACATGACTGAGGTTTGATTCTAGAACACTCTGGCCTGGGAACATGACTAAGGTTTGATTGTGGAACCCTACGGCCTGTCAACATGACTCAGGTTTGATTCTGGACCCCTGTGGCCTGGGAACATGACTGAGGTTTGATTCTGGAAGCCTGTGCCATGGGAACATGTCTGAGGCTTGATTCCGGAACTCTGTGGCCTGGAAAAATGCCTGAGGTTTGATGATGGAACCCTGTGCCCTGGCAATATGACTGATGTTTGATTCTGGAACCCTCTTGCCTGGGAATATGACTGAGGCTTCATTCTGGAAGCCTGTGGCCTGTGAACATGACTGAGGTTTGATTCTGGAACTCTGCAGCCTGGGAACATGACTGAGCTTTCATTCTGGAACCCTGTGGCCTGGGAACATGACTGAGGTTTGATTCTGGAACCCTGTGGCCTGGGAATATGACTGAGGTTTAATTGTGGAAACTTCTGGCCTGGGAACATGACTGAGGCTTGATTGTGGAACCCTGTGTCCTGGGAACATGACATCAGTTTGATTCTGTGACCATGTGGCCTGGGAACATGCCTGAAGTTCGATTCTGGAACCTTGTGGCCTGGTAACATGTCATCAGAAGGATTCTGGAATCCTATGGCCTGGGAAGATGACTGAGCGTTGATTCTGGAACCCTGTGCCCTGGGAACATGACTGAGGTTTGATTGTGGAACCCTTTTCCCTGGGAATATGACTGAAGTTTGATTCTGGAACCCTGTGCCCTGGGAACATGACTGAGGTTTGATTGTGGAACCCTTTTCCCTGGGAATATGACTGAAGTTTGATTCTGGAACCCTGTGGCCTGGGAACATGCCTTACGTTTGATTGTGGAAGCCTGTGGCCCAGGAACATGACTGAGGTTTGATTCTGGAACCCTGTGGCCTGGGAACATGACTGAGGTTTGGTTGTGGATACCTGTGGACTGGGAACATTACTGAGGTTTGATTCTGGAACCCTATGGCCTAGAAAAATGACTGAGGCTTGATTGTGGAACCCTGTCATCTGAGAACATGACTGAGGTTTGATTGTGGAACCCTCTGTCCTGGGAACATGACTGTGGTTTGATGATTGTACCCTGTGTCCTGGCAACATGACTGAGGTTTGTTTCTAAAACCTGCGGCCTGGGAACATGACTGAGGCTTCATTCTTGAACCCTGTGGCCTGGGAAAATGACTGAGGTTTGATTCTGGAACCCTGTAGCCTGGGAACTTGGCTGAGCTTTCATTCTGGACCCCTGTTGCCTGGGAACATGATTTAGGTTTGATTCGGGAACCCTGTGACCTGGGAACATTATGGAGGTTTGATTCTGGAATCCTGTGGCCTGGGAACATGACTGAGGTTTGATTGTCTAACCCTGTGGCCTAGGAATATGACTGAGGTTTGATTCTGGAAGCCTGTGGCCAGGGAACATGTCTGAGGCATGATTGTGGAAGCCTGTGGCCTGGGAAAATGACTGAGGTTTGATGGTGTTACCCTGTGGCCTGGCAATATGACTGAGGTTTGATTCTGGAACCCTGTGGCCTGGGAACATGACTGAGGTTTGATTCTGGAACGCTGTGGCCTGGCAACATGACATCAGTTGGATTCTGGAACCCTGTGGCCTGGGAACATGACTGAGGTTTGATTCTGGAACCCTGTGGCTTGGGAATATGACATCAGTTGGATTCTGGAACCCTGTGGTCTGGCAACATAACTGAGGTTTGATTCTGGAACCCTGTGGCCTGGGAACATGACTTAAGTTTGATTGTGGAACTCTGAGGCCTGGAACATGACTGAGGTTTGATTCTGGCACCCTGTGGCCTGGGAACATGACTGAGGTTTGATTGTGGAACCCTGTGTCCTGGGAACATGACTGAGGTTTGATTCTAGAACACTCTGGCCTGGGAACATGACTAAGGTTTGATTGTGGAACCCTACGGCCTGTCAAAATGACTCAGGTTTGATTCTGGACCCCTGTGGCCTGGGAACATGACTGAGGTTTGATTCTGGAAGCCTGTGCCATGGGAACATGTCTGAGGCTTGATTCCGGAACTCTGTGGCCTGGAAAAATGCCTGAGGTTTGGTGATGGAACCCTGTGCCCTGGCAATATGACTGATGTTTGATTCTGGAACCCTCTTGCCTGGGAATATGACTGAGGCTTGATTCTGGAAACCTGTGCCCTGGGAACATGACTGAGGATTGAATCGAGAAACCTGTGGCCTGGGAAAATGACTGAGGATTGGTTCTGGAACCATGGGGCCTGGGAACATCACTGAGGTTTGATTGTGGAACCCTGTGTCTTGGGAACATGACATCAATTTGATTCTTGGACCCTGTGGCCTGGGAACATGACATCAGATGGATTCTGGAACCCTGTGGCCTGGGAATATGACTGAGGTTTGATTTTGGAAACCTGTGGCCTAGGAACAAGACTGAGGTTTCAATCTGGAACCCTGTGGCCTGGGAACATGACTGAGGGTTGATTGTGGAACCCTGTGTCCTGGCAGCATGACATCAGTTGGATTCTGGAACCCTGTGGCCTGGGAATATGACTTAGGTTTGATTCTAGAACCCTGTGGCCTTGCAACATGAGTGAGGTTTGATTCTTGAACTCTGTTGCCTGGGAAAGTGCCTGACGTTTGATTCTGGAATTCTGCAGCCTGGGAACATGACTGAGCTTTCATTCTGGAACCCTGTGGCCTGGGAACATGACTGAGGTGTGATTGTAGAACACTGTGCCCTGGGAATATGACTGAAGTTTGATTCTGGAAGCCTGTGGCCTGGGATCATATCTGAGGTTTGATTCTGGAACCCTGTGGCCTTGTTAAATGACTGAGGTTTCATGGTGGAACCCTGTGGCCTGGCAATATGACTGAGGTGTGATTTTGGTAGCCTGTGGCCTGGGAATATGACTGAGGCTTGATTCTGGAAGCCTGTGGCCTGGGAATATGACTGAGGTTAAATTGTGGAACCTGTGGCCTGGGAACATGACATCCGTTTGACTCTGGAACCCTGTGGCCTGGGAACATGATATCGATTGGACTCTGGAAACCTGTGGCCTGGAACATGACTGAGGATTGAATCTCGAACACTGTGGCCTGGGAAAATGACTGAGGTTTGATCCTGGAACCATGTGGCCTGGAAATATGATTAAGGTTTGCTTCTGGAAACCTGTGGCCTAGGAACAAGACGGAGGTTTGAATCTGCAACCCTGTGGCCCGGGAACATGACTGAGGTTTGATTCTGGAACCCTGTGGCCTGGGAACATGACTGAGGTTTGGTTGTGGATACCTGTGGACTGGGAACATTACTGAGGTTTGATTCTGGAACCCTATGGCCTAGAAAAATGACTGAGGCTTGATTGTGGAACCCTGTCATCTGAGAACATGACTGAGGTTTGATTGTGGAACCCTCTGTCCTGGGAACATGACTGTGGTTTGATGATTGTACCCTGTGTCCTGGCAACATGACTGAGGTTTGTTTCTAAAACCTGCGGCCTGGGAATATGACTGAGGCTTCATTCTTGAACCCTGTGGCCTGGGAAAATGACTGAGGTTTGATTCTGGAACCCTGTAGCCTGGGAACTTGGCTGAGCTTTCATTCTGGACCCCTGTTGCCTGGGAACATGATTTAGGTATGATTCGGGAACCCTGTGACCTGGGAACATTATGGAGGTTTGATTCTGGAATCCTGTGGCCTGGGAACATGACTGAGGTTTGATTGTAGAAACCTGTGGCCTATGAATATGACTGAGGTTTGATTCTGGAAGCCTGTGGCCAGGGAACATGTCTGAGGCATGATTGTGGAAGCCTGTGGCCTGGGAAAATGACTGAGGTTTGATGGTGTTACCCTGTGGCCTGGCAATATGACTGAGGTTTGATTCTGGAACCCTGTGGCCTGGGAACATGACTGAGGTTTGATTCTGGAACGCTGTGGCCTGGCAACATGACATCAGTTGGATTCTGGAACCCTGTGGCCTGGGAACATGACTGAGGTTTGATTCTGGAACCCTGTGGCTTGGGAATATGACATCAGTTGGATTCTGGAACCCTGTGGTCTGGCAACATAACTGAGGTTTGATTCTGGAACCCTGTGGCCTGGGAACATGACTTAAGTTTGATTGTGGAACTCTGAGGCCTGGAACATGACTGAGGTTTGATTCTGACACCCTGTGGCCTGGGAACATGACTGAGGTTTGATTGTGGAACCCTGTGTCCTGGGAACATGACTGAGGTTTGATTCTAGAACACTCTGGCCTGGGAACATGACTAAGGTTTGATTGTGGAACCCTACGGCCTGTCAACATGACTCAGGTTTGATTCTGGACCCCTGTGGCCTGGGAACATGACTGAGGTTTGATTCTGGAAGCCTGTGCCATGGGAACATGTCTGAGGCTTGATTCCGGAACTCTGTGGCCTGGAAAAATGCCTGAGGTTTGATGATGGAACCCTGTGCCCTGGCAATATGACTGATGTTTGATTCTGGAACCCTCTTGCCTGGGAATATGACTGAGGCTTCATTCTGGAAGCCTGTGGCCTGTGAACATGACTGAGGTTTGATTCTGGAACTCTGCAGCCTGGGAACATGACTGAGCTTTCATTCTGGAACCCTGTGGCCTGGGAACATGACTGAGGTTTGATTCTGGAACCCTGTGGCCTGGGAATATGACTGAGGTTTAATTGTGGAAACTTCTGGCCTGGGAACATGACTGAGGCTTGATTGTGGAACCCTGTGTCCTGGGAACATGACATCAGTTTGATTCTGTGACCATGTGGCCTGGGAACATGCCTGAAGTTCGATTCTGGAACCTTGTGGCCTGGTAACATGTCATCAGAAGGATTCTGGAATTCTATGGCCTGGGAAGATGACTGAGCGTTGATTCTGGAACCCTGTGCCCTGGGAACATGACTGAGGTTTGATTGTGGAACCCTTTTCCCTGGGAATATGACTGAAGTTTGATTCTGGAACCCTGTGCCCTGGGAACATGACTGAGGTTTGATTGTGGAACCCTTTTCCCTGGGAATATGACTGAAGTTTGATTCTGGAACCCTGTGGCCTGGGAACATGCCTTACGTTTGATTGTGGAACCCTGTGGCCCGGGAACATGACTGAGGTTTGATTCTGGAACCCTGTGGCCTGGGAACATGACTGAGGTTTGGTTGTGGATACCTGTGGACTGGGAACATTACTGAGGTTTGATTCTGGAACCCTATGGCCTAGAAAAATGACTGAGGCTTGATTGTGGAACCCTGTCATCTGAGAACATGACTGAGGTTTGATTGTGGAACCCTCTGTCCTGGGAACATGACTGTGGTTTGATGATTGTACCCTGTGTCCTGGCAACATGACTGAGGTTTGTTTCTAAAACCTGCGGCCTGGGAACATGACTGAGGCTTCATTCTTGAACCCTGTGGCCTGGGAAAATGACTGAGGTTTGATTCTGGAACCCTGTAGCCTGGGAACTTGGCTGAGCTTTCATTCTGGACCCCTGTTGCCTGGGAACATGATTTAGGTTTGATTCGGGAACCCTGTGACCTGGGAACATTATGGAGGTTTGATTCTGGAATCCTGTGGCCTGGGAACATGACTGAGGTTTGATTGTCTAACCCTGTGGCCTAGGAATATGACTGAGGTTTGATTCTGGAAGCCTGTGGCCAGGGAACATGTCTGAGGCATGATTGTGGAAGCCTGTGGCCTGGGAAAATGACTGAGGTTTGATGGTGTTACCCTGTGGCCTGGCAATATGACTGAGGTTTGATTCTGGAACCCTGTGGCCTGGGAACATGACTGAGGTTTGATTCTGGAACGCTGTGGCCTGGCAACATGACATCAGTTGGATTCTGGAACCCTGTGGCCTGGGAACATGACTGAGGTTTGATTCTGGAACCCTGTGGCTTGGGAATATGACATCAGTTGGATTCTGGAACCCTGTGGTCTGGCAACATAACTGAGGTTTGATTCTGGAACCCTGTGGCCTGGGAACATGACTTAAGTTTGATTGTGGAACTCTGAGGCCTGGAACATGACTGAGGTTTGATTCTGGCACCCTGTGGCCTGGGAACATGACTGAGGTTTGATTGTGGAACCCTGTGTCCTGGGAACATGACTGAGGTTTGATTCTAGAACACTCTGGCCTGGGAACATGACTAAGGTTTGATTGTGGAACCCTACGGCCTGTCAAAATGACTCAGGTTTGATTCTGGACCCCTGTGGCCTGGGAACATGACTGAGGTTTGATTCTGGAAGCCTGTGCCATGGGAACATGTCTGAGGCTTGATTCCGGAACTCTGTGGCCTGGAAAAATGCCTGAGGTTTGGTGATGGAACCCTGTGCCCTGGCAATATGACTGATGTTTGATTCTGGAACCCTCTTGCCTGGGAATATGACTGAGGCTTGATTCTGGAAACCTGTGCCCTGGGAACATGACTGAGGATTGAATCGAGAAACCTGTGGCCTGGGAAAATGACTGAGGATTGGTTCTGGAACCATGGGGCCTGGGAACATCACTGAGGTTTGATTGTGGAACCCTGTGTCTTGGGAACATGACATCAATTTGATTCTTGGACCCTGTGGCCTGGGAACATGACATCAGATGGATTCTGGAACCCTGTGGCCTGGGAATATGACTGAGGTTTGATTTTGGAAACCTGTGGCCTAGGAACAAGACTGAGGTTTCAATCTGGAACCCTGTGGCCTGGGAACATGACTGAGGGTTGATTGTGGAACCCTGTGTCCTGGCAGCATGACATCAGTTGGATTCTGGAACCCTGTGGCCTGGGAATATGACTTAGGTTTGATTCTAGAACCCTGTGGCCTTGCAACATGAGTGAGGTTTGATTCTTGAACTCTGTTGCCTGGGAAAGTGCCTGACGTTTGATTCTGGAATTCTGCAGCCTGGGAACATGACTGAGCTTTCATTCTGGAACCCTGTGGCCTGGGAACATGACTGAGGTGTGATTGTAGAACACTGGGCCCTGGGAATATGACTGAAGTTTGATTCTGGAAGCCTGTGGCCTGGGATCATATCTGAGGTTTGATTCTGGAACCCTGTGGCCTTGTTAAATGACTGAGGTTTCATGGTGGAACCCTGTGGCCTGGCAATATGACTGAGGTGTGATTTTGGTAGCCTGTGGCCTGGGAATATGACTGAGGCTTGATTCTGGAAGCCTGTGGCCTGGGAACATGACTCAGGTTTGATTCTGGTACTCTCTGGCCTGAGAACATCACTGAGATTAGCTTCTGGAACCCTGTGGCCTGGGAATATGACTGAGGTTAAATTGTGGAACCTGTGGCCTGGGAACATGACATCCGTTTGACTCTGGAACCCTGTGGCCTGGGAACATGATATCGATTGGACTCTGGAAACCTGTGGCCTGGAACATGACTGAGGATTGAATCTCGAACACTGTGGCCTGGGAAAATGACTGAGGTTTGATCCTGGAACCATGTGGCCTGGAAATATGATTAAGGTTTGCTTCTGGAAACCTGTGGCCTAGGAACAAGACGGAGGTTTGAATCTGCAACCCTGTGGCCCGGGAACATGACTGAGGTTTGATTCTGGAACCCTGTGGCCTGGGAACATGACTGAGGTTTGGTTGTGGATACCTGTGGACTGGGAACATTACTGAGGTTTGATTCTGGAACCCTATGGCCTAGAAAAATGACTGAGGCTTGATTGTGGAACCCTGTCATCTGAGAACATGACTGAGGTTTGATTGTGGAACCCTCTGTCCTGGGAACATGACTGTGGTTTGATGATTGTACCCTGTGTCCTGGCAACATGACTGAGGTTTGTTTCTAAAACCTGCGGCCTGGGAACATGACTGAGGCTTCATTCTTGAACCCTGTGGCCTGGGAAAATGACTGAGGTTTGATTCTGGAACCCTGTAGCCTGGGAACTTGGCTGAGCTTTCATTCTGGACCCCTGTTGCCTGGGAACATGATTTAGGTATGATTCGGGAACCCTGTGACCTGGGAACATTATGGAGGTTTGATTCTGGAATCCTGTGGCCTGGGAACATGACTGAGGTTTGATTGTGGAACCCTGTGGCCTATGAATATGACTGAGGTTTGATTCTGGAAGCCTGTGGCCAGGGAACATGTCTGAGGCATGATTGTGGAAGCCTGTGGCCTGGGAAAATGACTGAGGTTTGATGGTGTTACCCTGTGGCCTGGCAATATGACTGAGGTTTGATTCTGGAACCCTGTGGCCTGGGAACATGACTGAGGTTTGATTCTGGAACGCTGTGGCCTGGCAACATGACATCAGTTGGATTCTGGAACCCTGTGGCCTGGGAACATGACTGAGGTTTGATTCTGGAACCCTGTGGCTTGGGAATATGACATCAGTTGGATTCTGGAACCCTGTGGTCTGGCAACATAACTGAGGTTTGATTCTGGAACCCTGTGGCCTGGGAACATGACTTAAGTTTGATTGTGGAACTCTGAGGCCTGGAACATGACTGAGGTTTGATTCTGACACCCTGTGGCCTGGGAACATGACTGAGGTTTGATTGTGGAACCCTGTGTCCTGGGAACATGACTGAGGTTTGATTCTAGAACACTCTGGCCTGGGAACATGACTAAGGTTTGATTGTGGAACCCTACGGCCTGTCAACATGACTCAGGTTTGATTCTGGACCCCTGTGGCCTGGGAACATGACTGAGGTTTGATTCTGGAAGCCTGTGCCATGGGAACATGTCTGAGGCTTGATTCCGGAACTCTGTGGCCTGGAAAAATGCCTGAGGTTTGATGATGGAACCCTGTGCCCTGGCAATATGACTGATGTTTGATTCTGGAACCCTCTTGCCTGGGAATATGACTGAGGCTTCATTCTGGAAGCCTGTGGCCTGTGAACATGACTGAGGTTTGATTCTGGAACTCTGCAGCCTGGGAACATGACTGAGCTTTCATTCTGGAACCCTGTGGCCTGGGAACATGACTGAGGTTTGATTCTGGAACCCTGTGGCCTGGGAATATGACTGAGGTTTAATTGTGGAAACTTCTGGCCTGGGAACATGACTGAGGCTTGATTGTGGAACCCTGTGTCCTGGGAACATGACATCAGTTTGATTCTGTGACCATGTGGCCTGGGAACATGCCTGAAGTTTGATTCTGGAACCTTGTGGCCTGGTAACATGTCATCAGAAGGATTCTGGAATCCTATGGCCTGGGAAGATGACTGAGCGTTGATTCTGGAACCCTGTGCCCTGGGAACATGACTGAGGTTTGATTGTGGAACCCTTTTCCCTGGGAATATGACTGAAGTTTGATTCTGGAACCCTGTGCCCTGGGAACATGACTGAGGTTTGATTGTGGAACCCTTTTCCCTGGGAATATGACTGAAGTTTGATTCTGGAACCCTGTGGCCTGGGAACATGCCTTACGTTTGATTGTGGAACCCTGTGGCCCGGGAACATGACTGAGGTTTGATTCTGGAACCCTGTGGCCTGGGAACATGACTGAGGTTTGGTTGTGGATACCTGTGGACTGGGAACATTACTGAGGTTTGATTCTGGAACCCTATGGCCTAGAAAAATGACTGAGGCTTGATTGTGGAACCCTGTCATCTGAGAACATGACTGAGGTTTGATTGTGGAACCCTCTGTCCTGGGAACATGACTGTGGTTTGATGATTGTACCCTGTGTCCTGGCAACATGACTGAGGTTTGTTTCTAAAACCTGCGGCCTGGGAACATGACTGAGGCTTCATTCTTGAACCCTGTGGCCTGGGAAAATGACTGAGGTTTGATTCTGGAACCCTGTAGCCTGGGAACTTGGCTGAGCTTTCATTCTGGACCCCTGTTGCCTGGGAACATGATTTAGGTTTGATTCGGGAACCCTGTGACCTGGGAACATTATGGAGGTTTGATTCTGGAATCCTGTGGCCTGGGAACATGACTGAGGTTTGATTGTCTAACCCTGTGGCCTAGGAATATGACTGAGGTTTGATTCTGGAAGCCTGTGGCCAGGGAACATGTCTGAGGCATGATTGTGGAAGCCTGTGGCCTGGGAAAATGACTGAGGTTTGATGGTGTTACCCTGTGGCCTGGCAATATGACTGAGGTTTGATTCTGGAACCCTGTGGCCTGGGAACATGACTGAGGTTTGATTCTGGAACGCTGTGGCCTGGCAACATGACATCAGTTGGATTCTGGAACCCTGTGGCCTGGGAACATGACTGAGGTTTGATTCTGGAACCCTGTGGCTTGGGAATATGACATCAGTTGGATTCTGGAACCCTGTGGTCTGGCAACATAACTGAGGTTTGATTCTGGAACCCTGTGGCCTGGGAACATGACTTAAGTTTGATTGTGGAACTCTGAGGCCTGGAACATGACTGAGGTTTGATTCTGGCACCCTGTGGCCTGGGAACATGACTGAGGTTTGATTGTGGAACCCTGTGTCCTGGGAACATGACTGAGGTTTGATTCTAGAACACTCTGGCCTGGGAACATGACTAAGGTTTGATTGTGGAACCCTACGGCCTGTCAAAATGACTCAGGTTTGATTCTGGACCCCTGTGGCCTGGGAACATGACTGAGGTTTGATTCTGGAAGCCTGTGCCATGGGAACATGTCTGAGGCTTGATTCCGGAACTCTGTGGCCTGGAAAAATGCCTGAGGTTTGGTGATGGAACCCTGTGCCCTGGCAATATGACTGATGTTTGATTCTGGAACCCTCTTGCCTGGGAATATGACTGAGGCTTGATTCTGGAAACCTGTGCCCTGGGAACATGACTGAGGATTGAATCGAGAAACCTGTGGCCTGGGAAAATGACTGAGGATTAGTTCTGGAACCATGGGGCCTGGGAACATCACTGAGGTTTGATTGTGGAACCCTGTGTCTTGGGAACATGACATCAATTTGATTCTTGGACCCTGTGGCCTGGGAACATGACATCAGATGGATTCTGGAACCCTGTGGCCTGGGAATATGACTGAGGTTTGATTTTGGAAACCTGTGGCCTAGGAACAAGACTGAGGTTTCAATCTGGAACCCTGTGGCCTGGGAACATGACTGAGGGTTGATTGTGGAACCCTGTGTCCTGGCAGCATGACATCAGTTGGATTCTGGAACCCTGTGGCCTGGGAATATGACTTAGGTTTGATTCTAGAACCCTGTGGCCTTGCAACATGAGTGAGGTTTGATTCTTGAACTCTGTTGCCTGGGAAAGTGCCTGACGTTTGATTCTGGAATTCTGCAGCCTGGGAACATGACTGAGCTTTCATTCTGGAACCCTGTGGCCTGGGTACATGACTGAGGTTTGATTCTGGAACCCTGTGGCCTGGGAACATGACTGAGGTGTGATTGTAGAACACTGTGCCCTGGGAATATGACTGAAGTTTGATTCTGGAAGCCTGTGGCCTGGGATCATATCTGAGGTTTGATTCTGGAACCCTGTGGCCTTGTTAAATGACTGAGGTTTCATGGTGGAACCCTGTGGCCTGGCAATATGACTGAGGTGTGATTTTGGTAGCCTGTGGCCTGGGAATATGACTGAGGCTTGATTCTGGAAGCCTGTGGCCTGGGAACATGACTCAGGTTTGATTCTGGTACTCTCTGGCCTGAGAACATCACTGAGATTAGCTTCTGGAACCCTGTGGCCTGGGAATATGACTGAGGTTAAATTGTGGAACCTGTGGCCTGGGAACATGACATCCGTTTGACTCTGGAACCCTGTGGCCTGGGAACATGATATCGATTGGACTCTGGAAACCTGTGGCCTGGAACATGACTGAGGATTGAATCTCGAACACTGTGGCCTGGGAAAATGACTGAGGTTTGATCCTGGAACCATGTGGCCTGGAAATATGATTAAGGTTTGCTTCTGGAAACCTGTGGCCTAGGAACAAGACGGAGGTTTGAATCTGCAACCCTGTGGCCCGGGAACATGACTGAGGTTTGATTCTGGAACCCTGTGGCCTGGGAACATGACTGAGGTTTGGTTGTGGATACCTGTGGAGTGGGAACATTACTGAGGTTTGATTCTGGAACCCTATGGCCTAGAAAAATGACTGAGGCTTGATTGTGGAACCCTGTCATCTGAGAACATGACTGAGGTTTGATTGTGGAACCCTCTGTCCTGGGAACATGACTGTGGTTTGATGATTGTACCCTGTGTCCTGGCAACATGACTGAGGTTTGTTTCTAAAACCTGCGGCCTGGGAACATGACTGAGGCTTCATTCTTGAACCCTGTGGCCTGGGAAAATGACTGAGGTTTGATTCTGGAACCCTGTAGCCTGGGAACTTGGCTGAGCTTTCATTCTGGACCCCTGTTGCCTGGGAACATGATTTAGGTTGGATTCGGGAACCCTGTGACCTGGGAACATTATGGAGGTTTGATTCTGGAATCCTGTGGCCTGGGAACATGACTGAGGTTTGATTGTGGAACCCTGTGGCCTATGAATATGACTGAGGTTGGATTCTGGAAGCCTGTGGCCAGGGAACAGGTCTGAGGCATGATTGTGGAAGCCTGTGGCCTGGGAAAATGACTGAGGTTTGATGGTGTTACCCTGTGGCCTGGCAATATGACTGAGGTTTGATTCTGGAACCCTGTGGCCTGGGAACATGACTGAGGTTTGATTCTGGAACGCTGTGGCCTGGCAACATGACATCAGTTGGATTCTGGAACCCTGTGGCCTGGGAACATGACTGAGGTTTGATTCTGGAACCCTGTGGCTTGGGAATATGACATCAGTTGGATTCTGGAACCCTGTGGTCTGGCAACATAACTGAGGTTTGATTCTGGAACCCTGTGGCCTGGGAACATGACTTAAGTTTGATTGTGGAACTCTGAGGCCTGGAACATGACTGAGGTTTGATTCTGACACCCTGTGGCCTGGGAACATGACTGAGGTTTGATTGTGGAACCCTGTGTCCTGGGAACATGACTGAGGTTTGATTCTAGAACACTCTGGCCTGGGAACATGACTAAGGTTTGATTGTGGAACCCTACGGCCTGTCAACATGACTCAGGTTTGATTCTGGACCCCTGTGGCCTGGGAACATGACTGAGGTTTGATTCTGGAAGCCTGTGCCATGGGAACATGTCTGAGGCTTGATTCCGGAACTCTGTGGCCTGGAAAAATGCCTGAGGTTTGATGATGGAACCCTGTGCCCTGGCAATATGACTGATGTTTGATTCTGGAACCCTCTTGCCTGGGAATATGACTGAGGCTTCATTCTGGAAGCCTGTGGCCTGTGAACATGACTGAGGTTTGATTCTGGAACTCTGCAGCCTGGGAACATGACTGAGCTTTCATTCTGGAACCCTGTGGCCTGGGAACATGACTGAGGTTTGATTCTGGAACCCTGTGGCCTGGGAATATGACTGAGGTTTAATTGTGGAAACTTCTGGCCTGGGAACATGACTGAGGCTTGATTGTGGAACCCTGTGTCCTGGGAACATGACATCGGTTTGATTCTGTGACCATGTGGCCTGGGATCATGCCTGAAGTTTGATTCTGGAACCTTGTGGCCTGGTAACATGTCATCAGAAGGATTCTGGAATCCTATGGCCTGGGAAGATGACTGAGCGTTGATTCTGGAACCCTGTGCCCTGGGAACATGACTGAGGTTTGATTGTGGAACCCTTTTCCCTGGGAATATGACTGAAGTTTGATTCTGGAACCCTGTGGCCTGGGAACATGACTGAGGTTTGATTGTGGAACCCTCTGCTTGGGAACATGACTGAGGCTTGATTCTGGAACCCTGTGGCCTGGGAACATGATATCAGTTGGATTCTGGAACCCTATGGCCTGGGCACATGAGTGAAGGTTGATTCTGGAATCCTGTGGCCTCGGAATATGACTTACATTTGATTGTGGAAACCTGTGGCCTGGGAACATGACATCGGTTGGCTTCTAGAACCCTGTGGCCTGGGAACATGACATCGGTTTGATTATATAACCTTGTGGCCTGGGAACATGATATCGATTGGATTCTGGTAACCTTTGGCCTGGGAACATGACAACGGTTGAATTCTGGTTCCCTGTGGCCTAGGAACATGACTGAGGTTTGATTGTGGACCCTCTGGCCTCGGAACATGACTGAGGCTTGATTGTGGACCCTGTGTCCTGGGAACATGACATCGGTTTGATTCTGTGACCCTGTGGCCTGGGAACATGACATCAGTTGGATTCTGGAACCCTCTCGCCTGGGAACATGACTGAGGGTTGATTCTGGAACCCTGTGGCCTGGGAACATGACTGAAGTTTGATTCTGAAATTCTGTGTCCTGGGAACATGACTGAGGTTTGATGGTGGAACCCTGTGGCCTGGGAACATGACAGAGGTTTTATTGTGATAAATTGTGGCCTGGGAATATGACTGAGGTTTGATTGTGGAATTCTGTGGACTGGGAACATGACTGAGATTTGATTCTGGAACCCTGTGGCCTGGGAACATGACTGAGGCTTGATTCTGGAACCCTGTGGCCTGGGAACATGACTCAGGTTTGATTCTGGTACTCTCTGGCCTGAGAACATCACTGAGATTAGCTTCTGGAACCCTGTGGCCTGGGAACATGACTGAGGTTAAATTGTGGAACCTGTGGCCTGGGAACATGACATCCGTTTGACTCTGGAACCCTGTGGCCTGGGAACATGATATCGATTGGACTCTGGAAACCTGTGGCCTGGAACATGACTGAGGATTGAATCTCGAACACTGTGGCCTGGGAAAATGACTGAGGTTTGATCCTGGAACCATGTGGCCTGGAAATATGATTAAGGTTTGCTTCTGGAAACCTGTGGCCTAGGAACAAGACGGAGGTTTGAATCTGCAACCCTGTGGCCTGGGAACATGACTGAGGTTTGATTGTGGAACCCTGTGCCCTAGGAATATGACTGAAGTTTGATTCTGGAAGCCTGTGGCCTGGGAACATGTCTGAGGCATGATTCTGGAACCCTGTGGCCTTGGAAAATGACTGAGGTTTGATAGTGTTACCCTGTGGCCTGGCAATATGACTGAGGCTTGATTCTGGAACCCTCTTGCCTGGGAACATGACATCAGTTGGATTCTGGGACCCTGTGGCCTGGGAACATGACTGAGGTTTGATTCTGGAACCCTGTGGCCTTGGAACATGACATCAGTTGGATTCTGGAACCCTGTGGTCTGGGAACATGACTGAGGTTTGCTTCTGGAACCCTGTGGCTTAGGAATATGACATCAGTTGGATTCTGGAACCCTGTGGTCTGGCAACATAACTGAGGTTTGATTCTGTAACCCTGTGGCCTGGGAACATGCCTTACGTTTGATTGTGGAACCCTGTGGCCCGGGAACATGACTGAGGTTTGATTCTGGAACCCTGTGGCCTGGGAACATGACTGAGGTTTGGTTGTGGATACCTGTGGACTGGGAACATTACTGAAATTTGATTCTGGAACCCTATGGCCTAGAAAAATGACTGAGGCTTGATTGTGGAACCCTGTCATCTGAGAACATGACTGAGGTTTGATTGTGGAACCCTCTGTCCTGGGAACATGACTGTGGTTTGATGATTGTACCCTGTGTCCTGGCAACATGACTGAGGTTTGTTTCTAAAACCTGCGGCCTGGGAACATGACTGAGGCTTCATTCTTGAACCCTGTGGCCTGGGAAAATGACTGAGGTTTGATTCTGGAACCCTGTAGCCTGGGAACTTGGCTGAGCTTTCATTCTGGACCCCTGTTGCCTGGGAACATGATTTAGGTTTGATTCGGGAACCCTGTGACCTGGGAACATTATGGAGGTTTGATTCTGGAATCCTGTGGCCTGGGAACATGACTGAGGTTTGATTGTGGAACCCTGTGGCCTAGGAATATGACTGAGGTTGGATTCTGGAAGCCTGTGGCCAGGGAACAGGTCTGAGGCATGATTGTGGAAGCCTGTGGCCTGGGAAAATGACTGAGGTTTGATGGTGTTACCCTGTGGCCTGGCAATATGACTGAGGTTTGATTCTGGAACCCTGTGGCCTGGGAACATGACTGAGGTTTGATTCTGGAACGCTGTGGCCTGGCAACATGACATCAGTTGGATTCTGGAACCCTGTGGCCTGGGAACATGACTGAGGTTTGATTCTGGAACCCTGTGGCTTGGGAATATGACATCAGTTGGATTCTGGAACCCTGTGGTCTGGCAACATAACTGAGGTTTGATTCTGGAACCCTGTGGCCTGGGAACATGACTTAAGTTTGATTGTGGAACTCTGAGGCCTGGAACATGACTGAGGTTTGATTGTGGAACCCTACGGCCTGTCAACATGACTCAGGTTTGATTCTGGACCCCTGTGGCCTGGGAACATGACTAAAGTTTGATTCTGGCAGCCTGTGCCATGGGAACATGTCTGAGGCTTGATTCCGGAACTCTGTGGCCTGGAAAAATGCCTGAGGTTTGATGATGGAACCCTGTGCCCTGGCAATATGACTGATGTTTGATTCTGGAACCCTCTTGCCTGGGAATATGACTGAGGCTTGATTCTGGAAACCTGTGGCCTGGGAACATGACTGAGGTTTGAATCGAGAAACCTGTGGCCTGGGAAAATGACTGAGGATTGGTTCTGGAACCATGGGGCCTGGGAACATCACTGAGGTTTGATTGTGGAACCCTGTGTCTTGGGAACATGACATCAATTTGATTCTTGGACCCTGTGGCCTGGGAACATGACATCAGATGGATTCTGGAACCCTGTGGCCTGGGAATATGACTGAGGTTTGATTTTGGAAACCTGTGGCCTAGGAACAAGACTGAGGTTTCAATCTGGAACCCTGTGGCCTGGGAACATGACTGAGGGTTGATTGTGGAACCCTGTGGCCTGGCAACATGAGTGAGGTTTGATTCTTGAACTCTGTTGCCTGGGAAAGTGCCTGACGTTTGATTCTGGAATTCTGCAGCCTGGGAACATGACTGAGCTTTCATTCTGGAACCCTGTGGCCTGGGTACATGACTGAGGTTTGATTCTGGAACCCTGTGGCCTGGGAACATGACTGAGGTGTGATTGTAGAACACTGTGCCCTGGGAATATGACTGAAGTTTGATTCTGGAAGCCTGTGGCCTGGGATCATATCTGAGGTTTGATTCTGGAACCCTGTGGCCTTGTTAAATGACTGAGGTTTCATGGTGGAACCCTGTGGCCTGGCAATATGACTGAGGTGTGATTCTGGAAGCCTGTGGCCTGGGAATATGACTGAGGCTTGATTCTGGAAGCCTGTGGCCTGTGAACATGACTGAGGTTTGATTCTGGAACTCTGCAGCCTGGGAACATGACTGAGCTTTCATTCTGGAACCCTGTGGCCTGGGAACATGACTGAGGTTTGATTCTGGAACCCTGTGGCCTGGGAATATGACTGAGGTTTAATTGTGGAAACTTCTGGCCTGGGAACATGACTGAGGCTTGATTGTGGAACCCAGTGTCCTGGGAACATGACATCGGTTTGATTCTGTGACCATGTGGCCTGGGAACATGCCTGAAGTTTGATTCTGGAACCTTGTGGCCTGGGAACATGACTGAGGTTTGATTGTGGAACCCTTTTCCCTGGGAATATGACTGAAGTTTGATTCTGGAACCCTGTGGCCTGGGAACATGACTGAGGTTTGATTGTGGAACCCTCTGGCTTGGGAACATGACTGAGGCTTGATTCTGGAACCCTGTGTCCTGGGAACATGATATCAGTTGGATTCTGGAACCCTGTGGCCTGGGCACATGAGTGAAGGATGATTCTGGAATCCTGTGGCCTCGGAATATGACTTACATTTGATTGTGGAAACCTGTGGCCTGGGAACATGACATCGGTTGGCTTCTAGAACCCTGTGGCCTGGGAACATGACATCGGTTTGATTATATAACCTTGTGGCCTGGGAACATGATATCGATTGGATTCTGGTAACCTTTGGCCTGGCAACATGACATCAGTTGGATTCTGGAACCCTGTGGCCTGGGAACATGACTGAGGTTTGATTCTGGAACCCTGTGGCTTGGGAATATGACATCAGTTGGATTCTGGAACCCTGTGGTCTGGCAACATAACTGAGGTTTGATTCTGGAGCCCTGTGGCCTGGGAACATGACTTAAGTTTGATTGTGGAACTCTGAGGCCTGGAACATGACTGAGGTTTGATTCTGGCACCCTGTGGCCTGGGAACATGACTGAGGTTTGATTGTGGAACCCTGTGTCCTGGGAACATGACTGAGGTTTGATTCTAGAACACTCTGGCCTGGGAACATGACTAAGGTTTGATTGTGGAACCCTACGGCCTGTCAACATGACTCAGGTTTGATTCTGGACCCCTGTGGCCTGGGAACATGACTGAGGTTTGATTCTGGAAGCCTGTGCCATGGGAACATGTCTGAGGCTTGATTCCGGAACTCTGTGGCCTGGAAAAATGCCTGAGGTTTGATGATGGAACCCTGTGCCCTGGCAATATGACTGATGTTTGATTCTGGAACCCTCTTGCCTGGGAATATGACTGAGGCTTGATTCTGGAAACCTGTGGCCTGGGAACATGACTGAGGATTGAATCGAGAAACCTGTGGCCTGGGAAAATGACTGAGGATTGGTTCTGGAACCATGGGGCCTGGGAACATCACTGAGGTTTGATTGTGGAACCCTGTGTCTTGGGAACATGACATCAATTTGATTCTTGGACCCTGTGGCCTGGGAACATGACATCAGATGGATTCCGGAACCCTGTGGCCTGGGAATATGACTGAGGTTTGATTTTGGAAACCTGTGGCCTAGGAACAAGACTGAGGTTTCAATCTGGAACCCTGTGGCCTGGGAACATGACTGAGGGTTGATTGTGGAACCCTGTGTCCTGGCAGCATGACATCAGTTGGATTCTGGAACCCTGTGGCCTGGGAATATGACTTAGGTTTGATTCTGGAACCCTGTGGCCTGGCAACATGAGTGAGGTTTGATTCTTGAACTCTGTTGCCTGGGAAAGTGCCTGACGTTTGATTCTGGAATTCTGCAGCCTGGGAACATGACTGAGCTTTCATTCTGGAACCCTGTGGCCTGGGTACATGACTGAGGTTTGATTCTGGAACCCTGTGGCCTGGGAACATGACTGAGGTGTGATTGTAGAACACTGGGCCCTGGGAATATGACTGAAGTTTGATTCTGGAAGCCTGTGGCCTGGGATCATATCTGAGGTTTGATTCTGGAACCCTGTGGCCTTGTTTAATGACTGAGGTTTCATGGTGGAACGCTGTGGCCTGGCAATATTACTGAGGTGTGATTTTGGTAGCCTGTGGCCTGGGAATATGACTGAGGCTTGATTCTGGAAGCCTGTGGCCTGGGAACATGACTCAGGTTTGATTCTGGTACTCTCTGGCCTGAGAACATCACTGAGATTAGCTTCTGGAACCCTGTGGCCTGGGAACATGACTGAGGTTAAATTGTGGAACCTGTGGCCTGGGAACATGACATCCGTTTGACTCTGGAACCCTGTGGCCTGGGAACATGATATCGATTGGACTCTGGAAGCCTGTGGCCTGGAACATGACTGAGGATTGAATCTCGAACACTGTGGCCTGGGAAAATGACTGAGGTTTGATCCTGGAACCATGTGGCCTGGAAATATGATTAAGGTTTGCTTCTGGAAACCTGTGGCCTAGGAACAAGACGGAGGTTTGAATCTGCAACCCTGTGGCCCGGGAACATGACTGAGGTTTGATTCTGGAACCCTGTGGCCTGGGAACATGACTGAGGTTTGGTTGTGGATACCTGTGTAGTGGGAACATTACTGAGGTTTGATTCTGGAACCCTATGGCCTAGAAAAATGACTGAGGCTTGCTTATGGAACCCTGTCATCTGAGAACATGACTGAGGTTTGATTGTGGAACCCTCTGTCCTGGGAACATGACTGTGGTTTGATGATTGTACCCTGTGTCCTGGCAACATGACTGAGGTTTGTTTCTAAAACCTGCGGCCTGGGAACATGACTGAGGCTTCATTCTTGAACCCTGTGGCCTGGGAAAATGACTGAGGTTTGATTCTGGAACCCTGTAGCCTGGGAACTTGGCTGAGCTTTCATTCTGGACCCCTGTTGCCTGGGAACATGATTTAGGTTTGATTCGGGAACCCTGTGACCTGGGAACATTATGGAGGTTTGATTCTGGAATCCTGTGGCCTGGGAACATGACTGAGGTTTGATTGTGGAACCCTGTGGCCTAGGAATATGACTGAGGTTTGATTCTGGAAGCCTGTGGCCAGGGAACATGTCTGAGGCATGATTGTGGAAGCCTGTGGCCTGGGAAAATGACTGAGGTTTGATGGTGTTACCCTGTGGCCTGGCAATATGACTGAGGTTTGATTCTGGAACCCTGTGGTCTGGCAACGTAACTGAGGTTTGATTCTGGAACCCTGTGGCCTGGGAACATGACTTAAGTTTGATTGTGGAACTCTGAGGCCTGGAACATGACTGAGGTTTGATTCTGGCACCCTGTGGCCTGGGAACATGACTGAGGTTTGATTGTGGAACCCTGTGTCCTGGGAACATGACTGAGGTTTGATTCTAGAACACTCTGGCCTGGGAACATGACTAAGGTTTGATTGTGGAACCCTACGGCCTGTCAACATGACTCAGGTTTGATTCTGGACCCCTGTGGCCTGGGAACATGACTGAGGTTTGATTCTGGAAGCCTGTGCCATGGGAACATGTCTGAGGCTTGATTCCGGAACTCTGTGGCCTGGAAAAATGCCTGAGGTTTGATGATGGAACCCTGTGCCCTGGCAATATGACTGATGTTTGATTCTGGAACCCTCTTGCCTGGGAATATGACTGAGGCTTCATTCTGGAAGCCTGTGGCCTGTGAACATGACTGAGGTTTGATTCTGGAACTCTGCAGCCTGGGAACATGACTGAGCTTTCATTCTGGAACCCTGTGGCCTGGGAACATGACTGAGGTTTGATTCTGGAACCCTGTGGCCTGGGAATATGACTGAGGTTTAATTGTGGAAACTTCTGGCCTGGGAACATGACTGAGGCTTGATTGTGGAACCCTGTGTCCTGGGAACATGACATCGGTTTGATTCTGTGACCATGTGGCCTGGGAACATGCCTGAAGTTTGATTCTGGAACCTTGTGGCCTGGTAACATGTCATCAGAAGGATTCTGGAATCCTATGGCCTGGGAAGATGACTGAGCGTTGATTCTGGTACCCTGTGCCCTGGGAACATGACTGAGGTTTGATTGTGGAACCCTTTTCCCTGGGAATATGACTGAAGTTTGATTCTGGAACCCTGTGGCCTGGGAACATGACTGAGGTTTGATTGTGGAACCCTCTGGCTTGGGAACATGACTGAGGCTTGATTCTGGAACCCTGTGGCCTGGGAACATGATATCAGTTGGATTCTGGAACCCTATGGCCTGGGCACATGAGTGAAGGTTGATTCTGGAATCCTGTGGCCTCGGAATATGACTTACATTTGATTGTGGAAACCTGTGGCCTGGGATCATGACATCGGTTGGCTTCTAGAACCCTGTGGCCTGGGAACATGACATCGGTTTGATTATATAACCTTGTGGCCTGGGAACATGATATCGATTGGATTCTGGTAACCTTTGGCCTGGGAACATGACAACGGTTGAATTCTGGTTCCCTGTGGCCTAGGAACATGACTGAGGTTTGATTGTGGACCCTCTGGCCTCGGAACATGACTGAGGCTTGATTGTGGACCCTGTGTCCTGGGAACATGACATCGGTTTGATTCTGTGACCCTGTGGCCTGGGAACATGACATCAGTTGGATTCTGGAACCCTCTCGCCTGGGAACATGACTGAGGGTTGATTCTGGAACCCTGTGGCCTGGGAACATGACTGAAGTTTGATTCTGAAATTCTGTGTCCTGGGAACATGACTGAGGTTTGATGGTGGAACCCTGTGGCCTGGGAACATGACAGAGGTTTTATTGTGATAAATTGTGGCCTGGGAATATGACTGAGGTTTGATTGTGGAATTCTGTGGACTGGGAACATGACTGAGATTTGATTCTGGAACCCTGTGGCCTGGGAACATGACTGAGGCTTTATTCTGGAACCCTGTGGCCTGGGAAAATGACTGAGGTTTGATTCTGGAACCATGTGGCCTGGAAATATGATTAAGGTTTGCTTCTGGAAACCTGTGGCCTAGGAACAAGACAGAGGTTTGAATCTGCAACCCTGTGGCCTGGGAACATGACTGAGGTTTGATTGTGGAACCCTGTGCCCTAGGAATATGACTGAAGTTTGATTCTGGAAGCCTGTGGCCTGGGAACATGTCTGAGGCATGATTCTGGAACCCTGTGGCCTTGGAAAATGACTGAGGTTTGATAGTGTTACCCTGTGGCCTGGCAATATGACTGAGGCTTGATTCTGGAACCCTCTTGCCTGGGAACATGACATCAGTTGGATTCTGGGACCCTGTGGCCTGGGAACATGACTGAGGTTTGATTCTGGAACCCTGTGGCCTTGGAACATGACATCAGATGGATTCTGGAACCCTGTGGTCTGGGAACATGACTGAGGTTTGCTTCTGGAACCCTGTGGCTTAGGAATATGACATCAGTTGGATTCTGGAACCCTGTGGTCTGGCAACATAACTGAGGGTTGATTCTGTAACCCTGTGGCCTGGGAACATGCCTTACGTTTGATTGTGGAACCCTGTGGCCCGGGAACATGACTGAGGTTTGATTCTGGAACCCTGTGGCCTGGGAACATGACTGAGGTTTGGTTGTGGATACCTGTGGACTGAGAACATTACTGAAGTTTGATTCTGGAACCCTATGGCCTAGAAAAATGACTGAGGCTTGATTGTGGAACCCTGTCATCTGAGAACATGACTGAGGTTTGATTGTGGAACCCTCTGTCCTGGGAACATGACTGTGGTTTGATGATTGTACCCTGTGTCCTGGCAACATGACTGAGGTTTGTTTCTAAAACCTGCGGCCTGGGAACATGACTGAGGCTTCATTCTTGAACCCTGTGGCCTGGGAAAATGACTGAGGTTTGATTCTGGAACCCTGTAGCCTGGGAACTTGGCTGAGCTTTCATTCTGGACCCCTGTTGCCTGGGAACATGATTTAGGTTTGATTCGGGAACCCTGTGACCTGGGAACATTATGGAGGTTTGATTCTGGAATCCTGTGGCCTGGGAACATGACTGAGGTTTGATTGTGGAACCCTGTGGCCTAGGAATATGACTGAGGTTTAATTCTGGAAGCCTGTGGCTAGGGAACATGTCTGAGGCATGATTGTGGAAGCCTGTGACCTGGGAAAATGACTGAGGTTTGATGGTGTTACCCTGTGGCCTGGCAATATGACTTAGGTTTGATTCTGGAACCCTGTGGCCTGGCAACATGAGTGAGGTTTGATTCTTGAACTCTGTTGCCTGGGAAAGTGCCTGACGTTTGATTCTGGAATGCTGCAGCCTGGGAACATGACTGAGCTTTCATTCTGGAACCCTGTGGCCTGGGTACATGACTGAGGTTTGATTCTGGAACCCTGTGGCCTGGGAACATGACTGAGGTGTGATTGTAGAACACTGTGCCCTGGGAATATGACTGAAGTTTGATTCTGGAAGCCTGTGGCCTGGGATCATATCTGAGGTTTGATTCTGGAACCCTGTGGCCTTGTTAAATGACTGAGGTTTCATGGTGGAACCCTGTGGCCTGGCAATATGAATGAGGTGTGATTCTGGAAGCCTGTGGCCTGGGAATATGACTGAGGCTAGATTCTGGAAGCCTGTGGCCTGTGAACATGACTGAGGTTTGATTCTGGAACTCTGCAGCCTGGGAACATGACTGAGCTTTCATTCTGGAACCCTGTGGCCTGGGAACATGACTGAGGTCTGATTCTGGTACCCTGTGGCCAGGGAATATGACTGAGGTTTAATTGTGGAAACTTCTGGCCTGGGAACATGACTGAGGCTTGATTGTGGAACCCTGTGTCCTGGGAACATGACATCGGTTTGATTCTGTGACCATGTGGCCTGGGAACATGCCTGAAGTTTGATTCTGGAATCTTGTGGCCTGGGAACATGACTGAGGTTTGATTGTGGAACCCTTTTCCCTGGGAATATGACTGAAGTTTGATTCTGGAACCCTGTGGCCTGGGAACATGACTGAGGTTTGATTGTGGAACCCTCTGGCTTGGGAACATGACTGAGGCTTGATTCTGGAACCCTGTGGCCTGGGAACATGATATCAGTTGGATTCTGGAACCCTGTGGCCTGGGCACATGAGTGAAGGTTGATTCTGGAATCCTGTGGCCTCGGAATATGACTTACATTTGATTGTGGAAACCTGTGGCCTGGGAACATGACTGAGGATTGAATCTCGAACACTGTGGCCTGGGAAAATGACTGAGGTTTGATCCTGGAACCATGTGGCCTGGAAATATGATTAAGGTTTGCTTCTGGAAACCTGTGGCCTAGGAACAAGACGGAGGTTTGAATCTGCAACCCTGTGGCCCGGGAACATGACTGAGGTTTGATTCTGGAACCCTGTGGCCTGGGAACATGACTGAGGTTTGGTTGTGGATACCTGTGGACTGGGAACATTACTGAGGTTTGATTCTGGAACCCTATGGCCTAGAAAAATGACTGAGGCTTGATTGTGGAACCCTGTCATCTGAGAACATGACTGAGGTTTGATTGTGGAACCCTCTGTCCTGGGAACATGACTGTGGTTTGATGATTGTACCCTGTGTCCTGGCAACATGACTGAGGTTTGTTTCTAAAACCTGCGGCCTGGGAACATGACTGAGGCTTCATTCTTGAACCCTGTGGCCTGGGAAAATGACTGAGGTTTGATTCTGGAACCCTGTAGCCTGGGAACTTGGCTGAGCTTTCATTCTGGACCCCTGTTGCCTGGGAACATGATTTAGGTTTGATTCGGGAACCCTGTGACCTGGGAACATTATGGAGGTTTGATTCTGGAATCCTGTGGCCTGGGAACATGACTGAGGTTGGATTGTGGAACCCTGTGCCCTAGGAATATGACTGAGGTTTGATTCTGGAAGCCTGGGGCCAGGGAACATGTCTGAGTCATGATTGTGGAAGCCTGTGGCCTGGGAAAATGACTGAGGTTTGATGGTGTTACCCTGTGGCCTGGCAATATGACTGAGGTTTGATTCTGGAACCCTGTGGCCTGGGAACATGACTGAGGTTTGATTCTGGAACGCTGTGGCCTGGCAACATGACATCAGTTGGATTCTGGAACCCTGTGGCCTGGGAACATGACTGAGGTTTGATTCTGGAACCCTGTGGCTTGGGAATATGACATCAGTTGGATTCTGGAACCCTGTGGTCTGGCAACATAACTGAGGTTTGATTCTGGAACCCTGTGGCCTGGGAACATGACTTAAGTTTGATTGTGGAACTCTGAGGCCTGGAACATGACTGAGGTTTGATTCTGGCACCCTGTGGCCTGGGAACATGACTGAGGTTTGATTGTGGAACCCTGTGTCCTGGGAACATGACTGAGGTTTGATTCTAGAACACTCTGGCCTGGGAACATGACTAAGGTTTGATTGTGGAACCCTACGGCCTGTCAACATGACTCAGGTTTGATTCTGGACCCCTGTGGCCTGGGAACATGACTGAGGTTTGATTCTGGAAGCCTGTGCCATGGGAACATGTCTGAGGCTTGATTCCGGAACTCTGTGGCCTGGAAAAATGCCTGAGGTTTGGTGATGGAACCCTGTGCCCTGGCAATATGACTGATGTTTGATTCTGGAACCCTCTTGCCTGGGAATATGACTGAGGCTTGATTCTGGAAACCTGTGGCCTGGGAACATGACTGAGGATTGAATCGAGAAACCTGTGGCCTGGGAAAATGACTGAGGATTGGTTCTGGAACCATGGGGCCTGGGAACATCACTGAGGTTTGATTGTGGAACCCTGTGTCTTGGGAACATGACATCAATTTGATTCTTGGACCCTGTGGCCTGGGAACATGACATCAGATGGATTCTGGAACCCTGTGGCCTGGGAATATGACTGAGGTTTGATTTTGGAAACCTGTGGCCTAGGAACAAGACTGAGGTTTCAATCTGGAACCCTGTGGCCTGGGAACATGACTGAGGGTTGATTGTGGAACCCTGTGTCCTGGCAGCATGACATCAGTTGGATTCTGGAACCCTGTGGCCTGGGAATATGACTTAGGTTTGATTCTGGAACCCTGTGGCCTGGCAACATGAGTGAGGTTTAATTCTTGAACTCTGTTGCCTGGGAAAGTGCCTGACGTTTGATTCTGGAATTCTGCAGCCTGGGAACATGACTGAGCTTTCATTCTGGAACCCTGTGGCCTGGGTACATGACTGAGGTTTGATTCTGGAACCCTGTGGCCTGGGAACATGACTGAGGTGTGATTGTAGAACACTGGGCCCTGGGAATATGACTGAAGTTTGATTCTGGAAGCCTGTGGCCTGGGATCATATCTGAGGTTTGATTCTGGAACCCTGTGGCCTTGTTAAATGACTGAGGTTTCATGGTGGAACCCTGTGGCCTGGCAATATGACTGAGGTGTGATTTTGGTAGCCTGTGGCCTGGGAATATGACTGAGGCTTGATTCCGGAAGCCTGTGGCCTGGGAACATGACTCAGGTTTGATTCTGGTACTCTCTGGCCTGAGAACATCACTGAGATTAGCTTCTGGAACCCTGTGGCCTGGGAACATGACTGAGGTTAAATTGTGGAACCTGTGGCCTGGGAACATGACATCCGTTTGACTCTGGAACCCTGTGGCCTGGGAACATGATATCGATTGGACTCTGGAAACCTGTGGCCTGGAACATGACTGAGGATTGAATCTCGAACACTGTGGCCTGGGAAAATGACTGAGGTTTGATCCTGGAACCATGTGGCCTGGAAATATGATTAAGGTTTGCTTCTGGAAACCTGTGGCCTAGGAACAAGACGGAGGTTTGAATCTGCAACCCTGTGGCCCGGGAACATGACTGAGGTTTGATTCTGGAACCCTGTGGCCTGGGAACATGACTGAGGTTTGGTTGTGGATACCTGTGGACTGGGAACATTACTGAGGTTTGATTCTGGAACCCTATGGCCTAGAAAAATGACTGAGGCTTGATTGTGGAACCCTGTCATCTGAGAACATGACTGAGGTTTTATTGTGGAACCCTCTGTCCTGGGAACATGACTGTGGTTTGATGATTGTACCCTGTGTCCTGGCAACATGACTGAGGTTTGTTTCTAAAACCTGCGGCCTGGGAACATGACTGAGGCTTCATTCTTGAACCCTGTGGCCTGGGAAAATGACTGAGGTTTGATTCTGGAACCCTGTAGCCTGGGAACTTGGCTGAGCTTTCATTCTGGACCCCTGTTGCCTGGGAACATGATTTAGGTTTGATTCGGGAACCCTGTGACCTGGGAACATTATGGAGGTTTGATTCTGGAATCCTGTGGCCTGGGAACATGACTGAGGTTTGATTGTGGAACCCTGTGGCCTGGCAATATGACTGAGGTTTGATTCTGGAAGCCTGTGGCCTGGGAACATGACTGAGGTTTGATTCTGGAACGCTGTGGCCTGGCAACATGACATCAGTTGGATTCTGGAACCCTGTGGCCTGGGAACATGACTGAGGTTTGATTCTGGAACCCTGTGGCTTGGGAATATGACATCAGTTGGATTCTGGTACCCTGTGGTCTGGCAACATAACTGAGGTTTGATTCTGGAACCCTGTGGCCTGGGAACATGACTTAAGTTTGATTGTGGAACTCTGAGGCCTGGAACATGACTGAGGTTTGATTCTGGCACCCTGTGGCCTGGGAACATGACTGAGGTTTGATTGTGGAACCCTGTGTCCTGGGAACATGACTGAGGTTTGATTCTAGAACACTCTGGCCTGGGAACATGACTAAGGTTTGATTGTGGAACCCTACGGCCTGTCAACATGACTCAGGTTTGATTCTGGACCCCTGTGGCCTGGGAACATGACTGAGGTTTGATTCTGGAAGCCTGTGCCATGGGAACATGTCTGAGGCTTGATTCCGGAACTCTGTGGCCTGGAAAAATGCCTGAGGTTTGATGATGGAACCCTGTGCCCTGGCAATATGACTGATATTTGATTCTGGAACCCTCTTGCCTGGGAATATGACTGAGGCTTCATTCTGGAAGCCTGTGGCCTGTGAACATGACTGAGGTTTGATTCTGGAACTCTGCAGCCTGGGAACATGACTGAGCTTTCATTCTGGAACCCTGTGGCCTGGGAACATGACTGAGGTTTGATTCTGGAACCCTGTGGCCTGGGAATATGACTGAGGTTTAATTGTGGAAACTTCTGGCCTGGGAACATGACTGAGGCTTGATTGTGGAACCCTGTGTCCTGGGAACATGACATCGGTTTGATTCTGTGACCATGTGGCCTGGGAACATGCCTGAAGTTTGATTCTGGAACCTTGTGGCCTGGTAACATGTCATCAGAAGGATTCTGGAATCCTATGGCCTGGGAAGATGACTGAGCGTTGATTCTGGAACCCTGTGCCCTGGGAACATGACTGAGGTTTGATTGTGGAACCCTCTGGCTTGGGAACATGACTGAGGCTTGATTCTGGAACCCTGTGGCCTGCGAACATGATATCAGTTGAATTCTGGAACCCTGTGGCCTGGGCACATGAGTGAAGTTTGATTCTGGAATCCTGTGGCCTCGGAATATGACTTACATTTGATTGTGGAAACCTGTGGCCTGGGAACATGACATCGGTTGGCTTCTAGAACCCTGTGGCCTGGGAACATGACATCGGTTTGATTGTATAACCTTGTGGCCTGGGAACATGATATCGATTGGATTCTGGTAACCTTTGGCCTGGGAACATGACAACGGTTGGATTCTGGATCCCTGTGGCCTAGGAACATGACTGAGGTTTGATTGTGGACCCTCTGGCCTCGGAACATGACTGAGGCTTGATTGTGGACCCTGTGTCCTGGGAACATGACATCGGTTTGATTCTGTGACCCTGTGGCCTGGGAACATGACATCAGTTGGATTCTGGAACCCTCTCGCCTGGGAACATGACTGAGGGTTGATTCTGGAACCCTGTGGCCTGGGAACATGACAGAGGTTTTATTGTGATAAATTGTGGCCTGGGAATATGACTGAGGTTTGATTGTGGAATTCTGTGGACTGGGAACATGACTGAGATTTGATTCTGGAACCCTGTGGCCTGGGAACATGACTGAGGCTTGATTCTGGAACCCTGTGGCCTGGGAACATGACTCAGGTTTGATTCTGGTACTCTCTGGCCTGAGAACATCACTGAGATTAGCTTCTGGAACCCTGTGGCCTGGGAACATGACTGAGGTTAAATTGTGGAACCTGTGGCCTGGGAACATGACATCCGTTTGACTCTGGAACCCTGTGGCCTGGGAACATGATATCGATTGGACTCTGGAAACCTGTGGCCTGGAACATGACTGAGGATTGAATCTCGAGCACTGTGGCCTGGGAAAATGACTGAGGTTTGATCCTGGAACCATGTGGCCTGGAAATATGATTAAGGTTTGCTTCTGGAAACCTGTGGCCTAGGAACAAGACGGAGGTTTGAATCTGCAACCCTGTGGCCTGGGAACATGACTGAGGTTTGATTGTGGAACCCTGTGCCCTAGGAATATGACTGAAGTTTGATTCTGGAAGCCTGTGGCCTGGGAACATGTCTGAGGCATGATTCTGGAACCCTGTGGCCTTGGAAAATGACTGAGGTTTGATAGTGTTACCCTGTGGCCTGGCAATATGACTGAGGCTTGATTCTGGAACCCTCTTGCCTGGGAACATGACATCAGTTGGATTCTGGGACCCTGTGGCCTGGGAACATGACTGAGGTTTGATTCTGGAACCCTGTGGCCTTGGAACATGACATCAGTTGGATTCTGGAACCCTGTGGTCTGGGAACATGACTGAGGTTTGCTTCTGGAACCCTGTGGCTTAGGAATATGATATCAGTTGGATTCTGGAACCCTGTGGTCTGGCAACATAACTGAGGGTTGATTCTGTAACCCTGTGGCCTGGGAACCTGCCTTATGTTTGATTTTGGAACCCTGTGGCCCGGGAACATGACTGAGGTTTGATTCTGGAACCCTGTGGCCTGGGAACATGACTGAGGTTTGGTTGTGGATACCTGTGGACTGGGAACATTACTGAGGTTTGATTCTGGAACCCTATGGCCTAGAAAAATGACTGAGGCTTGATTGTGGAACCCTGTCATCTGAGAACATGACTGAGGTTTGATTGTGGAACCCTCTGTCCTGGGAACATGACTGTGGTTTGATGATTGTACCCTGTGTCCTGGCAACATGACTGAGGTTTGTTTCTAAAACCTGCGGCCTGGGAATATGACTGAGGCTTCATTCTTGAACCCTGTGGCCTGGGAAAATGACTGAGGTTTGATTCTGGAACCCTGTAGCCTGGGAACTTGGCTGAGCTTTCATTCTGGACCGCTGTTGCCTGGGAACATGATTTAGGTTTGATTCGGGAACCCTGTGACCTGGGAACATTATGGAGGTTTGATTCTGGAATCCTGTGGCCTGGGAACATGACTGAGGTTTGATTGTGGAACCCTGTGGCCTAGGAATATGACTGAGGTTTGATTCTGGAAGCCTGTGGCCAGGGAACATGTCTGAGGCATGATTGTGGAAGCCTGTGGCCTGGGAAAATGACTGAGGTTTGATGGTGTTACCCTGTGGCCTGGCAATATGACTGAGGTTTGATTCTGGAACCCTGTGGCCTGGGAACATGACTGAGGTTTGATTCTGGAACGCTGTGGCCTGGCAACATGACATCAGTTGGATTCTGGAAAACTGTGGCCTGGGAACATGACTGAGGTTTGATTCTGGCACCCTGTGGCCTGGGAACATGACTGAGGTTTGATTGTGGAACCCTCTGGCTTGGGAACATGACTGAGGCTTGATTCTGGAACCCTGTGGCCTGGGAACATGATATCAGTTGGATTCTGGAACCCTGTGGCCTGGGCACATGAGTGAAGGTTGATTCTGGAATCCTGTGGCCTCGGAATATGACTTACATTTGATTGTGGAAACCTGTGGCCTGGGAACATGACATCGGTTGGCTTCTAGAACCCTGTGGCCTGGGAACATGACATCGGTTTGATTGTATAACCCTGTGGCCTGGGAACATGATATCGATTGGATTCTGGTAACCTTTGGCCTGGGAACATGACAACGGTTGGATTCTGGATCCCTGTGGCCTAGGAACATGACTGAGGTTTGATTGTGGACCCTCTGGCCTCGGAACATGACTGAGGCTTGATTGTGGACCCTGTGTCCTGGGAACATGACATCGGTTTGATTCTGTGACCCTGTGGCCTGGGAACATGACATCAGTTGGATTCTGGAACCCTCTCGCCTGGGAACATGACTGAGGGTTGATTCTGGAACCCTGTGGCCTGGGAACATGACTGAAGTTTGATTCTGAAATTCTGTGTCCTGGGAACATGACTCAGGTTTGATGGTGGAACCCTGTGGCCTGGGAACATGACAGAGGTTTTATTGTGATAAATTGTGGCCTGGGAATATGACTGAGGTTTGATTGTGGAATTCTGTGGACTGGGAACATGACTGAGATTTGATTCTGGAACCCTGTGGCCTGGGAACATGACTGAGGCTTGATTCTGGAACCCTGTGGCCTGGGAACATGACTCAGGTTTGATTCTGGTACTCTCTGGCCTGAGAACATCACTGAGATTAGCTTCTGGAACCCTGTGGCCTGGGAACATGACTGAGGTTAAATTGTGGAACCTGTGGCTTGGGAACATGACATCCGTTTGACTCTGGAACCCTGTGGCCTGGGAACATGATATCGATTGGACTCTGGAAACCTGTGGCCTGGAACATGACTGAGGATTGAATCTCGAACACTGTGGCCTGGGAAAATGACTGAGGTTTGATCCTGGAACCATGTGGCCTGGGAATATGATTAAGGTTTGCTTCTGGAAACCTGTGGCCTAGGAACAAGACGGAGGTTTGAATCTGCAACCCTGTGTCCTGGCAACATGACTGAGGTTTGTTTCTAAAACCTGCGGCCTGGGAACATGACTGAGGCTTCATTCTTGAACCCTGTGGCCTGGGAAAATGACTGAGGTTTGATTCTGGAACCCTGTAGCCTGGGAACTTGGCTGAGCTTTCATTCTGGACCCCTGTTGCCTGGGAACATGATTTAGGTTTGATTCGGGAACCCTGTGACCTGGGAACATTATGGAGGTTTGATTCTGGAATCCTGTGGCCTGGGAACATGACTGAGGTTTGATTGTGGAACCCTGTGCCCTAGGAATATGACTGAGGTTTGATTCTGGAAGCCTGTGGCCAGGGAACATGTCTGAGGCATGATTGTGGAAGCCTGTGGCCTGGGAAAATGACTGAGGTTTGATGGTGTTATCCTGTGGCCTGGCAATATGACTGAGGTTTGATTCTGGAACCCTGTGGCCTGGGAACATGACTGAGGTTTGATTCTGGAACGCTGTGGCCTGGCAACATGACATCAGTTGGATTCTGGAACCCTGTGGCCTGGGAACATGACTGAGGTTTGATTCTGGAACCCTGTGGCTTGGGAATATGACATCAGTTGGATTCTGGAACCCTGTGGTCTGGCAACATAACTGAGGGTTGATTCTGTAACCCAGTGGCCTGGGAACCTGCCTTACGTTTGATTGTGGAACCCTGTGGTCCGGGAATATGACTGAGGTTTGATTCTGGATCCCTGTGTCCTGGCAACATGACTGAGGTTTGGTTGTGGATACCTGTGGCCTGGGAACATTACTGAGGTTTGATTCTGGAACCCTGTGTCCTGGGAACATGACTGAGGTTTGATTCTAGAACACTCTGGCCTGGGAACATGACTAAGGTTTGATTGTGGAACCCTACGGCCTGTCAACATGACTCAGGTTTGATTCTGGACCCCTGTGGCCTGGGAACATGACTGAGGTTTGATTCTGGAAGCCTGTGCCATGGGAACATGTCTGAGGCTTGATTCCGGAACTCTGTGGCCTGGAAAAATGCCTGAGGTTTGATGATGGAACCCTGTGCCCTGGCAATATGACTGATGTTTGATTCTGGAACCCTCTTGCCTGGGAATATGACTGAGGCTTGATTCTGGAAACCTGTGGCCTGGGAACATGACTGAGGATTGAATCGAGAAACCTGTGGCCTGGGAAAATGACTGAGGATTGGTTCTGGAACCATGGGGCCTGGGAACATCACTGAGGTTTGATTGTGGAACCCTGTGTCTTGGGAACATGACATCAATTTGATTCTTGGACCCTGTGGCCTGGGAACATGACATCAGATGGATTCTGGAAACCTGTGGCCTGGGAATATGACTGAGGTTTGATTCTGGAACCCTGTGGCCTGGGAACATGACTGAGGTGTGATTGTAGAACACTGTGCCCTGGGAACATGACTGAGGTTTGATTCTGGAAGCCTGTGGCCAGGGAACATGTTTGGGTCATGATTGTGGAAGCCTGTGGCCTGGGAAAATGACTGAGGTTTGACGGTGTTACCCTGTGGCCTGGCAATATGACTGAGGTTTGATTCTGGAACCCTGTGGCCTGGGAACATAACTGAGGTTTGATTCTGGAACGCTGTGGCCTGGCAACATGACATCAGTTGGATTCTGGAACCCTGTGGCCTGGGAACATGACTGAGGTTTGATTCTGGAACCCTGTGGCTTGGGAATATGACATCAGTTGGATTCTGGAACCCTGTGGTCTGGCAACATAACTGAGGGTTGATTCTGGAACCCTGTGGCCTGGGAACATGCCTTACGTTTGATTGTGGAACCCTGTGGCCCGGGAATATGACTGAGGTTTGATTCTGGAACCCTGTGTCCTGGCAACATGACTGAGGTTTGGTTGTGGATACCTGTGGACTGGGAACATTACTGAGCTTTGATTCTGGAACCCTATGGCCTAGAAAAATGACTGAGGCTTGATCGTGGAACCCTGTCATCTGAGAACATGACTGAGGTTTGATTCTGGAACCCTGTGGCCTGGGAACATGACTGTGGTTTGATGATTGTACCCTGTGTCCTGGCAACATGACTGAGGTTTCTTTCTAAAACCTGCGGCCTGGGAACATGACTGAGTCTTCATTCTTGAACGCTGTGGCCTGGGAAAATGACTGAGGTTTGATTCTGGAACCCTGTAGCCTGGGAACTTGGCTGAGCTTTCATTCTGGACCCCTGTTGCCTGGGAACATGATTTAGGTTTGATTCGGGAACCCTGTGACCTGGGAACATTATGGAGGTTTGATTCTGGAATCCTGTGGCCTGGGAACATGACTGAGGTTTGATTGTGGAACCCTGTGGCCTAGGAATATGACTGAGGTTTGATTCTGGAAGCCTGTGGCCAGGGAACATGTCTGAGGCATGATTGTGGAAGCCTGTGGCCTGGGAAAATGACTGAGGTTTGATGGTGTTACCCTGTGGCCTGGCAATATGACTGAGGTTTGATTCTGGAACCCTGTGGCCTGGGAACATGAATGAGATTTGATTCTGGAACGCTGTGGCCTGGCAACATAACATCAGTTGGATTCTGGAACCCTGTGGCCTGGGAACATGACTGAGGTTTGATTCTGGAACCCTGTGGCTTGGGAATATGACATCAGTTGGATTCTGGAACCCTGTGGTCTGGCAACATAACTGAGGTTTGATTCTGGAACCCTGTGGCCTGGGAACATGACTTAAGTTTGATTGTGGAACTCTGAGGCCTGGAACATGACTGAGGTTTGATTCTGGCACCCTGTGGCCTGGGAACATGACTGAGGTTTGATTGTGGAACCCTGTGTCCTGGGAACATGACTGAGCTTTGATTCTAGAACACTCTGGCCTGGGAACATGACTAAGGTTTGATTGTGGAACCCTACGGCCTGTCAACATGACTCAGGTTTGATTCTGGACCCCTGTGGCCTGGGAACATGACTGAGGCTTGATTCCGGAACTCTGTGGCCTGGAAAAATGCCTGAGGTTTGATGATGGAACCCTGTTCCCTGGCAATATGACTGATGTTTGATTCTGGAACCCTCTTGCCTGGCAATATGACTGAGGCTTGATTCTGGAAACCTGTGGCCTGGGAACATGACTGAGGATTGAATCGAGAAACCTGTGGCCTGGGAAAATGACTGAGGATTGGTTCTGGAACCATGGGGCCTGGGAACATCACTGAGGTTTGATTGTGGAACCCTGTGTCTTGCGAACATGACATCAATTTGATTCTTGGACCCTGTGGCCTGGGAACATGACATCAGATGGATTCTGGAACCCTGTGGCCTGGGAATATGACTGAGGTTTGATTTTGGAAACCTGTGGCCTAGGAACAAGACTGAGGTTTCAATCTGGAACCCTGTGGCCTGGGAACATGACTGAGGGTTGATTGTGGAACCCTGTGTCCTGGCAGCATGACATCAGTTGGATTCTGGAACCCTGTGGCCTGGGAATATGACTTAGGTTTGATTCTGGAACCCTGTGGCCTGGCAACATGAGTGAGGTTTGATTCTTGAACTCTGTTGCCTGGGAAAGTGCCTGACGTTTGATTCTGGAATTCTGCAGCCTGGGAACATGACTGAGCTTTCATTCTGGAACCCTGTGGCCTGGGTACATGACTGAGGTTTGATTCTGGAACCCTGTGGCCTGGGAACATGACTGAGGTGTGATTGTAGAACACTGTGCCCTGGGAATATGACTGAAGTTTGATTCTGGAAGCCTGTGGCCTGGGATCATATCTGAGGTTTGATTCTGGAACCCTGTGGCCTTGTTAAATGACTGAGGTTTCATGGTGGAACCCTGTGGCCTGGCAATATGACTGAGGTGTGATTCTGGTAGCCTGTGGCCTGGGAATATGACTGAGGCTTGATTCTGGAAGCCTGTGGCCTGTGAACATGACTGAGGTTTGATTCTGGAACTCTGCAGCCTGGGAACATGACTGAGCTTTCATTCTGGAACCCTGTGGCCTGGGAACATGACTGAGGTTTGATTCTGGAACCCTGTGGCCTGGGAATATGACTGAGGTTTAATTGTGGAAACTTCTGGCCTGGGAACATGACTGAGGCTTGATTGTGGAACCCTGTGTCCTGGGAACATGACATCGGTTTCATTCTGTGACCATGTGGCCTGGGAACATGCCTGAAGTTTGATTCTGGAACCTTGTGGCCTGGTAACATGTCATCAGAAGGAATCTGGAATCCTATGGCCTGGGAAGATGACTGAGCGTTGATTCTGGAACCCTGTGCCCTGGGAACATGACTGAGGTTTGATTGTGGAACCCTTTTCCCTGGGAATATGACTGAAGTTTGATTCTGGAACCCTGTGGCCTGGGAACATGACTGAGGTTTGATTGTGGAACCCTCTGGCTTGGGAACATGACTGAGGCTTGATTCTGGAACCCTGTGGCCTGGGAACATGATATCAGTTGGTTTCTGGAACCCTGTGGCCTGGGCACATGAGTGAAGGTTGATTCTGGAATCCTGTGGCCTCGGAATATGACTTACATTTGATTGTGGAAACCTGTGGCCTGGGAACATGATATCGGTTGGCTTCTAGAACCCTGTGGCCTGGGAACATGACATCGGTTTGATTGTATAACCCTGTGGCCTGGGAACATGATATCGATTGGATTCTGGTAACCTTTGGCCTGGGAACATGACAACGGTTGGATTCTGGATCCCTGTGGCCTAGGAACATGACTGAGGTTTGATTGTGGACCCTCTGGCCTAGGAACATGACTGAGGCTTGATTGTGGACCCTGTGTCCTGGGAACATGACATCGGTTTGATTCTGTGACCCTGTGGCCTGGGAACATGACATCAGTTGGATTCTGGAACCCTCTCGCCTGGGAACATGACTGAAGTTTGATTCTGAAATTCTGTGTCCTGGGAACATGACTGAGGTTTGATGGTGGAACCCTGTGGCCTGGGAACATGACAGAGGTTTTATTGTGATAAATTGTGGCCTGGGAATATGACTGAGGTTTGATTGTGGAATTCTGTGGACTGGGAACATGACTGAGATTTGATTCTGGAACCCTGTGGCCTGGGAACATGACTGAGGCTTGATTCTGGAACTCTGTGGCCTGGGAACATGACTCAGGTTTGATTCTGGTACTCTCTGGCCTGAGAACATCACTGAGATTAGCTTCTGGAACCCTGTGGCCTGGGAACATGACTGAGGTTAAATTGTGGAACCTGTGGCCTGGGAACATGACATCCATTTGACTCTGGAACCCTGTGGCCTGGGAACATGATATCGATTGGACTCTGGAAACCTGTGGCCTGGAACATGACTGAGGATTGAATCTCGAACACTGTTGCCTGGGAAAATGACTGAGGTTTGATCCTGGAACCATGTGGCCTGGAAATATGATTAAGGTTTGCTTCTGGAAACCTGTGGCCTAGGAACAAGACGGAGGTTTGAATCTGCAACCCTGTGGCCCGGGAACATGACTGAGGTATGATTCTGGAACCCTGTGGCCTGGGAACATGACTGAGGTTTGGTTGTGGATACCTGTGGACTGGGAACATTACTGAGGTTTGATTCTGGAACCCTATGGCCTAGAAAAATGACTGAGGCTTGATTGTGGAACCCTGTCATCTGAGAACATGACTGAGGTTTGATTGTGGAACCCTCTGTCCTGGGAACATGACTGTGGTTTGATGATTGTACCCTGTGTCCTGGCAACATGACTGAGGTTTGTTTCTAAAACCTGCGGCCTGGGAACATGACTGAGGCTTCATTCTTGAACCCTGTGGCCTGGGAAAATGACTGAGGTTTGATTCTGGAACCCTGTAGCCTGGGAACTTGGCTGAGCTTTCATTCTGGACCCCTGTTGCCTGGGAACATGATTTAGGTATGATTCGGGAACCCTGTGACCTGGGAACATTATGGAGGTTTGATTCTGGAATCCTGTGGCCTGGGAACATGACTGAGGTTGGATTGTGGAACCCTGTGGCCTAGGAATATGACTGAGGTTTGATTCTGGAAGCCTGTGGCCAGGGAACATGTCTGAGGCATGATTGTGGAAGCCTGTGGCCTGGGAAAATGACTGAGGTTTGATGGTGTTACCCTGTGGCCTAGCAATATGACTAAGGTTTGATTCTGGAACCCTGTGGCCTGGGAACATGACTGAGGTTTGATTCTGGAACGCTGTGGCCTGGCAACATGACATCAGTTGGATTCTGGAACCCTGTGGCCTGGGAACATGACTGAGGTTTGATTCTGGAACCCTGTGGCTTGGGAATATGACATCAGTTGGATTCTGGAACCCTGTGGTCTGGCAACATAACTGAGGTTTGATTCTGGAACCCTGTGGCCTGGGAACATGACTTAAGTTTGATTGTGGAACTCTGAGGCCTGGAACATGACTGAGGTTTGATTCTGGCACCCTGTGGCCTGGGAACATGACTGAGGTTTGATTGTGGAACCCTGTGTCCTGGGAACATGACTGAGGTTTGATTCTAGAACACTCTGGCCTGGGAACATGACTAAGGTTTGATTGTGGAACCCTACGGCCTGTCAACATGACTCAGGTTTGATTCTGGACCCCTGTGGCCTGGGAACATGACTGAGGTTTGATTCTGGAAGCCTGTGCCATGGGAACATGTCTGAGGCTTGATTCCGGAACTCTGTGGCCTGGAAAAATGCCTGAGGTTTGATGATGGAACCCTGTGCCCTGGCAATATGACTGATATTTGATTCTGGAACCCTCTTGCCTGGGAATATGACTGAGGCTTCATTCTGGAAGCCTGTGGCCTGTGAACATGACTGAGGTTTGATTCTGGAACTCTGCAGCCTGGGAACATGACTGAGCTTTCATTCTGGAACCCTGTGGCCTGGGAACATGACTGAGGTTTGATTCTGGAACCCTGTGGCCTGGGAATATGACTGAGGTTTAATTGTGGAAACTTCTGGCCTGGGAACATGACTGAGGCTTGATTGTGGAACCCTGTGTCCTGGGAACATGACATCGGTTTGATTCTGTGACCATGTGGCCTGGGAACATGCCTGAAGTTTGATTCTGGAACCTTGTGGCCTGGTAACATGTCATCAGAAGGATTCTGGAATCCTATGGCCTGGGAAGATGACTGAGCGTTGATTCTGGAACCCTGTGCCCTGGGAACATGACTGAGGTTTGATTGTGGAACCCTCTGGCTTGGGAACATGACTGAGGCTTGATTCTGGAACCCTGTGTCCTGGGAACATGATATCAGTTGGATTCTGGAACCCTGTGGCCTGGGCACATGAGTGAAGGTTGATTCTGGAATCCTGTGGCCTCGGAATATGACTTACATTTGATTGTGGAAACCTGTGGCCTGGGAACATGACATCGGTTAGCTTCTAGAACCCTGTGGCCTGGGAATATGACATCGGTTTGATTGTATTACCTTGTGGCCTGGGAACATGATATCGATTGGATTCTGGTAACCTTTGGCCTGGGAACATGACAACGGTTGGATTCTGGATCCCTGTGGCCTAGGAACATGACTGAGGTTTGATTGTGGACCCTCTGGCCTCGGAACATGACTGAGGCTTGATTGTGGACCCTGTGTACTGGGAACATGACATCGGTTTGATTCTGTGACCCTGTGGCCTGGGAACATGACATCAGTTGGATTCTGGAACCCTCTCGCCTGGGAACATGACTGAGGGTTGATTCTGGAACCCTGTGGCCTGGGAACATGACTGAAGTTTGATTCTGAAATTCTGTGTCCTGGGAACATGACTGAGGTTTGATGGTGGAACCCTGTGGCCTGGGAACATGACAGAGGTTTTATTGTGATAAATTGTGGCCTGGGAATATGACTGAGGTTTGATTGTGGAATTCTGTGGACTGGGAACATGACTGAGATTTGATTCTGGAACCCTGTGGCCTGGGAACATGACTGAGGCTTGATTCTGGAACCCTGTGGCCTGGGAACATGACTCAGGTTTGATTCTGGTACTCTCTGGCCTGAGAACATCACTGAGATTAGCTTCTGGAACCCTGTGGCCTGGGAACATGACTGAGGTTAAATTGTGGAACCTGTGGCCTGGGAACATGACATCCATTTGACTCTGGAACCCTGTGGCCTGGGAACATGATATCGATTGGACTCTGGAAACCTGTGGCCTGGAACATGACGGAGGATTGAATGTCGAACACTGTGGCCTGGGAAAATGACTGAGGTTTGATCCTGGAACCATGTGGCCTGGAAATATGATTAAGGTTTGCTTCTGGAAACCTGTGGCCTAGGAACAAGACGGAGGTTTGAATCTGCAACCCTGTGGCCCGGGAACATGACTGAGGTTTGATTCTGGAACCCTGTGGCCTGGGAACATGACTGAGGTTTGGTTCTGGATACCTGTGGACTGGGAACATTACTGAGGTTTGATTCTGGAACCCTATGGCTTAGAAAAATGACTGAGGCTTGATTGTGGAACCCTGTCATCTGAGAACATGACTGAGGTTTGATTGTGGAACCCTCTGTCCTGGGAACATGACTGTGGTTTGATGATTGTACCCTGTGTCCTGGCAACATGACTGAGGTTTGTTTCTAAAACCTGCGGCCTGGGAACATGACTGAGGCTTCATTCTTGAACCCTGTGGCCTGGGAAAATGACTGAGGTTTGATTCTGGAACCCTGTAGCCTGGGAACTTGGCTGAGCTTTCATTCTGGACCCCTGTTGCCTGGGAACATGATTTAGGTTTGATTCGGGAACCCTGTGACCTGGGAACATTATGGAGGTTTTATTCTGGAATCCTGTGGCCTGGGAACATGACTGAGGTTTGATTGTGGAACCCTGTGGCCTAGGAATATGACTGAGGTTTGATTCTGGAAGCCTGTGGCCAGGGAACATGTCTGAGTCATGATTGTGGAAGCCTGTGGCCTGGGAAAATGACTGAGGTTTGATGGTGTTACCCTGTGGCCTGGCAATATGACTGAGGTTTGATTCTGGAACCCTGTGGCCTGGGAACATGACTGAGGTTTGATTCTGGAAAGCTGTGGCCAGGCAACATGACATCAGTTGGATTCTGGAACCCTGTGGCCTGGGAACATGACTGAGGTTTGATTCTGGAACCCTGTGGCTTGGGAATATGACATCAGTTGGATTCTGGAACCCTGTGGTCTGGCAACATAACTGAGGTTTGATTCTGGAACCCTGTGGCCTGGGAACATGACTTAAGTTTGATTGTGGAACTCTGAGGCCTGGAACATGACTGAGGTTTGATTCTGGCACCCTGTGGCCTGGGAACATGACTGAGGTTTGATTGTGGAACCCTGTGTCCTGGGAACATGACTGAGGTTTGATTCTAGAACACTCTGGCCTGGGAACATGACTAAGGTTTGATTGTGGAACCCTACGGCCTGTCAACATGACTCAGGTTTGATTCTGGACCCCTGTGGCCTGGGAACATGACTGAGGTTTGATTCTGGAAGCCTGTGCCATGGGAACATGTCTGAGGCTTGATTCCGGAACTCTGTGGCCTGGAAAAATGCCTGAGGTTTGATGATGGAACCCTGTGCCCTGGCAATATGACTGATATTTGATTCTGGAACCCTCTTGCCTGGGAATATGACTGAGGCTTCATTCTGGAAGCCTGTGGCCTGTGGACATGACTGAGGTTTGATTCTGGAACTCTGCAGCCTGGGAACATGACTGAGCTTTCATTCTGGAACCCTGTGGCCTGGGAACATGACTGAGGTTTGATTCTGGAACCCTGTGGCCTGGGAATATGACTGAGGTTTAATTGTGGAAACTTCTGGCCTGGGAACATGACTGAGGCTTGATTGTGGAACCCTGTGTCCTGGGAACATGACATCGGTTTGATTCTGTGACCATGTGGCCTGGGAACATGCCTGAAGTTTGATTCTGGAACCTTGTGGCCTGGTAACATGTCATCAGAAGGATTCTGGAATCCTATGGCCTGGGAAGATGACTGAGCGTTGATTCTGGAACCCTGTGCCCTGGGAACATGACTGAGGTTTGATTGTGGAACCCTCTGGCTTGGGAACATGACTGAGGCTTGATTCTGGAACCCTGTGTCCTGGGAACATGATATCAGTTGGATTCTGGAACCCTGTGGCCTGGGCACATGAGTGAAGGTTGATTCTGGAATCCTGTGGCCTCGGAATATGACTTACATTTGATTGTGGAAACCTGTGGCCTGGGAACATGACATCGGTTGGCTTCTGGAACCCTGTGGCCTGGGAATATGACATCGGTTTGATTGTATAACCTTGTGGCCTGGGAACATGATATCGATTGGATTCTGGTAACCTTTGGCCTGGGAACATGACAACGGTTGGATTCTGGATCCCTGTGGCCTAGGAACATGACTGAGGTTTGATTGTGGACCCTCTGGCCTCGGAACATGACTGAGGCTTGATTGTGGACCCTGTGTCCTGGGAACATGACATCGGTTTGATTCTGTGACCCTGTGGCCTGGGAACATGACATCAGTTGGATTCTGGAACCCTCTCGCCTGGGAACATGACTGAGGGTTGATTCTGGAACCCTGTGGCCTGGGAACATGACTGAAGTTTGATTCTGAAATTCTGTGTCCTGGGAACATGACTGAGGTTTGATGGTGGAACCCTGTGGCCTGGGAACATGACAGAGGTTTTATTGTGATAAATTGTGGCCTGGGAATATGACTGAGGTTTGATTGTGGAATTCTGTGGACTGGGAACATGACTGAGATTTGATTCTGGAACCCTGTGGCCTGGGAACATGACTGAGGCTTGATTCTGGAACCCTGTGGCCTGGGAACATGACTCAGGTTTGATTCTGGTACTCTCTGGCCTGAGAACATCACTGAGATTAGCTTCTGGAACCCTGTGGCCTGGGAACATGACTGAGGTTAAATTGTGGAACCTGTGGCCTGGGAACATGACATCCATTTGACTCTGGAACCCTGTGGCCTGGGAACATGATATCGATTGGACTCTGGAAACCTGTGGCCTGGAACATGACGGAGGATTGAATGTCGAACACTGTGGCCTGGGAAAATGACTGAGGTTTGATCCTGGAACCATGTGGCCTGGAAATATGATTAAGGTTTGCTTCTGGAAACCTGTGGCCTAGGAACAAGACGGAGGTTTGAATCTGCAACCCTGTGGCCCGGGAACATGACTGAGGTTTGATTCTGGAACCCTGTGGCCTGGGAACATGACTGAGGTTTGGTTGTGGATACCTGTGGACTGGGAACATTACTGAGGTTTGATTCTGGAACCCTATGGCCTAGAAAAATGACTGAGGCTTGATTGTGGAACCCTGTCATCTGAGAACATGACTGAGGTTTGATTGTGGAACCCTCTGTCCTGGGAACATGACTGTGGTTTGATGATTGTACCCTGTGTCCTGGCAACATGACTGAGGTTTGTTTCTAAAACCTGCGGACTGGGAACATGACTGAGGCTTCATTCTTGAACCCTGTGGCCTGGGAAAATGACTGAGGTTTGATTCTGGAAACCTGTAGCCTGGGAACTTGGCTGAGCTTTCATTCTGGACCCCTGTTGCCTGGGAACATGATTTAGGTTTGATTCGGGAACCCTGTGACCTGGGAACATTATGGAGGTTTGATTCTGGAATCCTGTGGCCTGGGAACATGACTGAGGTTTGATTGTGGAACCCTGTGGCCTAGGAATATGACTGAGGTTTGATTCTGGAAGCCTGTGGCCAGGGAACATGTCTGAGGCATGATTGTGGAAGCCTGTGGCCTGGGAAAATGACTGAGGTTTGATGGTGTTACCCTGTGGCCTGGCAATATGACTGAGGTTTGATTCTGGAACCCTGTGGCCTGTGAACATGACTGAGGTTTGATTCTGGAACGCTGTGGCCTGGCAACATGACATCAGTTGGATTCTGGAACCCTGTGGCCTGGGAACATGACTGAGGTTTGATTCTGGAACCCTGTGGCTTGGGAATATGACATCAGTTGGATTCTGGAACCCTGTGGTCTGGCAACATAACTGAGGTTTGATTCTGGAACCCTGTGGCCTGGGAACATGACTTAAGTTTGATTGTGGAACTCTGAGGCCTGGAACATGACTGAGGTTTGATTCTGGCACCCTGTGGCCTGGGAACATGACTGAGGTTTGATTGTGGAACCCTGTGTCCTGGGAACATGACTGAGGTTTGATTCTAGAACACTCTGGCCTGGGAACATGACTAAGGTTTGATTGTGGAACCCTACGGCCTGTCAACATGACTCAGGTTTGATTCTGGACCCCTGTGGCCTGGGAACATGACTGAGGTTTGATTCTGGAAGCCTGTGCCATGGGAACATGTCTGAGGCTTGATTCCGGAACTCTGTGGCCTGGAAAAATGCCTGAGGTTTGATGATGGAACCCTGTGCCCTGGCAATATGACTGATATTTGATTCTGGAACCCTCTTGCCTGGGAATATGACTGAGGCTTCATTCTGGAAGCCTGTGGCCTGTGAACATGACTGAGGTTTGATTCTGGAACTCTGCAGCCTGGGAACATGACTGAGCTTTCATTCTGGAACCCTGTGGCCTGGGAACATGACTGAGGTTTGATTCTGGAACCCTGTGGCCTGGGAATATGACTGAGGTTTAATTGTGGAAACTTCTGGCCTGGGAACATGACTGAGGCTTGATTGTGGAACCCTGTGTCCTGGGAACATGACATCGGTTTGATTCTGTGACCATGTGGCCTGGGAACATGCCTGAAGTTTGATTCTGGAACCTTGTGGCCTGGTAACATGTCATCAGAAGGATTCTGGAATCCTATGGCCTGGGAAGATGACTGAGCGTTGATTCTGGAACCCTGTGCCCTGGGAACATGACTGAGGTTTGATTGTGGAACCCTCTGGCTTGGGAACATGACTGAGGCTTGATTCTGGAACCCTGTGTCCTGGGAACATGATATCAGTTGGATTCTGGAACCCTGTGGCCTGGGCACATGAGTGAAGGTTGATTCTGGAATCCTGTGGCCTCGGAATATGACTTACATTTGATTGTGGAAACCTGTGGCCTGGGAACATGACATCGGTTGGCTTCTAGAACCCTGTGGCCTGGGAACATGACATCGGTTTGATTGTATAACCTTGTGGCCTGGGAACATGATATCGATTGGATTCTGGTAACCTTTGGCCTGGGAACATGACAACGGTTGGATTCTGGATCCCTGTGGCCTAGGAACATGACTGAGGTTTGATTGTGGACCCTCTGGCCTCGGAACATGACTGAGGCTTGATTGTGGACCCTGTGTCCTGGGAACATGACATCGGTTTGATTCTGTGACCCTGTGGCCTGGGAACATGACATCAGTTGGATTCTGGAACCCTCTCGCCTGGGAACATGACTGAGGGTTGATTCTGGAACCCTGTGGCCTGGGAACATGACAGAGGTTTTATTGTGATAAATTGTGGCCTGGGAATATGACTGAGGTTTGATTGTGGAATTCTGTGGACTGGGAACATGACTGAGATTTGATTCTGGAACCCTGTGGCCTGGGAACATGACTGAGGCTTGATTCTGGAACCCTGTGGCCTGGGAGCATGACTTAGGTTTGATTCTGGTACTCTCTGGCCTGAGAACATCACTGAGATTAGCTTCTGGAACCCTGTGGCCTGGGAACATGACTGAGGTTAAATTGTGGAACCTGTGGCCTGGGAACATGACATCCGTTTGACTCTGGAACCCTGTGGCCTGGGAACATGATATCGATTGGACTCTGGAAACCTGTGGCCTGGAACATGACTGAGGATTGAATCTCGAACACTGTGGCCTGGGAAAATGACTGAGGTTTGATCCTGGAACCATGTGGCCTGGAAATATGATTAAGGTTTGCTTCTGGAAACCTGTGGCCTAGGAACAAGACGGAGGTTTGAATCTGCAACCCTGTGGCCTGGGAACATGACTGAGGTTTGATTGTGGAACCCTGTGCCCTAGGAATATGACTGAAGTTTGATTCTGGAAGCCTGTGGCCTGGGAACATGTCTGAGGCATGATTCTGGAACCCTGTGGCCTTGGAAAATGACTGAGGTTTGATAGTGTTACCCTGTGGCCTGGCAATATGACTGAGGCTTGATTCTGGAACCCTCTTGCCTGGGAACATGACATCAGTTGGATTCTGGGACCCTGTGGCCTGGGAACATGACTGAGGTTTGATTCTGGAACCCTGTGGCCTTGGAACATGACATCAGTTGGATTCTGGAACCCTGTGGTCTGGGAACATGACTGAGGTTTGCTTCTGGAACCCTGTGGCTTAGGAATATGACATCAGTTGGATTCTGGAACCCTGTGGTCTGGCAACATAACTGAGGGTTGATTCTGTAACCCTGTGGCCTGGGAACATGCCTTATGTTTGATTTTGGAACCCTGTGGCCCGGGAACATGACTGAGGTTTGATTCTGGAACCCTGTGGCCTGGGAACATGACTGAGGTTTGGTTGTGGATACCTGTGGACTGGGAACATTACTGAGGTTTGATTCTGGAACCCTATGGCCTAGAAAAATGACTGAGGCTTGATTGTGGAACCCTGTCATCTGAGAACATGACTGAGGTTTGATTGTGGAACCCTCTGTCCTCGGAACATGACTGTGGTTTGATGATTGTACCCTGTGTCCTGGCAACATGACTGAGGTTTGTTTCTAAAACCTGCGGCCTGGGAACATGACTGAGGCTTCATTCTTGAACCCTGTGGCCTGGGAAAATGACTGAGGTTTGATTCTGGAACCCTGTAGCCTGGGAACTTGGCTGAGCTTTCATTCTGGACCCCTGTTGCCTGGGAACATGATTTAGGTTTGATTCGGGAACCCTGTGACCTGGGAACATTATGGAGGTTTGATTCTGGAATCCTGTGGCCTGGGAACATGACTGAGGTTTGATTGTGGAACCCTGTGCCCTAGGAATATGACTGAGGTTTGATTCTGGAAGCCTGTGGCCAGGGAACATGTCTGAGTCATGATTGTGGAAGCCTGTGGCCTGGGAAAATGACTGAGGTTTGATGGTGTTACCCTGTGGCCTGGCAATATGACTGAGGTTTGATTCTGGAACCCTGTGGCCTGGGAACATGACTGAGGTTTGATTCTGGAACGCTGTGGCCTGGCAACATGACATCAGTTGGATTCTGGAACCCTGTGGCCTGGGAACATGACTGAGGTTTGATTCTGGAACCCTGTGGCTTGGGAATATGACATCAGTTGGATTCTGGAACCCTGTGGTCTGGCAACATAACTGAGGTTTGATTCTGGAACCCTGTGGCCTGGGAACATGACTTAAGTTTGATTGTGGAACTCTGAGGCCTGGAACATGACTGAGGTTTGATTCTGGCACCCTGTGGCCTGGGAACATGACTGAGGTTTGATTGTGGAACCCTGTGACCTGGGAACATGACTGAGGTTTGATTCTAGAACACTCTGGCCTGGGAACATGACTAAGGTTTGATTGTGGAAACCTACGGCCTGTCAACATGACTCAGGTTTGATTCTGGACCCCTGTGGCCTGGGAACATGACTGAGGTTTGATTCTGGAAGCCTGTGCCATGGGAACATGTCTGAGGCTTGATTCCGGAACTCTGTGGCCTGGAAAAATGCCTGAGGTTTGATGATGGAACCCTGTGCCCTGGCAATATGACTGATGTTTGATTCTGGAACCCTCTTGCCTGGGAATATGACTGAGGCTTGATTCTGGAAACCTGTGGCCTGGGAACATGACTGAGGATTGAATCGAGAAACCTGTGGCCTGGGAAAATGACTGAGGATTGGTTCTGGAACCATGGGGCCTGGGAACATCACTGAGGTTTGATTGTGGAACCCTGTGTCTTGGGAACATGACATCAATTTGATTCTTGGACCCTGTGGCCTGGGAACATGACATCAGATGGATTCTGGAACCCTGTGGCCTGGCAACATGAGTGAGGTTTGATTCTTGAACTCTGTTGCCTGGGAAAGTGCCTGACGTTTGATTCTGGAATTCTGCAGCCTGGGAACATGACTGAGCTTTCATTCTGGAACCCTGTGGCCTGGGTACATGACTGAGGTTTGATTCTGGAACCCTGTGGCCTGGGAACATGACTGAGGTGTGATTGTAGAACACTGTGCCCTGGGAATATGACTGAAGTTTGATTCTGGAAGCCTGTGGCCTGGGATCATATCTGAGGTTTGATTCTGGAACCCTGTGTCCTTGTTAAATGACTGAGGTTTCATGGTGGAACCCTGTGGCCTGGCAATATGACTGAGGTGTGATTTTGGTAGCCTTTTGCCTGGGAATATGACTGAGGCTTGATTCTGGAAGCCTGTGGCCTGGGAACATGACTCAGGTTTGATTCTGGTACTCTCTGGCCTGAGAACATCACTGAGATTAGCTTCTGGTACCCTGTGGCCTGGGAACATGACTGAGGTTAATTTGTGGAACCTGTGGCCTGGGAACATGACATCCGTTTGACTCTGGAACCCTGTGGCCTGGGAACATGATATCGATTGGACTCTGGAAACCTGTGGCCTGGAACATGACTGAGGATTGAATCTCGAACACTGTGGCCTGGGAAAATGACTGAGGTTTGATCCTGGAATCATGTGGCCTGGAAATATGATTAAGGTTTGCTTCTGGAAACCTGTGGCCTAGGAAAAAGACGGAGGTTTGAATCTGCAACCCTGTGGCCCGGGAACATGACTGAGGTTTGATTCTGGAACCCTGTGGCCTGGGAACATGACTGAGGTTTGGTTGTGGATACCTGTGGACTGGGAACATTACTGAGGTTTGATTCTGGAACCCTATGGCCTAGAAAAATGACTGAGGCTTGATTGTGGAACCCTGTCATCTGAGAACATGACTGAGGTTTGATTGTGGAACCCTCTGTCCTGGGAACATGACTGTGGTTTGATGATTGTACCCTGTGTCCTGGCAACATGACTGAGGTTTGTTTCTAAAACCTGCGGCCTGGGAACATGACTGAGGCTTCATTCTTGAACCCTGTGGCCTGGGAAAATGACTGAGGTTTGATTCTGGAACCCTGTAGCCTGGGAACTTGGCTGAGCTTTCATTCTGGACCCCTGTTGCCTGGGAACATGATTTAGGTATGATTCGGGAACCCTGTGACCTGGGAACATTATGGAGGTTTGATTCTGGAATCCTGTGGCCTGGGAACATGACTGAGGTTGGATTGTGGAACCCTGTGGCCTAGGAATATGACTGAGGTTTGATTCTGGAAGCCTGTGGCCAGGGAACATGTCTGAGGCATGATTGTGGAAGCCTGTGGCCTGGGAAAATGACTGAGGTTTGATGGTGTTACCCTGTGGCCTGGCAATATGACTGAGGTTTGATTCTGGAACCCTGTGGCCTGGGAACATGACTGAGGTTTGATTCTGGAACGCTGTGGCCTGGCAACATGACATCAGTTGGATTCTGGAACCCTGTGGCCTGGGAACATGACTGAGGTTTGATTCTGGAACCCTGTGGCTTGGGAATATGACATCAGTTGGATTCTGGAACCCTGTGGTCTGGCAACATAACTGAGGTTTGATTCTGGAACCCTGTGGCCTGGGAACATGACTTAAGTTTGATTGTGGAACTCTGAGGCCTGGAACATGACTGACGTTTGATTCTGGCACCCTGTGGCCTGGGAACATGACTGAGGTTTGATTGTGGAACCCTGTGTCCTGGGAACATGACTGAGGTTTGATTCTAGAACACTCTGGCCTGGGAACATGACTAAGGTTTGATTGTGGAACCCTACGGCCTGTCAACATGACTCAGGTTTGATTCTGGACCCCTGTGGCCTGGGAACATGACTGAGGTTTGATTCTGGAAGCCTGTGCCATGGGAACATGTCTGAGGCTTGATTCCGGAACTCTGTGGCCTGGAAAAATGCCTGAGGTTTGATGATGGAACCCTGTGCCCTGGCAATATGACTGATGTTTGATTCTGGAACCCTCTTGCCTGGGAATATGACTGAGGCTTGATTCTGGAAACCTGTGGCCTGGGAACATGACTGAGGATTGAATCGAGAAACCTGTGGCCTGGGAAAATGACTGAGGATTGGTTCTGGAACCATGGGGCCTGGGAACATCACTGAGGTTTTATTGTGGAACCCTGTGTCTTGGGAACATGACATCAATTTGATTCTTGGACCCTGTGGCCTGGGAACATGACATCAGATGGATTCTGGAACCCTGTGGCCTGGGAATATGACTGAGGTTTGATTTTGGAAACCTGTGGCCTAGGAACAAGACTGAGGTTTCAATCTGGAACCCTGTGGCCTGGGAACATGACTGAGGGTTGATTGTGGAACCCTGTGTCCTGGCAGCATGACATCAGTTGGATTCTGGAACCCTGTGGCCTGGGAATATGACTTAGGTTTGATTCTGGAACCCTGTGGCCTGGCAACATGAGTGAGGTTTGATTCTTGAACTCTGTTGCCTGGGAAAGTGCCTGACGTTTGATTCTGGAATTCTGCAGCCTGGGAACATGACTGAGCTTTCATTCTGGAACCCTGTGGCCTGGGTACATGACTGAGGTTTGATTCTGGAACCCTGTGGCCTGGGAACATGACTGAGGTGTGATTGTAGAACACTGTGCCCTGGGAATATGACTGAAGTTTGATTCTGGAAGCCTGTGGCCTGGGATCATATCTGAGGTTTGATTCTGGAACCCTGTGGCCTTGTTAAATGACTGAGGTTTCATGGTGGAACCCTGTGGCCTGGCAATATGACTGAGGTGTGATTTTGGTAGCCTGTGGCCTGGGAATATGACTGAGGCTTGATTCTGGAAGCCTGTGGCCTGGGAACATGACTCAGGTTTGATTCTGGTACTCTCTGGCCTGAGAACATCACTGAGATTAGCTTCTGGAACCCTGTGGCCTGGGAACATGACTGAGGTTAAATTGTGGAACCTGTGGCCTGGGAACATGACATCCGTTTGACTCTGGAACCCTGTGGCCTGGGAACATGATATCGATTGGACTCTGGAAACCTGTGGCCTGGAACATGACTGAGGATTGAATCTCGAACACTGTGGCCTGGGAAAATGACTGAGGTTTGATCCTGGAACCATGTGGCCTGGAAATATGATTAAGGTTTGCTTCTGGAAACCTGTGGCCTAGGAACAAGACGGAGGTTTGAATCTGCAACCCTGTGGCCCGGGAACATGACTGAGGTTTGATTCTGGAACCCTGTGGCCTGGGAACATGACTGAGGTTTGGTTGTGGATACCTGTGGACTGGGAACATTACTGAGGTTTGATTCTGGAACCCTATGGCCTAGAAAAATGACTGAGGCTTGATTGTGGAACCCTGTCATCTGAGAACATGACTGAGGTTTGATTGTGGAACCCTCTGTCCTGGGAACATGACTGTGGTTTGATGATTGTACCCTGTGTCCTGGCAACATGACTGAGGTTTGTTTCTAAAACCTGCGGCCTGGGAACATGACTGAGGCTTCATTCTTGAACCCTGTGGCCTGGGAAAATGACTGAGGTTTGATTCTGGAACCCTGTAGCCTGGGAACTTGGCTGAGCTTTCATTCTGGACCCCTGTTGCCTGGGAACATGATTTAGGTTTGATTCGGGAACCCTGTGACCTGGGAACATTATGGAGGTTTGATTCTGGAATCCTGTGGCCTGGGAACATGACTGAGGTTTGATTGTGGAACCCTGTGGCCTAGGAATATGACTGAGGTTTGATTCTGGAAGCCTGTGGCCAGGGAACATGTCTGAGGCATGATTGTGGAAGCCTGTGGCCTGGGAAAATGACTGAGGTTTGATGGTGTTACCCTGTGGCCTGGCAATATGACTGAGGTTTGATTCTGGAACCCTGTGGCCTGGGAACATGACTGAGGTTTGATTCTGGAACGCTGTGGCCTGGCAACATGACATCAGTTGGATTCTGGAACCCTGTGGCCTGGGAACATGACTGAGGTTTGATTCTGGAACCCTGTGGCTTGGGAATATGACATCAGTTGGATTCTGGAACCCTGTGGTCTGGCAACATAACTGAGGTTTGATTCTGGAACCCTGTGGCCTGGGAACATGACTTAAGTTTGATTGTGGAACTCTGAGTCCTGGAACATGACTGAGGTTTGATTCTGGCACCCTGTGGCCTGGGAATATGACTGAGGTTTGATTGTGGAACCCTGTGTCCTGGGAACATGACTGAGGTTTGATTCTAGAACACTCTGGCCTGGGAACATGACTAAGGTTTGATTGTGGAACCCTACGGCCTGTCAACATGACTCAGGTTTGATTCTGGACCCCTGTGGCCTGGGAACATGACTGAGGTTTGATTCTGGAAGCCTGTGCCATGGGAACATGTCTGAGGCTTGATTCCGGAACTCTGTGGCCTGGAAAAATGCCTGAGGTTTGATGATGGAACCCTGTGCCCTGGCAATATGACTGATGTTTGATTCTGGAACCCTCTTGCCTGGGAATATGACTGAGGCTTGATTCTGGAAACCTGTGGCCTGGGAACATGACTGAGGATTGAATCGAGAAACCTGTGGCCTGGGAAAATGACTGAGGATTGGTTCTGGAACCATGGGGCCTGGGAACATCACTGAGGTTTGATTGTGGAACCCTGTGTCTTGGGAACATGACATCAATTTGATTCTTGGACCCTGTGGCCTGGGAACATGACATCAGATGGATTCTGGAACCCTGTGGCCTGGCAACATGAGTGAGGTTTGATTCTTGAACTCTGTTGCCTGGGAAAGTGCCTGACGTTTGATTCTGGAATTCTGCAGCCTCGGAACATGACTGAGCTTTCATTCTGGAACCCTGTGGCCTGGGTACATGACTGAGGTTTGATTCTGGAACCCTGTGGCCTGGGAACATGACTGAGGTGTGATTGTAGAACACTGTGCCCTGGGAATATGACTGAAGTTTGATTCTGGAAGCCTGTGGCCTGGGATCATATCTGAGGTTTGATTCTGGAACCCTGTGTCCTTGTTAAATGACTGAGGTTTCATGGTGGAACCCTGTGGCCTGGCAATATGACTGAGGTGTGATTTTGGTAGCCTGTTGCCTGGGAATATGACTGAGGCTTGATTCTGGAAGCCTGTGGCCTGGGAACATGACTCAGGTTTGATTCTGGTACTCTCTGGCCTGAGAACATCACTGAGATTAGCTTCTGGAACCCTGTGGCCTGGGAACATGACTGAGGTTAAATTGTGGAACCTGTGGCCTGGGAACATGACATCCGTTTGACTCTGGAACCCTGTGGCCTGGGAACATGATATCGATTGGACTCTGGAAACCTGTGGCCTGGAACATGACTGAGGATTGAATCTCGAACACTGTGGCCTGGGAAAATGACTGAGGTTTGATCCTGGAATCATGTGGCCTGGAAATATGATTAAGGTTTGCTTCTGGAAACCTGTGGCCTAGGAACAAGACGGAGGTTTGAATCTGCAACCCTGTGGCCCGGGAACATGACTGAGGTTTGATTCTGGAACCCTGTGGCCTGGGAACATGACTGAGGTTTGGTTGTGGATACCTGTGGACTGGGAACATTACTGAGGTTTGATTCTGGAACCCTATGGCCTAGAAAAATGACTGAGGCTTGATTGTGGAACCCTGTCATCTGAGAACATGACTGAGGTTTGATTGTGGAACCCTCTGTCCTGGGAACATGACTGTGGTTTGATGATTGTACCCTGTGTCCTGGCAACATGACTGAGGTTTGTTTCTAAAACCTGCGGCCTGGGAACATGACTGAGGCTTCATTCTTGAACCCTGTGGCCTGGGAAAATGACTGAGGTTTGATTGTGGACCCTCTGGCCTCGGAACATGACTGAGGCTTGATTGTGGACCCTGTGTCCTGGGAACATGACATCGGTTTGATTCTGTGACCCTGTGGCCTGGGAACATGACATCAGTTGGATTCTGGAACCCTCTCGCCTGGGAACATGACTGAGGGTTGATTCTGGAACCCTGTGGCCTGGGAACATGACAGAGGTTTTATTGTGATAAATTGTGGCCTGGGAATATGACTGAGGTTTGATTGTGGAATTCTGTGGACTGGGAACATGACTGAGATTTGATTCTGGAACCCTGTGGCCTGGGAACATGACTGAGGCTTGATTCTGGAACCCTGTGGCCTGGGAGCATGACTTAGGTTTGATTCTGGTACTCTCTGGCCTGAGAACATCACTGAGATTAGCTTCTGGAACCCTGTGGCCTGGGAACATGACTGAGGTTAAATTGTGGAACCTGTGGCCTGGGAACATGACATCCGTTTGACTCTGGAACCCTGTGGCCTGGGAACATGATATCGATTGGACTCTGGAAACCTGTGGCCTGGAACATGACTGAGGATTGAATCTCGAACACTGTGGCCTGGGAAAATGACTGAGGTTTGATCCTGGAACCATGTGGCCTGGAAATATGATTAAGGTTTGCTTCTGGAAACCTGTGGCCTAGGAACAAGACGGAGGTTTGAATCTGCAACCCTGTGGCCTGGGAACATGACTGAGATTTGATTGTGGAACCCTGTGCCCTAGGAATATGACTGAAGTTTGATTCTGGAAGCCTGTGGCCTGGGAACATGTCTGAGGCATGATTCTGGAACCCTGTGGCCTTGGAAAATGACTGAGGTTTGATAGTGTTACCCTGTGGCCTGGCAATATGACTGAGGCTTGATTCTGGAACCCTCTTGCCTGGGAACATGACATCAGTTGGATTCTGGGACCCTGTGGCCTGGGAACATGACTGAGGTTTGATTCTGGAACCCTGTGGCCTTGGAACATGACATCAGTTGGATTCTGGAACCCTGTGGTCTGGGAACATGACTGAGGTTTGCTTCTGGAACCCTGTGGCTTAGGAATATGACATCAGTTGGATTCTGGAACCCTGTGGTCTGGCAACATAACTGAGGGTTGATTCTGTAACCCTGTGGCCTGGGAACATGCCTTATGTTTGATTTTGGAACCCTGTGGCCCGGGAACATGACTGAGGTTTGATTCTGGAACCCTGTGGCCTGGGAACATGACTGAGGTTTGGTTGTGGATACCTGTGGACTGGGAACATTACTGAGGTTTGATTCTGGAACCCTATGGCCTAGAAAAATGACTGAGGCTTGATTGTGGAACCCTGTCATCTGAGAACATGACTGAGGTTTGATTGTGGAACCCTCTGTCCTCGGAACATGACTGTGGTTTGATGATTGTACCCTGTGTCCTGGCAACATGACTGAGGTTTGTTTCTAAAACCTGCGGCCTGGGAACATGACTGAGGCTTCATTCTTGAACCCTGTGGCCTGGGAAAATGACTGAGGTTTGATTCTGGAACCCTGTAGCCTGGGAACTTGGCTGAGCTTTCATTCTGGACCCCTGTTGCCTGGGAACATGATTTAGGTTTGATTCGGGAACCCTGTGACCTGGGAACATTATGGAGGTTTGATTCTGGAATCCTGTGGCCTGGGAACATGACTGAGGTTTGATTGTGGAACCCTGTGCCCTAGGAATATGACTGAGGTTTGATTCTGGAAGCCTGTGGCCAGGGAACATGTCTGAGTCATGATTGTGGAAGCCTGTGGCCTGGGAAAATGACTGAGGTTTGATGGTGTTACCCTGTGGCCTGGCAATATGACTGAGGTTTGATTCTGGAACCCTGTGGCCTGGGAACATGACTGAGGTTTGATTCTGGAACGCTGTGGCCTGGCAACATGACATCAGTTGGATTCTGGAACCCTGTGGCCTGGGAACATGACTGAGGTTTGATTCTGGAACCCTGTGGCTTGGGAATATGACATCAGTTGGATTCTGGAACCCTGTGGTCTGGCAACATAACTGAGGTTTGATTCTGGAACCCTGTGGCCTGGGAACATGACTTAAGTTTGATTGTGGAACTCTGAGGCCTGGAACATGACTGAGGTTTGATTCTGGCACCCTGTGGCCTGGGAACATGACTGAGGTTTGATTGTGGAACCCTGTGACCTGGGAACATGACTGAGGTTTGATTCTAGAACACTCTGGCCTGGGAACATGACTAAGGTTTGATTGTGGAAACCTACGGCCTGTCAACATGACTCAGGTTTGATTCTGGACCCCTGTGGCCTGGGAACATGACTGAGGTTTGATTCTGGAAGCCTGTGCCATGGGAACATGTCTGAGGCTTGATTCCGGAACTCTGTGGCCTGGAAAAATGCCTGAGGTTTGATGATGGAACCCTGTGCCCTGGCAATATGACTGATGTTTGATTCTGGAACCCTCTTGCCTGGGAATATGACTGAGGCTTGATTCTGGAAACCTGTGGCCTGGGAACATGACTGAGGATTGAATCGAGAAACCTGTGGCCTGGGAAAATGACTGAGGATTGGTTCTGGAACCATGGGGCCTGGGAACATCACTGAGGTTTGATTGTGGAACCCTGTGTCTTGGGAACATGACATCAATTTGATTCTTGGACCCTGTGGCCTGGGAACATGACATCAGATGGATTCTGGAACCCTGTGGCCTGGCAACATGAGTGAGGTTTGATTCTTGAACTCTGTGCCTGGGAAAGTGCCTGACGTTTGATTCTGGAATTCTGCAGCCTGGGAACATGACTGAGCTTTCATTCTGGAACCCTGTGGCTTGGGTACATGACTGAGGTTTGATTCTGGAACCCTGTGGCCTGGGAACATGACTGAGGTGTGATTGTAGAACACTGTGCCCTGGGAATATGACTGAAGTTTGATTCTGGAAGCCTGTGGCCTGGGATCATATCTGAGGTTTGATTCTGGAACCCTGTGTCCTTGTTAAATGACTGAGGTTTCATGGTGGAACCCTGTGGCCTGGCAATATGACTGAGGTGTGATTTTGGTAGCCTTTTGCCTGGGAATATGACTGAGGCTTGATTCTGGAAGCCTGTGGCTTGGGAACATGACTCAGGTTTGATTCTGGTACTCTCTGGCCTGAGAACATCACTGAGATTAGCTTCTGGTACCCTGTGGCCTGGGAACATGACTGAGGTTAATTTGTGGAACCTGTGGCCTGGGAACATGACATCCGTTTGACTCTGGAACCCTGTGGCCTGGGAACATGATATCGATTGGACTCTGGAAACCTGTGGCCTGGAACATGACTGAGGATTGAATCTCGAACACTGTGGCCTGGGAAAATGACTGAGGTTTGATCCTGGAATCATGTGGCCTGGAAATATGATTAAGGTTTGCTTCTGGAAACCTGTGGCCTAGGAAAAAGACGGAGGTTTGAATCTGCAACCCTGTGGCCCGGGAACATGACTGAGGTTTGATTCTGGAACCCTGTGGCCTGGGAACATGACTGAGGTTTGGTTGTGGATACCTGTGGACTGGGAACATTACTGAGGTTTGATTCTGGAACCCTATGGCCTAGAAAAATGACTGAGGCTTGATTGTGGAACCCTGTCATCTGAGAACATGACTGAGGTTTGATTGTGGAACCCTCTGTCCTGGGAACATGACTGTGGTTTGATGATTGTACCCTGTGTCCTGGCAACATGACTGAGGTTTGTTTCTAAAACCTGCGGCCTGGGAACATGACTGAGGCTTCATTCTTGAACCCTGTGGCCTGGGAAAATGACTGAGGTTTGATTCTGGAACCCTGTAGCCTGGGAACTTGGCTGAGCTTTCATTCTGGACCCCTGTTGCCTGGGAACATGATTTAGGTATGATTCGGGAACCCTGTGACCTGGGAACATTATGGAGGTTTGATTCTGGAATCCTGTGGCCTGGGAACATGACTGAGGTTGGATTGTGGAACCCTGTGGCCTAGGAATATGACTGAGGTTTGATTCTGGAAGCCTGTGGCCAGGGAACATGTCTGAGGCATGATTGTGGAAGCCTGTGGCCTGGGAAAATGACTGAGGTTTGATGGTGTTACCCTGTGGCCTGGCAATATGACTGAGGTTTGATTCTGGAACCCTGTGGCCTGGGAACATGACTGAGGTTTGATTCTGGAACGCTGTGGCCTGGCAACATGACATCAGTTGGATTCTGGAACCCTGTGGCCTGGGAACATGACTGAGGTTTGATTCTGGAACCCTGTGGCTTGGGAATATGACATCAGTTGGATTCTGGAACCCTGTGGTCTGGCAACATAACTGAGGTTTGATTCTGGAACCCTGTGGCCTGGGAACATGACTTAAGTTTGATTGTGGAACTCTGAGGCCTGGAACATGACTGACGTTTGATTCTGGCACCCTGTGGCCTGGGAACATGACTGAGGTTTGATTGTGGAACCCTGTGTCCTGGGAACATGACTGAGGTTTGATTCTAGAACACTCTGGCCTGGGAACATGACTAAGGTTTGATTGTGGAACCCTACGGCCTGTCAACATGACTCAGGTTTGATTCTGGACCCCTGTGGCCTGGGAACATGACTGAGGTTTGATTCTGGAAGCCTGTGCCATGGGAACATGTCTGAGGCTTGATTCCGGAACTCTGTGGCCTGGAAAAATGCCTGAGGTTTGATGATGGAACCCTGTGCCCTGGCAATATGACTGATGTTTGATTCTGGAACCCTCTTGCCTGGGAATATGACTGAGGCTTGATTCTGGAACCCTGTGGCCTGGGAACATGACTGAGGATTGAATCGAGAAACCTGTGGCCTGGGAAAATGACTGAGGATTGGTTCTGGAACCATGGGGCCTGGGAACATCACTGAGGTTTTATTGTGGAACCCTGTGTCTTGGGAACATGACATCAATTTGATTCTTGGACCCTGTGGCCTGGGAACATGACATCAGATGGATTCTGGAACCCTGTGGCCTGGGAATATGACTGAGGTTTGATTTTGGAAACCTGTGGCCTAGGAACAAGACTGAGGTTTCAATCTGGAACCCTGTGGCCTGGGAACATGACTGAGGGTTGATTGTGGAACCCTGTGTCCTGGCAGCATGACATCAGTTGGATTCTGGAACCCTGTGGCCTGGGAATATGACTTAGGTTTGATTCTGGAACCCTGTGGCCTGGCAACATGAGTGAGGTTTGATTCTTGAACTCTGTTGCCTGGGAAAGTGCCTGACGTTTGATTCTGGAATTCTGCAGCCTGGGAACATGACTGAGCTTTCATTCTGGAACCCTGTGGCCTGGGTACATGACTGAGGTTTGATTCTGGAACCCTGTGGCCTGGGAACATGACTGAGGTGTGATTGTAGAACACTGTGCCCTGGGAATATGACTGAAGTTTGATTCTGGAAGCCTGTGGCCTGGGATCATATCTGAGGTTTGATTCTGGAACCCTGTGGCCTTGTTAAATGACTGAGGTTTCATGGTGGAACCCTGTGGCCTGGCAATATGACTGAGGTGTGATTTTGGTAGCCTGTGGCCTGGGAATATGACTGAGGCTTGATTCTGGAAGCCTGTGGCCTGGGAACATGACTCAGGTTTGATTCTGGTACTCTCTGGCCTGAGAACATCACTGAGATTAGCTTCTGGAACCCTGTGGCCTGGGAACATGACTGAGGTTAAATTGTGGAACCTGTGGCCTGGGAACATGACATCCGTTTGACTCTGGAACCCTGTGGCCTGGGAACATGATATCGATTGGACTCTGGAAACCTGTGGCCTGGAACATGACTGAGGATTGAATCTCGAACACTGTGGCCTGGGAAAATGACTGAGGTTTGATCCTGGAACCATGTGGCCTGGAAATATGATTAAGGTTTGCTTCTGGAAACCTGTGGCCTAGGAACAAGACGGAGGTTTGAATCTGCAACCCTGTGGCCCGGGAACATGACTGAGGTTTGATTCTGGAACCCTGTGGCCTGGGAACATGACTGAGGTTTGGTTGTGGATACCTGTGGACTGGGAACATTACTGAGGTTTGATTCTGGAACCCTATGGCCTAGAAAAATGACTGAGGCTTGATTGTGGAACCCTGTCATCTGAGAACATGACTGAGGTTTGATTGTGGAACCCTCTGTCCTGGGAACATGACTGTGGTTTGATGATTGTACCCTGTGTCCTGGCAACATGACTGAGGTTTGTTTCTAAAACCTGCGGCCTGGGAACATGACTGAGGCTTCATTCTTGAACCCTGTGGCCTGGGAAAATGACTGAGGTTTGATTCTGGAACCCTGTAGCCTGGGAACTTGGCTGAGCTTTCATTCTGGACCCCTGTTGCCTGGGAACATGATTTAGGTTTGATTCGGGAACCCTGTGACCTGGGAACATTATGGAGGTTTGATTCTGGAATCCTGTGGCCTGGGAACATGACTGAGGTTTGATTGTGGAACCCTGTGGCCTAGGAATATGACTGAGGTTTGATTCTGGAAGCCTGTGGCCAGGGAACATGTCTGAGGCATGATTGTGGAAGCCTGTGGCCTGGGAAAATGACTGAGGTTTGATGGTGTTACCCTGTGGCCTGGCAATATGACTGAGGTTTGATTCTGGAACCCTGTGGCCTGGGAACATGACTGAGGTTTGATTCTGGAACGCTGTGGCCTGGCAACATGACATCAGTTGGATTCTGGAACCCTGTGGCCTGGGAACATGACTGAGGTTTGATTCTGGAACCCTGTGGCTTGGGAATATGACATCAGTTGGATTCTGGAACCCTGTGGTCTGGCAACATAACTGAGGTTTGATTCTGGAACCCTGTGGCCTGGGAACATGACTTAAGTTTGATTGTGGAACTCTGAGGCCTGGAACATGACTGAGGTTTGATTCTGGCACCCTGTGGCCTGGGAATATGACTGAGGTTTGATTGTGGAACCCTGTGTCCTGGGAACATGACTGAGGTTTGATTCTAGAACACTCTGGCCTGGGAACATGACTAAGGTTTGATTGTGGAACCCTACGGCCTGTCAACATGACTCAGGTTTGATTCTGGACCCCTGTGGCCTGGGAACATGACTGAGGTTTGATTCTGGAAGCCTGTGCCATGGGAACATGTCTGAGGCTTGATTCCGGAACTCTGTGGCCTGGAAAAATGCCTGAGGTTTGATGATGGAACCCTGTGCCCTGGCAATATGACTGATGTTTGATTCTGGAACCCTCTTGCCTGGGAATATGACTGAGGCTTGATTCTGGAAACCTGTGGCCTGGGAACATGACTGAGGATTGAATCGAGAAACCTGTGGCCTGGGAAAATGACTGAGGATTGGTTCTGGAACCATGGGGCCTGGGAACATCACTGAGGTTTGATTGTGGAACCCTGTGTCTTGGGAACATGACATCAATTTGATTCTTGGACCCTGTGGCCTGGGAACATGACATCAGATGGATTCTGGAACCCTGTGGCCTGGCAACATGAGTGAGGTTTGATTCTTGAACTCTGTTGCCTGGGAAAGTGCCTGACGTTTGATTCTGGAATTCTGCAGCCTGGGAACATGACTGAGCTTTCATTCTGGAACCCTGTGGCCTGGGTACATGACTGAGGTTTGATTCTGGAACCCTGTGGCCTGGGAACATGACTGAGGTGTGATTGTAGAACACTGTGCCCTGGGAATATGACTGAAGTTTGATTCTGGAAGCCTGTGGCCTGGGATCATATCTGAGGTTTGATTCTGGAACCCTGTGTCCTTGTTAAATGACTGAGGTTTCATGGTGGAACCCTGTGGCCTGGCAATATGACTGAGGTGTGATTTTGGTAGCCTGTTGCCTGGGAATATGACTGAGGCTTGATTCTGGAAGCCTGTGGCCTGGGAACATGACTCAGGTTTGATTCTGGTACTCTCTGGCCTGAGAACATCACTGAGATTAGCTTCTGGAACCCTGTGGCCTGGGAACATGACTGAGGTTAAATTGTGGAACCTGTGGCCTGGGAACATGACATCCGTTTGACTCTGGAACCCTGTGGCCTGGGAACATGATATCGATTGGACTCTGGAAACCTGTGGCCTGGAACATGACTGAGGATTGAATCTCGAACACTGTGGCCTGGGAAAATGACTGAGGTTTGATCCTGGAATCATGTGGCCTGGAAATATGATTAAGGTTTGCTTCTGGAAACCTGTGGCCTAGGAAAAAGACGGAGGTTTGAATCTGCAACCCTGTGGCCCGGGAACATGACTGAGGTTTGATTCTGGAACCCTGTGGCCTGGGAACATGACTGAGGTTTGGTTGTGGATACCTGTGGACTGGGAACATTACTGAGGTTTGATTCTGGAACCCTATGGCCTAGAAAAATGACTGAGGCTTGATTGTGGAACCCTGTCATCTGAGAACATGACTGAGGTTTGATTGTGGAACCCTCTGTCCTGGGAACATGACTGTGGTTTGATGATTGTACCCTGTGTCCTGGCAACATGACTGAGGTTTGTTTCTAAAACCTGCGGCCTGGGAACAGGACTGAGGCTTCATTCTTGAACCCTGTGGCCTGGGAAAATGACTGAGGTTTGATTCTGGAACCCTGTAGCCTGGGAACTTGGCTGAGCTTTCATTCTGGACCCCTGTTGCCTGGGAACATGATTTAGGTATGATTCGGGAACCCTGTGACCTGGGAACATTATGGAGGTTTGATTCTGGAATCCTGTGGCCTGGGAACATGACTGAGGTTGGATTGTGGAACCCTGTGGCCTAGGAATATGACTGAGGTTTGATTCTGGAAGCCTGTGGCCAGGGAACATGTCTGAGGCATGATTGTGGAAGCCTGTGGCCTGGGAAAATGACTGAGGTTTGATGGTGTTACCCTGTGGCCTGGGAACATGACTGAGGTTTGATTCTGGAACGCTGTGGCCTGGCAACATGACATCTGTTGGATTCTGGAACCCTGTGGCCTGGGAACATGACTGAGGTTTGATTCTGGAACCCTGTGGCTTGGGAATATGACATCAGTTGGATTCTGGAACCCTGTGGTCTGGCAACATAACTGAGGTTTGATTCTGGAACCCTGTGGACTGGGAACATGACTTAAGTTTGATTGTGGAACTCTGAGGCCTGGAACATGACTGAGGTTTGATTCTGGCACCCTGTGGCCTGGGAACATGACTGAGGTTTGATTGTGGAACCCTGTGTCCTGGGAACATGACTGAGGTTTGATTCTAGAACACTCTGGCCTGGGAACATGACTAAGGTTTGATTGTGGAACCCTACGGCCTGTCAACATGACTCAGGTTTGATTCTGGACCCCTGTGGCCTGGAAACATGACTGAGGTTTGATTCTGGAAGCCTGTGCCATGGGAACATGTCTGAGGCTTGATTCCGGAACTCTGTGGCCTGGAAAAATGCCTGAGGTTTGATGATGGAACCCTGTGCCCTGGCAATATGACTGATGTTTGATTCTGGAACCCTCTTGCCTGGGAATATGACTGAGGCTTGATTCTGGAAACCTGTGGCCTGGGAACATGACTGAGGATTGAATCGAGAAACCTGTGGCCTGGGAAAATGACTGAGGATTGGTTCTGGAAACATGGGGCCTGGGAACATCACTGAGGTTTGATTGTGGAACCCTGTGTCTTGGGAACATGACATCAATTTGATTCTTGGACCCTGTGGCCTGGGAACATGACATCAGATGGATTCTGGAACCCTGTGGCCTGGGAATATGACTGAGGTTTGATTTTGGAAACCTGTGGCCTAGGAACAAGACTGAGGTTTCAATCTGGAACCCTGTGGCCTGGGAACATGACTGAGGGTTGATTGTGGAACCCTGTGTCCTGGCAGCATGACATCAGTTGGATTCTGGAACCCTGTGGCCTGGGAATATGACTTAGGTTTGATTCTGGAACCCTGTGGCCTGGCAACATGAGTGAGGTTTGATTCTTGAACTCTGTTGCCTGGGAAAGTGCCTGACGTTTGATTCTGGAATTCTGCAGCCTGGGAACATGACTGAGCTTTCATTCTGGAACCCTGTGGCCTGGGTACATGACTGAGGTTTGATTCTGGAACCCTGTGGCCTGGGAACATGACTGAGGTGTGATTGTAGAACACTGTGCCCTGGGAATATGACTGAAGTTTGATTCTGGAAGCCTGTGGCCTGGGATCATATCTGAGGTTTGATTCTGGAACCCTGTGGCCTTGTTAAATGACTGAGGTTTCATGGTGGAACCCTGTGGCCTGGCAATATGACTGAGGTGTGATTTTGGTAGCCTGTGGCCTGGGAATATGACTGAGGCTTGATTCTGGAAGCCTGTGGCCTGGGAACATGACTCAGGTTTGATTCTGGTACTCTCTGGCCTGAGAACATCACTGAGATTAGCTTCTGGAACCCTGTGGCCTGGGAACATGACTGAGGTTAAATTGTGGAACCTGTGGCCTGGGAACATGACATCCGTTTGACTCTGGAACCCTGTGGCCTGGGAACATGATATCGATTGGACTCTGGAAACCTGTGGCCTGGAACATGACTGAGGATTGAATCTCGAACACTGTGGCCTGGGAAAATGACTGAGGTTTGATCCTGGAACCATGTGGCCTGGAAATATGATTAAGGTTTGCTTCTGGAAACCTGTGGCCTAGGAACAAGACGGAGGTTTGAATCTGCAACCCTGTGGCCCGGGAACATGACTGAGGTTTGATTCTGGAACCCTGTGGCCTGGGAACATGACTGAGGTTTGGTTGTGGATACCTGTGGACTGGGAACATTACTGAGGTTTGATTCTGGAACCCTATGGCCTAGAAAAATGACTGAGGCTTGATTGTGGAACCCTGTCATCTGAGAACATGACTGAGGTTTGATTGTGGAACCCTCTGTCCTGGGAACATGACTGTGGTTTGATGATTGTACCCTGTGTCCTGGCAACATGACTGAGGTTTGTTTCTAAAACCTGCGGCCTGGGAACATGACTGAGGCTTCATTCTTGAACCCTGTGGCCTGGGAAAATGACTGAGGTTTGATTCTGGAACCCTGTAGCCTGGGAACTTGGCTGAGCTTTCATTCTGGACCCCTGTTGCCTGGGAACATGATTTAGGTTTGATTCGGGAACCCTGTGACCTGGGAACATTATGGAGGTTTGATTCTGGAATCCTGTGGCCTGGGAACATGACTGAGGTTTGATTGTGGAACCCTGTGGCCTAGGAATATGACTGAGGTTTGATTCTGGAAGCCTGTGGCCAGGGAACATGTCTGAGGCATGATTGTGGAAGCCTGTGGCCTGGGAAAATGACTGAGGTTTGATGGTGTTACCCTGTGGCCTGGCAATATGACTGAGGTTTGATTCTGGAACCCTGTGGCCTGGGAACATGACTGAGGTTTGATTCTGGAACGCTGTGGCCTGGCAACATGACATCAGTTGGATTCTGGAACCCTGTGGCCTGGGAACATGACTGAGGTTTGATTCTGGAACCCTGTGGCTTGGGAATATGACATCAGTTGGATTCTGGAACCCTTTGGTCTGGCAACATAACTGAGGTTTGATTCTGGAACCCTGTGGCCTGGGAACATGACTTAAGTTTGATTGTGGAACTCTGAGGCCTGGAACATGACTGAGGTTTGATTCTGGCACCCTGTGGCCTGGGAACATGACTGAGGTTTGATTGTGGAACCCTGTGTCCTGGGAACATGACTGAGGTTTGATTCTAGAACACTCTGGCCTGGGAACATGACTAAGGTTTGATTGTGGAACCCTACGGCCTGTCAACATGACTCAGGTTTGATTCTGGACCCCTGTGGCCTGGGAACATGACTGAGGTTTGATTCTGGAAGCCTGTGCCATGGGAACATGTCTGAGGCTTGATTCCGGAACTCTGTGGCCTGGAAAAATGCCTGAGGTTTGATGATGGAACCCTGTGCCCTGGCAATATGACTGATGTTTGATTCTGGAACCCTCTTGCCTGGGAATATGACTGAGGCTTGATTCTGGAAACCTGTGGCCTGGGAACATGACTGAGGATTGAATCGAGAAACCTGTGGCCTGGGAAAATGACTGAGGATTGGTTCTGGAACCATGGGGCCTGGGAACATCACTGAGGTTTGATTGTGGAACCCTGTGTCTTGGGAACATGACATCAATTTGATTCTTGGACCCTGTGGCCTGGGAACATGACATCAGATGGATTCTGGAACCCTGTGGCCTGGGAATATGACTGAGGTTTGATTTTGGAAACCTGTGGCCTAGGAACAAGACTGAGGTTTCAATCTGGAACCCTGTGGCCTGGGAACATGACTGAGGGTTGATTGTGGAACCCTGTGTCCTGGCAGCATGACATCAGTTGGATTCTGGAACCCTGTGGCCTGGGAATATGACTTAGGTTTGATTCTGGAACCCTGTGGCCTGGCAACATGAGTGAGGTTTGATTCTTGAACTCTGTTGCCTGGGAAAGTGCCTGACGTTTGATTCTGGAATTCTGCAGCCTGGGAACATGACTGAGCTTTCATTCTGGAACCCTGTGGCCTGGGTACATGACTGAGGTTTGATTCTGGAACCCTGTGGCCTGGGAACATGACTGAGGTGTGATTGTAGAACACTGTGCCCTGGGAATATGACTGAAGTTTGATTCTGGAAGCCTGTGGCCTGGGATCATATCTGAGGTTTGATTCTGGAACCCTGTGGCCTTGTTAAATGACTGAGGTTTCATGGTGGAACCCTGTGGCCTGGCAATATGACTGAGGTGTGATTTTGGTAGCCTGTGGCCTGGGAATATGACTGAGGCTTGATTCTGGAAGCCTGTGGCCTGGGAACATGACTCAGGTTTGATTCTGGTACTCTCTGGCCTGAGAACATCACTGAGATTAGCTTCTGGAACCCTGTGGCCTGGGAACATGACTGAGGTTAAATTGTGGAACCAGTGGCCTGGGAACATGACATCCGTTTGACTCTGGAACCCTGTGGCCTGGGAACATGATATAGATTGGACTCTGGAAACCTGTGGCCTGGAACATGACTGAGGATTGAATCTCGAGTACTGTGGCCTGGGAAAATGACTGAGGTTTGATCCTGGAATCATGTGGCCTGGAAATATGATTAAGGTTTGCTTCTGGAAACCTGTGGCCTAGGAAAAAGACGGAGGTTTGAATCTGCAACCCTGTGGCCCGGGAACATGACTGAGGTTTGATTCTGGAACCCTGTGGCCTGGGAACATGACTGAGGTTTGGTTGTGGATACCTGTGGACTGGGAACATTACTGAGGTTTGATTCTGGAACCCTATGGCCTAGAAAATTGACTGAGGCTTGATTGTGGAACCCTGTCATCTGAGAACATGACTGAGGTTTGATTGTGGAACCCTCTGTCCTGGGAACATGACTGTGGTTTGATGATTGTACCCTGTGTCCTGGCAACATGACTGAGGTTTGTTTCTAAAACCTGCGGCCTGGGAACATGACTGAGGCTTCATTCTTGAACCCTGTGGCCTGGGAAAATGACTGAGGTTTGATTCTGGAACCCTGTAGCCTGGGAACTTGGCTGAGCTTTCATTCTGGACCCCTGTTGCCTGGGAACATGATTTAGGTATGATTCGGGAACCCTGTGACCTGGGAACATTATGGAGGTTTGATTCTGGAATCCTGTGGCCTGGGAACATGACTGAGGTTGGATTGTGGAACCCTGTGGCCTAGGAATATGACTGAGGTTTGATTCTGGAAGCCTGTGGCCAGGGAACATGTCTGAGGCATGATTGTGGAAGCCTGTGGCCTGGGAAAATGACTGAGGTTTGATGGTGTTACCCTGTGGCCTGGCAATATGACTGAGGTTTGATTCTGGAACCCTGTGGCCTGGGAACATGACTGAGGTTTGATTCTGGAACGCTGTGGCCTGGCAACATGACATCAGTTGGATTCTGGAACCCTGTGGCCTGGGAACATGACTGAGGTTTGATTCTGGAACCCTGTGGCTTGGGAATATGACATCAGTTGGATTCTGGAACCCTGTGGTCTGGCAACATAACTGAGGTTTGATTCTGGAACCCTGTGGCCTGGGAACATGACTTAAGTTTGATTGTGGAACTCTGAGGCCTGGAACATGACTGAGGTTTGATTCTGGCACCCTGTGGCCTGGGAACATGACTGAGGTTTGATTGTGGAACCCTGTGTCCTGGGAACATGACTGAGGTTTGATTCTAGAACACTCTGGCCTGGGAACATGACTAAGGTTTGATTGTGGAACCCTACGGCCTGTCAACATGACTCAGGTTTGATTCTGGACCCCTGTGGCCTGGGAACATGACTGAGGTTTGATTCTGGAAGCCTGTGCCATGGGAACATGTCTGAGGCTTGATTCCGGAACTCTGTGGCCTGGAAAAATGCCTGAGGTTTGATGATGGAACCCTGTGCCCTGGCAATATGACTGATGTTTGATTCTGGAACCCTCTTGCCTGGGAATATGACTGAGGCTTGATTCTGGAAACCTGTGGCCTGGGAACATGACTGAGGATTGAATCGAGAAACCTGTGGCCTGGGAAAATGACTGAGGATTGGTTCTGGAACCATGGGGCCTGGGAACATCACTGAGGTTTTATTGTGGAACCCTGTGTCTTGGGAACATGACATCAATTTGATTCTTGGACCCTGTGGCCTGGGAACATGACATCAGATGGATTCTGGAACCCTGTGGCCTGGGAATATGACTGAGGTTTGATTTTGGAAACCTGTGGCCTAGGAACAAGACTGAGGTTTCAATCTGGAACCCTGTGGCCTGGGAACATGACTGAGGGTTGATTGTGGAACCCTGTGTCCTGGCAGCATGACATCAGTTGGATTCTGGAACCCTGTGGCCTGGGAATATGACTTAGGTTTGATTCTGGAACCCTGTGGCCTGGCAACATGAGTGAGGTTTGATTCTTGAACTCTGTTGCCTGGGAAAGTGCCTGACGTTTGATTCTGGAATTCTGCAGCCTGGGAACATGACTGTGCTTTCATTCTGGAACCCTGTGGCCTGGGTACATGACTGAGGTTTGATTCTGGAACCCTGTGGCCTGGGAACATGACTGAGGTGTGATTGTAGAACACTGTGCCCTGGGAATATGACTGAAGTTTGATTCTGGAAGCCTGTGGCCTGGGATCATATCTGAGGTTTGATTCTGGAACCCTGTGGCCTTGTTAAATGACTGAGGTTTCATGGTGGAACCCTGTGGCCTGGCAATATGACTGAGGTGTGATTTTGGTAGCCTGTGGCCTGGGAATATGACTGAGGCTTGATTCTGGAAGCCTGTGGCCTGGGAACATGACTCAGGTTTGATTCTGGTACTCTCTGGCCTGAGAACATCACTGAGATTAGCTTCTGGAACCCTGTGGCCTGGGAACATGACTGAGGTTAAATTGTGGAACCTGTGGCCTGGGAACATGACATCCGTTTGACTCTGGAACCCTGTGGCCTGGGAACATGATATCGATTGGACTCTGGAAACCTGTGGCCTGGAACATGACTGAGGATTGAATCTCGAACACTGTGGCCTGGGAAAATGACTGAGGTTTGATCCTGGAACCATGTGGCCTGGAAATATGATTAAGGTTTGCTTCTGGAAACCTGTGGCCTAGGAACAAGACGGAGGTTTGAATCTGCAACCCTGTGGCCCGGGAACATGACTGAGGTTTGATTCTGGAACCCTGTGGCCTGGGAACATGACTGAGGTTTGGTTGTGGATACCTGTGGACTGGGAACATTACTGAGGTTTGATTCTGGAACCCTATGGCCTAGAAAAATGACTGAGGCTTGATTGTGGAACCCTGTCATCTGAGAACATGACTGAGGTTTGATTGTGGAACCCTCTGTCCTGGGAACATGACTGTGGTTTGATGATTGTACCCTGTGTCCTGGCAACATGACTGAGGTTTGTTTCTAAAACCTGCGGCCTGGGAACATGACTGAGGCTTCATTCTTGAACCCTGTGGCCTGGGAAAATGACTGAGGTTTGATTCTGGAACCCTGTAGCCTGGGAACTTGGCTGAGCTTTCATTCTGGACCCCTGTTGCCTGGGAACATGATTTAGGTATGATTCGGGAACCCTGTGACCTGGGAACATTATGGAGGTTTGATTCTGGAATCCTGTGGCCTGGGAACATGACTGAGGTTGGATTGTGGAACCCTGTGGCCTAGGAATATGACTGAGGTTTGATTCTGGAAGCCTGTGGCCATGGAACATGTCTGAGTCATGATTGTGGAAGCCTGTGGCCTGGGAAAATGACTGAGGTTTGATGGTGTTACCCTGTGGCCTGGCAATATGACTGAGGTTTGATTCTGGAACCCTGTGGCCTGGGAACATGACTGAGGTTTGATTCTGGAACGCTGTGGCCTGGCAACATGACATCAGTTGGATTCTGGAACCCTGTGGCCTGGGAACATGACTGAGGTTTGATTCTGGAACCCTGTGGCTTGGGAATATGACATCAGTTGGATTCTGGAACCCTGTGGTCTGGCAACATAACTGAGGTTTGATTCTGGAACCCTGTGGCCTGGGAACATGACTTAAGTTTGATTGTGGAACTCTGAGGCCTGGAACATGACTGAGGTTTGATTCTGGCACCCTGTGGCCTGGGAACATGACTGAGGTTTGATTGTGGAACCCTGTGTCCTGGGAACATGACTGAGGTTTGATTCTAGAACACTCTGGCCTGGGAACATGACTAAGGTTTGATTGTGGAACCCTACGGCCTGTCAACATGACTCATGTTTGATTCTGGACCCCTGTGGCCTGGGAACATGACTGAGGTTTGATTCTGGAAGCCTGTGCCATGGGAACATGTCTGAGGCTTGATTCCGGAACTCTGTGGCCTGGAAAAATGCCTGAGGTTTGATGATGGAACCCTGTGCCCTGGCAATATGACTGATGTTTGATTCTGGAACCCTCTTGCCTGGGAATATGACTGAGGCTTGATTCTGGAAACCTGTGGCCTGGGAACATGACTGAGGATTGAATCGAGAAACCTGTGGCCTGGGAAAATGACTGAGGATTGGTTCTGGAACCATGGGGCCTGGGAACATCACTGAGGTTTGATTGTGGAACCCTGTGTCTTGGGAACATGACATCAATTTGATTCTTGGACCCTGTGGCCTGGGAACATGACATCAGATGGATTCTGGAACCCTGTGGCCTGGGAATATGACTGAGGTTTGATTTTGGAAACCTGTGGCCTAGGAACAAGACTGAGGTTTCAATCTGGAACCCTGTGGCCTGGGAACATGACTGAGGGTTGATTGTGGAACCCTGTGTCCTGGCAGCATGACATCAGTTGGATTCTGGAACCCTGTGGCCTGGGAATATGACTTAGGTTTGATTCTGGAACCCTGTGGCCTGGCAACATGAGTGAGGTTTGATTCTTGAACTCTGTTGCCTGGGAAAGTGCCTGACGTTTGATTCTGGAATTCTGCAGCCTGGGAACATGACTGAGCTTTCATTCTGGAACCCTGTGGCCTGGGTACATGACTGAGGTTTGATTCTGGAACCCTGTGGCCTGGGAACATGACTGAGGTGTGATTGTAGAACACTGTGCCCTGGGAATATGACTGAAGTTTGATTCTGGAAGCCTGTGGCCTGGGATCATATCTGAGGTTTGATTCTGGAACCCTGTGGCCTTGTTAAATGACTGAGGTTTCATGGTGGAACCCTGTGGCCTGGCAATATGACTGAGGTGTGATTTTGGTAGCCTGTGGCCTGGGAATATGACTGAGGCTTGATTCTGGAAGCCTGTGGCCTGGGAACATGACTCAGGTTTGATTCTGGTACTCTCTGGCCTGAGAACATCACTGAGATTAGCTTCTGGAACCCTGTGGCCTGGGAACATGACTGAGGTTAAATTGTGGAACCAGTGGCCTGGGAACATGACATCCGTTTGACTCTGGAACCCTGTGGCCTGGGAACATGATATAGATTGGACTCTGGAAACCTGTGGCCTGGAACATGACTGAGGATTGAATCTCGAGTACTGTGGCCTGGGAAAATGACTGAGGTTTGATCCGGGAACCATGTGGCCTGGAAATATGATTAAGGTTTGCTTCTGGAAACCTGTGGCCTAGGAACAAGACGGAGGTTTGAATCTGCAACCCTGTGGCCCGGGAACATGACTGAGGTTTGATTCTGGAACCCTGTGGCCTGGGAACATGACTGAGGTTTGGTTGTGGATACCTGTGGACTGGGAACATTACTGAGGTTTGATTCTGGAACACTATGGCCTAGAAAAATGACTGAGGCTTGATTGTGGAACCCTGTCATCTGAGAACATGACTGAGGTTTGATTGTGGAACCCTCTGTCCTGGGAACATGACTGTGGTTTGATGATTGTACCCTGTGTCCTGGCAACATGACTGAGGTTTGTTTCTAAAACCTGGGCCTGGGAACATGACTGAGGCTTCATTCTTGAACCCTGTGGCCTGGGAAAATGACTGAGGTTTGATTCTGGAACCCTGTAGCCTGGGAACTTGGCTGAGCTTTCATTCTGGACCCCTGTTGCCTGGGAACATGATTTAGGTATGATTCGGGAACCCTGTGACCTGGGAACATTATGGAGGTTTGATTCTGGAATCCTGTGGCCTGGGAACATGACTGAGGTTGGATTGTGGAACCCTGTGGCCTAGGAATATGACTGAGGTTTGATTCTGGAAGCCTGTGGCCAGGGAACATGTCTGAGGCATGATTGTGGAAGCCTGTGGCCTGGGAAAATGACTGAGGTTTGATGGTGTTACCCTGTGGCCTGGCAATATGACTGAGGTTTGATTCTGGAACCCTGTGGCCTGGGAACATGACTGAGGTTTGATTCTGGAAACCTGTGGCCTTGGAACATGACATCAGTTGGATTCTGGAACCCTGTGGTCTGGGAACATGACTGAGGTTTGCTTCTGGAACCCTGTGGCTTAGGAATATGACATCAGTTGGATTCTGGAACCCTGTGGTCTGGCAACATAACTGAGGGTTGATTCTGTAACCCTGTGGCCTGGGAACATGCCTTACGTTTGATTGTGGAACCCTGTGGCCCGGGAACATGACTGAGGTTTGATTCTGGAACCCTGTGGCCTTGGAAAATGACTGAGGTTTGATAGTGTTACCCTGTGGCCTGGCAATATGACTGAGGCTTGATTCTGGAACCCTCTTGCCTGGGAACATGACATCAGTTGGATTCTGGGACCCTGTGGCCTGGGAACATGACTGAGGTTTGATTCTGGAACCCTGTGGCCTTGGAACATGACATCAGTTGGATTCTGGAACCCTGTGGTCTGGCAACATAACTGAGGGTTGATTCTGTAACCCTGTGGCCTGGGAACATGCCTTACGTTTGATTGTGGAACCCTGTGGCCCGGGAACATGACTGAGGTTTGATTCTGGAACCCTGTGGCCTGGGACCATGACTGAGGTTTGGTTGTGGATACCTGTGGACTGGGAACATTACTGAAGTTTGATTCTGGAACCCTATGGCCTAGAAAAATGACTGAGGCTTGATTGTTGAACCCTGTCATCTGAGAACATGACTGAGGTTTGATTGTGGAACCCTCTGTCCTGGGAACATGACTGTGGTTTGATGATTGTACCCTGTGTCCTGGCAACATGACTGAGGTTTGTTTCTAAAACCTGCGGCCTGGGAACATGACTGAGGCTTCATTCTTGAACCCTGTGGCCTGGGAAAATGACTGAGGTTTGATTCTGGAACCCTGTAGCCTGGGAACTTGGCTGAGCTTTCATTCTGGACCCCTGTTGCCTGGGAACATGATTTAGGTTTGACTCGGGAACCCTGTGACCTGGGAACATTATGGAGGTTTGATTCTGGAATCCTGTGGCCTGGGAACATGACTGAGGTTTGATTGTGGAACCCTGTGGCCTAGGAATATGACTGAGGTTTAATTCTGGAAGCCTGTGGCCAGGGAACATGTCTGAGGCATGATTGTGGAAGCCTGTGGCCTGGGAAAATGACTGAGGTTTGATGGTGTTACCCTGTGGCCTGGCAATATGACTGAGGTTTGATTCTGGAACCCTGTGGCCTGGGAACATGACTGAGGTTTGATTCTGGAACGCTGTGGCTTGGCAACATGACATCAGTTGGATTCTGGAACCCTGTGGCCTGGGAACATGACTGAGGATTGGTTCTGGAACAATGGGGCCTGGGAACATCACTGAGGTTTGATTGTGGAACCCTGTGTCTTGGGAACATGACATCAATTTGATTCTTGGACCCTGTGGCCTGGGAACATGACATCAGATGGATTCTGGAACCCTGTGGCCTGGGAATATGACTGAGGTTTGATTTTGGAAACCTGTGGCCTAGGAACAAGACTGAGGTTTCAATCTGGAACCCTGTGGCCTGGGAACATGACTGAGGGTTGATTGTGGAACCCTGTGTCCTGGCAGCATGACATCAGTTGGATTCTGGAACCCTGTGGCCTGGGAATATGACTTAGGTTTGATTCTGGAACCCTGTGGCCTGGCAACATGAGTGAGGTTTTATTCTTGAACTCTGTTGCCTGGGAAAGTGCCTGACGTTTGATTCTGGAATTCTGCAGCCTGGGAACATGACTGAGCTTTCATTCTGGAACCCTGTGGCCTGGGTACATGACTGAGGTTTGATTCTGGAACCCTGTGGCCTGGGAACATGACTGAGGTGTGATTGTAGAACACTGTGCCCTGGCAATATGACTGAAGTTTGATTCTGGAACCCTGTGGCCTTGTTAAATGACTGAGGTTTCATGGTGGAACCCTGTGGCCTGGCAATATGACTGAGGTGTGATTCTGGAAGCCTGTGGCCTGGGAATATGACTGAGGCTTGATTCTGGAAGCCTGTGGCCTGTGAACATGACTGAGGTTTGATTCTGGAACTCTGCAGCCTGGGAACATGACTGAGCTTTCATTCTGGAACCCTGTGGCCTGGGAACATGACTGAGGTTTGATTCTGGAACCCTGTGGCCTGGGAATATGACTGAGGTTTAATTGTGGAAACTTCTGGCCTGGGAACATGACTGAGGCTTGATTGTGGAACCCTGTGTCCTGGGAACATGACATCGGTTTGATTCTGTGACCATGTGGCCTGGGAACATGCCTGAAGTTTGATTCTGGAACCTTGTGGCCTGGGAACATGACTGAGGTTTGATTGTGGAACCCTTTTCCCTGGGAATATGACTGAAGTTTGATTCTGGAACCCTGTGGCCTGGGAACATGACTGAGGTTTGATTGTGGAACCCTCTGGCTTGGGAACATGACTGAGGCTTGATTCTGGAACCCTGTGTCCTGGGAACATGATATCAGTTGGATTCTGGAACCCTGTGGCCTGGGCACATGAGTGAAGGTTGATTCTGGAATCCTGTGGCCTCGGAATATGACTTACATTTGATTGTGGAAACCTGTGGCCTGGGAACATGACATCGGTTGGCTTCTAGAACCCTGTGGCCTGGGAACATGACATCGGTTTGATTATATAACCTTGTGGCCTGGGAACATGATATCGATTGGATTCTGGTAACCTTTGGCCTGGGAACATGACAACGGTTGAATTCTGGTTCCCTGTGGCCTAGGAACATGACTGAGGTTTGATTGTGGACCCTCTGGCCTCGGAACATGACTGAGGCTTGATTGTGGACCCTGTGTCCTGGGAACATGACATCGGTTTGATTCTGTGACCCTGTGGCCTGGGAACATGACATCAGTTGGATTCTGGAACCCTCTCGCCTGGGAACATGACTGAGGGTTGATTCTGGAACCCTGTTTCCTGGGAACATGACTGAAGTTTGATTCTGAAATTCTGTGTCCTGGGAACATGACTGAGGTTTGATGGTGGAACCCTGTGGCCTGGGAACATGACAGAGGTTTTATTGTGATAAATTGTGGCCTGGGAATATGACTGAGGTTTGATTGTGGAATTCTGTGGACTGGGAACATGACTGAGATTTGATTCTGGAACCCTGTGGCCTGGGAACATGACTGAGGCTTGATTCTGGAACCCTGTGGCCTGGGAACATGACTCAGGTTTGATTCTGGTACTCTCTGGCCTGAGAACATCACTGAGATTAGCTTCTGGAACCCTGTGGCCTGGGAACATGACTGAGGTTAAATTGTGGAACCTGTGGCCTGGGAACATGACATCCGTTTGACTCTGGAACCCTGTGGCCTGGGAACATGATATCGATTGGACTCTGGAAACCTGTGGCCTGGAACATGACTGAGGATTGAATCTCGAACACTGTGGCCTGGGAAAATGACTGAGGTTTGATCCTGGAACCATGTGGCCTGGAAATATGATTAAGGTTTGCTTCTGGAAACCTGTGGCCTAGGAACAAGAAGGAGGTTTGAATCTGCAACCCTGTGTCCCGGCAACATGACTGAGGTTTGATTGTGGAACCCTGTGCCCTAGGAATATGACTGAAGTTTGATTCTGGAAGCCTGTGGCCTGGGAACATGTCTGAGGCATGATTCTGGAACCCTGTGGCCTTGGAAAATGACTGAGGTTTGATAGTGTTACCCTGTGGCCTGGCAATATGACTGAGGCTTGATTCTGGAACCCTCTTGCCTGGGAACATGACATCAGTTGGATTCTGGGACCCTGTGGCCTGGGAACATGACTGAGGTTTGATTCTGGAACCCTGTGGCCTTGGAACATGACATCAGTTGGATTCTGGAACCTTGTGGTCTGGGAACATGACTGAGGTTTGCTTCTGGAACCCTGTGGCTTAGGAATATGACATCAGTTGGATTCTGGAACCCTGTGGTCTGGCAACATAACTGAGGGTTGATTCTGTAACCCTGTGGCCTGGGAACATGCCTTACGTTTGATTGTGGAACCCTGTGGCCCGGAAACATGACTGAGGCTTGATTGTGGAACCCTGTCATCTGAGAACATGACTGAGGTTTGATTGTGGAACCCTCTGTCCTGGGAACATGACTGAGGTTTCATTGTGAAACACTCTGGCCTGGGAACATACGTGAGGTTTGATGGTGGAACTCTGTTGCCTGGCAACATGACTGAGGTTTGACTGTTGAACTCTCTGGCCTAGGAACATGACTGTGCCTTGGTTCCTGTACCCTGTTGTTAGGAACCTGACTGAGGTTTGATTCTGGAAGCCTGTGGCCTGGGAACATGACTGAGGTTTGGTTGTGGATACCTGTGGACTGGGAACATTACTGAGGTTTGATTCTGGAACCCTATGGCCTAGAAAAATGACTGAGGCTTGATTATGGAACCCTGTCATCTGAGAACATGACTGAGGTTTGATTGTGGAACCCTCTGTCCTGGGAACATGACTGTGGTTTGATGATTGTACCCTGTGTCCTGGCAACATGACTGAGGTTTGTTTCTAAAACCTGCGGCCTGGGAACATGACTGAGGCTTCATTCTTGAACCCTGTGGCCTGGGAAAATGACTGAGGTTTGATTCTGGAACCCTGTAGCCTGGGAACTTGGCTGAGCTTTCATTCTGGACCCCTGTTGCCTGGGAACATGATTTAGGTTTGATTCGGGAACCCTGTGACCTGGGAACATTATGGAGGTTTGATTCTGGAATCCTGTGGCCTGGGAACATGACTGAGGTTTGATTGTGGAACCCTGTGCCCTAGGAATATGACTGAGGTTTGATTCTGGAAGCCTGTGGCCAGGGAACATGTCTGAGTCATGATTGTGGAAGCCTGTGGCCTGGGAAAATGACTGAGGTTTGATGGTGTTACCCTGTGGCCTGGCAATATGACTGAGGTTTGATTCTGGAACCCTGTGGCCTGGGAATATGACTGAGGTTTAATTGTGGAAACTTCTGGCCTGGGAACATGACTGAGGCTTGATTGTGGAACCCTGTGTCCTGGGAACATGACATCGGTTTGATTCTGTGACCATGTGGCCTGGGAACATGCCTGAAGTTTGATTCTGGAATCTTGTGGCCTGGGAACATGACTGAGGTTTGATTGTGGAACCCTTTTCCCTGGGAATATGACTGAAGTTTGATTCTGGAACCCTGTGGCCTGGGAACATGACTGAGGTTTGATTGTGGAACCCTGTGGCTTGGGAATATGACATCAGTTGGATTCTGGAACCCTGTGGTCTGGCAATATAACTGAGGTTTGATTCTGGAACCCTGTGGCCTGGGAACATGCCTGAAGTTTGATTCTGGAACCTTGTGGCCTGGTAACATGTCATCAGAAGGATTCTGGAATCCTATGGCCTGGGAAGATGACTGAGCGTTGATTCTGGAACCCTGTGCCCTGGGAACATGACTGAGGTTTGATTGTGGAACCCTCTGGCTTGGGAACATGACTGAGGCTTGATTCTGGAACCCTGTGTCCTGGGAACATGATATCAGTTGGATTCTGGAACCCTGTGGCCTGGGCACATGAGTGAAGGTTGATTCTGGAATCCTGTGGCCTCGGAATATGACTTACATTTGATTGTGGAAACCTGTGGCCTGGGAACATGACATCGGTTGGCTTCTGGAACCCTGTGGCCTGGGAATATGACATCGGTTTGATTGTATAACCTTGTGGCCTGGGAACATGATATCGATTGGATTCTGGTAACCTTTGGCCTGGGAACATGACAACGGTTGGATTCTGGATCCCTGTGGCCTAGGAACATGACTGAGGTTTGATTGTGGACCCTCTGGCCTCGGAACATGACTGAGGCTTGATTGTGGACCCTGTGTCCTGGGAACATGACATCGGTTTGATTCTGTGACCCTGTGGCCTGGGAACATGACATCAGTTGGATTCTGGAACCCTCTCGCCTGGGAACATGACTGAGGGTTGATTCTGGAACCCTGTGGCCTGGGAACATGACTGAAGTTTGATTCTGAAATTCTGTGTCCTGGGAACATGACTGAGGTTTGATGGTGGAACCCTGTGGCCTGGGAACATGACAGAGGTTTTATTGTGATAAATTGTGGCCTGGGAATATGACTGAGGTTTGATTGTGGAATTCTGTGGACTGGGAACATGACTGAGATTTGATTCTGGAACCCTGTGGCCTGGGAACATGACTGAGGCTTGATTCTGGAACCCTGTGGCCTGGGAACATGACTCAGGTTTGATTCTGGTACTCTCTGGCCTGAGAACATCACTGAGATTAGCTTCTGGAACCCTGTGGCCTGGGAACATGACTGAGGTTAAATTGTGGAACCTGTGGCCTGGGAACATGACATCCATTTGACTCTGGAACCCTGTGGCCTGGGAACATGATATCGATTGGACTCTGGAAACCTGTGGCCTGGAACATGACGGAGGATTGAATGTCGAACACTGTGGCCTGGGAAAATGACTGAGGTTTGATCCTGGAACCATGTGGCCTGGAAATATGATTAAGGTTTGCTTCTGGAAACCTGTGGCCTAGGAACAAGACGGAGGTTTGAATCTGCAACCCTGTGGCCCGGGAACATGACTGAGGTTTGATTCTGGAACCCTGTGGCCTGGGAACATGACTGAGGTTTGGTTGTGGATACCTGTGGACTGGGAACATTACTGAGGTTTGATTCTGGAACCCTATGGCCTAGAAAAATGACTGAGGCTTGATTGTGGAACCCTGTCATCTGAGAACATGACTGAGGTTTGATTGTGGAACCCTCTGTCCTGGGAACATGACTGTGGTTTGATGATTGTACCCTGTGTCCTGGCAACATGACTGAGGTTTGTTTCTAAAACCTGCGGACTGGGAACATGACTGAGGCTTCATTCTTGAACCCTGTGGCCTGGGAAAATGACTGAGGTTTGATTCTGGAAACCTGTAGCCTGGGAACTTGGCTGAGCTTTCATTCTGGACCCCTGTTGCCTGGGAACATGATTTAGGTTTGATTCGGGAACCCTGTGACCTGGGAACATTATGGAGGTTTGATTCTGGAATCCTGTGGCCTGGGAACATGACTGAGGTTTGATTGTGGAACCCTGTGGCCTAGGAATATGACTGAGGTTTGATTCTGGAAGCCTGTGGCCAGGGAACATGTCTGAGGCATGATTGTGGAAGCCTGTGGCCTGGGAAAATGACTGAGGTTTGATGGTGTTACCCTGTGGCCTGGCAATATGACTGAGGTTTGATTCTGGAACCCTGTGGCCTGTGAACATGACTGAGGTTTGATTCTGGAACGCTGTGGCCTGGCAACATGACATCAGTTGGATTCTGGAACCCTGTGGCCTGGGAACATGACTGAGGTTTGATTCTGGAACCCTGTGGCTTGGGAATATGACATCAGTTGGATTCTGGAACCCTGTGGTCTGGCAACATAACTGAGGTTTGATTCTGGAACCCTGTGGCCTGGGAACATGACTTAAGTTTGATTGTGGAACTCTGAGGCCTGGAACATGACTGAGGTTTGATTCTGGCACCCTGTGGCCTGGGAACATGACTGAGGTTTGATTGTGGAACCCTGTGTCCTGGGAACATGACTGAGGTTTGATTCTAGAACACTCTGGCCTGGGAACATGACTAAGGTTTGATTGTGGAACCCTACGGCCTGTCAACATGACTCAGGTTTGATTCTGGACCCCTGTGGCCTGGGAACATGACTGAGGTTTGATTCTGGAAGCCTGTGCCATGGGAACATGTCTGAGGCTTGATTCCGGAACTCTGTGGCCTGGAAAAATGCCTGAGGTTTGATGATGGAACCCTGTGCCCTGGCAATATGACTGATGTTTGATTCTGGAACCCTCTTGCCTGGGAATATGACTGAGGCTTGATTCTGGAAACCTGTGGCCTGGGAACATGACTGAGGATTGAATCGAGAAACCTGTGGCCTGGGAAAATGACTGAGGATTGGTTCTGGAACCATGGGGCCTGGGAACATCACTGAGGTTTGATTGTGGAACCCTGTGTCTTGGGAACATGACCTCAATTTGATTCTTGGACCCTGTGGCCTGGGAACATGACATCAGATGGATTCTGGAACCCTGTGGCCTGGGAATATGACTGAGGTTTGATTTTGGAAACCTGTGGCCTAGGAACAAGACTGAGGTTAAATTGTGGAACCTGTGGCCTGGGAACATGACATCCGTTTGACTCTGGAACCCTGTGGCCTGGGAACATGATATCGATTGGACTCTAGAAACCTGTGGCCTGGAACATGACTGAGGATTGAATCTCGAACACTGTGGCCTGGGAAAATGACTGAGGTTTGATCCTGGAACCATGTGGCCTGGAAATATGATTAAGGTTTGCTTCTGGAAACCTGTGGCCTAGGAACAAGACGGAGGTTTGAATCTGCAACCCTGTGGCCCGGGAACATGACTGAGGTTTGATTCTGGAACCCTGTGGCCTGGGAACATGACTGAGGTTTGATTCTGGAACCCTATGGCCTAGAAAAATGACTGAGGCTTGATTGTGGAACCCTGTCATCTGAGAACATGACTGAGGTTTGATTGTGGAACCCTCTGTCCTGGGAACATGACTGTGGTTTGATGATTGTACCCTGTGTCCTGGCAACATGACTGAGGTTTGTTTCTAAAACCTGCGGCCTGGGAACATGACTGAGGCTTCATTCTTGAACCCTGTGGCCTGGGAAAATGACTGAGGTTTGATTCTGGAACCCTGTAGCCTGGGAACTTGGCTGAGCTTTCATTCTGGACCCCTGTTGCCTGGGAACATGATTTAGGTATGATTCGGGAACCCTGTGACCTGGGAACATTATGGAGGTTTGATTCTGGAATCCTGTGGCCTGGGAACATGACTGAGGTTGGATTGTGGAACCCTGTGGCCTAGGAATATGACTGAGGTTTGATTCTGGAAGCCTGTGGCCAGGGAACATGTCTGAGGCATGATTGTGGAAGCCTGTGGCCTGGGAAAATGACTGAGGTTTGATGGTGTTACCCTGTGGCCTGGCAATATGACTGAGGTTTGATTCTGGAACCCTGTGGCCTGGGAACATGACTGAGGTTTGATTCTGGAACGCTGTGGCCTGGCAACATGACATAAGTTGGATTCTGGAACCCTGTGGCCTGGGAACATGACTGAGGTTTGATTCTGGAACCCTGTGGCTTGGGAATATGACATCAGTTGGATTCTGGAACCCTGTGGTCTGGCAACATAACTGAGGTTTGATTCTGGAACCCTGTGGCCTGGGAACATGACTTAAGTTTGATTGTGGAACTCTGAGGCCTGGAACATGACTGAGGTTTGATTCTGACACCCTGTGGCCTGGGAACATGACTGAGGTTTGATTGTGGAACCCTGTGTCCTGGGAACATGACTGAGGTTTGATTCTAGAACACTCTGGCCTGGGAACATGACTAAGGTTTGATTGTGGAACCCTACGGCCTGTCAACATGACTCAGGTTTGATTCTGGACCCCTGTGGCCTGGGAACATGACTGAGGTTTTATTCTGGAAGCCTGTGCCATGGGAACATGTCTGAGGCTTGATTCCGGAACTCTGTGGCCTGGAAAAATGCCTGAGGTTTGATGATGGAACCCTGTGCCCTGGCAATATGACTGATGTTTGATTCTGGAACCCTCTTGCCAGGGAATATGACTGAGGCTTCATTCTGGAAGCCTGTGGCCTGTGAACATGACTGAGGTTTGATTCTGGAACTCTGCAGCCTGGGAACATGACTGAGCTTTCATTCTGGAACCCTGTGGCCTGGGAACATGACTGAGGTTTGATTCTGGAACCCTGTGGCCTGGGAATATGACTGAGGTTTAATTGTGGAAACTTCTGGCCTGGGAACATGACTGAGGCTTGATTGTGGAACCCTGTGTCCTGGGAACATGACATCGGTTTGATTCTGTGACCATGTGGCCTGGGAACATGCCTGAAGTTTGATTGTGGAACCTTGTGGCCTGGTAACATATCATCAGAAGGATTCTGGAATCCTATGGCCTGGGAAGATGACTGAGCGTTGATTCTGGAACCCTGTGCCCTGGGAACATGACTGAGGTTTGATTGTGGAACCCTTTTCCCTGGGAATATGACTGAAGTTTGATTCTGGAACCCTGTGGCCTGGGAACATGACTGAAGTTTGATTCTGGAAACTTGTGGCCTGGTAACATGTCATCAGAAGGATTCTGGAATCCTATGGCCTGGGAAGATGACTGAGCGTTGATTCTGGAAACCTGTGCCCTGGGAACATGACTGAGGTTTGATTGTGGAACCCTTTTCCCTGGGAATATGACTGAAGTTTGATTCTGGAACCTTGTGGCCTGGGAACATGACTGAGGTTTGATTGTGGAACCCTCTGGCTTGGGAACATGACTGAGGCTTGATTCTGGAACCCTGTGGCCTGGGAACATGATATCAGTTGGATTCTGGAACCCTGTGGCCTGGGCACATGAGTGAAGGTTGATTCTGGAATCCTGTGGCCTCGGAATATGACTTACATTTGATTGTGGAAACCTGTGGCCTGGGAACATGACATCGGTTGGCTTCTAGAACCCTGTGGCCTGGGAACATGACATCGGTTTGATTATATAACCTTGTGGCCTGGGAACATGATATCGATTGGATTCTGGTAACCTTTGGCCTGGGAACATGACAACGGTTGAATTCTGGTTCCCTGTGGCCTAGGAACATGACTGAGGTTTGATTGTGGACCCTCTGGCCTCGGAACATGACTGAGGCTTGATTGTGGACCCTGTGTCCTGGGAACATGACATCGGTTTGATTCTGTGACCCTGTGGCCTGGGAATATGACATCAGTTGGATTCTGGAACCCTCTCGCCTGGAAACATGATTGAGGGTTGATTCTGGAACCCTGTGGCCTGGGAACATGACTGAAGTTTGATTCTGAAATTCTGTGTCCTGGGAAAATGACTGAGGTTTGATGGTGGAACCCTGTGGCCTGGGAATATGACAGAGGTTTTATTGTGATAAATTGTGGCCTGGGAATATGACTGAGGTTTGATTGTTTAATTCTGTGGACTGGGAACATGACTGAGATTTGATTCTGGAACCCTGTGGCCTGGGAACATGACTCAGGTTTGATTCTGGTACTCTCTGGCCTGAGAACATCACTGAGATTAGCTTCTGGAACCCTGTGGCCTGGGAACATGACTGAGGTTAAATTGTGGAACCTGTGGCCTGGGAACATGACATCCGTTTGACTCTGGAACCCTGTGGCCTGGGAACATGATATCGATTGGACTCTGGAAACCTGTGGCCTGGAACATGACTGAGGATTGAATCTCGAACACTGTGGCCTGGGAAAATGACTGAGGTTTGATCCTGGAACCATGTGGCCTGGAAATATGATTAAGGTTTGCTTCTGGAAACCTGTGGCCTAGGAACAAGAAGGAGGTTTGAATCTGCAACCCTGTGGCCTGGGAACATGACTGAGGTTTGATTGTGGAACCCTGTGCCCTAGGAATATGACTGAAGTTTGATTCTGGAAGCCTGTGGCCTGGGAACATGTCTGAGGCATGATTCTGGAACCCTGTGGCCTTGGAAAATGACTGAGGTTTGATAGTGTTACCCTGTGGCCTGGCAATATGACTGAGGCTTGATTCTGGAACCCTCTTGCCTGGGAACATGACATCAGTTGGATTCTGGGACCCTGTGGCCTGGGAACATGACTGAGGTTTGATTCTGGAACCCTGTGGCATTGGAACATGACATCAGTTGGATTCTGGAACCCTGTGGTCTGGGAACATGACTGAGGTTTGCTTCTGGAACCCTGTGGCTTAGGAATATGACATCAGTTGGATTCTGGAACCCTGTGGTCTGGCAACATAACTGAGGGTTGATTCTGTAACCCTGTGGCCTGGGAACATGCCTTACGTTTGATTGTGGAAACCTGTGGCCCGGGAACATGACTGAGGTTTGATTCTGGAACCCTGTGGCCTGGGAACATGACTGAGGTTTGGTTGTGGATACCTGTGGACTGGGAACATTACTGAAGTTTGATTCTGGAACCCTATGGCCTAGAAAAATGACTGAGGCTTGATTGTGGAACCCTGTCATCTGAGAATATGACTGAGGTTTGATTGTGGAACCCTCTGTCCTGGGAACATGACTGTGGTTTGATGATTGTACCCTGTGTCCTGGCAACATGACTGAGGTTTGTTTCTAAAACCTGCGGCCTGGGAACATGACTGAGGCTTCATTCTTGAACCCTGTGGCCTGGGAAAATGACTGAGGTTTGATTCTGGAACCCTGTAGCCTGGGAACTTGGCTGAGCTTTCATTCTGGACCCCTGTTGCCTGGGAACATGATTTAGGTTTGATTCGGGAACCCTGTGACCTGGGAACATTATGGAGGTTTGATTCTGGAATCCTGTGGCCTGGGAACATGACTGAGGTTTGATTGTGGAACCCTGTGGCCTAGGAATATGACTGAGGTTTAATTCTGGAAGCCTGTGGCCAGGGAACATGTCTGAGGCATGATTGTGGAAGCCTGTGACCTGGGAAAATGACTGAGGTTTGATGGTGTTACCCTGTGGCCTGGCAATATGACTGAGGTTTGATTCTGGAACCCTGTGGCCTGGGAACATGACTGAGGTTTGATTCTGGAACGCTGTGGCCTGGCAACATGACATCAGTTGGATTCTGGAACCCTGTGGCCTGGGAACATGACTGAGGTTTGATTCTGGAACCCTGTGGCTTGGGAATATGACATCAGTTGGATTCTGGAACCCTGTGGTCTGGCAACATAACTGAGGGTTGATTCTGGAACCCTGTGGCCTGGGAACATGCCTTACGTTTGATTGTGGAACCCTGTGGCCCGGGAACATGACTGAGGTTTGATTCTGGAACCCTGTGGCCTGGGAACATGACTGAGGTTTGGTTGTGGATACCTGTGGACTGGGAACATTACTGAGGTTTGATTCTGGAACCCTATGGCCTAGAAAAATGACTGAGGCTTGATTGTGGAACCCTGTCATCTGAGAACATGACTGAGGTTTTATTGTGGAACCCTCTGTCCTGGGAACATGACTGTGGTTTGATGATTGTACCCTGTGTCCTGGCAACATGACTGAGGTTTGTTTCTAAAACCTGCGGCCTGGGAACATGACTGAGGCTTCATTCTTGAACCCTGTGGCCTGGGAAAATGACTGAGGTTTGATTCTGGAACCCTGTAGCCTGGGAACTTGGCTGAGCTTTCATTCTGGACCCCTGTTGCCTGGGAACATGATTTAGGTTTGATTCGGGAACCCTGTGACCTGGGAACATTATGGAGGTTTGATTCTGGAATCCTGTGGCCTGGGAACATGACTGAGGTTTGATTGTGGAACCCTGTGGCCTAGGAATATGACTGAAGTTTGATTCTGGAAGCCTGTGGCCAGGGAACATGTCTGAGTCATGATTGTGGAAGCCTGTGGCCTGGGAAAATGACTGAGGTTTGATGGTGTTACCCTGTGGCCTGGCAATATGACTGAGGTTTGATTCTGGAACCCTGTGGCCTGGGAACATGACTGAGGTTTGATTCTGGAACGCTGTGGCCTGGCAACATGACATCAGTTGGATTCTGGAACCCTGTGGCCTGGGAACATGACTGAGGTTTGATTCTGGAACCCTGTGGCTTGGGAATATGACATCAGTTGGATTCTGGAACCCTGTGGTCTGGCAACATAACTGAGGTTTGATTCTGGAAACCTGTGGCCTGGGAACATGACTTAAGTTTGATTGTGGAACTCTGAGGCCTGGAACATGACTGAGGTTTGATTGTGGAACCCTGTGTCCTGGGAACATGACTGAGGTTTAATTCTAGAATACTCTGGCCTGGGAACATGACTAAGGTTTGATTGTGGAACCCTACGGCCTGTCAACATGACTCAGGTTTGATTCTGGACCCCTGTGGCCTGGGAACATGACTGAAGTTTGATTCTGGAAGCCTGTGCCATGGGAACATGTCTGAGGCTTGATTCCGGAACTCTGTGGCCTGGAAAAATGCCTGAGGTTTGATGATGGAACCCTGTGCCCTGGCAATATGACTGATGTTTGATTCTGGAACCCTCTTGCCTGGGAATATGACTGAGGCTTGATTCTGGAAACCTGTGGCCTGGGAACATGACTGAGGATTGAATCGAGAAACCTGTGGCCTGGGAAAATGACTGAGGATTGGTTCTGGAACCATGGGGCCTGGGAACATCACTGAGGTTTGATTGTGGAACCCTGTGTCTTGGGAACATGACATCAATTTGATTCTTGGACCCTGTGGCCTGGGAACATGACATCAGATGGATTCTGGAACCCTGTGGCCTGGGAATATGACTGAGGTTTGATTTTGGAAACCTGTGGCCTAGGAACAAGACTGAGGTTTCAATCTGGAACCCTGTGGCCTGGGAACATGACTGAGGGTTGATTGTGGAACCCTGTGTCCTGGCAGCATGACATCAGTTGGATTCTGGAACCCTGTGGCCTGGGAATATGACTTAGGTTTGATTCTGGAACCCTGTGGCCTGGCAACATGAGTGAGGTTTGATTCTTGAACTCTGTTGCCTGGGAAAGTGCCTGACGTTTGATTCTGGAATTCTGCAGCCTGGGAACATGACTGAGCTTTCATTCTGGAACCCTGTGGCCTGGGTACATGACTGAGGTTTGATTCTGGAACCCTGTGGCCTGGGAACATGACTGAGGTGTGATTGTAGAACACTGTGCCCTGGGAATATGACTGAAGTTTGATTCTGGAAGCCTGTGGCCTGGGATCATATCTGAGGTTTGATTCTGGAACCCTGTGGCCTTGTTAAATGACTGAGGTTTCATGGTGGAACCCTGTGGCCTGGCAATATGACTGAGGTGTGATTCTGGAAGCCTGTGGCCTGGGAATATGACTGAGGCTTGATTCTGGAAGCCTGTGGCCTGTGAACATGACTGAGGTTTGATTCTGGAACTCTGCAGCCTGGGAACATGACTGAGCTTTCATTCTGGAACCCTGTGGCCTGGGAACATGACTGAGGTTTGATTCTGGAACCCTGTGGCCTGGGAATATGACTGAGGTTTAATTGTGGAAACTTCTGGCCTGGGAACATGACTGAGGCTTGATTGTGGAACCCTGTGTCCTGGGAACATGACATCGGTTTGATTCTGTGACCATGTGGCCTGGGAACATGCCTGAAGTTTGATTGTGGAACCTTGTGGCCTGGGAACATGACTGAGGTTTGATTGTGGAACCCTTTTCCCTGGGAATATGACTGAAGTTTGATTCTGGAACCCTGTGGCCTGGGAACATGACTGAGGTTTGATTGTGGAACCCTCTGGCTTGGGAACATGACTGAGGCTTGATTCTGGAACCCTGTGGCCTGGGAACATGATATCAGTTGGATTCTGGAACCCTGTGGCCTGGGCACATGAGTGAAGGTTGATTCTGGAATCCTGTGGCCTCGGAATATGACTTACGTTTGATTGTGGAAACCTGTGGCCTGGGAACATGACATCGGTTGGCTTCTAGAACCCTGTGGCCTGGGAACATGACATCGGTTTGATTGTATAACCTTGTGGCCTGGGAACATGATATCGATTGGATTCTGGTAACCTTTGGCCTGGGAACATGACAATGGTTGGATTCTGGATCCCTGTGGCCTAGGAACATGACTGAGGTTTGATTGTGGACCCTCTGGCCTCGGAACATGACTGAGGCTTGATTGTGGACCCTGTGTCCTGGGAACATGACATCGGTTTGATTCTGTGACCCTGTTGCCTGGGAACATGACATCAGTTGGATTCTGGAACCCTCTCGCCTGGGAACATGACTGAGGGTTGATTGTGGAACCCTGTGGCCTGGGAACATGACTGAAGTTTGATTCTGAAATTCTGTGTCCTGGGAACATGACTGAGGTTTGATGGTGGAACCCTGTGGCCTGGGAACATGACAGAGGTTTTATTGTGATAAATTGTGGCCTGGGAATATGACTGAGGTTTGATTGTGGAATTCTGTGGACTGGGAACATGACTGAGATTTGATTCTGGAACCCTGTGGCCTGGGAACATGACTGAGGCTTGATTCTGGAACCCTGTGGCCTGGGAACATGACTCAGGTTTGATTCTGGTACTCTCTGGCCTGAGAACATCACTGAGATTAGCTTCTGGAACCCTGTGGCCTGAGAACATGACTGAGGTTAAATTGTGGAACCTGTGGCCTGGGAACATGACATCCGTTTGACTCTGGAACCCTGTGGCCTGGGAACATGATATCGATTGGACTCTGGAAACCTGTGGCCTGGAACATGACTGAGGATTGAATCTCGAACACTGTGGCCTGGGAAAATGACTGAGGTTTGATCCTGGAACCATGTGGCCTGGAAATATGATTAAGGTTTGCTTCTGGAAACCTGTGGCCTAGGAACAAGACGGAGGTTTGAATCTGCAACCCTGTGGCCCGGGAACATGACTGAGGTTTGATTCTGGAACCCTGTGGCCTGGGAACATGACTGAGGTTTGGTTGTGGATACCTGTGGACTGGGAACATTACTGAGGTTTGATTCTGGAACCCTATGGCCTAGAAAAATGACTGAGGCTTGATTGTGGAACCCTGTCATCTGAGAACATGACTGAGGTTTGATTGTGGAACCCTCTGTCCTGGGAACATGACTGTGGTTTGATGATTGTACCCTGTGTCCTGGCAACATGACTGAGGTTTGTTTCTAAAACCTGCGGCCTGGGAACATGACTGAGGCTTCATTCTTGAACCCTGTGGCCTGGGAAAATGACTGAGGTTTGATTCTGGAACCCTGTAGCCTGGGAACTTGGCTGAGCTTTCATTCTGGACCCCTGTTGCCTGGGAACATGATTTAGGTTTGATTCGGGAACCCTGTGACCTGGGAACATTATGGAGGTTTGATTCTGGAATCCTGTGGCCTGGGAACATGACTGAGGTTGGATTGTGGAACCCTGTGCCCTAGGAATATGACTGAGGTTTGATTCTGGAAGCCTGTGGCCAGGGAACATGTCTGAGTCATGATTGTGGAAGCCTGTGGCCTGGGAAAATGACTGAGGTTTGATGGTGTTACCCTGTGGCCTGGCAATATGACTGAGGTTTGATTCTGGAACCCTGTGGCCTGGGAACATGACTGAGGTTTGATTCTGGAACGCTGTGGCCTGGCAACATGACATCAGTTGGATTCTGGAACCCTGTGGCCTGGGAACATGACTGAGGTTTGATTCTGGAACCCTGTGGCTTGGGAATATGACATCAGTTGGATTCTGGAACCCTGTGGTCTGGCAACATAACTGAGGTTTGATTCTGGAAACCTGTGGCCTGGGAACATGACTTAAGTTTGATTGTGGAACTCTGAGGCCTGGAACATGACTGAGGTTTGATTGTGGAACCCTGTGTCCTGGGAACATGACTGAGGTTTAATTCTAGAATACTCTGGCCTGGGAACATGACTAAGGTTTGATTGTGGAACCCTACGGCCTGTCAACATGACTCAGGTTTGATTCTGGACCCCTGTGGCCTGGGAACATGACTGAAGTTTGATTCTGGAAGCCTGTGCCATGGGAACATGTCTGAGGCTTGATTCCGGAACTCTGTGGCCTGGAAAAATGCCTGAGGTTTGATGATGGAACCCTGTGCCCTGGCAATATGACTGATGTTTGATTCTGGAACCCTCTTGCCTGGGAATATGACTGAGGCTTGATTCTGGAAACCTGTGGCCTGGGAACATGACTGAGGATTGAATCGAGAAACCTGTGGCCTGGGAAAATGACTGAGGATTGGTTCTGGAACCATGGGGCCTGGGAACATCACTGAGGTTTGATTGTGGAACCCTGTGTCTTGGGAACATGACATCAATTTGATTCTTGGACCCTGTGGCCTGGGAACATGACATCAGATGGATTCTGGAACCCTGTGGCCTGGGAATATGACTGAGGTTTGATTTTGGAAACCTGTGGCCTAGGAACAAGACTGAGGTTTCAATCTGGAACCCTGTGGCCTGGGAACATGACTGAGGGTTGATTGTGGAACCCTGTGTCCTGGCAGCATGACATCAGTTGGATTCTGGAACCCTGTGGCCTGGGAATATGACTTAGGTTTGATTCTGGAACCCTGTGGCCTGGCAACATGAGTGAGGTTTGATTCTTGAACTCTGTTGCCTGGGAAAGTGCCTGACGTTTGATTCTGGAATTCTGCAGCCTGGGAACATGACTGAGCTTTCATTCTGGAACCCTGTGGCCTGGGTACATGACTGAGGTTTGATTCTGGAACCCTGTGGCCTGGGAACATGACTGAGGTGTGATTGTAGAACACTGTGCCCTGGGAATATGACTGAAGTTTGATTCTGGAAGCCTGTGGCCTGGGATCATATCTGAGGTTTGATTCTGGAACCCTGTGGCCTTGTTAAATGACTGAGGTTTCATGGTGGAACCCTGTGGCCTGGCAATATGACTGAGGTGTGATTCTGGAAGCCTGTGGCCTGGGAATATGACTGAGGCTTGATTCTGGAAGCCTGTGGCCTGTGAACATGACTGAGGTTTGATTCTGGAACTCTGCAGCCTGGGAACATGACTGAGCTTTCATTCTGGAACCCTGTGGCCTGGGAACATGACTGAGGTTTGATTCTGGAACCCTGTGGCCTGGGAATATGACTGAGGTTTAATTGTGGAAACTTCTGGCCTGGGAACATGACTGAGGCTTGATTGTGGAACCCTGTGTCCTGGGAACATGACATCGGTTTGATTCTGTGACCATGTGGCCTGGGAACATGCCTGAAGTTTGATTGTGGAACCTTGTGGCCTGGGAACATGACTGAGGTTTGATTGTGGAACCCTTTTCCCTGGGAATATGACTGAAGTTTGATTCTGGAACCCTGTGGCCTGGGAACATGACTGAGGTTTGATTGTGGAACCCTCTGGCTTGGGAACATGACTGAGGCTTGATTCTGGAACCCTGTGGCCTGGGAACATGATATCAGTTGGATTCTGGAACCCTGTGGCCTGGGCACATGAGTGAAGGTTGATTCTGGAATCCTGTGGCCTCGGAATATGACTTACGTTTGATTGTGGAAACCTGTGGCCTGGGAACATGACATCGGTTGGCTTCTAGAACCCTGTGGCCTGGGAACATGACATCGGTTTGATTGTATAACCTTGTGGCCTGGGAACATGATATCGATTGGATTCTGGTAACCTTTGGCCTGGGAACATGACAATGGTTGGATTCTGGATCCCTGTGGCCTAGGAACATGACTGAGGTTTGATTGTGGACCCTCTGGCCTCGGAACATGACTGAGGCTTGATTGTGGACCCTGTGTCCTGGGAACATGACATCGGTTTGATTCTGTGACCCTGTTGCCTGGGAACATGACATCAGTTGGATTCTGGAACCCTCTCGCCTGGGAACATGACTGAGGGTTGATTCTGGAACCCTGTGGCCTGGGAACATGACTGAAGTTTGATTCTGAAATTCTGTGTCCTGGGAACATGACTGAGGTTTGATGGTGGAACCCTGTGGCCTGGGAACATGACAGAGGTTTTATTGTGATAAATTGTGGCCTGGGAATATGACTGAGGTTTGATTGTGGAATTCTGTGGACTGGGAACATGACTGAGATTTGATTCTGGAACCCTGTGGCCTGGGAACATGACTGAGGCTTGATTCTGGAACCCTGTGGCCTGGGAACATGACTCAGGTTTGATTCTGGTACTCTCTGGCCTGAGAACATCACTGAGATTAGCTTCTGGAACCCTGTGGCCTGGGAACATGACTGAGGTTAAATTGTGGAACCTGTGGCCTGGGAACATGACATCCGTTTGACTCTGGAACCCTGTGGCCTGGGAACATGATATCGATTGGACTCTGGAAACCTGTGGCCTGGAACATGACTGAGGATTGAATCTCGAACACTGTGGCCTGGGAAAATGACTGAGGTTTGATCCTGGAACCATGTGGCCTGGAAATATGATTAAGGTTTGCTTCTGGAAACCTGTGGCCTAGGAACAAGACGGAGGTTTGAATCTGCAACCCTGTGGCCCGGGAACATGACTGAGGTTTGATTCTGGAACCCTGTGGCCTGGGAACATGACTGAGGTTTGGTTGTGGATACCTGTGGACTGGGAACATTACTGAGGTTTGATTCTGGAACCCTATGGCCTAGAAAAATGACTGAGGCTTGATTGTGGAACCCTGTCATCTGAGAACATGACTGAGGTTTGATTGTGGAACCCTCTGTCCTGGGAACATGACTGTGGTTTGATGATTGTACCCTGTGTCCTGGCAACATGACTGAGGTTTGTTTCTAAAACCTGCGGCCTGGGAACATGACTGAGGCTTCATTCTTGAACCCTGTGGCCTGGGAAAATGACTGAGGTTTGATTCTGGAACCCTGTAGCCTGGGAACTTGGCTGAGCTTTCATTCTGGACCCCTGTTGCCTGGGAACATGATTTAGGTTTGATTCGGGAACCCTGTGACCTGGGAACATTATGGAGGTTTGATTCTGGAATCCTGTGGCCTGGGAACATGACTGAGGTTTGATTGTGGAACCCTGTGCCCTAGGAATATGACTGAGGTTTGACTCTGGAAGCCTGTGGCCAGGGAACATGTCTGAGGCATGATTGTGGAAGCCTGTGGCCTGGGAAAATGACTGAGGTTTGATGGTGTTACCCTGTGGCCTGGCAATATGACTGAGGTTTGATTCTGGAACCCTGTGGCCTGGGAACATGACTGAGGTTTGATTCTGGAACGCTGTGGCCTGGCAACATGACATCAGTTGGATTCTGGAACCCTGTGGCCTGGGAACATAACTTAAGTTTGATTGTGGAACTCTGACGCCTGGAACATGACTGAGGTTTGATTGTGGAACCCTGTGTCCTGGGAACATGACTGAGGTTTAATTCTAGAACACTCTGGCCTGGGAACATGACTAAGGATTGATTGTGGAACCCTACGGCCTGTCAACATGACTCAGGTTTGATTCTGGACCCCTGTGGCCTGGGAACATGACTAAAGTTTGATTCTGGAAGCCTGTGCCATGGGAACATGTCTGAGGCTTGATTCCGGAACTCTGTGGCCTGGAAAAATGCCTGAGGTTTGATGATGGAACCCTGTGCCCTGGCAATATGACTGATGATTGATTCTGGAACCCTCTTGCCTGGGAATATGACTGAGGCTTGATTCTGGAAACCTGTGGCCTGGGAACATGACTGAGGATTGAATCGAGAAACCTGTGGCCTGGGAAAATGACTGAGGATTGGTTCTGGAACCATGGGGCCTGGGAACATGACTGAGGTTTGATTGTGGAACCCTGTGGCCTAGGAATATGACTGAGGTTTAATTCTGGAAGCCTGTGGCCAGGGAACATGTCTGAGGCATGATTGTGGAAGCCTGTGGCCTGGGAAAATGACTGAGGTTTGATGGTGTTACCCTGTGGCCTGGCAATATGACTGAGGTTTGATTCTGGAACCCTGTGGCCTGGGAACATGACTGAGGTTTGATTCTGGAACGCTGTGGCTTGGCAACATGACATCAGTTGGATTCTGGAACCCTGTGGCCTGGGAACATGACTGAGGATTGGTTCTGGAACAATGGGGCCTGGGAACATCACTGAGGTTTGATTGTGGAACCCTGTGTCTTGGGAACATGACATCAATTTGATTCTTGGACCCTGTGGCCTGGGAACATGACATCAGATGGATTCTGGAACCCTGTGGCCTGGGAATATGACTGAGGTTTGATTTTGGAAACCTGTGGCCTAGGAACAAGACTGAGGTTTCAATCTGGAACCCTGTGGCCTGGGAACATGACTGAGGGTTGATTGTGGAACACTGTGTCCTGGCAGCATGACATCAGTTGGATTCTGGAACCCTGTGGCCTGGGAATATGACTTAGGTTTGATTCTGGAACCCTGTGGCCTGGCAACATGAGTGAGGTTTGATTCTTGAACTCTGTTGCCTGGGAAAGTGCCTGACGTTTGATTCTGGAATTCTGCAGCCTGGGAACATGACTGAGCTTTCATTCTGGAACCCTGTGGCCTGGGTACATGACTGAGGTTTGATTCTGGAACCCTGTGGCCTGGGAACATGACTGAGGTGTGATTGTAGAACACTGTGCCCTGGGAATATGACTGAAGTTTGATTCTGGAAGCCTGTGGCCTGGGATCATATCTGAGGTTTGATTCTGGAACCCTGTGGCCTTGTTAAATGACTGAGGTTTCATGGTGGAACCCTGTGGCCTGGCAATATGACTGAGGTGTGATTCTGGTAGCCTGTGGCCTGGGAATATGACTGAGGCTTGATTCTGGAAGCCTGTGGCCTGTGAACATGACTGAGGTTTGATTCTGGAACTCTGCAGCCTGGGAACATGACTGAGCTTTCATTCTGGAAGCCTGTGGCCTGGGAACATGACTGAGGTTTGATTCTGGAACCTTGTGGCCTGGTAACATGTAATCAGAAGGATTCTGGAATCCTATGGCCTGGGAAGATGACTGAGCGTTGATTCTGGAACCCTGTGCCCTGGGAACATGACTGAGGTTTGATTGTGGAACCCTCTGGCTTGGGAACATGACTGAGGCTTGATTCTGTAACCCTGTGGCCTGGGAACATGATATCAGTTGGATTCTGGAACCCTTTGGCCTGGGCACATGAGTGAAGGTTGATTCTGGAATCCTGTGGCCTCGGAATATGACTTACATTTGATTGTGGATACCTGTGGCCTGGGAACATGACATCGGTTGGCTTCTAGAACCCTGTGGCCTAGGAACATGACATCGGTTTGATTGTATAACCTTGTGGCCTGGGAACATGATATCGATTGGATTCTGGTAACCTTTGGCCTGGGAACATGACAACGGTTGGATTCTGGATCCCTGTGGCCTAGGAACATGACTGAGGTTTGATTGTGGACCCTCTGGCCTCGGAACATGACTGAGGCTTGATTGTGGACCCTGTGTCCTGGGAACATGACATCGGTTTGATTCTGTGACCCTGTGGCCTGGGAATATGACATCAGTTGGATTCTGGAACCCTCTCGCCTGGGAACATGACTGAGGGTTGATTCTGAAATTCTGTGTCCTGGGAACATGACTGAGGTTTGATGGTGGAACCCTGTGGCCTGGGAACATGCCAGAGGTTTTATTGTGATAAATTGTGGCCTGGGAATATGACTGAGGTTTGATTGTGGAATTCTGTGGACTGGGAACATGACTGAGATTTGATTCTGGAACCCTGTGGCCTGGGAACATGACTGAGGCTTGATTCTGGAACCCTGTGGCCTGGGAACATGACTCAGGTTTGATTCTGGTACTCTCTGGCCTGAGAACATCACTGAGATTAGCTTCTGGAACCCTGTGGCCTGGGAACATGGCTGAGGTTAAATTGTGGAACCTGTGGCCTGGGAACATGACATCCGTTTGACTCTGGAACCCTGTGGCCTGGGAACATGATATCGATTGGACTCTGGAAACCTGTGGCCTGGAACATGACTGAGGATTGAATCTCGAACATTGTGGCCTGGGAAAATGACTGAGGTTTGATTCTGGAACCATGTGGCCTGGAAATATGATTAAGGTTTGCTTCTGGAAACCTATGGCCTAGGAACAAGACGGAGGTTTGAATCTGCAACCCTGTGGCCTGGGAACATGACTGAGGTTTGAATGTGGAACCCTGTGCCCTAGGAATATGACTGAAGTTTGATTCTGGAAGCCTGTGGCCTGGGAACATGTCTGAGGCATGATTTTGGAACCCTGTGGCCTTGGGAACATGATATCAGTTGGATTCTGGGACCCTGTGAACTGGGAACATGACTGAGGTTTGATTCTGGAACCCTGTGGCCTTGGAACATGACATCAGTTGGATTCTGGAACCCTGTGGTCTGGGAACATGACTGAGGTTTGCTTCTGGAACCCTGTGGCTTAGGAATATGACATCAGTTGGATTCTGGAACCCTGTGGTCTGGCAACATAACTGAGAGTTGATTCTGTAACCCTGTGGCCTGGGAACATGCCTTACGTTTGATTGTGGAACCCTGTGGCCCGGGAACATGACTGAGGTTTGATTCTGGAACCCTGTGGCCTGGGAACATGACTGAGGTTTGGTTGTGGATACCTGTGGACTGCGAACATTACTGAGGTTTGATTCTGGAACCCTATGGCCTAGAAAAATGACTGAGGCTTGATTGTGGAACCCTGTCATCTGAGAACATGACTGAGGTTTGATTCTGGAACCCTGTGGCCTTGGAACATGACATCAGTTGGATTCTGGAACCCTGTGGTCTGGGAACATGACTGACGGGAGATTGTGGAACCCTGTGGCTTAGGAATATGACATCAGTTGGATTCTGGAACCCTGTGGTCTGGCAACATAACTGAGGGTTGATTCTGTAACCCTGTGGCCTGGGAACATGCCTTACGTTTGATTGTGGAACCCTGTGGCCCGGGAACATGACTGAGGTTTGATTCTGGAACCCTATGGCCTAGAAAAATGACTGAGGCTTGATTGTGGAACCCTGTCATCTGAGAACATGACTGAGGTTTGATTGTGGAACCCTCTGTCCTGGGAACATGACTGAGGTTTGATGATTGTACCCTGTGTCCTGGCAACATGACTGAGGTTTGTTTCTAAAACCTGCGGGCTGGGAATATGACTGAGGCTTCATTCTTGAACCCTGTGGCCTGGGAAAATGACTGAGGTTTGATTCTAGAACCCTGTAGCCTGGGAACTTGGCTGAGCTTTCATTTTGGACCCCTGTTGCCTGCGAACATGATTTAGGTTTGATTCGGGAACCCTGTGACCTGGGAACATTATGGAGGTTTGATTCTGGAATCCTGTGGCCTGGGAACATGACTGAGGTTGGATTGTGGAACCCTGTGGCCTAGGAATATGACTGAGGTTTGATTCTGGAAGCCTGTGGCCAGGGAACATGTCTGAGGCATGATTGTGGAAGCCTGTGGCCTGGGAAAATGACTGAGGTTTGATGGTGTTACCCTGTGGCCTGGCAATATGACTGAGGTTTGATTCTGGAACCCTGTGGCCTGGGAACATGACTGAGGTTTGATTCTGGAACGCTGTGGCCTGGCAACATGACATCAGTTGGATTCTGGAACCCTGTGGCCTGGGAACATGACTGAGGTTTGATTCTGGAACCCTGTGGCTTGGGAATATGACATCAGTTGGATTCTGGAACCCAGTGGCCTGGCAATATGACTGAGGTTTGATTCTGGAACCCTGTGGCCTGGGAACATGACTGAAGTTTGATTCTGGAACCCTGTGCCCTGGGAGCATGACTGAGGTTTGATTGTGATAACTTCTGGCTTGGGAACATGACTTAGGTTTCATTGTGGAACTTTGTGGACTGGGAACATGACTGAGGTTTGTCTCTGGAACCCTGTGGACTGGGAACATGACTGAGGTTTGTTTCTGGAATCCTGTGGCCTGGGAACATGACTGAGGTTTGATTCTGAAATCCTGTGTCCTGGGAACATGACTGAGGTTTCATTGTGGAAACCTCTGGCCTGGGAACTTGACTGAGGCTTTACTGTGGAACCCTGTGTCCTGGGAACATGACATCGGTTTGATTCTGGGACCCTGTGGCCTGGGAACATGACTGAAGTTTGATTCTGGAACCTTGTGGCCTTGGAAAATAACTGAGGTTTGATGGTGGAACCCTGTGGCCTGGTGATATGTTGAGGTTGGATTCTGGAAGCCTGTGACCTGGGAACATGACTGAGGTTTGATTGTGGAACCCTGTCATCTGGGAAAGTGATTGGGGTTTGATTCTGGAACCCTGTAGCCTGGAAACATGACTGAGGTTTGATTCTGGAATTGTCTTGCCTGGGAACATGCCTGAAGTTTGATTCTGGAACACTTTGGCCTGGGAACATGACTGAGGTTTGATTGTGGAACCCTCTGGCTTGGGAACATGACTGAGGCTTGATTCTGGAACCCTGTGGCCTGGGAACATGATATCAGTTGGATTCTGGAACCCTGTGGCCTGGGCACATGAGTGAAGGTTGATTCTGGAATCCTGTGGCCTCGGAATATGACTTACATTTGATTGTGGAAACCTGTGGCCTGGGAACATGACTGAGGATTGATTCTGGAACCCTGTGGCCTGGGAACATGACTGAGGTTTGATTGTAGAAGCATGTGGCCTGGGAACATTACTGAGCTTTTATTCTGGAACCCTCTGCCCTGGGAATATGACTGAGGCTTGATTGTGGAAACCTGTCATCTGGGAACAAGACTGAGGTTTGACTGTGGATCCCTCTGGCCTGGGAACATGAATGAGGTTTGATGGTGGAAACCTCTGGCCTGGGAACATGACTGAGGCTTGATTTTGGTACCCTGTGGCCTGGGAACCTGACTGAGGTTTGATTCTGGACCGCTGTGGCCTAGGAACAAGACTGAGGTTTGAATCTGGAACCCTGTGGCCTGGGAACATGACTGAGGGTTGATTGTGGAACCCTGTGTCCTGGGAACATGACATCGGTTTGATTCTGGGACACTGTGGCCTGGGAATATGACTGAGGTTTAATTGTGGAACCCTGTGGCCTGGGAATATGACTGAGGTTTGATTCCGGAATCCTGTGTCCCTTGAACATGACTGAGGTTGGATTCTGGAAGCCTGTGGCCTGGGAACATGACTGAGGCTTGATTCTGGAACCCTGTGGCCTGGGAACATGACTGAGGTTTGATTCTGGAACCCTTTGGCCTGGGAACATGACTGAGGTTTGACACTCGAACCATGTGGCCTGGAAATATGATTGTCGTTAGATTCTGGAAATCTATGGCCTAGGAACAAGACTAAAGTTTGAATCTGGAACACTGTGGCCTGGGAACATGACTGACGGGTGATTGTGGAACCCTGTGTCCTGGGAACATGTCATCAGTTTGTGTCTGGGACCCTGTGGCCTGGGAATATGACTGAGGTTTGATTCGGGAACCCTGTGGCCTTTAAACATGACATCATTTGGATTCTGGAACCCTGTGTCCTGGGAACGTGACTGAGGTTTGATTTTGGAACCCTGTGGCCTGGGAACATGACTGAGGTTTGATTGTGATAACTTATGACCTGGGAACATGACTGAGGTTTGATTGTGGAACTCTGTGGACTGGGATCATGACTGAGGTTTCTTTCTGGAACCCTGTGGCCTGGGAACATGACTGAGGCTTTATTCTGGAACCCTGTGGCCTGGGAACTTGACTGAGGTTTGATTCTGTAAACCTGGAGCCTGGGAACATGACTGAGCTTTCATTCTGTAACCCTGTGTCTTGGAAACATGACTGAAGTTTGATTCTGGAAACCTGTGACCTGGGAACTTTATTGAGGTTTGATTCTAGAAACCTGTGTCCTGGGAACATGACTGACGTTTTATTGTGAAAAATTGTGGCCTGGGAATATGACTGAGTTGTGATTGTGGAATTCTGTGGACTGGGAAAATGACTGATATTTGATTCTGGAACGCTGTGGCCTGGGAACATGACTGAGGATTTATTCTGGAACCCTGTGGCCTGGGAACATGACTCAGGTTTGATTCTTGAACCCTGAGGACTGGGAACATGACTGAGGTATGATTGTGGAAACATGTATCCTGGGAACATGACTGAGATTTGATTCTGGAACCCTGTGGCCTGGGAACTTGACTGAGGCTTGATTCTGGAACCCTGTGGCCTGGGAACATGACTCAGGTTTGATTCTGGTACTCTCTGGCCTGAGAACATCACTGAGATTAGCTTCTGGAACCCTGTGGCCTGGGAACATGACTGAGGTTAAATTGTGGAACCTGTGGCCTGGGAACATGACATCCGTTTGACTCTGGAACCCTGTGGCCTGGGAACATGATATCGATTGGACTCTGGAAACCTGTGGCCTGGAACATGACTGAGGATTGAATCTCGAACATTGTGGCCTGGGAAAATGACTGAGGTTTGATTCTGGAACCATGTGGCCTGGAAATATGATTAAGGTTTGCTTCTGGAAACCTGTGGCCTAGGAACAAGACGGAGGTTTGAATCTGCAACCCTGTGGCCTGGGAACATGACTGAGGTTTGAATGTGGAACCCTGTGCCCTAGGAATATGACTGAAGTTTGATTCTGGAAGCCTGTGGCCTGGGAACATGTCTGAGGCATGATTCTGGAACCCTGTGGCCTTGGGAACATGATATCAGTTGGATTCTGGGACCCTGTGGCCTGGGAACATGACTGAGGTTTGATTCTGGAACCCTGTGGCCTTGGAACATGACATCAGTTGGATTCTGGAACCCTGTGGTCTGGGAACATGACTGAGGTTTGCTTCTGGAACCCTGTGGCTTAGGAATATGACATCAGTTGGATTCTGGAACCCTGTGGTCTGGCAACATAACTGAGGGTTGATTCTGTAAACCTGTGGCCTGGGAACATGCCTTACGTTTGATTGTGGAACCCTGTGGCCCGGGAACATGACTGAGGTTTGATTCTGGAACCCTGTGGCCTGGGAACATGACTGAGGTTTGGTTGTGGATACCTGTGGACTGGGAACATTACTGAGGTTTGATTCTGGAACCCTATGGCCTAGAAAAATGACTGAGGCTTGATTGTGGAACCCTGTCATCTGAGAACATGACTGAGGTTTGATTCTGGAACCCTGTGGCCTTGGAACATGACATCAGTTGGATTCTGGAACCCTGTGGTCTGGGAACATGACTGACGGGAGATTGTGGAACCCTGTGGCTTAGGAATATGACATCAGTTGGATTCTGGAACCCTGTGGTCTGGCAACATAACTGAGGGTTGATTCTGTAACCCTGTGGCCTGGGAACCTGCCTTACGTTTGATTGTGGAACCCTGTGGCCCGGGAACATGACTGAGGTTTGATTCTGGAACCCTATGGCCTAGAAAAATGACTGAGGCTTGATTGTGGAACCCTGTCATCTGAGAACATGACTGAGGTTTGATTGTGGAACCCTCTGTCCTGGGAACATGACTGTAGTTTGATGATTGTACCCTGTGTCCTGGCAACATGACTGAGGTTTGTTTCTAAAACCTGCGGGCTGGGAACATGACTGAGGCTTCATTCTTGAACCCTGTGGCCTGGGAAAATGACTGAGGTTTGATTCTAGAACCCTGTAGCCTGGGAACTTGGCTGAGCTTTCATTCTGGACCCCTGTTGCCTGGGAACATGATTTAGGTTTGATTCGGGAACCCTGTGACCTGGGAACATTATGGAGGTTTGATTCTGGAATCCTGTGGCCTGGGAACATGACTGAGGTTTGATTGTGGAACCCTGTGCCTTTGGAATATGACTGAGGTTTGATTCTGGAAGCCTGTGGCCAGGGAACATGTCTGAGGCATGATTGTGGAAGCCTGTGGCCTGGGAAAATGACTGAGGTTTGATGGTGTTACCCTGTGGCCTGGCAATATGACTGAGGTTTGATTCTGGAACCCTGTGGCCTGGGAACATGACTGAGGTTTGATTCTGGAACGCTGTGGCCTGGCAACATGACATCAGTTGGATTCTGGAACCCTGTGGCCTGGGAACATTATGGAGGTTCGATTCTGGAATCCTGTGACCTGGGAACATTATTGAGGTTTGATGGTGGAACCCTGTGTCCTGGGAACATGACTGAGGTTTCATTGTGAAACACTCTCTCCTGGGAGCATGACTGAGGTTTGATACTGGAACCCTTCGGACTAGGAACATGACTGAGGTTTGATTGTGGAAACCTGTGGCCTGGCAACATGACTGAGGTTTGATTCTTGTACTCTCTGGCCTGAGAACATGACTGAGGTTAGCTTCTGAACCCTGTGGCCTCGGAACATGACATCGGTTTGATTCTGTGACCCTGTAGCCTGGGAACATGACTTACGTTTGATTGTGGAACCCTGAGGTCTGGGAACCTGACTGAGGTTTGATTCTGGAACCCTGTGGCCTGGGAACATGACTGAGGTTTGATTCTGGAACCCTGTGTCCTGGGAACATGACTGAGGTTTCATTGTGAAACACTCTGGCCTGGGAACATACGTGAGGTTTGATGGTGGAACTCTGTTTCCTGGCAACATGACTGAGGTTTGACTGTGGAACTCTCTGGCCTAGGAACATGACTGTGCCTTGGTTCCTGTACCCTGTTGTTAGGAACCTGACTGAGGTTTGATTCTGGAAGCCTGTGGCCTGGGAAGATATCTGAGGTTTGATTCTGGAACCCTGTGGCTTTGGAAAATGACTGAGGTTTCATGGTTGAACCCTGTGGCCTGGCAATATGACTGAGGTTTGATTCTGGAAGCCTGTGGCCTGGGAACATGACTGAGGTTTGATTGTGGAACCCTCTGGCTTGGGAACATGACTGAGGCTTGATTCTGGAACCCTGTGGCCTGGGAACATGATATCAGTTGGATTCTGGAACCCTGTCGCCTGGGAACATGACTGAGGGTTGATTCTGGAACCCTGTCACCTGGGAACATGACATCGGTTTGATTCTGTAACCCTGTGGCCTGGGAACATGATATCGGTTGGATTCTGGAAACCTGTGGGCTGGAAACATGACAACGGTTGGATTCTGGAACCCAGGGGCCTGAGAATATGACTTAGGTTTGATTCTGGAACCCTGTGTCCTGGGAACAAGACTGAGGTTTGATTGTGGAACCCTATGGCCTGGGAACCTGACTGAAGTTTGATTCTGGAACCTTGTGGCCTGGTAACATGTCATCAGAAGGATTCTGGAATCCTATGGCCTGGGAAGATGACTGAGCGTTGATTCTGGAACCCTGTGCCCTGGGCACATGACTGAGGTTTGATTGTGGAACCCTTTTCCCTGGGAATATGACTGAAGTTTGATTCTGGAACCCTGTGGCCTGGGAACATGACTGAGGTTTGATTCTGGAACCCTGTGGCCTGGGAACATGACTGAGGTTTGATTGTGGAAGCATGTGGCCTGGGAACATTACTGAGGTTTTATTCTGGAACCCTCTGCCCTGGGAATATGACTGAGGCTTGATTGTGGAAACCTGTCATCTGGGAACAAGACTGAGGTTTGACTGTGGATCCCTCTGGCCTGGGAACATGAATGAGGTTTGATGGTGGAAACCTCTGGCCTGGGAACATAACTGAGGCTTGATTTTGGTACCCTGTGGCCTGGGAACCTGACTGAGGTTTGATTCTGGACCGCTGTGGCCTAGGAACAAGACTGAGGTTTGAATCTGGAACCCTGTGGCCTTGTTAAATGACTGAGGTTTCATGGTGGAACCCTGTGGCCTGGCAATATGACTGAGGTGTGATTCTGGAAGCCTGTGGCCTGGGAATATGACTGAGGCTTGATTCTGGAAGCCTGTGGCCTGTGAACATGACTGAGGTTTGATTCTGGAACTCTGCAGCCTGGGAACATGACTGAGCTTTCATTCTGGAACCCTGTGGTCTGGGAACATGACTGAGGTTTGCTTCTGGAACCCTGTGGCTTAGGAATATGACATCAGTTGGATTCTGGAACCCTGTGGTCTGGCAACATAACTGAGGGTTGATTCTGTAACCCTGTGGCCTGGGAACATGCCTTACGTTTGATTGTGGAACCCTGTGGCCCGGGAACATGACTGAGGTTTGATTCTGGAACCCTATGGCCTAGAAAAATGACTGAGGCTTGATTGTGGAACCCTGTCATCTGAGAACATGACTGAGGTTTGATTGTGGAACCCTCTGTCCTGGGAACATGACTGAGGTTTGATGATTGTACCCTGTGTCCTGGCAACATGACTGAGGTTTGTTTCTAAAACCTGCGGGCTGGGAATATGACTGAGGCTTCATTCTTGAACCCTGTGGCCTGGGAAAATGACTGAGGTTTGATTCTAGAACCCTGTAGCCTGGGAACTTGGCTGAGCTTTCATTTTGGACCCCTGTTGCCTGCGAACATGATTTAGGTTTGATTCGGGAACCCTGTGACCTGGGAACATTATGGAGGTTTGATTCTGGAATCCTGTGGCCTGGGAACATGACTGAGGTTGGATTGTGGAACCCTGTGGCCTAGGAATATGACTGAGGTTTGATTCTGGAAGCCTGTGGCCAGGGAACATGTCTGAGGCATGATTGTGGAAGCCTGTGGCCTGGGAAAATGACTGAGGTTTGATGGTGTTACCCTGTGGCCTGGCAATATGACTGAGGTTTGATTCTGGAACCCTGTGGCCTGGGAACATGACTGAGGTTTGATTCTGGAACGCTGTGGCCTGGCAACATGACATCAGTTGGATTCTGGAACCCTGTGGCCTGGGAACATGACTGAGGTTTGATTCTGGAACCCTGTGGCTTGGGAATATGACATCAGTTGGATTCTGGAACCCAGTGGCCTGGCAATATGACTGAGGTTTGATTCTGGAACCCTGTGGCCTGGGAACATGACTGAAGTTTGATTCTGGAACCCTGTGCCCTGGGAGCATGACTGAGGTTTGATTGTGATAACTTCTGGCTTGGGAACATGACTTAGGTTTCATTGTGGAACTTTGTGGACTGGGAACATGACTGAGGTTTGTCTCTGGAACCCTGTGGACTGGGAACATGACTGAGGTTTGTTTCTGGAATCCTGTGGCCTGGGAACATGACTGAGGTTTGATTCTGAAATCCTGTGTCCTGGGAACATGACTGAGGTTTCATTGTGGAAACCTCTGGCCTGGGAACTTGACTGAGGCTTTACTGTGGAACCCTGTGTCCTGGGAACATGACATCGGTTTGATTCTGGGACCCTGTGGCCTGGGAACATGACTGAAGTTTGATTCTGGAACCTTGTGGCCTTGGAAAATAACTGAGGTTTGATGGTGGAACCCTGTGGCCTGGTGATATGTTGAGGTTGGATTCTGGAAGCCTGTGACCTGGGAACATGACTGAGGTTTGATTGTGGAACCCTGTCATCTGGGAAAGTGATTGGGGTTTGATTCTGGAACCCTGTAGCCTGGAAACATGACTGAGGTTTGATTCTGGAATTGTCTTGCCTGGGAACATGCCTGAAGTTTGATTCTGGAACACTTTGGCCTGGGAACATGACTGAGGTTTGATTGTGGAACCCTCTGGCTTGGGAACATGACTGAGGCTTGATTCTGGAACCCTGTGGCCTGGGAACATGATATCAGTTGGATTCTGGAACCCTGTGGCCTGGGCACATGAGTGAAGGTTGATTCTGGAATCCTGTGGCCTCGGAATATGACTTACATTTGATTGTGGAAACCTGTGGCCTGGGAACATGACTGAGGATTGATTCTGGAACCCTGTGGCCTGGGAACATGACTGAGGTTTGATTGTAGAAGCATGTGGCCTGGGAACATTACTGAGGTTTTATTCTGGAACCCTCTGCCCTGGGAATATGACTGAGGCTTGATTGTGGAAACCTGTCATCTGGGAACAAGACTGAGGTTTGACTGTGGATCCCTCTGGCCTGGGAACATGAATGAGGTTTGATGGTGGAAACCTCTGGCCTGGGAACATGACTGAGGCTTGATTTTGGTACCCTGTGGCCTGGGAACCTGACTGAGGTTTGATTCTGGACCGCTGTGGCCTAGGAACAAGACTGAGGTTTGAATCTGGAACCCTGTGGCCTGGGAACATGACTGAGGGTTGATTGTGGAACCCTGTGTCCTGGGAACATGACATCGGTTTGATTCTGGGACACTGTGGCCTGGGAATATGACTGAGGTTTAATTGTGGAACCCTGTGGCCTGGGAATATGACTGAGGTTTGATTCCGGAATCCTGTGTCCCTTGAACATGACTGAGGTTGGATTCTGGAAGCCTGTGGCCTGGGAACATGACTGAGGCTTGATTCTGGAACCCTGTGGCCTGGGAACATGACTGAGGTTTGATTCTGGAACCCTTTGGCCTGGGAACATGACTGAGGTTTGACACTCGAACCATGTGGCCTGGAAATATGATTGTCGTTAGATTCTGGAAATCTATGGCCTAGGAACAAGACTAAAGTTTGAATCTGGAACACTGTGGCCTGGGAACATGACTGACGGGTGATTGTGGAACCCTGTGTCCTGGGAACATGTCATCAGTTTGTGTCTGGGACCCTGTGGCCTGGGAATATGACTGAGGTTTGATTCGGGAACCCTGTGGCCTTTAAACATGACATCATTTGGATTCTGGAACCCTGTGTCCTGGGAACGTGACTGAGGTTTGATTTTGGAACCCTGTGGCCTGGGAACATGACTGAGGTTTGATTGTGATAACTTATGACCTGGGAACATGACTGAGGTTTGATTGTGGAACTCTGTGGACTGGGATCATGACTGAGGTTTCTTTCTGGAACCCTGTGGCCTGGGAACATGACTGAGGCTTTATTCTGGAACCCTGTGGCCTGGGAACTTGACTGAGGTTTGATTCTGTAAACCTGGAGCCTGGGAACATGACTGAGCTTTCATTCTGTAACCCTGTGTCTTGGAAACATGACTGAAGTTTGATTCTGGAAACCTGTGACCTGGGAACTTTATTGAGGTTTGATTCTAGAAACCTGTGTCCTGGGAACATGACTGACGTTTTATTGTGAAAAATTGTGGCCTGGGAATATGACTGAGTTGTGATTGTGGAATTCTGTGGACTGGGAAAATGACTGATATTTGATTCTGGAACGCTGTGGCCTGGGAACATGACTGAGGATTTATTCTGGAACCCTGTGGCCTGGGAACATGACTCAGGTTTGATTCTTGAACCCTGAGGACTGGGAACATGACTGAGGTATGATTGTGGAAACATGTATCCTGGGAACATGACTGAGATTTGATTCTGGAACCCTGTGGCCTGGGAACTTGACTGAGGCTTGATTCTGGAACCCTGTGGCCTGGGAACATGACTCAGGTTTGATTCTGGTACTCTCTGGCCTGAGAACATCACTGAGATTAGCTTCTGGAACCCTGTGGCCTGGGAACATGACTGAGGTTAAATTGTGGAACCTGTGGCCTGGGAACATGACATCCGTTTGACTCTGGAACCCTGTGGCCTGGGAACATGATATCGATTGGACTCTGGAAACCTGTGGCCTGGAACATGACTGAGGATTGAATCTCGAACATTGTGGCCTGGGAAAATGACTGAGGTTTGATTCTGGAACCATGTGGCCTGGAAATATGATTAAGGTTTGCTTCTGGAAACCTGTGGCCTAGGAACAAGACGGAGGTTTGAATCTGCAACCCTGTGGCCTGGGAACATGACTGAGGTTTGAATGTGGAACCCTGTGCCCTAGGAATATGACTGAAGTTTGATTCTGGAAGCCTGTGGCCTGGGAACATGTCTGAGGCATGATTCTGGAACCCTGTGGCCTTGGGAACATGATATCAGTTGGATTCTGGGACCCTGTGGCCTGGGAACATGACTGAGGTTTGATTCTGGAACCCTGTGGCCTTGGAACATGACATCAGTTGGATTCTGGAACCCTGTGGTCTGGGAACATGACTGAGGTTTGCTTCTGGAACCCTGTGGCTTAGGAATATGACATCAGTTGGATTCTGGAACCCTGTGGTCTGGCAACATAACTGAGGGTTGATTCTGTAAACCTGTGGCCTGGGAACATGCCTTACGTTTGATTGTGGAACCCTGTGGCCCGGGAACATGACTGAGGTTTGATTCTGGAACCCTGTGGCCTGGGAACATGACTGAGGTTTGGTTGTGGATACCTGTGGACTGGGAACATTACTGAGGTTTGATTCTGGAACCCTATGGCCTAGAAAAATGACTGAGGCTTGATTGTGGAACCCTGTCATCTGAGAACATGACTGAGGTTTGATTCTGGAACCCTGTGGCCTTGGAACATGACATCAGTTGGATTCTGGAACCCTGTGGTCTGGGAACATGACTGACGGGAGATTGTGGAACCCTGTGGCTTAGGAATATGACATCAGTTGGATTCTGGAACCCTGTGGTCTGGCAACATAACTGAGGGTTGATTCTGTAACCCTGTGGCCTGGGAACCTGCCTTACGTTTGATTGTGGAACCCTGTGGCCCGGGAACATGACTGAGGTTTGATTCTGGAACCCTATGGCCTAGAAAAATGACTGAGGCTTGATTGTGGAACCCTGTCATCTGAGAACATGACTGAGGTTTGATTGTGGAACCCTCTGTCCTGGGAACATGACTGTAGTTTGATGATTGTACCCTGTGTCCTGGCAACATGACTGAGGTTTGTTTCTAAAACCTGCGGGCTGGGAACATGACTGAGGCTTCATTCTTGAACCCTGTGGCCTGGGAAAATGACTGAGGTTTGATTCTAGAACCCTGTAGCCTGGGAACTTGGCTGAGCTTTCATTCTGGACCCCTGTTGCCTGGGAACATGATTTAGGTTTGATTCGGGAACCCTGTGACCTGGGAACATTATGGAGGTTTGATTCTGGAATCCTGTGGCCTGGGAACATGACTGAGGTTTGATTGTGGAACCCTGTGCCTTTGGAATATGACTGAGGTTTGATTCTGGAAGCCTGTGGCCAGGGAACATGTCTGAGGCATGATTGTGGAAGCCTGTGGCCTGGGAAAATGACTGAGGTTTGATGGTGTTACCCTGTGGCCTGGCAATATGACTGAGGTTTGATTCTGGAACCCTGTGGCCTGGGAACATGACTGAGGTTTGATTCTGGAACGCTGTGGCCTGGCAACATGACATCAGTTGGATTCTGGAACCCTGTGGCCTGGGAACATTATGGAGGTTCGATTCTGGAATCCTGTGACCTGGGAACATTATTGAGGTTTGATGGTGGAACCCTGTGTCCTGGGAACATGACTGAGGTTTCATTGTGAAACACTCTCTCCTGGGAGCATGACTGAGGTTTGATACTGGAACCCTTCGGACTAGGAACATGACTGAGGTTTGATTGTGGAAACCTGTGGCCTGGCAACATGACTGAGGTTTGATTCTTGTACTCTCTGGCCTGAGAACATGACTGAGGTTAGCTTCTGAACCCTGTGGCCTCGGAACATGACATCGGTTTGATTCTGTGACCCTGTAGCCTGGGAACATGACTTACGTTTGATTGTGGAACCCTGAGGTCTGGGAACCTGACTGAGGTTTGATTCTGGAACCCTGTGGCCTGGGAACATGACTGAGGTTTGATTCTGGAACCCTGTGTCCTGGGAACATGACTGAGGTTTCATTGTGAAACACTCTGGCCTGGGAACATACGTGAGGTTTGATGGTGGAACTCTGTTTCCTGGCAACATGACTGAGGTTTGACTGTGGAACTCTCTGGCCTAGGAACATGACTGTGCCTTGGTTCCTGTACCCTGTTGTTAGGAACCTGACTGAGGTTTGATTCTGGAAGCCTGTGGCCTGGGAAGATATCTGAGGTTTGATTCTGGAACCCTGTGGCTTTGGAAAATGACTGAGGTTTCATGGTTGAACCCTGTGGCCTGGCAATATGACTGAGGTTTGATTCTGGAAGCCTGTGGCCTGGGAACATGACTGAGGTTTGATTGTGGAACCCTCTGGCTTGGGAACATGACTGAGGCTTGATTCTGGAACCCTGTGGCCTGGGAACATGATATCAGTTGGATTCTGGAACCCTGTCGCCTGGGAACATGACTGAGGGTTGATTCTGGAACCCTGTCACCTGGGAACATGACATCGGTTTGATTCTGTAACCCTGTGGCCTGGGAACATGATATCGGTTGGATTCTGGAAACCTGTGGGCTGGAAACATGACAACGGTTGGATTCTGGAACCCAGGGGCCTGAGAATATGACTTAGGTTTGATTCTGGAACCCTGTGTCCTGGGAACAAGACTGAGGTTTGATTGTGGAACCCTATGGCCTGGGAACCTGACTGAAGTTTGATTCTGGAACCTTGTGGCCTGGTAACATGTCATCAGAAGGATTCTGGAATCCTATGGCCTGGGAAGATGACTGAGCGTTGATTCTGGAACCCTGTGCCCTGGGCACATGACTGAGGTTTGATTGTGGAACCCTTTTCCCTGGGAATATGACTGAAGTTTGATTCTGGAACCCTGTGGCCTGGGAACATGACTGAGGTTTGATTCTGGAACCCTGTGGCCTGGGAACATGACTGAGGTTTGATTGTGGAAGCATGTGGCCTGGGAACATTACTGAGGTTTTATTCTGGAACCCTCTGCCCTGGGAATATGACTGAGGCTTGATTGTGGAAACCTGTCATCTGGGAACAAGACTGAGGTTTGACTGTGGATCCCTCTGGCCTGGGAACATGAATGAGGTTTGATGGTGGAAACCTCTGGCCTGGGAACATAACTGAGGCTTGATTTTGGTACCCTGTGGCCTGGGAACCTGACTGAGGTTTGATTCTGGACCGCTGTGGCCTAGGAACAAGACTGAGGTTTGAATCTGGAACCCTGTGGCCTTGTTAAATGACTGAGGTTTCATGGTGGAACCCTGTGGCCTGGCAATATGACTGAGGTGTGATTCTGGAAGCCTGTGGCCTGGGAATATGACTGAGGCTTGATTCTGGAAGCCTGTGGCCTGTGAACATGACTGAGGTTTGATTCTGGAACTCTGCAGCCTGGGAACATGACTGAGCTTTCATTCTGGAACCCTGTGGCCTGGGAACATGACTGAGGTTTGATTATGGAACCCTGTGGCCTAGGAATATGACTGAGGTTTAATTGTGGAAACTTCTGGCCTGGGAACATGACTGAGGCTTGATTGTGGAACCCTGTGTCCTGGGAACATGACATCGGTTTGATTCTGTGACCATGTGGCCTGGGAACATGCCTGAAGTTTGATTCTGGAACCTTGTGGCCTGGTAACATGTCATCAGAAGGATTCTGGAATCCTATGGCCTGGGAAGATGACTGAGCGTTGATTCTGGAACCCTGTGCCCTGGGAACATGACTGAGGTTTGATTGTGGAACCCTTTTCCCTGGGAATATGACTGAAGTTTGATTCTGGAACCCTGTGGCCTGGGAACATGACTGAGGTTTGATTGTGGAACCCTCTGGCTTGGGAACATGACTGAGGCTTGATTCTGGAACCCTGTGGCCTGGGAACATGATATCAGTTGGATTCTGGAACCCTTTGGCCTGGGCACATGAGTGAAGGTTGATTCTGGAATCCTGTGGCCTCGGAATATGACTTACATTTGATTGTGGAAACCTGTGGCCTGGGAACATGACATCGGTTGGCTTCTAGAACCCTGTGGCCTGGGAACATGACATCGGTTTGATTATATAACCTTGTGGCCTGGGAACATGATATCGATTGGATTCTGGTAACCTTTGGCCTGGGAACATGACAACGGTTGGATTCTGGATCCCTGTGGCCTAGGAACATGACTGAGGTTTGATTGTGGACCCTCTGGCCTCGGAACATGACTGAGGCTTGATTGTGGACCCTGTGTCCTAGGAACATGACATCGGTTTGATTCTGTGACCCTGTGGCCTGGGAACATGACTGAGGCTTGATTCTGGAACCCTGTGACCTGGGAACATGACTCAGGTTTGATTCTGGTACTCTCTGGCCTGAGAACATCACTGAGATTAGCTTCTGGAACCCTGTGGCCTGGGAACATGACTGAGGTTAAATTGTGGAACCTGTGGCCTGGGAACATGACATCCGTTTGACTCTGGAACCCTGTGGCCTGGGAACATGATATCGATTGGACTCTAGAAACCTGTGGCCTGGAACATGACTGAGGATTGAATCTCGAACACTGTGGCCTGGGAAAATGACTGAGGTTTGATTCTGGAACCATGTGGCCTGGAAATATGATTAAGGTTTGCTTCTGGAAACCTGTGGCCTAGGAACAAGACGGAGGTTTGAATCTGCAACCCTGTGGCCTGGGAACATGACTGAGGTTTGATTGTGGAACCCTGTGCCCTAGGAATATGACTGAAGTTTGATTCTGGAAGCCTGTGGCCTGGGAACATGTCTGAGGCATGATTCTGGAACCCTGTGGCCTTGGGAACATGATATCAGTTGGATTCTGGGACCCTGTGGCCTGGGAACATGACTGAGGTTTGATTCTGGAACCCTGTGGCCTTGGAACATGACATCAGTTGGATTCTGGAACCCTGTGGTCTGGGAACATGACTGAGGTTTGCTTCTGGAACCCTGTGGCTTAGGAATATGACATCAGTTGGATTCTGGAACCCTGTGGTCTGGCAACATAACTGAGGGTTGATTCTGTAAACCTGTGGCCTGGGAACATGCCTTACGTTTGATTGTGGAACCCTGTGGCCCGGGAACATGACTGAGGTTTGATTCTGGAACCCTATGGCCTAGAAAAATGACTGAGGCTTGATTGTGGAACCCTGTCATCTGAGAACATGACTGAGGTTTGATTGTGGAACCCTCTGTCCTGGGAACATGACTGAGGTTTGATGATTGTACCCTGTGTCCTGGCAACATGACTGAGGTTTGTTTCTAAAACCTGCGGGCTGGGAACATGACTGAGGCTTCATTCTTGAACCCTGTGGCCTGGGAAAATGACTGAGGTTTGATTCTAGAACCCTGTAGCCTGGGAACTTGGCTGAGCTTTCATTCTGGACCCCTGTTGCCTGGGAACATGATTTAGGTTTGATTCGGGAACCCTGTGACCTGGGAACATTATGGAGGTTTGATTCTGGAATCCTGTGGCCTGGGAACATGACTGAGGTTGGATTGTGGAACCCTGTGCCCTGGGAGCATGACTGAGGTTTGATTCTGGAACCCTGTGGCTTGGGAATATGACATCAGTTGGATTCTGGAACCCAGTGGCCTGGCAATATGACTGAGGTTTGATTCTGGAACCCTGTGGCCTGGGAACATGACTGAAGTTTGATTCTGGAACCCTGTGCCCTGGGAGCATGACTGAGGTTTGATTGTGATAACTTCTGGCTTGGGAACATGACTTAGGTTTCATTGTGGAACTTTGTGGACTGGGAACATGACTGAGGTTTGTCTCTGGAACCCTGTGGACTGGGAACATGACTGAGGTTTGTTTCTGGAATCCTGTGGCCTGGGAACATGACTGAGGTTTGATTCTGAAATCCTGTGTCCTGGGAACATGACTGAGGTTTGATTGTGGAAACTTCTGGCCTGGGAACTTGACTGAGGCTTTACTGTGGAACCCTGTGTCCTGGGAACATGACATCGGTTTGATTCTGGGACCCTGTGGCCTGGGAACATGACTGAAGTTTGATTCTGGAACCTTGTGGCCTTGGAAAATAACTGAGGTTTGATGGTGGAACCCTGTGGCCTGGCGATATGTTGAGGTTGGATTCTGGAAGCCTGTGACCTGGGAACATGACTGAGGTTTGATTGTGGAACCCTGTCATCTGGGAAAGTGATTGGGGTTTGATTCTGTAACCCTGTAGCCTGGAAACATGACTGAGGTTTGATTCTGGAATTGTCTTGCCTGGGAACATGCCTGAAGTTTGATTCTGGAACCCTTTGGCCTGGGAACATGACTGAGGTTTGATTGTGGAACCCTCTGGCTTGGGAACATGACTGAGGCTTGATTCTGGAACCCTGTGGCCTGGGAACATGATATCAGTTGGATTCTGGAACCCTGTGGCCTGGGCACATGAGTGAAGGTTGATTCTGGAATCCTGTGGCCTCGGAATATGACTTACATTTGATTGTGGAAACCTGTGGCCTGGGAACATGACTGAGGATTGATTCTGGAACCCTGTGGCCTGGGAACATGACTGAGGTTTGACTGTGGAAGCATGTGGCCTGGGAACATTACTGAGGTTTTATTCTGGAACCCTCTGCCCTGGGAATATGACTGAGGCTTGATTGTGGAAACCTGTCATCTGGGAACAAGACTGAGGTTTGACTGTGGATCCCTCTGGCCTGGGAACATGAATGAGGTTTGATGGTGGAAACCTCTGGCCTGGGAACATGACTGAGGCTTGATTTTGGTACCCTGTGGCCTGGGAACCTGACTGAGGTTTGATTCTGGACCGCTGTGGCCTAGGAACAAGACTGAGGTTTGAATCTGGAACCCTGTGGCCTGGGAACATGACTGAGGGTTGATTGTGGAACCCTGTGTCCTGGGAACATGACATCGGTTTGATTCTGGGACACTGTGGCCTGGGAATATGACTGAGGTTTAATTGTGGAACCCTGTGGCCTGGGAATATGACTGAGGTTTGATTCCGGAATCCTGTGTCCCTTGAACATGACTGAGGTTGGATTCTGGAAGCCTGTGGCCTGGGAACATGACTGAGGCTTGATTCTGGAACCCTGTGGCCTGGGAACATGACTGAGGTTTGATTCTGGAACCCTTTGGCCTGGGAACATGACTGAGGTTTGACACTCGAACCATGTGGCCTGGAAATATGATTGTCGTTAGATTCTGGAAATCTATGGCCTAGGAACAAGACTAAAGTTTGAATCTGGAACACTGTGGCCTGGGAACATGACTGACGGGTGATTGTGGAACCCTGTGTCCTGGGAACATGTCATCAGTTTGTGTCTGGGACCCTGTGGCCTGGGAATATGACTGAGGTTTGATTCGGGAACCCTGTGGCCTTTAAACATGACATCATTTGGATTCTGGAACCCTGTGTCCTGGGAACGTGACTGAGGTTTGATTTTGGAACCCTGTGGCCTGGGAACATGACTGAGGTTTGATTGTGATAACTTATGACCTGGGAACATGACTGAGGTTTGATTGTGGAACTCTGTGGACTGGGATCATGACTGAGGTTTCTTTCTGGAACCCTGTGGCCTGGGAACATGACTGAGGCTTTATTCTGGAACCCTGTGGCCTGGGAACATGACTGAGGTTTGATTCTGTAAACCTGGAGCCTGGGAACATGACTGAGCTTTCATTCTGTAACCCTGTGGCTTGGAAACATGACTGAAGTTTGATTCTGGAAACCTGTGACCTGGGAACTTTATTGAGGTTTGATTCTAGAAACCTGTGTCCTGGGAACATGACTGACGTTTTATTGTGAAAAATTGTGGCCTGGGAATATGACTGAGTTGTGATTGTGGAATTCTGTGGACTGGGAAAATGACTGATATTTGATTCTGGAACGCTGTGGCCTGGGAACATGACTGAGGATTTATTCTGGAACCCTGTGGCCTGGGAACATGACTCAGGTTTGATTCTTGAACCCTGAGGACTGGGAACATGACTGAGGTATGATTGTGGAAACATGTATCCTGGGAACATGACTGAGATTTGATTCTGGAACCCTGTGGCCTGGGAACATGACTGAGGCTTGATTCTGGAACCCTGTGGCCTGGGAACATGACTCAGGTTTGATTCTGGTACTCTCTGGCCTGAGAACATCACTGAGATTAGCTTCTGGAACCCGTGGCCTGGGAACATGACTGAGGTTAAATTGTGGAACCTGTGGCCTGGGAACATGACATCCGTTTGACTCTGGAACCCTGTGGCCTGGGAACATGATATCGATTGGACTCTGAAAACCTGTGGCCTGGAACATGACTGAGGATTGAATCTCGAACATTGTGGCCTGGGAAAATGACTGAGGTTTGATTCTGGAACCATGTGGCCTGGAAATATGATTAAGGTTTGCTTCTGGAAACCTGTGGCCTAGGAACAAGACGGAGGTTTGAATCTGCAACCCTGTGGCCTGGGAACATGACTGAGGTTTGAATGTGGAACCCTGTGCCCTAGGAATATGACTGAAGTTTGATTCTGGAAGCCTGTGGCCTGGGAACATGTCTGAGGCATGATTCTGGAACCCTGTGGCCTTGGGAACATGATATCAGTTGGATTCTGGGACCCTGTGGCCTGGGAACATGACTGAGGTTTGATTCTGGAACCCTGTGGCCTTGGAACATGACATCAGTTGGATTCTGGAACCCTGTGGTCTGGGAACATGACTGAGGTTTGCTTCTGGAACCCTGTGGCTTAGGAATATGACATCAGTTGGATTCTGGAACCCTGTGGTCTGGCAACATAACTGAGGGTTGATTCTGTAACCCTGTGGCCTGGGAACATGCCTTACGTTTGATTGTGGAACCCTGTGGCCCGGGAACATGACTGAGGTTTGATTCTGGAACCCTGTGGCCTGGGAACATGACTGAGGTTTGGTTGTGGATACCTGTGGACTGCGAACATTACTGAGGTTTGATTCTGGAACCCTATGGCCTAGAAAAATGACTGAGGCTTGATTGTGGAACCCTGTCATCTGAGAACATGACTGAGGTTTGATTCTGGAACCCTGTGGCCTTGGAACATGACATCAGTTGGATTCTGGAACCCTGTGGTCTGGGAACATGACTGACGGGAGATTGTGGAACCCTGTGGCTTAGGAATATGACATCAGTTGGATTCTGGAACCCTGTGGTCTGGCAACATAACTGAGGGTTGATTCTGTAACCCTGTGGCCTGGGAACATGCCTTACGTTTGATTGTGGAACCCTGTGGCCCGGGAACATGACTGAGGTTTGATTCTGGAACCCTATGGCCTAGAAAAATGACTGAGGCTTGATTGTGGAACCCTGTCATCTGAGAACATGACTGAGGTTTGATTGTGGAACCCTCTGTCCTGGGAACATGACTGAGGTTTGATGATTGTACCCTGTGTCCTGGCAACATGACTGAGGTTTGTTTCTAAAACCTGCGGGCTGGGAATATGACTGAGGCTTCATTCTTGAACCCTGTGGCCTGGGAAAATGACTGAGGTTTGATTCTAGAACCCTGTAGCCTGGGAACTTGGCTGAGCTTTCATTTTGGACCCCTGTTGCCTGCGAACATGATTTAGGTTTGATTCGGGAACCCTGTGACCTGGGAACATTATGGAGGTTTGATTCTGGAATCCTGTGGCCTGGGAACATGACTGAGGTTGGATTGTGGAACCCTGTGGCCTAGGAATATGACTGAGGTTTGATTCTGGAAGCCTGTGGCCAGGGAACATGTCTGAGGCATGATTGTGGAAGCCTGTGGCCTGGGAAAATGACTGAGGTTTGATGGTGTTACCCTGTGGCCTGGCAATATGACTGAGGTTTGATTCTGGAAGCCTGTGGCCTGGGAACATGACTGAGGTTTGATTCTGGAATGCTGTGGCCTGGCAACATGACATCAGTTGGATTCTGGAACCCTGTGGCCTGGGAACATGACTGAGGTTTGATTCTGGAACCCTGTGGCTTGGGAATATGACATCAGTTGGATTCTTCAACCCAGTGGCCTGGCAATATGACTGAGGTTTGATTCTGGAACCCTGTGGCCTGGGAACATGACTGAAGTTTGATTCTGGAACCCTGTGCCCTGGGAGCATGACTGAGGTTTGATTGTGATAACTTCTGGCTTGGGAACATGACTTAGGTTTCATTGTGGAACTTTGTGGACTGGGAACATGACTGAGGTTTGTCTCTGGAACCCTGTGGACTGGGAACATGACTGAGGTTTGTTTCTGGAATCCTGTGGCCTGGGAACATGACTGAGGTTTGATTCTGAAATCCTGTGTCCTGGGAACATGACTGAGGTTTGATTGTGGAAACTTCTGGCCTGGGAACTTGACTGAGGCTTTACTGTGGAACCCTGTGTCCTGGGAACATGACATCGGTTTGATTCTGGGACCCTGTGGCCTGGGAACATGACTGAAGTTTGATTCTGGAACCTTGTGGCCTTGGAAAATAACTGAGGTTTGATGGTGGAACCCTGTGGCCTGGTGATATGTTGAGGTTGGATTCTGGAAGCCTGTGACCTGGGAACATGACTGAGGTTTGATTGTGGAACCCTGTCATCTGGGAAAGTGATTGGGGTTTGATTCTGGAACCCTGTAGCCTGGAAACATGACTGAGGTTTGATTCTGGAATTGTCTTGCCTGGGAACATGCCTGAAGTTTGATTCTGGAACCCTTTGGCCTGGGAACATGACTGAGGTTTGATTGTGGAACCCTCTGGCTTGGGAACATGACTGAGGCTTGATTCTGGAACCCTGTGGCCTGGGAACATGATATCAGTTGGATTCTGGAACCCTGTGGCCTGGGCACATGAGTGAAGGTTGATTCTGGAATCCTGTGGCCTCGGAATATGACTTACATTTGATTGTGGAAACCTGTGGCCTGGGAACATGACTGAGGATTGATTCTGGAACCCTGTGGCCTGGGAACATGACTGAGGTTTGATTGTAGAAGCATGTGGCCTGGGAACATTACTGAGGTTTTATTCTGGAACCCTCTGCCCTGGGAATATGACTGAGGCTTGATTGTGGAAACCTGTCATCTGGGAACAAGACTGAGGTTTGACTGTGGATCCCTCTGGCCTGGGAACATGAATGAGGTTTGATGGTGGAAACCTCTGGCCTGGGAACATGACTGAGGCTTGATTTTGGTACCCTGTGGCCTGGGAACCTGACTGAGGTTTGATTCTGGACCGCTGTGGCCTAGGAACAAGACTGAGGTTTGAATCTGGAACCCTGTGGCCTGGGAACATGACTGAGGGTTGATTGTGGAACCCTGTGTCCTGGGAACATGACATTGGTTTGATTCTGGGACACTGTGGCCTGGGAATATGACTGAGGTTTAATTGTGGAACCCTGTGGCCTGGGAATATGACTGAGGTTTGATTCCGGAATCCTGTGTCCCTTGAACATGACTGAGGTTGGATTCTGGAAGCCTGTGGCCTGGGAACATGACTGAGGCTTGATTCTGGAACCCTGTGTCCTGGGAACATGACTGAGGTTTGATTCTGGAACCCTTTGGCCTGGGAACATGACTGAGGTTTGACACTCGAACCATGTGGCCTGGAAATATGATTGTCGTTAGATTCTGGAAATCTATGGCCTAGGAACAAGACTAAAGTTTGAATCTGGAACACTGTGGCCTGGGAACATGACTGACGGGTGATTGTGGAACCCTGTGTCCTGGGAACATGTCATCAGTTTGTGTCTGGGACCCTGTGGCCTGGGAATATGACTGAGGTTTGATTCGGGAACCCTGTGGCCTTTAAACATGACATCATTTGGATTCTGGAACCCTGTGTCCTGGGAACGTGACTGAGGTTTGATTTTGGAACCCTGTGGCCTGGGAACATGACTGAGGTTTGATTGTGATAACTTATGACCTGGGAACATGACTGAGGTTTGATTGTGGAACTCTGTGGACTGGGATCATGACTGAGGTTTCTTTCTGGAACCCTGTGGCCTGGGAACATGACTGAGGCTTTATTCTGGAACCCTGTGGCCTGGGAACATGACTGAGGTTTGATTCTGTAAACCTGGAGCCTGGGAACATGACTGAGCTTTCATTCTGTAACCCTGTGGCTTGGAAACATGACTGAAGTTTGATTCTGGAAACCTGTGACCTGGGAACTTTATTGAGGTTTGATTCTAGAAACCTGTGTCCTGGGAACATGACTGACGTTTTATTGTGAAAAATTGTGGCCTGGGAATATGACTGAGTTGTGATTGTGGAATTCTGTGGACTGGGAAAATGACTGATATTTGATTCTGGAACGCTGTGGCCTGGGAACATGACTGAGGATTTATTCTGGAACCCTGTGGCCTGGGAACATGACTCAGGTTTGATTCTTGAACCCTGAGGACTGGGAACATGACTGAGGTATGATTGTGGAAACATGTATCCTGGGAACATGACTGAGATTTGATTCTGGAACCCTGTGGCCTGGGAACTTGACTGAGGCTTGATTCTGGAACCCTGTGGCCTGGGAACATGACTCAGGTTTGATTCTGGTACTCTCTGGCCTGAGAACATCACTGAGATTAGCTTCTGGAACCCTGTGGCCTGGGAACATGACTGAGGTTAAATTGTGGAACCTGTGGCCTGGGAACATGACATCCGTTTGACTCTGGAACCCTGTGGCCTGGGAACATGATATCGATTGGACTCTGGAAACCTGTGGCCTGGAACATGACTGAGGATTGAATCTCGAACATTGTGGCCTGGGAAAATGACTGAGGTTTGATTCTGGAACCATGTGGCCTGGAAATATGATTAAGGTTTGCTTCTGGAAACCTGTGGCCTAGGAACAAGACGGAGGTTTGAATCTGCAACCCTGTGGCCTGGGAACATGACTGAGGTTTGAATGTGGAACCCTGTGCCCTAGGAATATGACTGAAGTTTGATTCTGGAAGCCTGTGGCCTGGGAACATGTCTGAGGCATGATTCTGGAACCCTGTGGCCTTGGGAACATGATATCAGTTGGATTCTGGGACCCTGTGGCCTGGGAACATGACTGAGGTTTGATTCTGGAACCCTGTGGCCTTGGAACATTACATCAGTTGGATTCTGGAACCCTGTGGTCTGGGAACATGACTGAGGTTTGCTTCTGGAACCCTGTGGCTTAGGAATATGACATCAGTTGGATTCTGGAACCCTGTGGTCTGGCAACATAACTGAGGGTTGATTCTGTAAACCTGTGGCCTGGGAACATGCCTTACGTTTGATTGTGGAACCCTGTGGCCCGGGAACATGACTGAGGTTTGATTCTGGAACCCTGTGGCCTGGGAACATGACTGAGGTTTGGTTGTGGATACCTGTGGACTGGGAACATTACTGAGGTTTGATTCTGGAACCCTATGGCCTAGAAAAATGACTGAGGCTTGATTGTGGAACCCTGTCATCTGAGAACATGACTGAGGTTTGATTCTGGAACCCTGTGGCCTTGGAACATGACATCAGTTGGATTCTGGAACCCTGTGGTCTGGGAACATGACTGACGGGAGATTGTGGAACCCTGTGGCTTAGGAATATGACATCAGTTGGATTCTGGAACCCTGTGGTCTGGCAACATAACTGAGGGTTGATTCTGTAACCCTGTGGCCTGGGAACCTGCCTTACGTTTGATTGTGGAACCCTGTGGCCCGGGAACATGACTGAGGTTTGATTCTGGAACCCTATGGCCTAGAAAAATGACTGAGGCTTGATTGTGGAACCCTGTCATCTGAGAACATGACTGAGGTTTGATTGTGGAACCCTCTGTCCTGGGAACATGACTGAGGTTTGATGATTGTACCCTGTGTCCTGGCAACATGACTGAGGTTTGTTTCTAAAACCTGCGGCCTGGGAACATGACTGAGGCTTCATTCTTGAACCCTGTGGCCTGGGAAAATGACTGAGGTTTGATTCTAGAACCCTGTAGCCTGGGAACTTGGCTGAGCTTTCATTCTGGACCCCTGTTGCCTGGGAACATGATTTAGGTTTGATTCGGGAACCCTGTGACCTGGGAACATTATGGAGGTTTGATTCTGGAATCCTGTGGCCTGGGAACATGACTGAGGTTTGATTGTGGAACCCTGTGCCTTTGGAATATGACTGAGGTTTGATTCTGGAAGCCTGTGGCCAGGGAACATGTCTGAGGCATGATTGTGGAAGCCTGTGGCCTGGGAAAATGACTGAGGTTTGATGGTGTTACCCTGTGGCCTGGCAATATGACTGAGGTTTGATTCTGGAACCCTGTGGCCTGGGAACATGACTGAGGTTTGATTCTGGAACGCTGTGGCCTGGCAACATGACATCAGTTGGATTCTGGAACCCTGTGGCCTGGGAACATTATGGAGGTTCGATTCTGGAATCCTGTGACCTGGGAACATTATTGAGGTTTGATGGTGGAACCCTGTGTCCTGGGAACATGACTGAGGTTTCATTGTGAAACACTCTCTCCTGGGAGCATGACTGAGGTTTGATACTGGAACCCTTCGGACTAGGAACATGACTGAGGTTTGATTGTGGAAACCTGTGGCCTGGCAACATGACTGAGGTTTGATTCTTGTACTCTCTGGCCTGAGAACATGACTGAGGTTAGCTTCTGAACCCTGTGGCCTCGGAACATGACATCGGTTTGATTCTGTGACCCTGTAGCCTGGGAACATGACTTACGTTTGATTGTGGAACCCTGAGGTCTGGGAACCTGACTGAGGTTTGATTCTGGAACCCTGTGGCCTGGGAACATGACTGAGGTTTGATTCTGGAACCCTGTGTCCTGGGAACATGACTGAGGTTTCATTGTGAAACACTCTGGCCTGGGAACATACGTGAGGTTTGATGGTGGAACTCTGTTTCCTGGCAACATGACTGAGGTTTGACTGTGGAACTCTCTGGCCTAGGAACATGACTGTGCCTTGGTTCCTGTACCCTGTTGTTAGGAACCTGACTGAGGTTTGATTCTGGAAGCCTGTGGCCTGGGAAGATATCTGAGGTTTGATTCTGGAACCCTGTGGCTTTGGAAAATGACTGAGGTTTCATGGTTGAACCCTGTGGCCTGGCAATATGACTGAGGTTTGATTCTGGAAGCCTGTGGCCTGGGAACATGACTGAGGTTTGATTGTGGAACCCTCTGGCTTGGGAACATGACTGAGGCTTGATTCTGGAACCCTGTGGCCTGGGAACATGATATCAGTTGGATTCTGGAACCCTGTCGCCTGGGAACATGACTGAGGGTTGATTCTGGAACCCTGTCACCTGGGAACATGACATCGGTTTGATTCTGTAACCCTGTGGCCTGGGAACATGATATCGGTTGGATTCTGGAAACCTGTGGGCTGGAAACATGACAACGGTTGGATTCTGGAACCCAGGGGCCTGAGAATATGACTTAGGTTTGATTCTGGAACCCTGTGTCCTGGGAACAAGACTGAGGTTTGATTGTGGAACCCTATGGCCTGGGAACCTGACTGAAGTTTGATTCTGGAACCTTGTGGCCTGGTAACATGTCATCAGAAGGATTCTGGAATCCTATGGCCTGGGAAGATGACTGAGCGTTGATTCTGGAACCCTGTGCCCTGGGCACATGACTGAGGTTTGATTGTGGAACCCTTTTCCCTGGGAATATGACTGAAGTTTGATTCTGGAACCCTGTGGCCTGGGAACATGACTGAGGTTTGATTCTGGAACCCTGTGGCCTGGGAACATGACTGAGGTTTGATTGTGGAAGCATGTGGCCTGGGAACATTACTGAGGTTTTATTCTGGAACCCTCTGCCCTGGGAATATGACTGAGGCTTGATTGTGGAAACCTGTCATCTGGGAACAAGACTGAGGTTTGACTGTGGATCCCTCTGGCCTGGGAACATGAATGAGGTTTGATGGTGGAAACCTCTGGCCTGGGAACATAACTGAGGCTTGATTTTGGTACCCTGTGGCCTGGGAACCTGACTGAGGTTTGATTCTGGACCGCTGTGGCCTAGGAACAAGACTGAGGTTTGAATCTGGAACCCTGTGGCCTTGTTAAATGACTGAGGTTTCATGGTGGAACCCTGTGGCCTGGCAATATGACTGAGGTGTGATTCTGGAAGCCTGTGGCCTGGGAATATGACTGAGGCTTGATTCTGGAAGCCTGTGGCCTGTGAACATGACTGAGGTTTGATTCTGGAACTCTGCAGCCTGGGAACATGACTGAGCTTTCATTCTGGAACCCTGTGGCCTGGGAACATGACTGAGGTTTGATTATGGAACCCTGTGGCCTAGGAATATGACTGAGGTTTAATTGTGGAAACTTCTGGCCTGGGAACATGACTGAGGCTTGATTGTGGAACCCTGTGTCCTGGGAACATGACATCGGTTTGATTCTGTGACCATGTGGCCTGGGAACATGCCTGAAGTTTGATTCTGGAACCTTGTGGCCTGGTAACATGTCATCAGAAGGATTCTGGAATCCTATGGCCTGGGAAGATGACTGAGCGTTGATTCTGGAACCCTGTGCCCTGGGAACATGACTGAGGTTTGATTGTGGAACCCTTTTCCCTGGGAATATGACTGAAGTTTGATTCTGGAACCCTGTGGCCTGGGAACATGACTGAGGTTTGATTGTGGAACCCTCTGGCTTGGGAACATGACTGAGGCTTGATTCTGGAACCCTGTGGCCTGGGAACATGATATCAGTTGGATTCTGGAACCCTTTGGCCTGGGCACATGAGTGAAGGTTGATTCTGGAATCCTGTGGCCTCGGAATATGACTTACATTTGATTGTGGAAACCTGTGGCCTGGGAACATGACATCGGTTGGCTTCTAGAACCCTGTGGCCTGGGAACATGACATCGGTTTGATTATATAACCTTGTGGCCTGGGAACATGATATCGATTGGATTCTGGTAACCTTTGGCCTGGGAACATGACAACGGTTGGATTCTGGATCCCTGTGGCCTAGGAACATGACTGAGGTTTGATTGTGGACCCTCTGGCCTCGGAACATGACTGAGGCTTGATTGTGGACCCTGTGTCCTAGGAACATGACATCGGTTTGATTCTGTGACCCTGTGGCCTGGGAACATGACTGAGGCTTGATTCTGGAACCCTGTGACCTGGGAACATGACTCAGGTTTGATTCTGGTACTCTCTGGCCTGAGAACATCACTGAGATTAGCTTCTGGAACCCTGTGGCCTGGGAACATGACTGAGGTTAAATTGTGGAACCTGTGGCCTGGGAACATGACATCCGTTTGACTCTGGAACCCTGTGGCCTGGGAACATGATATCGATTGGACTCTAGAAACCTGTGGCCTGGAACATGACTGAGGATTGAATCTCGAACACTGTGGCCTGGGAAAATGACTGAGGTTTGATTCTGGAACCATGTGGCCTGGAAATATGATTAAGGTTTGCTTCTGGAAACCTGTGGCCTAGGAACAAGACGGAGGTTTGAATCTGCAACCCTGTGGCCTGGGAACATGACTGAGGTTTGATTGTGGAACCCTGTGCCCTAGGAATATGACTGAAGTTTGATTCTGGAAGCCTGTGGCCTGGGAACATGTCTGAGGCATGATTCTGGAACCCTGTGGCCTTGGGAACATGATATCAGTTGGATTCTGGGACCCTGTGGCCTGGGAACATGACTGAGGTTTGATTCTGGAACCCTGTGGCCTTGGAACATGACATCAGTTGGATTCTGGAACCCTGTGGTCTGGGAACATGACTGAGGTTTGCTTCTGGAACCCTGTGGCTTAGGAATATGACATCAGTTGGATTCTGGAACCCTGTGGTCTGGCAACATAACTGAGGGTTGATTCTGTAAACCTGTGGCCTGGGAACATGCCTTACGTTTGATTGTGGAACCCTGTGGCCCGGGAACATGACTGAGGTTTGATTCTGGAACCCTATGGCCTAGAAAAATGACTGAGGCTTGATTGTGGAACCCTGTCATCTGAGAACATGACTGAGGTTTGATTCTAGAACACTCTGGCCTGGGAACATGACTGAGGTTTGATGATTGTACCCTGTGTCCTGGCAACATGACTGAGGTTTGTTTCTAAAACCTGCGGGCTGGGAACATGACTGAGGCTTCATTCTTGAACCCTGTGGCCTGGGAAAATGACTGAGGTTTGATTCTAGAACCCTGTAGCCTGGGAACTTGGCTGAGCTTTCATTCTGGACCCCTGTTGCCTGGGAACATGATTTAGGTTTGATTCGGGAACCCTGTGACCTGGGAACATTATGGAGGTTTGATTCTGGAATCCTGTGGCCTGGGAACATGACTGAGGTTGGATTGTGGAACCCTGTGCCCTGGGAGCATGACTGAGGTTTGATTCTGGAACCCTGTGGCTTGGGAATATGACATCAGTTGGATTCTGGAACCCAGTGGCCTGGCAATATGACTGAGGTTTGATTCTGGAAGCCTGTGGCCTGGGAACATGACTGAAGTTTGATTCTGGAACCCTGTGCCCTGGGAGCATGACTGAGGTTTGATTGTGATAACTTCTGGCTTGGGAACATGACTTAGGTTTCATTGTGGAACTTTGTGGACTGGGAACATGACTGAGGTTTGTCTCTGGAACCCTGTGGACTGGGAATATGACTGAGGTTTGTTTCTGGAATCCTGTGGCCTGGGAACATGACTGAGGTTTGATTCTGAAATCCTGTGTCCTGGGAACATGACTGAGGTTTGATTGTGGAAACTTCTGGCCTGGGAACTTGACTGAGGCTTTACTGTGGAACCCTGTGTCCTGGGAACATGACATCGGTTTGATTCTGGGACCCTGTGGCCTGGGAACATGACTGAAGTTTGATTCTGGAACCTTGTGGCCTTGGAAAATAACTGAGGTTTGATGGTGGAACCCTGTGGCCTGGCGATATGTTGAGGTTGGATTCTGGAAGCCTGTGACCTGGGAACATGACTGAGGTTTGATTGTGGAACCCTGTCATCTGGGAAAGTGATTGGGGTTTGATTCTGTAACCCTGTAGCCTGGAAACATGACTGAGGTTTGATTCTGGAATTGTCTTGCCTGGGAACATGCCTGAAGTTTGATTCTGGAACCCTTTGGCCTGGGAACATGACTGAGGTTTGATTGTGGAACCCTCTGGCTTGGGAACATGACTGAGGCTTGATTCTGGAACCCTGTGGCCTGGGAACATGATATCAGTTGGATTCTGGAACCCTGTGGCCTGGGCACATGAGTGAAGGTTGATTCTGGAATCCTGTGGCCTCGGAATATGACTTACATTTGATTGTGGAAACCTGTGGCCTGGGAACATGACTGAGGATTGATTCTGGAACCCTGTGGCCTGGGAACATGACTGAGGTTTGACTGTGGAAGCATGTGGCCTGGGAACATTACTGAGGTTTTATTCTGGAACCCTCTGCCCTGGGAATATGACTGAGGCTTGATTGTGGAAACCTGTCATCTGGGAACAAGACTGAGGTTTGACTGTGGATCCCTCTGGCCTGGGAACATGAATGAGGTTTGATGGTGGAAACCTCTGGCCTGGGAACATGACTGAGGCTTGATTTTGGTACCCTGTGGCCTGGGAACCTGACTGAGGTTTGATTCTGGACCGCTGTGGCCTAGGAACAAGACTGAGGTTTGAATCTGGAACCCTGTGGCCTGGGAACATGACTGAGGGTTGATTGTGGAACCCTGTGTCCTGGGAACATGACATCGGTTTGATTCTGGGACACTGTGGCCTGGGAATATGACTGAGGTTTAATTGTGGAACCCTGTGGCCTGGGAATATGACTGAGGTTTGATTCCGGAATCCTGTGTCCCTTGAACATGACTGAGGTTGGATTCTGGAAGCCTGTGGCCTGGGAACATGACTGAGGCTTGATTCTGGAACCCTGTGGCCTGGGAACATGACTGAGGTTTGATTCTGGAACCCTTTGGCCTGGGAACATGACTGAGGTTTGACACTCGAACCATGTGGCCTGGAAATATGATTGTCGTTAGATTCTGGAAATCTATGGCCTAGGAACAAGACTAAAGTTTGAATCTGGAACACTGTGGCCTGGGAACATGACTGACGGGTGATTGTGGAACCCTGTGTCCTGGGAACATGTCATCAGTTTGTGTCTGGGACCCTGTGGCCTGGGAATATGACTGAGGTTTGATTCGGGAACCCTGTGGCCTTTAAACATGACATCATTTGGATTCTGGAACCCTGTGTCCTGGGAACGTGACTGAGGTTTGATTTTGGAACCCTGTGGCCTGGGAACATGACTGAGGTTTGATTGTGATAACTTATGACCTGGGAACATGACTGAGGTTTGATTGTGGAACTCTGTGGACTGGGATCATGACTGAGGTTTCTTTCTGGAACCCTGTGGCCTGGGAACATGACTGAGGCTTTATTCTGGAACCCTGTGGCCTGGGAACATGACTGAGGTTTGATTCTGTAAACCTGGAGCCTGGGAACATGACTGAGCTTTCATTCTGTAACCCTGTGGCTTGGAAACATGACTGAAGTTTGATTCTGGAAACCTGTGACCTGGGAACTTTATTGAGGTTTGATTCTAGAAACCTGTGTCCTGGGAACATGACTGACGTTTTATTGTGAAAAATTGTGGCCTGGGAATATGACTGAGTTGTGATTGTGGAATTCTGTGGACTGGGAAAATGACTGATATTTGATTCTGGAACGCTGTGGCCTGGGAACATGACTGAGGATTTATTCTGGAACCCTGTGGCCTGGGAACATGACTCAGGTTTGATTCTTGAACCCTGAGGACTGGGAACATGACTGAGGTATGATTGTGGAAACATGTATCCTGGGAACATGACTGAGATTTGATTCTGGAACCCTGTGGCCTGGGAACATGACTGAGGCTTGATTCTGGAACCCTGTGGCCTGGGAACATGACTCAGGTTTGATTCTGGTACTCTCTGGCCTGAGAACATCACTGAGATTAGCTTCTGGAACCCTGTGGCCTGGGAACATGACTGAGGTTAAATTGTGGAACCTGTGGCCTGGGAACATGACATACGTTTGACTCTGGAACCCTGTGGCCTGGGAACATGATATCGATTGGACTCTGAAAACCTGTGGCCTGGAACATGACTGAGGATTGAATCTCGAACATTGTGGCCTGGGAAAATGACTGAGGTTTGATTCTGGAACCATGTGGCCTGGAAATATGATTAAGGTTTGCTTCTGGAAACCTGTGGCCTAGGAACAAGACGGAGGTTTGAATCTGCAACCCTGTGGCCTGGGAACATGACTGAGGTTTGAATGTGGAACCCTGTGCCCTAGGAATATGACTGAAGTTTGATTCTGGAAGCCTGTGGCCTGGGAACATGTCTGAGGCATGATTCTGGAACCCTGTGGCCTTGGGAACATGACATCAGTTGGATTCTGGGACCCTGTGTCCTGGGAACATGACTGAGGTTTGATTCTGGAACCCTGTGGCCTTGGAACATGACATCAGTTGGATTCTGGAACCCTGTGGTCTGGGAACATGACTGAGGTTTGCTTCTGGAACCCTGTGGCTTAGGAATATGACATCAGTTGGATTCTGGAACCCTGTGGTCTGGCAACATAACTGAGGGTTGATTCTGTAAACCTGTGGCCTGGGAACATGCCTTACGTTTGATTGTGGAACCCTGTGGCCTAGAAAAATGACTGAGGCTTGATTGTGGAACCCTGTCATCTGAGAACATGACTGAGGTTTGATTCTGGAACCCTGTGGCCTTGGAACATGACATCAGTTGGATTCTGGAACCCTGTGGTCTGGGAACATGACTGACGGGAGATTGTGGAACCCTGTGGCTTAGGAATATGACATCAGTTGGATTCTGGAACCCTGTGGTCTGGCAACATAACTGAGGGTTGATTCTGTAACCCTGTGGCCTGGGAACCTGCCTTACGTTTGATTGTGGAACCCTGTGGCCCGGGAACATGACTGAGGTTTGATTCTGGAACCCTATGGCCTAGAAAAATGACTGAGGCTTGATTGTGGAACCCTGTCATCTGAGAACATGACTGAGGTTTGATTGTGGAACCCTCTGTCCTGGGAACATGACTGAGGTTTGATGATTGTACCCTGTGTCCTGGCAACATGACTGAGGTTTGTTTCTAAAACCTGCGGGCTGGGAACATGACTGAGGCTTCATTCTTGAACCCTGTGGCCTGGGAAAATGACTGAGGTTTGATTCTAGAACCCTGTAGCCTGGGAACTTGGCTGAGCTTTCATTCTGGACCCCTGTTGCCTGGGAACATGATTTAGGTTTGATTCGGGAACCCTGTGACCTGGGAACATTATGGAGGTTTGATTCTGGAATCCTGTGGCCTGGGAACATGACTGAGGTTTGATTGTGGAACCCTGTGCCTTTGGAATATGACTGAGGTTTGATTCTGGAAGCCTGTGGCCAGGGAACATGTCTGAGGCATGATTGTGGAAGCCTGTGGCCTGGGAAAATGACTGAGGTTTGATGGTGTTACCCTGTGGCCTGGCAATATGACTGAGGTTTGATTCTGGAACCCTGTGGCCTGGGAACATGACTGAGGTTTGATTCTGGAACGCTGTGGCCTGGCAACATGACATCAGTTGGATTCTGGAACCCTGTGGCCTGGGAACATTATGGAGGTTCGATTCTGGAATCCTGTGACCTGGGAACATTATTGAGGTTTGATGGTGGAACCCTGTGTCCTGGGAACATGACTGAGGTTTCATTGTGAAACACTCTCTCCTGGGAGCATGACTGAGGTTTGATACTGGAACCCTTCGGACTAGGAACATGACTGAGGTTTGATTGTGGAAACCTGTGGCCTGGCAACATGACTGAGGTTTGATTCTTGTACTCTCCGGCCTGAGAACATGACTGAGGTTAGCTTCTGAACCCTGTGGCCTCGGAACATGACATCGGTTTGATTCTGTGACCCTGTAGCCTGGGAACATGACTTACGTTTGATTGTGGAACCCTGAGGTCTGGGAACCTGACTGAGGTTTGATTCTGGAACCCTGTGGCCTGGGAACATGACTGAGGTTTGATTCTGGAACCCTGTGTCCTGGGAACATGACTGAGGTTTCATTGTGAAACACTCTGGCCTGGGAACATACGTGAGGTTTGATGGTGGAACTCTGTTTCCTGGCAACATGACTGAGGTTTGACTGTGGAACTCTCTGGCCTAGGAACATGACTGTGCCTTGGTTCCTGTACCCTGTTGTTAGGAACCTGACTGAGGTTTGATTCTGGAAGCCTGTGGCCTGGGAAGATATCTGAGGTTTGATTCTGGAACCCTGTGGCTTTGGAAAATGACTGAGGTTTCATGGTTGAACCCTGTGGCCTGGCAATATGACTGAGGTTTGATTCTGGAAGCCTGTGGCCTGGGAACATGACTGAGGTTTGATTGTGGAACCCTCTGGCTTGGGAACATGACTGAGGCTTGATTCTGGAACCCTGTGGCCTGGGAACATGATATCAGTTGGATTCTGGAACCCTGTCGCCTGGGAACATGACTGAGGGTTGATTCTGGAACCCTGTCACCTGGGAACATGACATCGGTTTGATTCTGTAACCCTGTGGCCTGGGAACATGATATCGGTTGGATTCTGGAAACCTGTGGGCTGGAAACATGACAACGGTTGGATTCTGGAACCCAGGGGCCTGAGAATATGACTTAGGTTTGATTCTGGAACCCTGTGTCCTGGGAACAAGACTGAGGTTTGATTGTGGAACCCTATGGCCTGGGAACCTGACTGAAGTTTGATTCTGGAACCTTGTGGCCTGGTAACATGTCATCAGAAGGATTCTGGAATCCTATGGCCTGGGAAGATGACTGAGCGTTGATTCTGGAACCCTGTGCCCTGGGCACATGACTGAGGTTTGATTGTGGAACCCTTTTCCCTGGGAATATGACTGAAGTTTGATTCTGGAACCCTGTGGCCTGGGAACATGACTGAGGTTTGATTCTGGAACCCTGTGGCCTGGGAACATGACTGAGGTTTGATTGTGGAAGCATGTGGCCTGGGAACATTACTGAGGTTTTATTCTGGAACCCTCTGCCCTGGGAATATGACTGAGGCTTGATTGTGGAAACCTGTCATCTGGGAACAAGACTGAGGTTTGACTGTGGATCCCTCTGGCCTGGGAACATGAATGAGGTTTGATGGTGGAAACCTCTGGCCTGGGAACATAACTGAGGCTTGATTTTGGTACCCTGTGGCCTGGGAACCTGACTGAGGTTTGATTCTGGACCGCTGTGGCCTAGGAACAAGACTGAGGTTTGAATCTGGAACTCTGTGGCCTTGTTAAATGACTGAGGTTTCATGGTGGAACCCTGTGGCCTGGCAATATGACTGAGGTGTGATTCTGGAAGCCTGTGGCCTGGGAATATGACTGAGGCTTGATTCTGGAAGCCTGTGGCCTGTGAACATGACTGAGGTTTGATTCTGGAACTCTGCAGCCTGGGAACATGACTGAGCTTTCATTCTGGAACCCTGTGGCCTGGGAACATGACTGAGGTTTGATTATGGAACCCTGTGGCCTAGGAATATGACTGAGGTTTAATTGTGGAAACTTCTGGCCTGGGAACATGACTGAGGCTTGATTGTGGAACCCTGTGTCCTGGGAACATGACATCGGTTTGATTCTGTGACCATGTGGCCTGGGAACATGCCTGAAGTTTGATTCTGGAACCTTGTGGCCTGGTAGCATGTCATCAGAAGGATTCTGGAATCCTATGGCCTGGGAAGATGACTGAGCGTTGATTCTGGAACCCTGTGCCCTGGGAACATGACTGAGGTTTGATTGTGGAACCCTTTTCCCTGGGAATATGACTGAAGTTTGATTCTGGAACCCTGTGGCCTGGGAACATGACTGAGGTTTGATTGTGGAACCCTCTGGCTTGGGAACATGACTGAGGCTTGATTCTGGAACCCTGTGGCCTGGGAACATGATATCAGTTGGATTCTGGAACCCTTTGGCCTGGGCACATGAGTGAAGGTTGATTCTGGAATCCTGTGGCCTCGGAATATGACTTACATTTGATTGTGGAAACCTGTGGCCTGGGAACATGACATCGGTTGGCTTCTAGAACCCTGTGGCCTGGGAACATGACATCGGTTTGATTATATAACCTTGTGGCCTGGGAACATGATATCGATTGGATTCTGGTAACCTTTGGCCTGGGAACATGACAACGGTTGGATTCTGGATCCCTGTGGCCTAGGAACATGACTGAGGTTTGATTGTGGACCCTCTGGCCTCGGAACATGACTGAGGCTTGATTGTGGACCCTGTGTCCTAGGAACATGACATCGGTTTGATTCTGTGACCCTGTGGCCTGGGAACATGACTGAGGCTTGATTCTGGAACCCTGTGACCTGGGAACATGACTCAGGTTTGATTCTGGTACTCTCTGGCCTGAGAACATCACTGAGATTAGCTTCTGGAACCCTGTGGCCTGGGAACATGACTGAGGTTAAATTGTGGAACCTGTGGCCTGGGAACATGACATCCGTTTGACTCTGGAACCCTGTGGCCTGGGAACATGATATCGATTGGACTCTAGAAACCTGTGGCCTGGAACATGACTGAGGATTGAATCTCGAACACTGTGGCCTGGGAAAATGACTGAGGTTTGATTCTGGAACCATGTGGCCTGGAAATATGATTAAGGTTTGCTTCTGGAAACCTGTGGCCTAGGAACAAGACGGAGGTTTGAATCTGCAACCCTGTGGCCTGGGAACATGACTGAGGTTTGATTGTGGAACCCTGTGCCCTAGGAATATGACTGAAGTTTGATTCTGGAAGCCTGTGGCCTGGGAACATGTCTGAGGCATGATTCTGGAACCCTGTGGCCTTGGGAACATGATATCAGTTGGATTCTGGGACCCTGTGGCCTGGGAACATGACTGAGGTTTGATTCTGGAACCCTGTGGCCTTGGAACATGACATCAGTTGGATTCTGGAACCCTGTGGTCTGGGAACATGACTGAGGTTTGCTTCTGGAACCCTGTGGCTTAGGAATATGACATCAGTTGGATTCTGGAACCCTGTGGTCTGGCAACATAACTGAGGGTTGATTCTGTAAACCTGTGGCCTGGGAACATGCCTTACGTTTGATTGTGGAACCCTGTGGCCCGGGAACATGACTGAGGTTTGATTCTGGAACCCTATGGCCTAGAAAAATGACTGAGGCTTGATTGTGGAACCCTGTCATCTGAGAACATGACTGAGGTTTGATTGTGGAACCCTCTGTCCTGGGAACATGACTGAGGTTTGATGATTGTACCCTGTGTCCTGGCAACATGACTGAGGTTTGTTTCTAAAACCTGCGGGCTGGGAACATGACTGAGGCTTCATTCTTGAACCCTGTGGCCTGGGAAAATGACTGAGGTTTGATTCTAGAACCCTGTAGCCTGGGAACTTGGCTGAGCTTTCATTCTGGACCCCTGTTGCCTGGGAACATGATTTAGGTTTGATTCGGGAACCCTGTGACCTGGGAACATTATGGAGGTTTGATTCTGGAATCCTGTGGCCTGGGAACATGACTGAGGTTGGATTGTGGAACCCTGTGCCCTGGGAGCATGACTGAGGTTTGATTCTGGAACCCTGTGGCTTGGGAATATGACATCAGTTGGATTCTGGAACCCAGTGGCCTGGCAATATGACTGAGGTTTGATTCTGGAAGCCTGTGGCCTGGGAACATGACTGAAGTTTGATTCTGGAACCCTGTGCCCTGGGAGCATGACTGAGGTTTGATTGTGATAACTTCTGGCTTGGGAACATGACTTAGGTTTCATTGTGGAACTTTGTGGACTGGGAACATGACTGAGGTTTGTCTCTGGAACCCTGTGGACTGGGAATATGACTGAGGTTTGTTTCTGGAATCCTGTGGCCTGGGAACATGACTGAGGTTTGATTCTGAAATCCTGTGTCCTGGGAACATGACTGAGGTTTGATTGTGGAAACTTCTGGCCTGGGAACTTGACTGAGGCTTTACTGTGGAACCCTGTGTCCTGGGAACATGACATCGGTTTGATTCTGGGACCCTGTGGCCTGGGAACATGACTGAAGTTTGATTCTGGAACCTTGTGGCCTTGGAAAATAACTGAGGTTTGATGGTGGAACCCTGTGGCCTGGCGATATGTTGAGGTTGGATTCTGGAAGCCTGTGACCTGGGAACATGACTGAGGTTTGATTGTGGAACCCTGTCATCTGGGAAAGTGATTGGGGTTTGATTCTGTAACCCTGTAGCCTGGAAACATGACTGAGGTTTGATTCTGGAATTGTCTTGCCTGGGAACATGCCTGAAGTTTGATTCTGGAACCCTTTGGCCTGGGAACATGACTGAGGTTTGATTGTGGAACCCTCTGGCTTGGGAACATGACTGAGGCTTGATTCTGGAACCCTGTGGCCTGGGAACATGATATCAGTTGGATTCTGGAACCCTGTGGCCTGGGCACATGAGTGAAGGTTGATTCTGGAATCCTGTGGCCTCGGAATATGACTTACATTTGATTGTGGAAACCTGTGGCCTGGGAACATGACTGAGGATTGATTCTGGAACCCTGTGGCCTGGGAACATGACTGAGGTTTGACTGTGGAAGCATGTGGCCTGGGAACATTACTGAGGTTTTATTCTGGAACCCTCTGCCCTGGGAATATGACTGAGGCTTGATTGTGGAAACCTGTCATCTGGGAACAAGACTGAGGTTTGACTGTGGATCCCTCTGGCCTGGGAACATGAATGAGGTTTGATGGTGGAAACCTCTGGCCTGGGAACATGACTGAGGCTTGATTTTGGTACCCTGTGGCCTGGGAACCTGACTGAGGTTTGATTCTGGACCGCTGTGGCCTAGGAACAAGACTGAGGTTTGAATCTGGAACCCTGTGGCCTGGGAACATGACTGAGGGTTGATTGTGGAACCCTGTGTCCTGGGAACATGACATCGGTTTGATTCTGGGACACTGTGGCCTGGGAATATGACTGAGGTTTAATTGTGGAACCCTGTGGCCTGGGAATATGACTGAGGTTTGATTCCGGAATCCTGTGTCCCTTGAACATGACTGAGGTTGGATTCTGGAAGCCTGTGGCCTGGGAACATGACTGAGGCTTGATTCTGGAACCCTGTGGCCTGGGAACATGACTGAGGTTTGATTCTGGAACCCTTTGGCCTGGGAACATGACTGAGGTTTGACACTCGAACCATGTGGCCTGGAAATATGATTGTCGTTAGATTCTGGAAATCTATGGCCTAGGAACAAGACTAAAGTTTGAATCTGGAACACTGTGGCCTGGGAACATGACTGACGGGTGATTGTGGAACCCTGTGTCCTGGGAACATGTCATCAGTTTGTGTCTGGGACCCTGTGGCCTGGGAATATGACTGAGGTTTGATTCGGGAACCCTGTGGCCTTTAAACATGACATCATTTGGATTCTGGAACCCTGTGTCCTGGGAACGTGACTGAGGTTTGATTTTGGAACCCTGTGGCCTGGGAACATGACTGAGGTTTGATTGTGATAACTTATGACCTGGGAACATGACTGAGGTTTGATTGTGGAACTCTGTGGACTGGGATCATGACTGAGGTTTCTTTCTGGAACCCTGTGGCCTGGGAACATGACTGAGGCTTTATTCTGGAACCCTGTGGCCTGGGAACATGACTGAGGTTTGATTCTGTAAACCTGGAGCCTGGGAACATGACTGAGCTTTCATTCTGTAACCCTGTGGCTTGGAAACATGACTGAAGTTTGATTCTGGAAACCTGTGACCTGGGAACTTTATTGAGGTTTGATTCTAGAAACCTGTGTCCTGGGAACATGACTGACGTTTTATTGTGAAAAATTGTGGCCTGGGAATATGACTGAGTTGTGATTGTGGAATTCTGTGGACTGGGAAAATGACTGATATTTGATTCTGGAACGCTGTGGCCTGGGAACATGACTGAGGATTTATTCTGGAACCCTGTGGCCTGGGAACATGACTCAGGTTTGATTCTTGAACCCTGAGGACTGGGAACATGACTGAGGTATGATTGTGGAAACATGTATCCTGGGAACATGACTGAGATTTGATTCTGGAACCCTGTGGCCTGGGAACATGACTGAGGCTTGATTCTGGAACCCTGTGGCCTGGGAACATGACTCAGGTTTGATTCTGGTACTCTCTGGCCTGAGAACATCACTGAGATTAGCTTCTGGAACCCTGTGGCCTGGGAACATGACTGAGGTTAAATTGTGGAACCTGTGGCCTGGGAACATGACATACGTTTGACTCTGGAACCCTGTGGCCTGGGAACATGATATCGATTGGACTCTGAAAACCTGTGGCCTGGAACATGACTGAGGATTGAATCTCGAACATTGTGGCCTGGGAAAATGACTGAGGTTTGATTCTGGAACCATGTGGCCTGGAAATATGATTAAGGTTTGCTTCTGGAAACCTGTGGCCTAGGAACAAGACGGAGGTTTGAATCTGCAACCCTGTGGCCTGGGAACATGACTGAGGTTTGAATGTGGAACCCTGTGCCCTAGGAATATGACTGAAGTTTGATTCTGGAAGCCTGTGGCCTGGGAACATGTCTGAGGCATGATTCTGGAACCCTGTGGCCTTGGGAACATGACATCAGTTGGATTCTGGGACCCTGTGTCCTGGGAACATGACTGAGGTTTGATTCTGGAACCCTGTGGCCTTGGAACATGACATCAGTTGGATTCTGGAACCCTGTGGTCTGGGAACATGACTGAGGTTTGCTTCTGGAACCCTGTGGCTTAGGAATATGACATCAGTTGGATTCTGGAACCCTGTGGTCTGGCAACATAACTGAGGGTTGATTCTGTAAACCTGTGGCCTGGGAACATGCCTTACGTTTGATTGTGGAACCCTGTGGCCCGGGAACATGACTGAGGTTTGATTCTGGAACCCTGTGGCCTGGGAACATGACTGAGGTTTGGTTGTGGATACCTGTGGACTGGGAACATTACTGAGGTTTGATTCTGGAACCCTATGGCCTAGAAAAATGACTGAGGCTTGATTGTGGAACCCTGTCATCTGAGAACATGACTGAGGTTTGATTCTGGAACCCTGTGGCCTTGGAACATGACATCAGTTGGATTCTGGAACCCTGTGGTCTGGGAACATGACTGACGGGAGATTGTGGAACCCTGTGGCTTAGGAATATGGCATCAGTTGGATTCTGGAACCCTGTGGTCTGGCAACATAACTGAGGGTTGATTCTGTAACCCTGTGGCCTGGGAACCTGCCTTACGTTTGATTGTGGAACCCTGTGGCCCGGGAACATGACTGAGGTTTGATTCTGGAACCCTATGGCCTAGAAAAATGACTGAGGCTTGATTGTGGAACCCTGTCATCTGAGAACATGACTGAGGTTTGATTGTGGAACCCTCTGTCCTGGGAACATGACTGAGGTTTGATGATTGTACCCTGTGTCCTGGCAACATGACTGAGGTTTGTTTCTAAAACCTGCGGCCTGGGAACATGACTGAGGCTTCATTCTTGAACCCTGTGGCCTGGGAAAATGACTGAGGTTTGATTCTAGAACCCTGTAGCCTGGGAACTTGGCTGAGCTTTCATTCTGGACCCCTGTTGCCTGGGAACATGATTTAGGTTTGATTCGGGAACCCTGTGACCTGGGAACATTATGGAGGTTTGATTCTGGAATCCTGTGGCCTGGGAACATGACTGAGGTTTGATTGTGGAACCCTGTGCCTTTGGAATATGACTGAGGTTTGATTCTGGAAGCCTGTGGCCAGGGAACATGTCTGAGGCATGATTGTGGAAGCCTGTGGCCTGGGAAAATGACTGAGGTTTGATGGTGTTACCCTGTGGCCTGGCAATATGACTGAGGTTTGATTCTGGAACCCTGTGGCCTGGGAACATGACTGAGGTTTGATTCTGGAACGCTGTGGCCTGGCAACATGACATCAGTTGGATTCTGGAACCCTGTGGCCTGGGAACATTATGGAGGTTCGATTCTGGAATCCTGTGACCTGGGAACATTATTGAGGTTTGATGGTGGAACCCTGTGTCCTGGGAACATGACTGAGGTTTCATTGTGAAACACTCTCTCCTGGGAGCATGACTGAGGTTTGATACTGGAACCCTTTGGACTAGGAACATGACTGAGGTTTGATTGTGGAAACCTGTGGCCTGGCAACATGACTGAGGTTTGATTCTTGTACTCTCTGGCCTGAGAACATGACTGAGGTTAGCTTCTGAACCCTGTGGCCTCGGAACATGACATCGGTTTGATTCTGTGACCCTGTAGCCTGGGAACATGACTTACGTTTGATTGTGGAACCCTGAGGTCTGGGAACCTGACTGAGGTTTGATTCTGGAACCCTGTGGCCTGGGAACATGACTGAGGTTTGATTCTGGAACCCTGTGTCCTGGGAACATGACTGAGGTTTCATTGTGAAACACTCTGGCCTGGGAACATACGTGAGGTTTGATGGTGGAACTCTGTTTCCTGGCAACATGACTGAGGTTTGACTGTGGAACTCTCTGGCCTAGGAACATGACTGTGCCTTGGTTCCTGTACCCTGTTGTTAGGAACCTGACTGAGGTTTGATTCTGGAAGCCTGTGGCCTGGGAAGATATCTGAGGTTTGATTCTGGAACCCTGTGGCTTTGGAAAATGACTGAGGTTTCATGGTTGAACCCTGTGGCCTGGCAATATGACTGAGGTTTGATTCTGGAACCCTGTGGCCTGGGAACATGACTGAGGTTTGATTCTAGAACACTCAGGCCTGGGAACATGACTAAGGTTTAAATGTGGAAACTTCTGGCCTGGGAACATGACTGAGGCTTGATTGTGGAACCCTGTGTCCTGGGAACATGACATCGGTTTGATTCTGTGACCATGTGGCCTGGGAACATGCCTGAAGTTTGATTCTGGAACCTTGTGGCCTGGTAACATGTCATCAGAAGGATTCTGGAATCCTATGGCTTGGGAAGATGACTGAGCGTTGATTCTGGAACCCTGTGCCCTGGGAACATGACTGAGGTTTGATTGTGGAACCCTTTTCCCTGGGAATATGACTGAAGTTTGATTCTGGAACCCTGTGGCCTGGGAACATGATATCAGTTGGATTCTGGAACCCTGTGGCCTGGGCACATGAGTGAAGGTTGATTCTGGAATCCTGTGGCCTCGGAATATGACTTACATTTGATTGTGGAAACCTGTGGCCTGGGAACATGACATCGGTTGGCTTCTAGAACCCTGTGGCCTGGGAACATGACATCGGTTTGATTGTATAACCCTGTGGCCTGGGAACATGATATCGATTGGATTCTGGTAACCTTTGGCCTGGGAACATGACAACGGTTGGATTCTGGATCCCTGTGGCCTAGGAACATGACTGAGGTTTGATTGTGGACCCTCTGGCCTCGGAACATGACTGAGGCTTGATTGTGGACCCTGTGTCCTGGGAACATGACATCGGTTTGATTCTGTGACCCTGTGGCCTGGGAACATGACATCAGTTGGATTCTGGAACCCTCTCGCCTGGGAACATGACTGAGGGTTGATTCTGGAACCCTGTGGCCTGGGAACATGACTGAAGTTTGATTCTGAAATTCTGTGTCCTGGGAACATGACTGAGGTTTGATGGTGGAACCCTGTGGCCTGGGAACATGACAGAGGTTTTATTGTGATAAATTGTGGCCTGGGAATATGACTGAGGTTTGATTGTGGAATTCTGTGGACTGGGAACATGACTGAGATTTGATTCTGGAACCCTGTGGCCTGGGAACATGACTGAGGCTTGATTCTGGAACCCTGTGGCCTGGGAACATGACTCAGGTTTGATTCTGGTACTCTCTGGCCTGAGAACATCACTGAGATTAGCTTCTGGAACCCTGTGGCCTGGGAACATGACTGAGGTTAAATTGTGGAACCTGTGGCCTGGGAACATGACATCCGTTTGACTCTGGAACCCTGTGGCCTGGGAACATGATATCGATTGGACTCTGGAAACCTGTGGCCTGGAACATGACTGAGGATTGAATGTCGAACACTGTGGCCTGGGAAAATGACTGAGGTTTGATCCTGGAACCATGTGGCCTGGAAATATGATTAAGGTTTGCTTCTGGAAACCTGTGGCCTAGGAACAAGACGGAGGTTTGAATCTGCAACCCTGTGGCCCGGGAACATGACTGAGGTTTGATTCTGGAACCCTGTGGCCTGGGAACATGACTGAGGTTTGGTTGTGGATACCTGTGGACTGGGAACATTACTGAGGTTTGATTCTGGAACCCTATGGCCTAGAAAAATGACTGAGGCTTGATTGTGGAACCCTGTCATCTGGGAACATGACTGAGGTTTGATTGTGGAACCCTCTGTCCTGGGAACATGACTGTAGTTTGATGATTGTACCCTGTGTCCTGGCAACATGACTGAGGTTTGTTTCTAAAACCTGCGGCCTGGGAACATGACTGAGGCTTCATTCTTGAACCCTGTGGCCTGGGAAAATGACTGAGGTTTGATTCTGGAACCCTGTAGCCTGGGAACTTGGCTGAGCTTTCATTCTGGACCCCTGTTGCCTGGGAACATAATTTAGGTTTGATTCGGGAACCCTGTGACCTGGGAACATTATGGAGGTTTGATTCTGGAATCCTGTGGCCTGGGAACATGACTGAGGTTTGATTGTGGAACCCTGTGCCCTAGGAATATGACTGAGGTTTGACTCTGGAAGCCTGTGGCCAGGGAACATGTCTGAGGCATGATTGTGGAAGCCTGTGGCCTGGGAAAATGACTGAGGTTTGATGGTGTTACCCTGTGGCCTGGCAATATGACTGAGGTTTGATTCTGGAACCCTGTGGCCTGGGAACATGACTGAGGTTTGATTCTGGAACGCTGTGGCTTGGCAACATGACATCAGTTGGATTCTGGAACCCTGTGGCCTGGGAACATGACTTAAGTTTCATTGTGGAACTCTGAGGCCTGGAACATGACTGAGGTTTGATTGTGGAACCCTGTGTCCTGGGAACATGACTGAGGTTTAATTCTAGAACACTCTGGCCTGGGAACATGACTAAGGTTTGATTGTGGAACCCTACGGCCTGTCAACATGACTCAGGTTTGATTCTGGACCCCTGTGGCCTGGGAACATGACTAAAGTTTGATTCTGGAAGCCTGTGCCATGGGAACATGTCTGAGGCTTGATTCCGGAACTCTGTGGCCTGGAAAAATGCCTGAGGTTTGATGATGGAACCCTGTGCCCTGGCAATATGCCTGATGATTGATTCTGGAACCCTCTTGCCTGGGAATATGACTGAGGCTTGATTCTGGAAACCTGTGGCCTGGGAACATGACTGAGGATTGAATCGAGAAACCTGTGGCCTGGGAAAATGACTGAGGATTGGTTCTGGAACCATGGGGCCTGGGAACATGACTGAGGTTTGATTGTGGAACCCTGTGGCCTAGGAATATGACTGAGGTTTAATTCTGGAAGCCTGTGGCCAGGGAACATGTCTGAGGCATGATTGTGGAAGCCTGTGGCCTGGGAAAATGACTGAGGTTTGATGGTGTTACCCTGTGGCCTGGCAATATGACTGAGGTTTGATTCTGGAACCATGGGGCCTGGGAACATGACTGAGGTTTGATTCTGGAACGCTGTGGCTTGGCAACATGACATCAGTTGGATTCTGGAACCCTGTGGCCTGGGAACATGACTGAGGATTGGTTCTGGAACAATGGGGCCTGGGAACATCACTGAGGTTTGATTGTGGAACCCTGTGTCTTGGGAACATGACATCAATTTGATTCTTGGACCCTGTGGCCTGGGAACATGACATCAGATGGATTCTGGAACCCTGTGGCCTGGGAATATGACTGAGGTTTGATTTTGGAAACCTGTGGCCTAGGAACAAGACTGAGGCTTCAATCTGGAACCCTGTGGCCTGGGAACATGACTGAGGGTTGATTGTGGAACCCTGTGTCCTGGCAGCATGACATCAGTTGGATTCTGGAACCCTGTGGCCTGGGAATATGACTTAGGTTTGATTCTGGAACCCTGTGGCCTGGCAACATGAGTGAGGTTTGATTCTTGAACTCTGTTGCCTGGGAAAGTGCCTGACGTTTGATTCTGGAATTCTGCAGCCTGGGAACATGACTGAGCTTTCATTCTGGAACCCTGTGGCCTGGGTACATGACTGAGGTTTGATTCTGGAACCCTGTGGCCTGGGAACATGACTGAGGTGTGATTGTAGAACACTGTGCCCTGGGAATATGACTGAAGTTTGATTCTGGAAGCCTGTGGCCTGGGATCATATCTGAGGTTTGATTCTGGAACCCTGTGGCCTTGTTAAATGACTGAGGTTTCATGGTGGAACCCTGTGGCCTGGCAATATGACTGAGGCTTGATTCTGGAAGCCTGTGGCCTGTGAACATGACTGAGGTTTGATTCTGGAACTCTGCAGCCTGGGAACATGACTGAGCTTTCATTCTGGAACCCTGTGGCCTGGGAACATGACTGAGGTTTGATTCTGGAACCCTGTGGCCTGGGAATATGACTGAGGTTTAATTGTGGAAACTTCTGGCCTGGGAACATGACTGAGGCTTGATTGTGGAACCCTGTGTCCTGGGAACATGACATCGGTTTGATTCTGTGACCATGTGGCCTGGGAACATGCCTGAAGTTTGATTCTGGAACCTTGTGGCCTGGTAACATGTCATCAGAAGGATTCTGGAATCCTATGGCCTGGGAAGATGACTGAGCGTTGATTCTGGAACCCTGTGCCCTGGGAACATGACTGAGGTTTGATTGTGGAACCCTTTTCCCTGGGAATATGACTGAAGTTTGATTCTGGAACCCTGTGGCCTGGGAACATGACTGAGGTTTGATTGTGGAACCCTCTGGCTTGGGAACATGACTGAGGCTTGATTCTGGAACCCTGTGGCCTGGGAACATGATATCAGTTGGATTCTGGAACCCTTTGGCCTGGGCACATGAGTGAAGGTTGATTCTGGAATCCTGTGGCCTCGGAATATGACTTACATTTGATTGTGGATACCTGTGGCCTGGGAACATGACATCGGTTGGCTTCTAGAACCCTGTGGCCTAGGAACATGACATCGGTTTGATTGTATAACCTTGTGGCCTGGGAACATGATATCGATTGGATTCTGGTAACCTTTGGCCTGGGAACATGACAACGGTTGGATTCCGGATCCCTGTGGCCTAGGAACATGACTGAGGTTTGATTGTGGACCCTCTGGCCTCGGAACATGACTGAGGCTTGATTGTGGACCCTGTGTCCTGGGAACATGACATCGGTTTGATTCTGTGACCCTGTGGCCTGGGAACATGACATCAGTTGGATTCTGGAACCCTCTCGCCTGGGAACATGACTGAGGGTTGATTCTGAAATTCTGTGTCCTGGGAACATGACTGAGGTTTGATGGTGGAACCCTGTGGCCTGGGAACATGACAGAGGTTTTATTGTGATAAATTGTGGCCTGGGAATATGACTGAGGTTTGATTGTGGAATTCTGTGGACTGGGAACATGACTGAGATTTGATTCTGGAACCCTGTGGCCTGGGAACATGACTGAGGCTTGATTCTGGAACCCTGTGGCCTGGGAACATGACTCAGGTTTGATTCTGGTACTCTCTGGCCTGAGAACATCACTGAGATTAGCTTCTGGAACCCTGTGGCCTGGGAACATGACTGAGGTTAAATTGTGGAACCTGTGGCCTGGGAACATGACATCCGTTTGACTCTGGAACCCTGTGGCCTGGGAACATGATATCGATTGGACTCTGGAAACCTGTGGCCTGGAACATGACTGAGGATTGAATCTCGAATATTGTGGCCTGGGAAAATGACTGAGGTTTGATTCTGGAACCATGTGGCCTGGAAATATGATTAAGGTTTGCTTCTGGAAACCTGTGGCCTAGGAACAAGACGGAGGTTTGAATCTGCAACCCTGTGGCCTGGGAACATGACTGAGGTTTGAATGTGGAACCCTGTGCCCTAGGAATATGACTGAAGTTTGATTCTGGAAGCCTGTGGCCTGGGAACATGTCTGAGGCATGATTCTGGAACCCTGTGGCCTTGGGAACATGATATCAGTTGGATTCTGGGACCCTGTGGCCTGGGAACATGACTGAGGTTTGATTCTGGAACCCTGTGGCCTTGGAACATGACATCAGTTGGATTCTGGAACCCTGTGGTCTGGGAACATGACTGAGGTTTGCTTCTGGAACCCAGTGGCTTAGGAATATGACATCAGTTGGATTCTGGAACCCTGTGGTCTGGCAACATAACTGAGGGTTGATTCTGTAACCCTGTGGCCTGGGAACATGCCTTACGTTTGATTGTGGAACCCTGTGGCCCGGGAACATGACTGAGGTTTGATTCTGGAACCCTGTGGCCTGGGAACATGACTGAGGTTTGTTGTGGATACCTGTGGACTGCGAACATTACTGAGGTTTGATTCTGGAACCCTATGGCCTAGAAAAATGACTGAGGCTTGATTGTGGAACCCTGTCATCTGAGAACATGACTGAGGTTTGATTCTGGAACCCTGTGGCCTTGGAACATGACATCAGTTGGATTCTGGAACCCTGTGGTCTGGGAACATGACTGACGGGAGGTTGTGGAACCCTGTGGCTTAGGAATATGACATCAGTTGGATTCTGGAACCCTGTGGTCTGGCAACATAACTGAGGGTTGATTCTGTAACCCTGTGGCCTGGGAACATGCCTTACGTTTGATTGTGGAACCCTGTGGCCCGGGAACATGACTGAGGTTTGATTCTGGAACCCTATGGCCTAGAAAAATGACTGAGGCTTGATTGTGGAACCCTGTCATCTGAGAACATGACTGAGGTTTGATTGTGGAACCCTCTGTCCTGGGAACATGACTGAGGTTTGATTCTGGAACCTTGTGGCCTGGTAACATGTCATCAGAAGGATTCTGGAATCCTATGGCCTGGGAAGATGACTGAGCGTTGATTCTGGAACCCTGTGCCCTGGGAACATGACTGAGGTTTGATTGTGGAACCCTTTTCCCTGGGAATATGACTGAAGTTTGATTCTGGAACCCTGTGGCCTGGGAACATGACTGAGGTTTGATTGTGGACCCTGTGTCCTGGGAACATGACATCGGTTTGATTCTGTGACCCTGTGGCCTGGGAACATGACATCAGTTGGATTCTGGAACCCTCTCGCCTGGGAACATGACTGAGGGTTGATTCTGAAATTCTGTGTCCTGTGAACATGACTGAGGTTTGATGGTGGAACCCTGTGGCCTGGGAACATGCCAGAGGTTTTATTGTGATAAATTGTGGCCTGGGAATATGACTGAGGTTTGATTGTGGAATTCTTTGGACTGGGAACATGACTGAGATTTGATTCTGGAACCCTGTGGCCTGGGAACATGACTGAGGCTTGATTCTGGAACCCTGTGGCCTGGGAACATGACTCAGGTTTGATTCTGGTACTCTCTGGCCTGAGAACATCACTGAGATTAGCTTCTGGAACCCTGTGGCCTGGGAACATGACTGAGGTTAAATTGTGGAACCTGTGGCCTGGGAACATGACATCCGTTTGACTCTGGAACCCTGTGGCCTGGGAACATGATATCGATTGGACTCTGGAAACCTGTGGCCTGGAACATGACTGAGGATTGAATCTCGAATATTGTGGCCTGGGAAAATGACTGAGGTTTGATTCTGGAACCATGTGGCCTGGAAATATGATTAAGGTTTGCTTCTGGAAACCTGTGGCCTAGGAACAAGACGGAGGTTTGAATCTGCAACCCTGTGGCCTGGGAACATGACTGAGGTTTGAATGTGGAACCCTGTGCCCTAGGAATATGACTGAAGTTTGATTCTGGAAGCCTGTGGCCTGGGAACATGTCTGAGGCATGATTCTGGAACCCTGTGGCCTTGGGAACATGATATCAGTTGGATTCTGGGACCCTGTGGCCTGGGAACATGACTGAGGTTTGATTCTGGAACCCTGTGGCCTTGGAACATGACATCAGTTGGATTCTGGAACCCTGTGGTCTGGGAACATGACTGAGGTTTGCTTCTGGAACCCTGTGGCTTAGGAATATGACATCAGTTGGATTCTGGAACCCTGTGGTCTGGCAACATAACTGAGGGTTGATTCTGTAACCCTGTGGCCTGGGAACATGCCTTACGTTTGATTGTGGAACCCTGTGGCCCGGGAACATGACTGAGGTTTGATTCTGGAACCCTGTGGCCTGGGAACATGACTGAGGTTTGGTTGTGGATACCTGTGGACTGCGAACATTACTGAGGTTTGATTCTGGAACCCTATGGCCTAGAAAAATGACTGAGGCTTGATTGTGGAACCCTGTCATCTGAGAACATGACTGAGGTTTGATTCTGGAACCCTGTGGCCTTGGAACATGACATCAGTTGGATTCTGGAACCCTGTGGTCTGGGAACATGACTGACGGGAGATTGTGGAACCCTGTGGCTTAGGAATATGACATCAGTTGGATTCTGGAACCCTGTGGTCTGGCAACATAACTGAGGGTTGATTCTGTAACCCTGTGGCCTGGGAACATGCCTTACGTTTGATTGTGGAACCCTGTGGCCCGGGAACATGACTGAGGTTTGATTCTGGAACCCTATGGCCTAGAAAAATGACTGAGGCTTGATTGTGGAACCCTGTCATCTGAGAACATGACTGAGGTTTGATTGTGGAACCCTCTGTCCTGGGAACATGACTGAGGTTTGATGATTGTACCCTGTGTCCTGGCAACATGACTGAGGTTTGTTTCTAAAACCTGCGGGCTGGGAATATGACTGAGGCTTCATTCTTGAACCCTGTGGCCTGGGAAAATGACTGAGGTTTGATTCTAGAACCCTGTAGCCTGGGAACTTGGCTGAGCTTTCATTTTGGACCCCTGTTGCCTGCGAACATGATTTAGGTTTGATTCGGGAACCCTGTGACCTGGGAACATTATGGAGGTTTGATTCTGGAATCCTGTGGCCTGGGAACATGTCTGAGGCATGATTGTGGAAGCCTGTGGCCTGGGAAAATGACTGAGGTTTGATGGTGTTACCCTGTGGCCTGGCAATATGACTGAGGTTTGATTCTGGAACCCTGTGGCCTGGGAACATGACTGAGGTTTGATTCTGGAACGCTGTGGCCTGGCAACATGACATCAGTTGGATTCTGGAACCCTGTGGCCTGGGAACATGACTGAGGTTTGATTCTGGAACCCTGTGGCTTGGGAATATGACATCAGTTGGATTCTGGAACCCAGTGGCCTGGCAATATGACTGAGGTTTGATTCTGGAACCCTGTGGCCTGGGAACATGACTGAAGTTTGATTCTGGAACCCTGTGCCCTGGGAGCATGACTGAGGTTTGATTGTGATAACTTCTGGCTTGGGAACATGACTTAGGTTTCATTGTGGAACTTTGTGGACCGGGAACATGACTGAGGTTTGTCTCTGGAACCCTGTGGACTGGGAACATGACTGAGGTTTGTTTCTGGAATCCTGTGGCCTGGGAACATGACTGAGGTTTGATTCTGAAATCCTGTGTCCTGGGAACATGACTGAGGTTTGATTGTGGAAACTTCTGGCCTGGGAACTTAACTGAGGCTTTACTGTGGAACCCTGTGTCCTGGGAACATGACATCGGTTTGATTCTGGGACCCTGTGGCCTGGGAACATGACTGAAGTTTGATTCTGGAACCTTGTGGCCTTGGAAAATAACTGAGGTTTGATGGTGGAACCCTGTGGCCTGGCGATATGTTGAGGTTGGATTCTGGAAGCCTGTGACCTGGGAACATGACTGAGGTTTGATTGTGGAACCCTGTCATCTGGGAAAGTGATTGGGGTTTGATTCTGGAACCCTGTAGCCTGGAAACATGACTGAGGTTTGATTCTGGAATTGTCTTGCCTGGGAACATGCCTGAAGTTTGATTCTGGAACCCTTTGGCCTGGGAACATGACTGAGGTTTGATTGTGGAACCCTCTGGCTTGGGAACATGACTGAGGCTTGATTCTGGAACCCTGTGGCCTGGGAACATGATATCAGTTGGATTCTGGAACCCTGTGGCCTGGGCACATGAGTGAAGGTTGATTCTGGAATCCTGTGGCCTCGGAATATGACTTACATTTGATTGTGGAAACCTGTGGCCTGGGAACATGACTGAGGATTGATTCTGGAACCCTGTGGCCTGGGAACATGACTGAGGTTTGATTGTAGAAGCATGTGGCCTGGGAACATTACTGAGGTTTTATTCTGGAACCCTCTGCCCTGGGAATATGACTGAGGCTTGATTGTGGAAACCTGTCATCTGGGAACAAGACTGAGGTTTGACTGTGGATCCCTCTGGCCTGGGAACATGAATGAGGTTTGATGGTGGAAACCTCTGGCCTGGGAACATGACTGAGGCTTGATTTTGGTACCCTGTGGCCTGGGAACCTGACTGAGGTTTGATTCTGGACCGCTGTGGCCTAGGAACAAGACTGAGGTTTGAATCTGGAACCCTGTGGCCTGGGAACATGACTGAGGGTTGATTGTGGAACCCTGTGTCCTGGGAACATGACATCGGTTTGATTCTGGGACACTGTGGCCTGGGAATATGACTGAGGTTTAATTGTGGAACCCTGTGGCCTGGGAATATGACTGAGGTTTGATTCCGGAATCCTGTGTCCCTTGAACATGACTGAGGTTGGATTCTGGAAGCCTGTGGCCTGGGAACATGACTGAGGCTTGATTCTGGAACCCTGTGGCCTGGGAACATGACTGAGGTTTGATTCTGGAACCCTTTGGCCTGGGAACATGACTGAGGTTTGACACTCGAACCATGTGGCCTGGAAATATGATTGTCGTTAGATTCTGGAAATCTATGGCCTAGGAACAAGACTAAAGTTTGAATCTGGAACACTGTGGCCTGGGAACATGACTGACGGGTGATTGTGGAACCCTGTGTCCTGGGAACATGTCATCAGTTTGTGTCTGGGACCCTGTGGCCTGGGAATATGACTGAGGTTTGATTCGGGAAACCTGTGGCCTTTAAACATGACATCATTTGGATTCTGGAACCCTGTGTCCTGGGAACGTGACTGAGGTTTGATTTTGGAACCCTGTGGCCTGGGAACATGACTGAGGTTTGATTGTGATAACTTATGACCTGGGAACATGACTGAGGTTTGATTGTGGAACTCTGTGGACTGGGATCATGACTGAGGTTTCTTTCTGGAACCCTGTGGCCTGGGAACATGACTGAGGCTTTATTCTGGAACCCTGTGGCCTGGGAACATGACTGAGGTTTGATTCTGTAAACCTGGAGCCTGGGAACATGACTGAGCTTTCATTCTGTAACCCTGTGGCTTGGAAACATGACTGAAGTTTGATTCTGGAAACCTGTGACCTGGGAACTTTATTGAGGTTTGATTCTAGAAACCTGTGTCCTGGGAACATGACTGACGTTTTATTGTGAAAAATTGTGGCCTGGGAATATGACTGAGTTGTGATTGTGGAATTCTGTGGACTGGGAAAATGACTGATATTTGATTCTGGAACGCTGTGGCCTGGGAACATGACTGAGGATTTATTCTGGAACCCTGTGGCCTGGGAACATGACTCAGGTTTGATTCTTGAACCCTGAGGACTGGGAACATGACTGAGGTATGATTGTGGAAACATGTATCCTGGGAACATGACTGAGATTTGATTCTGGAACCCTGTGGCCTGGGAACATGACTGAGGCTTGATTCTGGAACCCTGTGGCCTGGGAACATGACTCAGGTTTGATTCTGGTACTCTCTGGCCTGAGAACATCACTGAGATTAGCTTCTGGAACCCTGTGGCCTGGGAACATGACTGAGGTTAAATTGTGGAACCTGTGGCCTGGGAACATGACATCCGTTTGACTCTGGAACCCTGTGGCCTGGGAACATGATATCGATTGGACTCTGGAAACCTGTGGCCTGGAACATGACTGAGGATTGAATCTCGAACATTGTGGCCTGGGAAAATGACTGAGGTTTGATTCTGGAACCATGTGGCCTGGAAATATGATTAAGGTTTGCTTCTGGAAACCTGTGGCCTAGGAACAAGACGGAGGTTTGAATCTGCAACCCTGTGGCCTGGGAACATGACTGAGGTTTGAATGTGGAACCCTGTGCCCTAGGAATATGACTGAAGTTTGATTCTGGAAGCCTGTGGCCTGGGAACATGTCTGAGGCATGATTCTGGAACCCTGTGGCCTTGGGAACATGACATCAGTTGGATTCTGGGACCCTGTGGCCTGGGAACATGACTGAGGTTTGATTCTGGAACCCTGTGGCCTTGGAACATGACATCAGTTGGATTCTGGAACCCTGTGGTCTGGGAACATGACTGAGGTTTGCTTCTGGAACCCTGTGGCTTAGGAATATGACATCAGTTGGATTCTGGAACCCTGTGGTCTGGCAACATAACTGAGGGTTGATTCTGTAAACCTGTGGCCTGGGAACATGCCTTACGTTTGATTGTGGAACCCTGTGGCCCGGGAACATGACTGAGGTTTGATTCTGGAACCCTGTGGCCTGGGAACATGACTGAGGTTTGGTTGTGGATACCTGTGGACTGGGAACATTACTGAGGTTTGATTCTGGAACCCTATGGCCTAGAAAAATGACTGAGGCTTGATTGTGGAACCCTGTCATCTGAGAACATGACTGAGGTTTGATTCTGGAACCCTGTGGCCTTGGAACATGACATCAGTTGGATTCTGGAACCCTGTGGTCTGGGAACATGACTGACGGGAGATTGTGGAACCCTGTGGCTTAGGAATATGACATCAGTTGGATTCTGGAACCCTGTGGTCTGGCAACATAACTGAGGGTTGATTCTGTAACCCTGTGGCCTGGGAACCTGCCTTACGTTTGATTGTGGAACCCTGTGGCCCGGGAACATGACTGAGGTTTGATTCTGGAACCCTATGGCCTAGAAAAATGACTGAGGCTTGATTGTGGAACCCTGTCATCTGAGAACATGACTGAGGTTTGATTGTGGAACCCTCTGTCCTGGGAACATGACTGAGGTTTGATGATTGTACCCTGTGTCCTGGCAACATGACTGAGGTTTGTTTCTAAAACCTGCGGCCTGGGAACATGACTGAGGCTTCATTCTTGAACCCTGTGGCCTGGGAAAATGACTGAGGTTTGATTCTAGAACCCTGTAGCCTGGGAACTTGGCTGAGCTTTCATTCTGGACCCCTGTTGCCTGGGAACATGATTTAGGTTTGATTCGGGAACCCTGTGACCTGGGAACATTATGGAGGTTTGATTCTGGAATCCTGTGGCCTGGGAACATGACTGAGGTTTGATTGTGGAACCCTGTGCCTTTGGAATATGACTGAGGTTTGATTCTGGAAGCCTGTGGCCAGGGAACATGTCTGAGGCATGATTGTGGAAGCCTGTGGCCTGGGAAAATGACTGAGGTTTGATGGTGTTACCCTGTGGCCTGGCAATATGACTGAGGTTTGATTCTGGAACCCTGTGGCCTGGGAATATGACTGAGGTTTGATTCTGGAACGCTGTGGCCTGGCAACATGACATCAGTTGGATTCTGGAACCCTGTGGCCTGGGAACATTATGGAGGTTCGATTCTGGAATCCTGTGACCTGGGAACATTATTGAGGTTTGATGGTGGAACCCTGTGTCCTGGGAACATGACTGAGGTTTCATTGTGAAACACTCTCTCCTGGGAGCATGACTGAGGTTTGATACTGGAACCCTTTGGACTAGGAACATGACTGAGGTTTGATTGTGGAAACCTGTGGCCTGGCAACATGACTGAGGTTTGATTCTTGTACTCTCTGGCCTGAGAACATGACTGAGGTTAGCTTCTGAACCCTGTGGCCTCGGAACATGACATCGGTTTGATTCTGTGACCCTGTAGCCTGGGAACATGACTTACGTTTGATTGTGGAACCCTGAGGTCTGGGAACCTGACTGAGGTTTGATTCTGGAACCCTGTGGCCTGGGAACATGACTGAGGTTTGATTCTGGAACCCTGTGTCCTGGGAACATGACTGAGGTTTCATTGTGAAACACTCTGGCCTGGGAACATACGTGAGGTTTGATGGTGGAACTCTGTTTCCTGGCAACATGACTGAGGTTTGACTGTGGAACTCTCTGGCCTAGGAACATGACTGTGCCTTGGTTCCTGTACCCTGTTGTTAGGAACCTGACTGAGGTTTGATTCTGGAAGCCTGTGGCCTGGGAAGATATCTGAGGTTTGATTCTGGAACCCTGTGGCTTTGGAAAATGACTGAGGTTTCATGGTTGAACCCTGTGGCCTGGCAATATGACTGAGGTTTGATTCTGGAAGCCTGTGGCCTGGGAACATGACTGAGGTTTGATTGTGGAACCCTCTGGCTTGGGAACATGACTGAGGCTTGATTCTGGAACCCTGTGGCCTGGGGACATGATATCAGTTGGATTCTGGAACCCTGTCGCCTGGGAACATGACTGAGGGTTGATTCTGGAACCCTGTCGCCTGGGAACATGACATCGGTTTGATTCTGTAACCCTGTGGCCTGGGAACATGATATCGGTTGGATTCTGGAAACCTGTGGGCTGGAAACATGACAACGGTTGGATTCTGGAACCCAGGGGCCTGAGAATATGACTTAGGTTTGATTCTGGAACCCTGTGTCCTGGGAACAAGACTGAGGTTTGATTGTGGAACCCTATGGCCTGGGAACCTGACTGAAGTTTGATTCTGGAACCTTGTGGCCTGGTAACATGTCATCAGAAGGATTCTGGAATCCTATGGCCTGGGAAGATGACTGAGCGTTGATTCTGGATCCCTGTGCCCTGGGCACATGACTGAGGTTTGATTGTGGAACCCTTTTCCCTGGGAATATGACTGAAGTTTGATTCTGGAACCCTGTGGCCTGGGAACATGACTGAGGTTTGATTGTGGAACCCTCTGGCTTGGGAACATGACTGAGGCTTGATTCTTGAACCCTGTGGTCTGAGAACATGATATCAGTTGGATTCTGGAACCCTGTGGCCTGGGCACATGAGTGAAAGTTGATTCTGGAATCCTGTGGCCTCGGAATATGACTTACATTTGATTGTGGAAACCTGTGGCCTGGGAACATGACTGAGGTTTGATTCTGGAACCCTGTGGCCTGGGAACATGACTGAGGTTAAATTGTGGAACCTGTGGCCTGGGAACATGACATCCGTTTGACTCTGGAACCCTGTGGCCTGGGAACATGATATCGATTGGACTCTGGAAACCTGTGGCCTGGAACATGACTGAGGATTGAATCTCGAACATTGTGGCCTGGGAAAATGACTGAGGTTTGATTCTGGAACCATGTGGCCTGGAAATATGATTAAGGTTTGCTTCTGGAAACCTGTGGCCTAGGAACAAGACGGAGGTTTGAATCTGCAACCCTGTGGCCTGGGAACATGACTGAGGTTTGAATGTGGAACCCTGTGCCCTAGGAATATGACTGAAGTTTGATTCTGGAAGCCTGTGGCCTGGGAACATGTCTGAGGCATGATTCTGGAACCCTGTGGCCTTGGGAACATGACATCAGTTGGATTCTGGGACCCTGTGGCCTGGGAACATGACTGAGGTTTGATTCTGGAACCCTGTGGCCTTGGAACATGACATCAGTTGGATTCTGGAACCCTGTGGTCTGGGAACATGACTGAGGTTTGCTTCTGGAACCCTGTGGCTTAGGAATATGACATCAGTTGGATTCTGGAACCCTGTGGTCTGGCAACATAACTGAGGGTTGATTCTGTAAACCTGTGGCCTGGGAACATGCCTTACGTTTGATTGTGGAACCCTGTGGCCCGGGAACATGACTGAGGTTTGATTCTGGAACCCTGTGGCCTGGGAACATGACTGAGGTTTGGTTGTGGATACCTGTGGACTGGGAACATTACTGAGGTTTGATTCTGGAACCCTATGGCCTAGAAAAATGACTGAGGCTTGATTGTGGAACCCTGTCATCTGAGAACATGACTGAGGTTTGATTCTGGAACCCTGTGGCCTTGGAACATGACATCAGTTGGATTCTGGAACCCTGTGGTCTGGGAACATGACTGACGGGAGATTGTGGAACCCTGTGGCTTAGGAATATGACATCAGTTGGATTCTGGAACCCTGTGGTCTGGCAACATAACTGAGGGTTGATTCTGTAACCCTGTGGCCTGGGAACCTGCCTTACGTTTGATTGTGGAACCCTGTGGCCCGGGAACATGACTGAGGTTTGATTCTGGAACCCTATGGCCTAGAAAAATGACTGAGGCTTGATTGTGGAACCCTGTCATCTGAGAACATGACTGAGGTTTGATTGTGGAACCCTCTGTCCTGGGAACATGACTGAGGTTTGATGATTGTACCCTGTGTCCTGGCAACATGACTGAGGTTTGTTTCTAAAACCTGCGGCCTGGGAACATGACTGAGGCTTCATTCTTGAACCCTGTGGCCTGGGAAAATGACTGAGGTTTGATTCTAGAACCCTGTAGCCTGGGAACTTGGCTGAGCTTTCATTCTGGACCCCTGTTGCCTGGGAACATGATTTAGGTTTGATTCGGGAACCCTGTGACCTGGGAACATTATGGAGGTTTGATTCTGGAATCCTGTGGCCTGGGAACATGACTGAGGTTTGATTGTGGAACCCTGTGCCTTTGGAATATGACTGAGGTTTGATTCTGGAAGCCTGTGGCCAGGGAACATGTCTGAGGCATGATTGTGGAAGCCTGTGGCCTGGGAAAATGACTGAGGTTTGATGGTGTTACCCTGTGGCCTGGCAATATGACTGAGGTTTGATTCTGGAACGCTGTGGCCTGGCAACATGACATCAGTTGGATTCTGGAACCCTGTGGCCTGGGAACATTATGGAGGTTCGATTCTGGAATCCTGTGACCTGGGAACATTATTGAGGTTTGATGGTGGAACCCTGTGTCCTGGGAACATGACTGAGGTTTCATTGTGAAACACTCTCTCCTGGGAGCATGACTGAGGTTTGATACTGGAACCCTTTGGACTAGGAACATGACTGAGGTTTGATTGTGGAAACCTGTGGCCTGGCAACATGACTGAGGTTTGATTCTTGTACTCTCTGGCCTGAGAACATGACTGAGGTTAGCTTCTGAACCCTGTGGCCTCGGAACATGACATCGGTTTGATTCTGTGACCCTGTAGCCTGGGAACATGACTTACGTTTGATTGTGGAACCCTGAGGTCTGGGAACCTGACTGAGGTTTGATTCTGGAACCCTGTGGCTTGGGAACATGACTGAGGTTTGATTCTGGAACCCTGTGTCCTGGGAACATGACTGAGGTTTCATTGTGAAACACTCTGGCCTGGGAACATACGTGAGGTTTGATGGTGGAACTCTGTTTCCTGGCAACATGACTGAGGTTTGACTGTGGAACTCTCTGGCCTAGGAACATGACTGTGCCTTGGTTCCTGTACCCTGTTGTTAGGAACCTGACTGAGGTTTGATTCTGGAAGCCTGTGGCCTGGGAAGATATCTGAGGTTTGATTCTGGAACCCTGTGGCTTTGGAAAATGACTGAGGTTTCATGGTTGAACCCTGTGGCCTGGCAATATGACTGAGGTTTGATTCTGGAAGCCTGTGGCCTGGGAACATGACTGAGGTTTGATTGTGGAACCCTCTGGCTTGGGAACATGACTGAGGCTTGATTCTGGAACCCTGTGGCCTGGGAACATGATATCAGTTGGATTCTGGAACCCTGTCGCCTGGGAACATGACTGAGGGTTGATTCTGGAACCCTGTCGCCTGGGAACATGACATCGGTTTGATTCTGTAACCCTGTGGCCTGGGAACATGATATCGGTTGGATTCTGGAAACCTGTGGGCTGGAAACATGACAACGGTTGGATTCTGGAACCCAGGGGCCTGAGAATATGACTTAGGTTTGATTCTGGAACCCTGTGTCCTGGGAACAAGACTGAGGTTTGATTGTGGAACCCTATGGCCTGGGAACCTGACTGAAGTTTGATTCTGGAACCTTGTGGCCTGGTAACATGTCATCAGAAGGATTCTGGAATCCTATGGCCTGGGAAGATGACTGAGCGTTGATTCTGGAACCCTGTGCCCTGGGCACATGACTGAGGTTTGATTGTGGAACCCTTTTCCCTGGGAATATGACTGAAGTTTGATTCTGGAACCCTGTGGCCTGGGAACATGACTGAGGTTTGATTGTGGAACCCTCTGGCTTGGGAACATGACTGAGGCTTGATTCTTGAACCCTGTGGTCTGGGAACATGATATCAGTTGGATTCTGGAACCCTGTGGCCTGGGCACATGAGTGAAAGTTGATTCTGGAATCCTGTGGCCTCGGAATATGACTTACATTTGATTGTGGAAACCTGTGGCCTGGGAACATGACTGAGGTTTGATTCTGGAACCCTGTGGCCTGGGAACATGACTGAGGTTTGATTGTGGAAGCATGTGGCCTGGGAACATTACTGAGGTTTTATTCTGGAACCCTCTGCCCTGGGAATATGACTGAGGCTTGATTGTGGAAACCTGTCATCTGGGAACAAGACTGAGGTTTGACTGTGGATCCCTCTGGCCTGGGAACATGAATGAGGTTTGATGGTGGAAACCTCTGGCCTGGGAACATAACTGAGGCTTGATTTTGGTACCCTGTGGCCTGGGAACCTGACTGAGGTTTGATTCTGGACCGCTGTGGCCTAGGAACAAGACTGAGGTTTGAATCTGGAACCCTGTGGCCTTGTTAAATGACTGAGGTTTCATGGTGGAACCCTGTGGCCTGGCAATATGACTGAGGTGTGATTCTGGAAGCCTGTGGCCTGGGAATATGACTGAGGCTTGATTCTGGAAGCCTGTGGCCTGTGAACATGACTGAGGTTTGATTCTGGAACTCTGCAGCCTGGGAACATGACTGAGCTTTCATTCTGGAACCCTGTGGCCTGGGAACATGACTGAGGTTTGATTATGGAACCCTGTGGCCTAGGAATATGACTGAGGTTTAATTGTGGAAACTTCTGGCCTGGGAACATGACTGAGGCTTGATTGTGGAACCCTGTGTCCTGGGAACATGACATCGGTTTGATTCTGTGACCATGTGGCCTGGGAACATGCCTGAAGTTTGATTCTGGAACCTTGTGGCCTGGTAACATGTCATCAGAAGGATTCTGGAATCCTATGGCCTGGGAAGATGACTGAGCGTTGATTCTGGAACCCTGTGCCCTGGGAACATGACTGAGGTTTGATTGTGGAACCCTTTTCCCTGGGAATATGACTGAAGTTTGATTCTGGAACCCTGTGGCCTGGGAACATGACTGAGGTTTGATTGTGGAACCCTCTGGCTTGGGAACATGACTGAGGCTTGATTCTGGAACCCTGTGGCCTGGGAACATGATATCAGTTGGATTCTGGAACCCTTTGGCCTGGGCACATGAGTGAAGGTTGATTCTGGAATCCTGTGGCCTCGGAATATGACTTACATTTGATTGTGGAAACCTGTGGCCTGGGAACATGACATCGGTTGGCTTCTAGAACCCTGTGGCCTGGGAACATGACATCGGTTTGATTATATAACCTTGTGGCCTGGGAACATGATATCGATTGGATTCTGGTAACCTTTGGCCTGGGAACATGACAACGGTTGGATTCTGGATCCCTGTGGCCTAGGAACATGACTGAGGTTTGATTGTGGACCCTCTGGCCTCGGAACATGACTGAGGCTTGATTGTGGACCCTGTGTCCTAGGAACATGACATCGGTTTGATTCTGTGACCCTGTGGCCTGGGAACATGACTGAGGCTTGATTCTGGAACCCTGTGACCTGGGAACATGACTCAGGTTTGATTCTGGTACTCTCTGGCCTGAGAACATCACTGAGATTAGCTTCTGGAACCCTGTGGCCTGGGAACATGACTGAGGTTAAATTGTGGAACCTGTGGCCTGGGAACATGACATCCGTTTGACTCTGGAACCCTGTGGCCTGGGAACATGATATCGATTGGACTCTAGAAACCTGTGGCCTGGAACATGACTGAGGATTGAATCTCGAACACTGTGGCCTGGGAAAATGACTGAGGTTTGATTCTGGAACCATGTGGCCTGGAAATATGATTAAGGTTTGCTTCTGGAAACCTGTGGCCTAGGAACAAGACGGAGGTTTGAATCTGCAACCCTGTGGCCTGGGAACATGACTGAGGTTTGATTGTGGAACCCTGTGCCCTAGGAATATGACTGAAGTTTGATTCTGGAAGCCTGTGGCCTGGGAACATGTCTGAGGCATGATTCTGGAACCCTGTGGCCTTGGAAACATGATATCAGTTGGATTCTGGGACCCTGTGGCCTGGGAACATGACTGAGGTTTGATTCTGGAACCCTGTGGCCTTGGAACATGACATCAGTTGGATTCTGGAACCCTGTGGTCTGGGAACATGACTGAGGTTTGCTTCTGGAACCCTGTGGCTTAGGAATATGACATCAGTTGGATTCTGGAACCCTGTGGTCTGGCAACATAACTGAGGGTTGATTCTGTAACCCTGTGGCCTGGGAACATGCCTTACGTTTGATTGTGGAACCCTGTGGCCCGGGAACATGACTGAGGTTTGATTCTGGAACCCTGTGGCCTGGGAACATGACTGAGGTTTGGTTGTGGATACCTGTGGACTGCGAACATTACTGAGGTTTGATTCTGGAACCCTATGGCCTAGAAAAATGACTGAGGCTTGATTGTGGAACCCTGTCATCTGAGAACATGACTGAGGTTTGATTCTGGAACCCTGTGGCCTTGGAACATGACATCAGTTGGATTCTGGAACCCTGTGGTCTGGGAACATGACTGACGGGAGATTGTGGAACCCTGTGGCTTAGGAATATGACATCAGTTGGATTCTGGAACCCTGTGGTCTGGCAACATAACTGAGGGTTGATTCTGTAACCCTGTGGCCTGGGAACATGCCTTACGTTTGATTGTGGAACCCTGTGGCCCGGGAACATGACTGAGGTTTGATTCTGGAACCCTATGGCCTAGAAAAATGACTGAGGCTTGATTGTGGAACCCTGTCATCTGAGAACATGACTGAGGTTTGATTGTGGAACCCTCTGTCCTGGGAACATGACTGAGGTTTGATGATTGTACCCTGTGTCCTGGCAACATGACTGAGGTTTGTTTCTAAAACCTGCGGGCTGGGAACATGACTGAGGCTTCATTCTTGAACCCTGTGGCCTGGGAAAATGACTGAGGTTTGATTCTAGAACCCTGTAGCCTGGGAACTTGGCTGAGCTTTCATTCTGGACCCCTGTTGCCTGGGAACATGATTTAGGTTTCATTCGGGAACCCTGTGACCTGGGAACATTATGGAGGTTTGATTCTGGAATCCTGTGGCCTGGGAATATGACTGAGTTGTTATTGTGGAATTCTGTGGACTGGGAAAATGACTGATATTTGATTCTGGAACGCTGTGGCCTGGGAACATGACTGAGGATTTATTCTGGAACCCTGTGGCCTGGGAACATGACTCAGGTTTGATTCTTGAACCCTGAGGACTGGGAACATGACTGAGGTATGATTGTGGAAACATGTATCCTGGGAACATGACTGAGGCTTTATTCTGGTACCCTGTGGCCTGGGAATATGACTGAGGTTTGATTCTTGAAATCTGTTGCCTGAGAACGTACCTGAAGTTTGATTCTGGAACCCTGTGTCTTGGGAACATGACTGAGGTTTGATTGTGGAACCCTCTGGCCTAGGAACATGACTGAGGCTTGATACCTGTACCCTGTGGTGGGGACCTGACTAAGGTTTGATTCTGGACCCCTGTGTCCCGGGAGCATGACTGAGATTTGATACTGGAACCCTTTGGCCTAGGACCATGACTGAGGTTTGATTGGGGAACCTGTGTCCTGGGAACATGACATCTGTTTGACTCTGGAGCCCTGTGGCCTGGGAACGTGACATCGGTTGGCTTCTAGAACCCTGTGGCCTGGGAACATGACATCGGTTTGATTGTATAACCCTGTGGCCTGGAACATGATATCAATTGGATTCTGGTAACCTTTGGCCTGGGAACATGACAACGGTTGGATTCTGGATCCCTGTGGCCTAGGAACATGACTGAGGTTTGATTGTGGACCCTCTGGCCTCGGAACATGACTGAGGCTTGATTGTGGACCCTGTATCCTGGGAACATGACATCGGTTTGATTCTGTGACCCTGTGGCCTGGGAACATGACATCAGTTGGATTCTGGAACCCTCTCGCCTGGAAACATGACTGAGGGTTGATTCTGGAACCCTGTGGCCTGGGAACATGACTGAAGTTTGATTCTGAAATTCTGTGTCCTGGGAACATGACTGAGGTTTGATGGTGGAACCCTGTAGCCTGGGAACATGACAGAGGTTTTATTGTGATAAATTGTGGCCTGGGAATATGACTGAGGTTTGATTGTGGAATTCTGTGGACTGGGAACATGACTGAGATTTGATTCTGGAACCCTGTGGCCTGGGAACATGACTGAGGCTTGATTCTGGAACCCTGTGGCCTGGGAACATGACTCAGGTTTGATTCTGGTACTCTCTGGCCTGAGAACATCACTGAGATTAGCTTCTGGAACCCTGTGGCCTGGGAACATGACTGAGGTTAAATTGTGGAACCTGTGGCCTGGGAACATGACATCCGTTTGACTCTGGAACCCTGTGGCCTGGGAACGTGATATCGATTGGACTCTGGAAACCTGTGGCCTGGAACATGACTGAGGATTGAATCTCGAACACTGTGGCCTGGGAAAATGACTGAGGTTTGATCCTGGAACCATGTGGCCTGGAAATATGATTAAGGTTTGCTTCTGGAAACCTGTGGCCTAGGAACAAGACGGAGGTTTGAATCTGCAACCCTGTGGCCTGGGAACATGACTGAGGTTTGATTGTGGAACCCTGTGCCCTAGGAATATGACTGAAGTTTGATTCTGGAAGCCTGTGGCCTGGGAACATGTCTGAGGCATGATTCTGGAACCCTCTTGCCTGGGAACATGACATCAGTTGGATTCTGGAACCCTGTGGCCTGGGAACATGACTGAGGTTTGATTCTGGAACCCTGTGGCTTGGGAATATGACATCAGTTGGATTCTGGAACCCTGTGGTCTGGCAACATAACTGAGGTTTGATTCTGGAACCCTGTGGCCTGGGAACATGACTTAAGTTTGATTGTGGAACTCTGAGGCCTGGAACATGACTGAGGTTTGATTCTGGCACCCTGTGGCCTGGGAACATGACTGAGGTTTGATTCTGTAACCCTGTGGCCTGGGAACATGATATCGGTTGGATTCTGGAAACCTGTGGGCTGGAAACATGACAACGGTTGGATTCTGGAACCCAGGGGCCTGAGAATATGACTTAGGTTTGATTCTGGAACCCTGTGTCCTGGGAACAAGACTGAGGTTTGATTGTGGAACCCTATGGCCTGGGAACCTGACTGAAGTTTGATTCTGGAACCTTGTGGCCTGGTAACATGTCATCAGAAGGATTCTGGAATCCTATGGCCTGGGAAGATGACTGAGCGTTGATTCTGGAACCCTGTGCCCTGGGCACATGACTGAGGTTTGATTGTGGAACCCTTTTCCCTGGGAATATGACTGAAGTTTGATTCTGGAACCCTGTGGCCTGGGAACATGACTGAGGTTTGATTGTGGAACCCTCTGGCTTGGGAACATGACTGAGGCTTGATTCTTGAACCCTGTGGTCTGAGAACATGATATCAGTTGGATTCTGGAACCCTGTGGCCTGGGCACATGAGTGAAAGTTGATTCTGGAATCCTGTGGCCTCGGAATATGACTTACATTTGATTGTGGAAACCTGTGGCCTGGGAACATGACTGAGGTTTGATTCTGGAACCCTGTGGCCTGGGAACATGACTGAGGTTAAATTGTGGAACCTGTGGCCTGGGAACATGACATCCGTTTGACTCTGGAACCCTGTGGCCTGGGAACATGATATCGATTGGACTCTGGAAACCTGTGGCCTGGAACATGACTGAGGATTGAATCTCGAACATTGTGGCCTGGGAAAATGACTGAGGTTTGATTCTGGAACCATGTGGCCTGGAAATATGATTAAGGTTTGCTTCTGGAAACCTGTGGCCTAGGAACAAGACGGAGGTTTGAATCTGCAACCCTGTGGCCTGGGAACATGACTGAGGTTTGAATGTGGAACCCTGTGCCCTAGGAATATGACTGAAGTTTGATTCTGGAAGCCTGTGGCCTGGGAACATGTCTGAGGCATGATTCTGGAACCCTGTGGCCTTGGGAACATGACATCAGTTGGATTCTGGGACCCTGTGGCCTGGGAACATGACTGAGGTTTGATTCTGGAACCCTGTGGCCTTGGAACATGACATCAGTTGGATTCTGGAACCCTGTGGTCTGGGAACATGACTGAGGTTTGCTTCTGGAACCCTGTGGCTTAGGAATATGACATCAGTTGGATTCTGGAACCCTGTGGTCTGGCAACATAACTGAGGGTTGATTCTGTAAACCTGTGGCCTGGGAACATGCCTTACGTTTGATTGTGGAACCCTGTGGCCCGGGAACATGACTGAGGTTTGATTCTGGAACCCTGTGGCCTGGGAACATGACTGAGGTTTGGTTGTGGATACCTGTGGACTGGGAACATTACTGAGGTTTGATTCTGGAACCCTATGGCCTAGAAAAATGACTGAGGCTTGATTGTGGAACCCTGTCATCTGAGAACATGACTGAGGTTTGATTCTGGAACCCTGTGGCCTTGGAACATGACATCAGTTGGATTCTGGAACCCTGTGGTCTGGGAACATGACTGACGGGAGATTGTGGAACCCTGTGGCTTAGGAATATGACATCAGTTGGATTCTGGAACCCTGTGGTCTGGCAACATAACTGAGGGTTGATTCTGTAACCCTGTGGCCTGGGAACCTGCCTTACGTTTGATTGTGGAACCCTGTGGCCCGGGAACATGACTGAGGTTTGATTCTGGAACCCTATGGCCTAGAAAAATGACTGAGGCTTGATTGTGGAACCCTGTCATCTGAGAACATGACTGAGGTTTGATTGTGGAACCCTCTGTCCTGGGAACATGACTGAGGTTTGATGATTGTACCCTGTGTCCTGGCAACATGACTGAGGTTTGTTTCTAAAACCTGCGGCCTGGGAACATGACTGAGGCTTCATTCTTGAACCCTGTGGCCTGGGAAAATGACTGAGGTTTGATTCTAGAACCCTGTAGCCTGGGAACTTGGCTGAGCTTTCATTCTGGACCCCTGTTGCCTGGGAACATGATTTAGGTTTGATTCGGGAACCCTGTGACCTGGGAACATTATGGAGGTTTGATTCTGGAATCCTGTGGCCTGGGAACATGACTGAGGTTTGATTGTGGAACCCTGTGCCTTTGGAATATGACTGAGGTTTGATTCTGGAAGCCTGTGGCCAGGGAACATGTCTGAGGCATGATTGTGGAAGCCTGTGGCCTGGGAAAATGACTGAGGTTTGATGGTGTTACCCTGTGGCCTGGCAATATGACTGAGGTTTGATTCTGGAACGCTGTGGCCTGGCAACATGACATCAGTTGGATTCTGGAACCCTGTGGCCTGGGAACATTATGGAGGTTCGATTCTGGAATCCTGTGACCTGGGAACATTATTGAGGTTTGATGGTGGAACCCTGTGTCCTGGGAACATGACTGAGGTTTCATTGTGAAACACTCTCTCCTGGGAGCATGACTGAGGTTTGATACTGGAACCCTTTGGACTAGGAACATGACTGAGGTTTGATTGTGGAAACCTGTGGCCTGGCAACATGACTGAGGTTTGATTCTTGTACTCTCTGGCCTGAGAACATGACTGAGGTTAGCTTCTGAACCCTGTGGCCTCGGAACATGACATCGGTTTGATTCTGTGACCCTGTAGCCTGGGAACATGACTTACGTTTGATTGTGGAACCCTGAGGTCTGGGAACCTGACTGAGGTTTGATTCTGGAACCCTGTGGCTTGGGAACATGACTGAGGTTTGATTCTGGAACCCTGTGTCCTGGGAACATGACTGAGGTTTCATTGTGAAACACTCTGGCCTGGGAACATACGTGAGGTTTGATGGTGGAACTCTGTTTCCTGGCAACATGACTGAGGTTTGACTGTGGAACTCTCTGGCCTAGGAACATGACTGTGCCTTGGTTCCTGTACCCTGTTGTTAGGAACCTGACTGAGGTTTGATTCTGGAAGCCTGTGGCCTGGGAAGATATCTGAGGTTTGATTCTGGAACCCTGTGGCTTTGGAAAATGACTGAGGTTTCATGGTTGAACCCTGTGGCCTGGCAATATGACTGAGGTTTGATTCTGGAAGCCTGTGGCCTGGGAACATGACTGAGGTTTGATTGTGGAACCCTCTGGCTTGGGAACATGACTGAGGCTTGATTCTGGAACCCTGTGGCCTGGGAACATGATATCAGTTGGATTCTGGAACCCTGTCGCCTGGGAACATGACTGAGGGTTGATTCTGGAACCCTGTCGCCTGGGAACATGACATCGGTTTGATTCTGTAACCCTGTGGCCTGGGAACATGATATCGGTTGGATTCTGGAAACCTGTGGGCTGGAAACATGACAACGGTTGGATTCTGGAACCCAGGGGCCTGAGAATATGACTTAGGTTTGATTCTGGAACCCTGTGTCCTGGGAACAAGACTGAGGTTTGATTGTGGAACCCTATGGCCTGGGAACCTGACTGAAGTTTGATTCTGGAACCTTGTGGCCTGGTAACATGTCATCAGAAGGATTCTGGAATCCTATGGCCTGGGAAGATGACTGAGCGTTGATTCTGGAACCCTGTGCCCTGGGCACATGACTGAGGTTTGATTGTGGAACCCTTTTCCCTGGGAATATGACTGAAGTTTGATTCTGGAACCCTGTGGCCTGGGAACATGACTGAGGTTTGATTGTGGAACCCTCTGGCTTGGGAACATGACTGAGGCTTGATTCTTGAACCCTGTGGTCTGGGAACATGATATCAGTTGGATTCTGGAACCCTGTGGCCTGGGCACATGAGTGAAAGTTGATTCTGGAATCCTGTGGCCTCGGAATATGACTTACATTTGATTGTGGAAACCTGTGGCCTGGGAACATGACTGAGGTTTGATTCTGGAACCCTGTGGCCTGGGAACATGACTGAGGTTTGATTGTGGAAGCATGTGGCCTGGGAACATTACTGAGGTTTTATTCTGGAACCCTCTGCCCTGGGAATATGACTGAGGCTTGATTGTGGAAACCTGTCATCTGGGAACAAGACTGAGGTTTGACTGTGGATCCCTCTGGCCTGGGAACATGAATGAGGTTTGATGGTGGAAACCTCTGGCCTGGGAACATAACTGAGGCTTGATTTTGGTACCCTGTGGCCTGGGAACCTGACTGAGGTTTGATTCTGGACCGCTGTGGCCTAGGAACAAGACTGAGGTTTGAATCTGGAACCCTGTGGCCTTGTTAAATGACTGAGGTTTCATGGTGGAACCCTGTGGCCTGGCAATATGACTGAGGTGTGATTCTGGAAGCCTGTGGCCTGGGAATATGACTGAGGCTTGATTCTGGAAGCCTGTGGCCTGTGAACATGACTGAGGTTTGATTCTGGAACTCTGCAGCCTGGGAACATGACTGAGCTTTCATTCTGGAACCCTGTGGCCTGGGAACATGACTGAGGTTTGATTATGGAACCCTGTGGCCTAGGAATATGACTGAGGTTTAATTGTGGAAACTTCTGGCCTGGGAACATGACTGAGGCTTGATTGTGGAACCCTGTGTCCTGGGAACATGACATCGGTTTGATTCTGTGACCATGTGGCCTGGGAACATGCCTGAAGTTTGATTCTGGAACCTTGTGGCCTGGTAACATGTCATCAGAAGGATTCTGGAATCCTATGGCCTGGGAAGATGACTGAGCGTTGATTCTGGAACCCTGTGCCCTGGGAACATGACTGAGGTTTGATTGTGGAACCCTTTTCCCTGGGAATATGACTGAAGTTTGATTCTGGAACCCTGTGGCCTGGGAACATGACTGAGGTTTGATTGTGGAACCCTCTGGCTTGGGAACATGACTGAGGCTTGATTCTGGAACCCTGTGGCCTGGGAACATGATATCAGTTGGATTCTGGAACCCTTTGGCCTGGGCACATGAGTGAAGGTTGATTCTGGAATCCTGTGGCCTCGGAATATGACTTACATTTGATTGTGGAAACCTGTGGCCTGGGAACATGACATCGGTTGGCTTCTAGAACCCTGTGGCCTGGGAACATGACATCGGTTTGATTATATAACCTTGTGGCCTGGGAACATGATATCGATTGGATTCTGGTAACCTTTGGCCTGGGAACATGACAACGGTTGGATTCTGGATCCCTGTGGCCTAGGAACATGACTGAGGTTTGATTGTGGACCCTCTGGCCTCGGAACATGACTGAGGCTTGATTGTGGACCCTGTGTCCTAGGAACATGACATCGGTTTGATTCTGTGACCCTGTGGCCTGGGAACATGACTGAGGCTTGATTCTGGAACCCTGTGACCTGGGAACATGACTCAGGTTTGATTCTGGTACTCTCTGGCCTGAGAACATCACTGAGATTAGCTTCTGGAACCCTGTGGCCTGGGAACATGACTGAGGTTAAATTGTGGAACCTGTGGCCTGGGAACATGACATCCGTTTGACTCTGGAACCCTGTGGCCTGGGAACATGATATCGATTGGACTCTAGAAACCTGTGGCCTGGAACATGACTGAGGATTGAATCTCGAACACTGTGGCCTGGGAAAATGACTGAGGTTTGATTCTGGAACCATGTGGCCTGGAAATATGATTAAGGTTTGCTTCTGGAAACCTGTGGCCTAGGAACAAGACGGAGGTTTGAATCTGCAACCCTGTGGCCTGGGAACATGACTGAGGTTTGATTGTGGAACCCTGTGCCCTAGGAATATGACTGAAGTTTGATTCTGGAAGCCTGTGGCCTGGGAACATGTCTGAGGCATGATTCTGGAACCCTGTGGCCTTGGAAACATGATATCAGTTGGATTCTGGGACCCTGTGGCCTGGGAACATGACTGAGGTTTGATTCTGGAACCCTGTGGCCTTGGAACATGACATCAGTTGGATTCTGGAACCCTGTGGTCTGGGAACATGACTGAGGTTTGCTTCTGGAACCCTGTGGCTTAGGAATATGACATCAGTTGGATTCTGGAACCCTGTGGTCTGGCAACATAACTGAGGGTTGATTCTGTAACCCTGTGGCCTGGGAACATGCCTTACGTTTGATTGTGGAACCCTGTGGCCCGGGAACATGACTGAGGTTTGATTCTGGAACCCTGTGGCCTGGGAACATGACTGAGGTTTGGTTGTGGATACCTGTGGACTGCGAACATTACTGAGGTTTGATTCTGGAACACTATGGCCTAGAAAAATGACTGAGGCTTGATTGTGGAACCCTGTCATCTGAGAACATGACTGAGGTTTGATTCTGGAACCCTGTGGCCTTGGAACATGACATCAGTTGGATTCTGGAACCCTGTGGTCTGGGAACATGACTGACGGGAGATTGTGGAACCCTGTGGCTTAGGAATATGACATCAGTTGGATTCTGGAACCCTGTGGTCTGGCAACATAACTGAGGGTTGATTCTGTAACCCTGTGGCCTGGGAACATGCCTTACGTTTGATTGTGGAACCCTGTGGCCCGGGAACATGACTGAGGTTTGATTCTGGAACCCTATGGCCTAGAAAAATGACTGAGGCTTGATTGTGGAACCCTGTCATCTGAGAACATGACTGAGGTTTGATTGTGGAACCCTCTGTCCTGGGAACATGACTGAGGTTTGATGATTGTACCCTGTGTCCTGGCAACATGACTGAGGTTTGTTTCTAAAACCTGCGGGCTGGGAACATGACTGAGGCTTCATTCTTGAACCCTGTGGCCTGGGAAAATGACTGAGGTTTGATTCTAGAACCCTGTAGCCTGGGAACTTGGCTGAGCTTTCATTCTGGACCCCTGTTGCCTGGGAACATGATTTAGGTTTCATTCGGGAACCCTGTGACCTGGGAACATTATGGAGGTTTGATTCTGGAATCCTGTGGCCTGGGAATATGACTGAGTTGTTATTGTGGAATTCTGTGGACTGGGAAAATGACTGATATTTGATTCTGGAACGCTGTGGCCTGGGAACATGACTGAGGATTTATTCTGGAACCCTGTGGCCTGGGAACATGACTCAGGTTTGATTCTTGAACCCTGAGGACTGGGAACATGACTGAGGTATGATTGTGGAAACATGTATCCTGGGAACATGACTGAGGCTTTATTCTGGTACCCTGTGGCCTGGGAATATGACTGAGGTTTGATTCTTGAAATCTGTTGCCTGAGAACGTACCTGAAGTTTGATTCTGGAACCCTGTGTCTTGGGAACATGACTGAGGTTTGATTGTGGAACCCTCTGGCCTAGGAACATGACTGAGGCTTGATACCTGTACCCTGTGGTGGGGACCTGACTAAGGTTTGATTCTGGACCCCTGTGTCCCGGGAGCATGACTGAGATTTGATACTGGAACCCTTTGGCCTAGGACCATGACTGAGGTTTGATTGTGGAACCTGTGTCCTGGGAACATGACATCTGTTTGACTCTGGAACCCTGTGGCCTGGGAACGTGACATCGGTTGGCTTCTAGAACCCTGTGGCCTGGGAACATGACATCGGTTTGATTGTATAACCCTGTGGCCTGGAACATGATATCAATTGGATTCTGGTAACCTTTGGCCTGGGAACATGACAACGGTTGGATTCTGGATCCCTGTGGCCTAGGAACATGACTGAGGTTTGATTGTGGACCCTCTGGCCTCGGAACATGACTGAGGCTTGATTGTGGACCCTGTATCCTGGGAACATGACATCGGTTTGATTCTGTGACCCTGTGGCCTGGGAACATGACATCAGTTGGATTCTGGAACCCTCTCGCCTGGAAACATGACTGAGGGTTGATTCTGGAACCCTGTGGCCTGGGAACATGACTGAAGTTTGATTCTGAAATTCTGTGTCCTGGGAACATGACTGAGGTTTGATGGTGGAACCCTGTAGCCTGGGAACATGACAGAGGTTTTATTGTGATAAATTGTGGCCTGGGAATATGACTGAGGTTTGATTGTGGAATTCTGTGGACTGGGAACATGACTGAGATTTGATTCTGGAACCCTGTGGCCTGGGAACATGACTGAGGCTTGATTCTGGAACCCTGTGGCCTGGGAACATGACTCAGGTTTGATTCTGGTACTCTCTGGCCTGAGAACATCACTGAGATTAGCTTCTGGAACCCTGTGGCCTGGGAACATGACTGAGGTTAAATTGTGGAACCTGTGGCCTGGGAACATGACATCCGTTTGACTCTGTAACCCTGTGGCCTGGGAACGTGATATCGATTGGACTCTGGAAACCTGTGGCCTGGAACATGACTGAGGATTGAATCTCGAACACTGTGGCCTGGGAAAATGACTGAGGTTTGATCCTGGAACCATGTGGCCTGGAAATATGATTAAGGTTTGCTTCTGGAAACCTGTGGCCTAGGAACAAGACGGAGGTTTGAATCTGCAACCCTGTGGCCTGGGAACATGACTGAGGTTTGATTGTGGAACCCTGTGCCCTAGGAATATGACTGAAGTTTGATTCTGGAAGCCTGTGGCCTGGGAACATGTCTGAGGCATGATTCTGGAACCCTCTTGCCTGGGAACATGACATCAGTTGGATTCTGGAACCCTGTGGCCTGGGAACATGACTGAGGTTTGATTCTGGAACCCTGTGGCTTGGGAATATGACATCAGTTGGATTCTGGAACCCTGTGGTCTGGCAACATAACTGAGGTTTGATTCTGGAACCCTGTGGCCTGGGAACATGACTTAAGTTTGATTGTGGAACTCTGAGGCCTGGAACATGACTGAGGTTTGATTCTGGCACCCTGTGGCCTGGGAACATGACTGAGGTTTGATTGTGGAACCCTGTGTCCTGGGAACATGACTGAGGTTTGATTCTAGAACACTCTGGCCTGGGAACATGACTAAGGTTTGATTGTGGAACCCTACGGCCTGTCAACATGACTCAGGTTTCATTCTGGACCCCTGTGGCCTGGGAACATGACTGAGGTTTGATTCTGGAAGCCTCTGCCATGGGAACATGTCTGAGGCTTGATTCCGGAACTCTGTGGCCTGGAAAAATGCCTGAGGTTTGATGATGGAATCCTGTGCCCTGGCAATATGACTGATGTTTGATTCTGGAACCCTCTTGCCTGGGAACATGACTGAGGCTTGATTCTGGAAACCTGTGGCCTGGGAACATGACTGAGGATTGAATCGAGAAACCTGTGGCCTGGGAAATTGACTGAGGATTGATTCTGGAACCATGGGGCCTGGGAACGTCACTGAGGTTTGATTGTGGAACCCTGTGTCTTGGGAACATGACATCAATTTGATTCTTGGACCCTGTGGCCTGGGAACATGACATCAGATGGGTTCTGGAACCCTGTGGCCTGGGAATATGACTGAGGTTTGATTCTGGAAACCTGTGGCCTAGGAACAAGACTGAGGTTTCAGTCTGGAACCCTGTGGCCTGGGAACATGACTGAGGGTTGATTGTGGAACCCTGTGTCCTGGCAGCATGACATCAGTTGGATTCTGGAACCCTGTGGCCTGGGAATATGACTTAGGTTTGATTCTGGAACCCTGTGGCCTGGCAACATGAGTGAGGTTTGATTCTTGAACTCTGTTGCCTGGGAAAGTGCCTGACGTTTGATTCTGGAATTCTGCAGCCTGGGAACATGACTGAGCTTTCATTCTGGAACCCTGTGGCCTGGGTACATGACTGAGGTTTGATTCTGGAACCCTGTGGCCTGGGAACATGACTGAGGTGTGATTGTAGAACACTGTGCCCTGGGAACATGACTGAAGTTTGATTCTGGAAGCCTGTGGCCTGGGATCATATCTGAGGTTTGATTCTGGAACCCTGTGGCCTTGTTAAATGACAGGTTTCATGGTGGAACCCTGTGGCCTGGCAATATGACTGAGGTGTGATTCTGGAAGCCTGTGGCCTGGGAATATGACTGAGGCTTGATTCTGGAAGCCTGTGGCCTGTGAACATGACTGAGGTTTGATTCTGGAACTCTGCAGCCTGGGAACATGACTGAGCTTTCATTCTGGAACCCTGTGGCCTGGGAACATGACTGAGGTTTGATTCTGGAACCCTGTGGCCTGGGAATATGACTGAGGTTTAATTGTGGAAACTTCTGGCCTGGGAACATGACTGAGGCTTGATTGTGGAACCCTGTGTCCTGGGAACATGACATCGGTTTGATTCTGTGACCATGTGGCCTGGGAACATGCCTGAAGTTTGATTCTGGAACCTTGTGACCTAGAAACATGTCATCAGTTTGACTCTGGAATCCTTTGGCCTGGGAAATGAGTGAGTGTTGATTCTCCGACCCTGTGCGCTGTGAACATGACTGAAGTTTGATGGTGGAACCCTGTGGCCTGGGAAAATGATTGAGGTTTGATTGTGATAACTGATGTCCTGGGTACATGACTGAGGTTTGATTGTGGAACTCTGTGGACTGGGAACATGATTGAGGTTTGTTTCTGGAACCCTGTGGCCTGGGAACATGACTGAGGCTTTATTCTGGACCCATGTGGCCTGGGAACATGACTGAGGTTTGATTCTGGAACCCTGTGGCCTGGGAACATGACTGAGGTTTGATTGTTGAAACATGTGGCCTGGGAACATGACTGAGGCTTTATTCTGGAACCCTGTTGCCTAAGAACATGACTGAGGTTTAATTCTGGAACCCTGCAGCCTGGGAACATGACTGAGCTTTCATTCCGGTACCCTGTGGCCTGGCAATATGACTGAGGTTTGATTCTGGAACCCTCTGGCCTGGGAACATGACTGAGGTTTGATGATTGAACCCTGTGTCCTGGCAACAAGACTGAGCTTTGATTTTGGAACCCTCTGGCCTGGGAACATGACTGAGGCTTGATTCTGGTACCCTATGGCCTGGGAACCTGACTGAGGTTTGATTCTGGACCGCTGTGGCCTGGGAACATGACATCGGTTTGATTCTGTGACCCTGTGGCCTGGGAACATGACATCAGTTGGATTCTGGAACCCTCTCGCCTGGGAACATGACTGAGGGTTGATTCTGGAACCCTGTGGCCTGGGAATATGACTGAAGTTTGATTCTGAAATTCTGTGTCCTGGGAACATGACTGAGGTTTGATGGTGGAACCCTGTAGCCTGGGAACATGACTGAGGTTTTATTGTGATAAATTGTGGCCTGGGAATATGACTGAGGTTTGCTTGTGGAATTCTGTGGACTGGGAACATGACTGAGATTTGATTCTGGAACCCTGTGGCCTAGGAACATGACTGAGGCTTGATACCTGTACCCTGTGGTTGGGAACCTGACTAAGGTTTGATTCTGGACCCCTGTATCCCGGGAGCATGACTGAGATTTGATACTGGAACCCTTTGGCCTAGGACCATGACTGAGGTTTGATTGTGGAACCTGTGGCCTGGGAACATGACATCTGTTTGACTCTGGAGCCCTGTGGCCTGGGAACATGACATCGGTTGGCTTCTAGAACCCTGTGGCCTGGGAACATGACATCGGTTTGATTGTATAACCCTGTGGCCTGGGAACATGATATCAATTGGATTCTGGTAACCTTTGGCCTGGGAACATGACAACGGTTGGATTCTGGATCCCTGTGGCCTAGGAACATGACTGAGGTTTGATTGTGGACCCTCTGGCCTCGGAACATGACTGAGGCTTGATTGTGGACCCTGTGTCCTGGGAACATGACATCGGTTTGATTCTGTGACCCTGTGGCCTGGGAACATGACATCAGTTGGATTCTGGATCCCTCTCGCCTGGAAACATGATTGAGGGTTGATTCTGGAACCCTGTGGCCTGGGAACATGACTGAAGTTTGATTCTGAAATTCTGTGTCCTGGGAACATGACTGAGGTTTGATGGTGGAACCCTGTAGCCTGGGAACATGACAGAGGTTTTATTGTGATAAATTGTGGCCTGGGAATATGACTGAGGTTTGATTGTGGAATTCTGTGGACTGGGAACATGACTGAGACTTGATTCTGGAACCCTGTGGCCTGGGAACATGACTGAGGCTATATTCTGGAACCCTGTGGCCTGGGAACATGACTCAGGTTTGATTCTGGTACTCTCTGGCCTGAGAACATCACTGAGATTAGCTTCTGGAACCCTGTGGCCTGGGAACATGACTGAGGTTAAATTGTGGAACCTGTGGCCTGGGAACATGACATCCGTTTGACTCTGGAACCCTGTGGCCTGGGAACGTGATATCGATTGGACTCTGGAAACCTGTGGCCTGGAACATGACTGAGGATTGAATCTCGAACACTGTGGCCTGGGAAAATGACTGAGGTTTGATCCTGGAACCATGTGGCCTGGAAATATGATTAAGGTTTGCTTCTGGAAACCTGTGGCCTAGGAACAAGACGGAGGTTTGAATCTGCAACCCTGTGGCCTGGGAACATGACTGAGGTTTGATTGTGGAACCCTGTGCCCTAGGAATTTGACTGAAGTTTGATTCTGGAAGCCTGTGGCCTGGGAACATGTCTGAGGCATGATTCTGGAACCCTGTGGCCTTGGAAAATGACTGAGGTTTGATAGTGTTACCCTGTGGCCTGGCAATATGACTGAGGCTTGATTCTGGAATCCTCTTGCTTGGGAACATGACATCAGTTGGATTCTGGGACCCTGTGGCCTGGGAACATGACTGAGGTTTGATTCTGGAACCCTGTGGCCTTGGAACATGACATCAGTTGGATTCTGGAACCCTGTGGTCTGGGAACATGACTGAGGTTTGCTTCTGGAACCCTGTGGCTTAGGAATATGACATCAGTTGGATTCTGGAACCCTGTGGTCTGGCAACATAACTGAGGGTTGATTCTGTAACCTTGTGGCCTGGGAACATGCCTTACGTTTGATTGTGGAACCCTGTGGCCCGGGAACATGACTGAGGTTTGATTCTGGAACCCTGTGGCCTGGGAACATGACTGAGGTTTGGTTGTGGATACCTGTGGACTGGGAACATTACTGAGGTTTGATTCTGGAACCCTATGGCCTAGAAAAATGACTGAGGCTTGATTGTGGAACCCTGTCATCTGGGAACATGACTGAGGTTTGATTGTGGAACCCTCTGTCCTGGGAACATGACTGTAGTTTGATGATTGTACCCTGTGTCCTGGCAACATGACTGAGGTTTGTTTCTAAAACCTGCGGCCTGGGAACATGACTGAGACTTCATTCTTGAACCCTGTGGCCTGGGAAAATGACTGAGGTTTGATTCTGGAACCCTGTAACCTTGGAACTTGGCTGAGCTTTCATTCTGGACCCCTGTTGCCTGGGAACATGATTTAGGTTTGATTCGGGAAACCTGTGACCTGGGAACATTATGGAGGTTTGATCCTGGAATCCTGTGGCCTGGGAACATGACTGAGGTTGGACTGTGGAACCCTGTGCCCTAGGAATATGACTGAGGTTTGATTCTGGAAGCCTGTGGCCAGGGAACATGTCTGAGGCATGATTGTGGAAGCCTGTGGCCTGGGAAAATGACTGAGGTTTGATGGTGTTACCCTGTGGCCTGGCAATATGTCTGAGGTTTGATTCTGGAACCCTGTGGCCTGGGAACATGACTGAGGTTTGATTCTGGAACGCTGTGGCCTGGCAACATGACATCAGTTGGATTCTGGAACCCTGTGGCCTGGGAACATGACTGAGGTTTGATTCTGGAACCCTGTGGCTTGGGAATATGACATCAGTTGGATTCTGGAACCCTGTGGTCTGGCAACATAACTGAGGTTTGATTCTGGAACCCTGTGGCCTGGGAACATGACTTAAGTTTGATTGTGGAACTCTGAGGCCTGGAACATGACTGAGGTTTGATTCTGGCACCCTGTGGCCTGGGAACATGACTGAGGTTTGATTGTGGAACCCTGTGTCCTGGGAACATGACTGAGGTTTGATTCTAGAACACTCTGGCCTGGGAACATGACTAAGGTTTGATTGTGGAACCCTACGGCCTGTCAACATGACTCAGGTTTCATTCTGGACCCCTGTGGCCTGGGAACATGACTGAGGTTTGATTCTGGAAGCCTCTGCCATGGGAACATGTCTGAGGCTTGATTCCGGAACTCTGTGGCCTGGAAAAATGCCTGAGGTTTGATGATGGAACCCTGTGCCCTGGCAATATGACTGATGTTTGATTCTGGAACCCTCTTGCCTGGGAACATGACTGAGGCTTGATTCTGGAAACCTGTGGCCTGGGAACATGACTGAGGATTGAATCGAGAAACCTGTGGCCTGGGAAAATGACTGAGGATTGATTCTGGAACCATGGGGCCTGGGAACGTCACTGAGGTTTGATTGTGGAACCCTGTGTCTTGGGAACATGACATCAATTTGATTCTTGGACCCTGTGGCCTGGGAACATGACATCAGATGGGTTCTGGAACCCTGTGCCCTGGGAATATGACTGAGGTTTGATTCTGGAAACCTGTGGCCTAGGAACAAGACTGAGGTTTCAATCTGGAACCCTGTGGCCTGGGAACATGACTGAGGGTTGATTGTGGAACCCTGTGTCCTGGCAGCATGACATCAGTTGGATTCTGGAACCCTGTGGCCTGGGAATATGACTTAGGTTTGATTCTGGAACCCTGTGGCCTGGCAACATGAGTGAGGTTTGATTCTTGAACTCTGTTGCCTGGGAAAGTGCCTGACGTTTGATTCTGGAATTCTGCAGCCTGGGAACATGACTGAGCTTTCATTCTGGAAACCTGTGGCCTGGGTACATGACTGAGGTTTGATTCTGGAACCCTGTGGCCTGGGAACATGACTGAGGTGTGATTGTAGAACACTGTGCCCTGGGAACATGACTGAAGTTTGATTCTGGAAGCCTGTGGCCTGGGATCATATCTGAGGTTTGATTCTGGAACCCTGTGGCCTTGTTAAATGACAGGTTTCATGGTGGAACCCTGTGGCCTGGCAATATGACTGAGGTGTGATTCTGGAAGCCTGTGGCCTGGGAATATGACTGAGGCTTGATTCTGGAAGCCTGTGGCCTGTGAACATGACTGAGGTTTGATTCTGGAACTCTGCAGCCTGGGAACATGACTGAGCTTTCATTCTGGAACCCTGTGGCCTGGGAACATGACTGAGGTTTGATTCTGGAACCCTGTGGCCTGGGAATATGACTGAGGTTTAATTGTGGAAACTTCTGGCCTGGGAACATGACTGAGGCTTGATTGTGGAACCCTGTGTCCTGGGAACATGACATCGGTTTGATTCTGTGACCATGTGGCCTGGGAACATGCCTGAAGTTTGATTCTGGAACCTTGTGGCCTGGGAACATGACTGAGGTTTGATTGTGGAACTCTGTGGACTGGGAACATGATTGAGGTTTGTTTCTGGAACCCTGTGGCCTGGGAACATGACTGAGGCTTTATTCTGGACCCATGTGGCCTGGGAACATGACTGAGGTTTGATTCTGGAACCCTGTGGCCTGGGAACATGACTGAGGTTTGATTGTTGAAACATGTGGCCTGGGAACATCACTGAGGCTTTATTCTGGAACCCTGTTGCCTAAGAACATGACTGAGGTTTAATTCTGGAACCCTGCAGCCTGGGAACATGACTGAGCTTTCATTCCGGTACCCTGTGGCCTGGCAATATGACTGAGGTTTGATTCTGGAACCCTCTGGCCTGGGAACATGACTGAGGTTTGATGATTGAACCCTGTGTCCTGGCAACAAGACTGAGCTTTGATTTTGGAACCCTCTGGCCTGGGAACATGACTGAGGCTTGATTCTGGTACCCTATGGCCTGGGAACCTGACTGAGGTTTGATTCTGGACCGCTGTGGCCTGGGAACATGACATCGGTTTGATTCTGTGACCCTGTGGCCTGGGAACATGACATCAGTTGGATTCTGGAACCCTCTCGCCTGGGAACATGAATGAGGGTTGATTCTGGAACCCTGTGGCCTGGGAACATGACTGAAGTTTGATTCTGAAATTCTGTGTCCTGGGAACATGACTGAGGTTTGATGGTGGAACCCTGTAGCCTGGGAACATGACAGAGGTTTTATTGTGATAAATTGTGGCCTGGGAATATGACTGAGGTTTGCTTGTGGAATTCTGTGGACTGGGAACATGACTGAGATTTGATTCTGGAACCCTGTGGCCTGGGAACATGACTGAGGCTTTATTCTGGAACCCTGTGGCCTGGGAACATGACTGAGGTTTGATTCTGTAAACCTGGAGCCTGGGAACATGACTGAGCTTTCATTCTGTAACCCTGTGTCTTGGAAACATGACTGAAGTTTGATTCTGGAAACCTGTGACCTGGGAACTTTATTGAGGTTTGATTCTAGAACCCTGTGTCCTGGGAACATGACTGACGTTTTATTGTGAAAAATTGTGGCCTGGGAACATGACTGAGTTGTGATTGTCGAATTCTGTGGACTGGGAAAATGACTGATATTTGATTCTGGAACGCTGTGGCCTGGGAACATGACTGAGGATTTATTCTGGAACCCTGTGGCCTGGGAACATGACTCAGGTTTGATTCTTGAACCCTGAGGACTGGGAACATGACTGAGGTATGATTGTGGAAACATGTATCCTGGGAACATGACTGAGGCTTTATTCTGGTACCCTGTGGCCTGGGAACATGACTGAGGTTTTATTATTGAAATCTGTTGCCTGAGAACGTACCTGAAGTTTGATTCTGGAACCCTGTGTCCTGGGAACATGACTGAGGTTTGATTGTGGAACCCTCTGGCCTAGGAACATGACTGAGGCTTGATACCTGTACCCTGTGGTTGGGAACCTGACTAAGGTTTGATTCTGGACCCCTGTATCCCGGGAGCATGACTGAGATTTGATACTGGAACCCTTTGGCCTAGGACCATGACTGAGGTTTGATTGTGGAACCTGTGGCCTGGGAAGATGACATCTGTTTGACTCTGGAGCCCTGTGGCCTGGGAACATGACATCGGTTGGCTTCTAGAACCCTGTGGCCTGGGAACATGACATCGGTTTGATTGTATAACCCTGTGGCCTGGGAACATGATATCAATTGGATTCTGGTAACCTTTGGCCTGGGAACATGACAACGGTTGGATTCTGGACCCCTGTGGCCTAGGAACATGACTGAGGTTTGATTGTGGACCCTCTGGCCTCGGAACATGACTGAGGCTTGATTGTGGACCCTGTGGCCTGGGAACATGACATCGGTTTGATTCTGTGACCCTGTGGCCTGGGAACATGACATCAGTTGGATTCTGGAACCCTCTCGCCTGGGAACATGATTGAGGGTTGATTCTGGAACCCTGTGGCCTGGGAACATGACTGAAGTTTGATTCTGAAATTCTGTGTCCTGGGAACATGACTGAGGTTTGATGGTGGAACCCTGTAGCCTGGGAACATGACAGAGGTTTTATTGTGATAAATTGTGGCCTGGGAATATGACTGAGGTTTGATTGTGGAATTCTGTGGACTGGGAACATGACTGAGATTTGATTCTGGAACCCTGTGGCCTGGGAACATGACTGAGGCTATATTCTGGAACCCTGTGGCCTGGGAACATGACTCAGGTTTGATTCTGGTACTCTCTGGCCTGAGAACATCACTGAGATTAGCTTCTGGAACCCTGTGGCCTGGGAACATGACTGAGGTTAAATTGTGGAACCTGTGGCCTGGGAACATGACATCCGTTTGACTCTGGAACCCTGTGGCCTGGGAACGTGATATCGATTGGACTCTGGAAACCTGTGGCCTGGAACATGACTGAGGATTGAATCTCGAACACTGTGGCCTGGGAAAATGACTGAGGTTTGATCCTGGAACCATGTGGCCTGGAAATATGATTAAGGTTTGCCTCTGGAAACCTGTGGCCTAGGAACAAGACGGAGGTTTGAATCTGCAACCCTGTGGCCCGGGAACATGACTGAGGTTTGATTGTGGAACCCTGTGCCCTAGGAATATGACTGAAGTTTGATTCTGGAAGCCTGTGGCCTGGGAACATGTCTGAGGCATGATTCTGGAACCCTGTGGCCTTGGAAAATGACTGAGGTTTGATAGTGTTACCCTGTGGCCTGGCAATATGACTGAGGCTTGATTCTGGAATCCTCTTGCTTGGGAACATGACATCAGTTGGATTCTGGGACCCTGTGGCCTGGGAACATGACTGAGGTTTGATTCTGGAACCCTGTGGTCTGGCAACATAACTGAGGGTTGATTCTGTAACCTTGTGGCCTGGGAACATGCCTTACGTTTGATTGTGGAACCCTGTGGCCCGGGAACATGACTGAGGTTTGATTCTGGAACCCTGTGGCCTGGGAACATGACTGAGGTTTGGTTGTGGATACCTGTGGACTGGGAACATTACTGAGGTTTGATTCTGGAACCCTATGGCCTAGAAAAATGACTGAGGCTTGATTGTGGAACCCTGTCATCTGGGAACATGACTGAGGTTTGATTGTGGAACCCTCTGTCCTGGGAACATGACTGTAGTTTGATGATTGTACCCTGTGTCCTGGCAACATGACTGAGGTTTGTTTCTAAAACCTGCGGCCTGGGAACATGACTGAGGCTTCATTCTTGAACCCTGTGGCCTGGGAAAATGACTGAGGTTTGATTCTGGAACCCTGTAGCCTGGGAACTTGGCTGAGCTTTCATTCTGGACCCCTGTTGCCTGGGAACATGATTTAGGTTTGATTCGGGAACCCTGTGACCTGGGAACATTATGGAGGTTTGATTCTGGAATCCTGTGGCCTGGGAACATGACTGAGGTTTGATTGTGGAACCCTGTGGCCTAGAAATATGACTGAGGTTTGATTCTGGAAGCCTGTGGCCAGGGAACATGTCTGAGGCATGATTGTGGAAGCCTGTGGCCTGGGAAAATGACTGAGGTTTGATGGTGTTACCCTGTGGCCTGGCAATATGACTGAGGTTTGATTCTGGAAGCCTGTGGCCTGGGAACATGACTGAGGTTTGATTCTGGAACGCTGTGGCCTGGCAACATGACATCAGTTGGATTCTGGAACCCTGTGGCCTGGGAACATGACTGAGGTTTGATTCTGGAACCCTGTGGCTTGGGAATATGACATCAGTTGGATTCTGGAACCCTGTGGTCTGGCAACATAACTGAGGTTTGATTCTGGAACCCTGTGGCCTGGGAACATGACTTAAGTTTGATTGTGGAACTCTGAGGCCTGGAACATGACTGAGGTTTGATTCTGGCACCCTGTGGCCTGGGAACATGACTGAGGTTTGATTGTGGAACCCTGTGTCCTGGGAACATGACTGAGGTTTGATTCTAGAACACTCTGGCCTGGGAACATGACTAAGGTTTGATTGTGGAACCCTACGGCCTGTCAACATGACTCAGGTTTGATTCTGGACCCCTGTGGCCTGGGAACATGACTGAGGTTTGATTCTGGAAGCCTGTGCCATGGGAACATGTCTGAGGCTTGATTCCGGAACTCTGTGGCCTGGAAAAATGCCTGAGGTTTGATGATGGAACCCTGTGCCCAGGCAATATGACTGATGTTTGATTCTGGAACCCTCTTGCCTGGGAACATGACTGAGGCTTGATTCTGGAAACCTGTGGCCTGGGAACATGACTGAGGATTGAATCGAGAAACCTGTGGCCTGGGAAAATGACTGAGGATTGATTCTGGAACCATGGGGCCTGGGAACGTCACTGAGGTTTGATTGTGGAACCCTGTGTCCTGGCAGCATGACATCAGTTGGATTCTGGAACCCTGTGGCCTGGGAATATGACTTAGGTTTGATTCTGGAACCCTGTGGCCTGGCAACATGAGTGAGGTTTGATTCTTGAACTCTGTTGCCTGGGAAAGTGCCTGACGTTTGATTCTGGAATTCTGCAGCCTGGGAACATGACTGAGCTTTCATTCTGGAACCCTGTGGCCTGGGTACATGACTGAGGTTTGATTCTGGAACCCTGTGGCCTGGGAACATGACTGAGGTGTGATTGTAGAACACTGTGCCCTGGGAATATGACTGAAGTTTGATTCTGGAACCCTGTGGCCTTGTTAAATGACTGAGGTTTTATGGTGGAACCCTGTGGCCTGGCAATATGACTGAGGTGTGATTCTGGAAGCCTGTGGCCTGGGAATATGACTGAGGCTTGATTGTGGAAACCTGTCATCTGGGAACAAGACTGAGGTTTGACTGTGGATCCCTCAGGCCTGGTTAAATGAATGAGGTTTGATGGTGGAAACCTCTGGCCTGGGAACATGACTGAGGCTTGATTTTGGTACCCTGTGGCCTGGGAACCTGACTGAGGTTTGATTCTGGGACACTGTGGCCTGGGAATATGACTGAGGTTTAATTGTGGAACCCTGTGGCCTGGGAATATGACTAAGGTTTGATTCCGGAATCCTGTGTCCCTTGAACATGACTGAGGTTGGATTCTGGAAGCCTGTGGCCTGGGAACATGACTGAGGCTTGATTCTGGAACCCTGTGGCCTGGGAACATGACTGAGGTTTGATTCTGGAACCCTTTGGCCTGGGAACATGACTGAGGTTTGACACTCGAACCTTGTGGCCTGGAAATATGATTGTCATTAGATTCTCGAAATCTATGGCCTAGGAACAAGACTAAAGTTTGAATCTGGAACACTGTGGCCTGGGAACATGACTGACGGGTGATTGTGGAACCCTGTGTCCTGGGAACATGACATCAGTTTGTGTCTGGGACCCTGTGGCCTGGGAATATGACTGAGGTTTGATTCGGGAACCCTGTGGCCTTTAAACATGACATCATTTGTATTCTGGAACCCTGTGTCCTGGGAACGTGACTGAGGTTTGATTTTGGAACCCTGTGGCCTGGGAACATGACTGAGGTTTGATTGTGATAACTTATGACCTGGGAACATGACTGAGGTTTGATTGTGGAACTCTGTGGACTGGGAACATGACTGAGGTTTCTTTCTGGAACCCTGTGGCCTGGGAACATGACTCAGGCTTTATTCTGGAACCCTATGGCCTGGGAAAATGACTGAGGTTTGATTCTGTAAACCTGGAGCCTGGGAACATGACTGAGCTTTCATTCTGTAACCCTCTGGCTTGGAAACATGACTGAAGTTTGATTCTGGAAACCTGTGACCTGGGAACTTTATTGAGGTTTGATTCTAGAACCCTGTGTCCTGGGAACATGACTGACGTTTTATTGTGAAAAATTGTGGCCTGAGCATATGACTGAGTTGTGATTGTGGAATTCTGTGGACTGGGAAAATGACTGATATTTGATTCTGGAACGCTGTGGCCTGGGAACATGACTGAGGATTTATTCTGGAACCCTGTGGCCTGGGAACATGACTCAGGTTTGATTCTTGAACCCTGAGGACTGGGAACATGACTGAGGTATGACTGTGGAAACATGTATCCTGGGAACATGACTGAGGCTTTATTCTGGTACCCTGTGGCCTGGGAACATGACTGAGGTTTGATTCTTGAAATCTGTTGCCTGAGAACGTACCTGAAGTTTGATTCTGGAACCCTGTGTCCTGGGAACATGACTGAGGTTTGATTGTGGAACCCTCTGGCCTAGGAACATGACTGAGGCTTGATACCTGTACCCTGTGGTTGGGAACCTGACTAAGGTTTGATTCTGGACCCCTGTGTCCCGGGAGCATGACTGAGATTTGATACTGGAACCCTTTGGCCTAGGACCATGACTGAGGTTTGATTGTGGAACCTGTGGCCTGGGAACATGACATCTGTTTGACTCTGGAGCCCTGTGGCCTGGGAACATGACATCGGTTGGCTTCTAGAACCCTGTGGCCTGGGAACATGACATCGGTTTGATTGTATAACCCTGTGGCCTGGAACATGATATCAATTGGATTCTGGTAACCTTTGGCCTGGGAACATGACAACGGTTGGATTCTGGATCCCTGTGGCCTAGGAACGTGACTGAGGTTTGATTGTGGACCCTCTGGCCTCGGAACATGACTGAGGCTTGATTGTGGACCCTGTGGCCTGGGAACATGACATCGGTTTGATTCTGTGACCCTGTGGCCTGGGAACGTGACATCAGTTGGATTCTGGAACCCTCTCACCTGGGAACATGACTGAGGGTTGATTCTGGAACCCTGTGGCCTGGGAACATGACTGAAGTTTGATTCTGAAATTCTGTGTCCTGGGAACATGCCTGAGGTTTGATGGTGGAACCCTGTAGCCTGGGAACATGACAGAGGTTTTATTGTGATAAATTGTGGCCTGGGAATATGACTGAGGTTTGATTGTGGAACCCTGTGTCCTGGGAACATGACTGAGGTTTGATTCTAGAACACTCTGGCCTGGGAACATGACTAAGGTTTGATTGTGGAACCCTACGGCCTGTCAACATGACTCAGGTTTCATTCTGGACCCCTGTGGCCTGGGAACATGACTGAGGTTTGATTCTGGAAGCCTGTGCCATGGGAACAAGTCTGAGGCTTGATTCCGGAACACTGTGGCCTGGAAAAATGCCTGAGGTTTGATGATGGAACCCTGTGCCCTGGCAATATGACTGATGTTTGATTCTGGAACCCTCTTGCCTGGGAACATGACTGAGGCTTGATTCTGGAAACCTGTGGCCTGGGAACATGACTGAGGATTGAATCGAGAAACCTGTGGCCTGGGAAAATGACTGAGGACTGATTCTGGAACCATGGGGCCTGGGAACGTCACTGAGGTTTGATTGTGGAACCCTGTGTCTTGGGAACATGACATCAATTTGATTCTTGGACCCTGTGGCCTGGGAACATGACATCAGATGGGTTCTGGAACCCTGTGGCCTGGGAATATGACTGAGGTTTGATTCTGGAAACCTGTGGCCTAGGAACAAGACTGAGGTTTCAATCTGGAACCCTGTGGCCTGGGAACATGACTGAGGGTTGATTGTGGAACCCTGTGTCCTGGCAGCATGACATCAGTTGGATTCTGGAACCCTGTGGCCTGGGAATATGACTTAGGTTTGATTCTGGAACCCTGTGGCCTGGCAACATGAGTGAGGTTTGATTCTTGAATTCTGTTGCCTGGGAAAGTGCCTGACGTTTGATTCTGGAATTCTGCAGCCTGGGAACATGACTGAGCTTTCATTCTGGAACCCTGTGGCCTGGGTACATGACTGAGGTTTGATTCTGGAACCCTGTGGCCTGGGAACATGACTGAGGTGTGATTGTAGAACACTGTGCCCTGGGAACATGACTGAAGTTTGATTCTGGAAGCCTGTGGCCTGGGATCATATCTGAGGTTTGATTCTGGAACCCTGTGGCCTTGTTAAATGACAGGTTTCATGGTGGAACCCTGTGGCCTGGCAATATGACTGAGGTGTGATTCTGGAAGCCTGTGGCCTGGGAATATGACTGAGGCTTGATTCTGGAAGCCTGTGGCCTGGGAACATGACTGAGGTTTGATTCTGGAACTCTGCAGCCTGGGAACATGACTGAGCTTTCATTCTGGAACCCTGTGGCCTGGGAACATGACTGAGGTTTGATTCTGGAACCCTGTGCCTGGGAATATGACTGAGGTTTAATTGTGGAAACTTCTGGTCTGGGAACATGACTGAGGCTTGATTGTGGAACCCTGTGTCCTGGGAACATGACATCGGTTTGATTCTGTGACCATGTGGCCTGGGAACATGCCTGAAGTTTGATTCTGGAACCTTGTGACCTAGAAACATGTCATCAGTTTGACTCTGGAATCCTTTGGCCTGGGAAGATGACTGAGTGTTGATTCTCCGACCCTGTGCGCTGTGAACATGACTGAAGTTTGATGGTGGAACCCTGTGGCCTGGGAAAATGATTGAGGTTTGATTGTGATAACTGATGTCCTAGATACATGACTGAGGTTTCATTGTGGAACTCTGTGGACTGGGAACATGATTGAGGTTTGTTTCTGGAACCCTGTGGCCTGGGAACATGACTGAGGCTTTATTCTGGACCCATGTGGCCTGGGAACATGAATGAGGTTTGATTCTGGAACCCTGTGGCCTGGGAACATGACTGAGGTTTGATTGTTGAAACATGTGGCCTGGGAACATGACTGAGGCTTTATTCTGGAACCCTGTTGCCTAAGAACATGACTGAGGTTTAATTCTGGAACCCTGTGGCCTGGGAACATGACTGAGGTTTGATTCTGTAAACCTGGAGCCTGGGAACATGACTGAACTTTCATTCTGTAACCCTGTGGCTTGGAAACATGACTGAAGTTTGATTCTGGAAACCTGTGACCTGGGAACTTTATTGAGGTTTGATTCTAGAACCCTGTGTCCTGGGAACATGACTGACGTTTTATTGTGAAAAATTGTGGCCTGGGAATATGACTGAGTTGTGATTGTGGAATTCTGTGGACTGGGAAAATGACTGATATTTGATTCTGGAACGCTGTGGCCTGGGAACATGACTGAGGATTTATTCTGGAACCCTGTGGCCTGGGAACATGACTCAGGTTTGATTCTTGAACCCTGAGGACTGGGAACATGACTGAGGTATGATTGTGGAAACATGTATCCTGGGAAAATGACTGAGGCTTTATTCTGGTACCCTGTGGCCTGGGAACATGACTGAGGTTTGATTCTTGAAATCTGTTGCCTGAGAACGTACCTGAAGTTTGATTCTGGAACCCTGTGTCCTGGGAATATGACTGAGGTTTGATTGTGGAACCCTCTGGCCTAGGAACATGACTGAGGCTTGATACCTGTACCCTGTGGTTGGGAACCTGACTAAGGTTTGATTCTGGACCCCTGTATCCCGGGAGCATGACTGAGATTTGATACTGGAACCCTTTGGCCTAGGACCATGACTGAGGTTTGATTGTGGAACCTGTGGCCTGGGAAGATGACATCTGTTTGACTCTGGAGCCCTGTGGCCTGGGAACATGACATCGGTTGGCTTCTAGAACCCTGTGGCCTGGGAACATGACATCGGTTTGATTGTATAACCCTGTGGCCTGGGAACATGATATCAATTGGATTCCGGTAACCTTTGGCCTGGGAACATGACAACGGTTGGATTCTGGATCCCTGTGGCCTAGGAACAGAACTGAGGTTTGATTGTGGACCCTCTGGCATCGGAACATGACTGAGGCTTGATTGTGGACCCTGTGTCCTGGGAACATGACATCGGTTTGATTCTGTGACCCTGTGGCCTGGGAACATGACATCAGTTGGATTCTGGAACCCTCTCGCCTGGAAACATGATTGAGGGTTGATTCTGGAACCCTGTGGCCTGGGAACATGACTGAAGTTTGATTCTGAAATTCTGTGTCCTGGGAACATGACTGAGGTTTGATGGTGGAACCCTGTAGCCTGGGAACATGACAGAGGTTTTATTGTGATAAATTTTGGCCTGGGAATATGACTGAGGTTTGATTGTGGAATTCTGTGGACTGGGAACATGACTGAGATTTGATTCTGGAACCCTGTGGCCTGGGAACATGACTGAGGCTATATTCTGAAACCCTGTGGCCTGGGAACATGACTCAGGTTTGATTCTGGTACTCTCTGGCCTGAGAACATCACTGAGATTAGCTTCTGGAACCCTGTGGCCTGGGAACATGACTGAGGTTAAATTGTGGAACCTGTGGCCTGGGAACATGACATCCGTTTGACTCTGGAACCCTGTGGCCTGGGAACGTGATATCGATTGGACTCTGGAAACCTGTGGCCTGGAACATGACTGAGGATTGAATCTCGAACACTGTGGCCTGGGAAAATGACTGAGGTTTGATCCTGGAACCATGTGGCCTGGAAATATGATTAAGGTTTGCTTCTGGAAACCTGTGGCCTAGGAACAAGACGGAGGTTTGAATCTGCAACCCTGTGGCCTGGGAACATGACTGAGGTTTGATTGTGGAACCCTGTGCCCTAGGAATATGACTGAAGTTTGATTCTGGAAGCCTGTGGCCTGGGAACATGTCTGAGGCATGATTCTGGAACCCTGTGGCCTTGGAAAATGACTGAGGTTTGATAGTGTTACCCTGTGGCCTGGCAATATGACTGAGGCTTGATTCTGGAATCCTCTTGCTTGGGAACATGACATCAGTTGGATTCTGGGACCCTGTGGCCTGGGAACATGACTGAGGTTTGATTCTGGAACCCTGTGGCCTTGGAACATGACATCAGTTGGATTCTGGAACCCAGTGGTCTTGGAACATGACTGAGGTTTGCTTCTGGAACCCTGTGGCTTAGGAATATGACATCAGTTGGATTCTGGAACCCTGTGGTCTGGCAACATAACTGAGGGTTGATTCTGTAACCCTGTGGCCTGGGAACATGCCTTACGTTTGATTGTGGAACGCTGTGTCCCGGGAACATGACTGAGGTTTGATTCTGGAACCCTGTGGCCTGGGAACATGACTGAGGTTTGGTTGTGGATACCTGTGGACTGGGAACATTACTGAGGTTTGATTCTGGAACCCTATGGCCTATAAAAATGACTGAGGCTTGATGGTGGAACCCTGTCATCTGGGAACATGACTGAGGTTTGATTGTGGAACCCTCTGTCCTGGGAACATGACTGTAGTTTGATGATTGTACCCTGTGTCCTGGCAACATGACTGAGGTTTGTTTCTAAAACCTGCAGCCTGGGAACATGACTGAGGCTTCATTCTTGAACGCTGTGGCCTGGGAAAATGACTGAGGTTTGATTCTGGAACCCTGTAGCCTGGGAACTTGGCTGAGCTTTCATTCTGGACCCCTGTTGCCTGGGAACATGACTTAGGTTTGATTCGGGAACCCTGTGACCTGGGAACATTATGGAGGTTTGATTCTGGAATCCTGTGGCCTGGGAACATGACTGAGGTTTGATTGTGGAACCCTGTGCCCTAGGAATATGACTGAGGTTTGATTCTGGAAGCCTGTGGCCAGGGAACATGTCTGAGGCATGATTGTGGAAGCCTGTGGCCTGGGAAAATGACTGAGGTTTGATGGTGTTACCCTGTGGCCTGGCATTTTGACTGAGGTTTGATTCTGCAACCCTGTGGCCTGGGAACATGACTGAGGTTTGATTCTGGAACGCTGTGGCCTGGCAACATGACATCAGTTGGATTCTGGAACCCTGTGGCCTGGGAACACGACTGAGGTTTGATTCTGGAACCCTGTGCCCTAGGAATATGACTGAAGTTTGATTCTGGAAGCCTGTGGCCTGGGAACATGTCTGAGGCATGATTCTGGAACCCTGTGGCCTTGGAAAATGACTGAGGTTTGATAGTGTTACCCTGTGGCCTGGCAATATGACTGAGGCTTGATTCTGGAATCCTCTTGTTTGGGAACATGACATCAGTTGGATTCTGGGACCCTGTGGCCTGGGAACATGACTGAGGTTTGATTCTGGAACCCTGTGGCCTTGGAACATGACATCAGTTGGATTCTGGAACCCTGTGGTCTGGGAACATGACTGAGGTTTGCTTCTGGAACCCTGTGGCTTAGGAATATGACATCAGTTGGATTCTGGAACCCTGTGGTCTGGCAACATAACTGAGGGTTGATTCTGTAACCTTGTGGCCTGGGAACATGCCTTACGTTTGATTGTGGAACCCTGTGGCCCGGGAACATGACTGAGGTTTGATTGTGGAACCCTGTGGCCTGGGAACATGACTGAGGTTTGGTTGTGGATACCTGTGGACTGGGAAAATTACTGAGGTTTGATTCTGGAACCCTATGGCCTAGACAAATGACTGAGGCTTGATTGTGGAACCCTGTCATCTGGGAACATGACTGAGGTTTGATTGTGGAACCCTCTGTCCTGGGAACATGACTGTAGTTTGATGATAGTACCCTGTGTCCTGGCAACATGACTGAGGTTTGTTTCTAAAACCTGCGGCCTGGGAACATGACTGAGGCTTCATTCTTGAACCCTGTGGCCTGGGAAAATGACTGAGGTTTGATTCTGGAACCCTGTAGCCTGGGAACTTGGCTGAGCTTTCATTCTGGACCCCTGTTGCCTGGGAACATGATTTAGGTTTGATTCGGGAACCCTGTGACCTGGGAACATTATGGAGGTTTGATTCTGGAATCCTGTGGCCTGGGAACATGACTGAGGTTGGATTGTGGAACCCTGTGCCCTAGGAATATGACTGAGGTTTGATTCTGGAAGCCTGTGGCCAGGGAACATGTCTGAGGCATGATTGTGGAAGCCTGTGGCCTGGGAAAATGACTGAGGTTTGATGGTGTTACCCTGTGGCCTGGCAATATGACTGAGGTTTGATTCTGGAACACTGTGGCCTGGGAACATGACTGAGGTTTGATTCTGGAACGCTGTGGCCTGGCAACATGACATCACTTGGATTCTGGAACCCTGTGGCCTGGGAACATGACTGAGGTTTGATTCTGGAACCCTGTGGCTTGGGAATATGACATCAGTTGGATTCTGGAACCCTGTGGTCTGGCAACATAACTGAGGTTTGATTCTGGAACCCTGTGGCCTGGGAACATGACTTAAGTTTGATTGTGGAACTCTGAGGCCTGGAACATGACTGAGGTTTGATTCTGGCACCCTGTGGCCTGGGAACATGACTGAGGTTTGATTGTGGAACCCTACGGCCTGTCAACATGACTCAGGTTTGATTCTGGACCCCTGTGGCCTGGGAACATGACTGAGGTTTGATTCTGGAAGCCTGTGCCATGGGAACATGTCTGAGGCTTGATTCCGGAACTCTGTGGCCTGGAGAAATGCCTGAGGTTTGATGATGGAACCCTGTGCCCTGGCAATATGACTGATGTTTGATTCTGGAACCCTCTTGCCTGGGAACATGACTGAGGCTTGATTCTGGAAACCTGTGGCCTGGGAACATGACTGAGGATTGAATCGAGAAACCTGTGGCCTGGGAAAATGACTGAGGATTGATTCTGGAACCATGGGGCCTGGGAACAGCACTGAGGTTTGACTGTGGAACCCTGTTTCTTGGGAACATGACATCAATTTGATTCTTGGACCCTGTGGCCTGGGAACATGACATCAGATGGATTCTGGAACCCTGTGGCCTGGGAATATGACTGAGGTTTGATTCTGGAAACCTGTGGCCTGGGAACAAGACTGAGGTTTCAGTCTGGAACCCTGTGGCCTGGGAACATGACTGAGGGTTGATTGTGGAACCCTGTGTCCTGGCAGCATGACATCAGTTGGATTCTGGAACCCTGTGGCCTGGGAATATGACTTAGGTTTGATTCTGGAACCCTGTGGCCTGGCAACATGAGTGAGGTTTGATTCTTGAACTCTGTTGCCTGGGAAAGTGCCTGACATTTGATTCTGGAATTCTGCAGCCTGGGAACATGACTGAGCTTTCATTCTGGAACCCTGTGGCCTGGGTACATGACTGAGGTTTGATTCTGGAACCCTGTGGCCTGGGAACATGACTGAGGTGTGATTGTAGAACACTGTGCCCTGAGAATATGTCTGAAGTTTGATTCTGGAACCCTGTGGCCTTTTTAAATGACTGAGGTTTTATGGTGGAACCCTGTGGCCTGGCAATATGACTTAGGTGTGATTCTGGAAGCCTGTGGCCTGGGAATATGACTGAGGCTTGATTCTGGAAGCCTGTGGCCTGTGAACATGAGTGAGATTTGATTCTGGAACCCTGTGGCCTAGGAACATGACTGATGTTTGATTCTGGAAACCTGTGGCCTGGGAATATGACTGAGGTTTAATTGTGGAAACTTCTGGCCTGGGAACATGACTGAGGCTTGATTGTGGAACCCTGTGTCCTGGGAACATGACATCGGTTTGATTCTGGGACCCTGTGGTCTGGGAACATGACTGAAGTTTGATTCTGGAACCATGTGGCCTGGGAACATGACTGAGGATTGAATCGAGAAACCTGTGGCCTGGGAAAATGACTGAGGATTGATTCTGGAACCATGGGGCCTGGGAACGTCACTGAGGTTTAATTGTGGAACCCTGTGTCTTGGGAACATGACATCAATTTGATTCTTGGACCCTGTGGCCTGGGAACATGACATCAGATGGGTTCTGGAACCCTGTGGCCTGGGAATATGACTGAGGTTTGATTCTGGAAACCTGTGGCCTAGGAACAAGACTGAGGTTTCAATCTGGAACCCTGTGGCCTGGGAACATGACTGAGGGTTGATTGTGGAACCCTGTGTCCTGGCAGCATGACATCAGTTGGATTCTGGAACCCTGTGGCCTGGGAATATGACTTAGGTTTGATTCTGGAACCCTGTGGCCTGGCAGCATGAGTGAGGTTTGATTCTTGAACTCTGTTGCCTGGGAAAGTGTCTGACGTTTGATTCTGGAATTCTGCAGCCTGGGAACATGACTGAGCTTTCATTCTGGAACCCTGTGGCCTGGGTACATGACTGAGGTTTGATTCTGGAACCCTGTGGCCTGGGAACATGACTGAGGTGTGATTGTAGAACACTGTGCCCTGGGAACATGACTGAAGTTTGATTCTGGAAGCCTGTGGCCTGGGATCATATCTGAGGTTTGATTCTGGAACCCTGTGGCCTTGTTAAATGACAGGTTTCATGGTGGAACCCTGTGGCCTGGCAATATGACTGAGGTGTGATTCTGGAAGCCTGTGGCCTGGGAATATGACTGAGGCTTGATTCTGGAAGCCTGTGGCCTGGGAACATGACTGAGCTTTCATTCTGGAACCCTGTGGCCTGGGAACATGACTGAGGTTTGATTGTGGAAACTTCTAGCCTGGGAAAATGACTGAGGCTTGATTGTGGAACCCTGTGTCCTGGGAGCATGACATCGGTTTGATTCTGTGACCATGTGGCCTGGGAACATGCCTGAAGTTTGATTCTGGAACCTTGTGGCCTAGAAATATGTCATCAGTTTGACTCTGGAATCCTTTGGCCTGGGAAGATGACTGAGTGTTGATTCTCCGACCCTGTGCGCTGTGAACATGACTGAAGTTTGATGGTGGAACCCTGTGGCCTGGGAAAATGATTGAGGTTTGATTGTATTAACTGATGTCCTGGGTACATGACTGAGGTTTGATTGTGGAACTCTGTGGACTGGGAACATGATTGAGGTTTGTTTCTGGAACCCTGTGGCCTGGGAACATGACTGAGGCTTTATTCTGGACCCATGTGGCCTGGTAACATGACTGAGGTTTGATTCTGGAACCCTGTGGCCTGGGAACATGACTGAGGTTTGACTGTTGAAACATGTGGCCTGGGAACATGACTGAGGCTTTATTCTGGAACCCTGTTGCCTAAGAACATGACTGAGGTTTAATTCTGGAACCCTGCAGCCTGGGAACATGACTGAGCTTTCATTCCGGTACCCTGTGGCCTGGCAATATGACTGAGGTTTGATTCTGGAACCCTCTGGCCTGGGAACATGACTGAGGTTTGATGATTGAACCCTGTGTCCTGGCAACAAGACTGAGGTTTGATTTTGGAACCCTCTGGCCTGGGAACATGACTGAGGCTTGATTCTGGTACCCTATGGCCGGGAACCTGACTGAGGTTTGATTCTGGACCGCTGTGGCCTGGGAACATGACATCGGTTTGATTCTGTGACCCTGTGGCCTGGGAACATGACATCAGTTGGATTCTGGAACCCTCTCGCCTGGGAACATGACTGAGGGTTGATTCTGGAACCCTGTGGCCTGGGAACATGACAGAGGTTTTATTGTGATAAATTGTGGCCTGGGAATATGACTGAGGTTTGCTTGTGGAATTCTGTGGACTGGGAACATGACTGAGATTTGATTCTGGAACCCTGTGGCCTGGGAACATGACTGAGGCTTGATTCTGGAACCCTGTGGCCTGGGAACATGACTCAGGTTTGATTCTGGTACTCTCTGGCCTGAGAACATCACTGAGATTAGCTTCTGGAACCCTGTGGCCTGGGAACATGACTGAGGTTAAACTGTGGAACCTGTGGCCTGGGAACATGACATCCGTTTGACTCTGGAACCCTGTGGCCTGGGAACGTGATATCGATTGGACTCTGGAAACCTGTGGCCTGGAACATGACTGAGGATTGAATCTCGAACACTGTGGCCTGGGAAAATGACTGAGGTTTGATTCTGGAACGATGTGGCCTGGAAATATGATTAAGGTTTGCTTCTGGAAACCTGTGGCCTAGGAACAAGACGGAGGTTTGAATCTGCAACCCTGTGGCCTGGGAACATGACTGAGGTTTGATTGTGGAACCCTGTGCCCTAGGAATATGACTGAAGTTTGATTCTGGAAGCCTGTGGCCTGGGAACATGTCTGAGGCATGATTCTGGAACCCTGTGGCCTTGGAAAATGACTGAGGTTTGATAGTGTTACCCTGTGGCCTGGCAATATGACTAAGGCTTGATTCTGGAACCCTCTTGCTTGGGAACATGACATCAGTTGGATTCTGGGACCCTGTGGCCTGGGAACATGACTGAGGTTTGATTCTTGAACCCTGTGGCCTGGGAACATGCCTTACGTGTGATTGTGGAACCCTGTGGCCCGGGAACATGACTGAGGTTTGATTCTGGAACCCTGTGGCCTGGGAACATGACTGAGGTTTGGTTGTGGATACCTGTGGACTGGGAACATTACTGAGGTTTGATTCTGGAACCCTATGGCCTAGAAAAATGACTGAGGCTTGATGGTGGAACCCTGTCATCTGGGAACATGACTGAGGTTTGATTGTGGAACCCTCTGTCCTGGGAACATGACTGTAGTTTGATGATTGTACCCTGTGTCCTGGCAACATGACTGAGGTTTGTTTCTAAAACCTGCGGCCTGGGAACATGACTGAGGCTTCATTCTTGAACCCTGTGGCCTGGGAAAATGACTGAGGTTTGATTCTGGAACCCTGTAGCCTGGGAACTTGGCTGAGCTTTCATTCTGGACCCCTGTTGCCTGGGAACATGATTTAGGTTTGATTCGGGAACCCTGTGACCTGGGAACATTATGGCGGTTTGATTCTGGAATCCTGTGGCCTGGGAACATGACTGAGGTTTGATTGTGGAACCCTGTGGCCTAGGAATATGACTGAGGTTTGATTCTGGAAGCCTGTGGCCAGGGAACATGTCTGAGGCATGATTGTGGAAGCCTGTGGCCTGGGAAAATGACTGAGGTTTGATGGTGTTACCCTGTGGCCTGGCAATATGACTGAGGTTTGATTCTGGAACCCTGTGGCCTGGGAACATGACTGAGGTTTGATTCTGGAACGCTGTGGCCTGGCAACATGACATCAGTTGGATTCTGGAACCCTGTGGCCTGGGAACATGACTGAGGTTTGATTCTGGAACCCTGTGGCTTGGGAATATGACATCAGTTGGATTCTGGAACCCTGTGGTCTGGCAACATAACTGAGGTTTGATTCTGGAACCCTGTGGCCTGGGAACCTGACTGAGGTTTGATTCTGCACCGCTGTGGCCTAGGAACAAGACTGAGGTTTGAATTTGGAACCCTGTGGCCTGGGAACATGACTGAGGGTTGATTGTGGAACCCTGTATCCTGGGAACATGACATCGGTTTGATTCTGGGACACTGTGGCCTGGAATATGACTGAGGTTTAATTGTGGAACCCTGTGCCCTGGGAATATGACTGAGGTTTGATTCTGGAATCCTGTGTCACTTGAACATGACTGAGGTTGGATTCTGGAAGCCTGTGGCCTGGGAACATGACTGAGGCTTGATTCTGGTACCCTGTGGCCTGGGAACATGACTGAGGTTTGATTCTGGAACCCTTTGGCCTGGGAACATGACTGAGGTTTGACACTCGAACCATGTGGCCTGGAAATATTATTGTCGTTAGATTCTGGAAATCTATGGCCTAGGAACAAGACTAAAGTTTGAATCTGGAACACTGTGGCCTGGGAACATGACTGACGGGTGATTGTGGAACCCTGTGTCCTGGAAACATGACATCAGTTTGTGTTTGGGACCCTGTGGCCTGGGAATATGACTGAGGTTTGATTCGGGAACCTTGTGGCCTTTAAACATGACATCATTTGGATTCTGGAACCCTTGTGGTCTGGGAATATGACTGAGGTTTGATTCTGGAAACCTGTGGCCTAGGAACAAGACTGAGGTTTCAGTCTGGAACCCTGTGGCCTGGGAACATGACTGAGGGTTGATTGTGGAACCCTGTGTCCTGGCAGCATGACATCAGTTGGATTCTGGAACCCTGTGGCCTGGGAATATGACTTAGGTTTGATTCTGGAACCCTGTGGCCTGGCAACATGAGTGAGGTTTGATTCTTGAACTCTGTTGCCTGGGAAAGTGCCTGACGTTTGATTCTGGAATTCTGCAGCCTGGGAACATGACTGAGCTTTCATTCTGGAACCCTGTGGCCTGGGTACATGACTGAGGTTTGATTCTGGAACCCTGTGGCCTGGGAACATGACTGAGGTGTGATTGTAGAACACTGTGCCCTGAGAATATGACTGAAGTTTGATTCTGGAACCCTGTGGCCTTGTTAAATGACTGAGGTTTTATGGTGGAACCCTGTGGCCTGGCAATATGACTGAGGTGTGATTCTGGAAGCCTGTGGCCTGGGAATATGACTGAGGCTTGATTCTGGAAGCCTGTGGCCTGTGAACATGACTGAGATTTGATTCTGGAACCCTGTGGCCTAGGAACATGACTGAGGTTTGATTCTGGAAAGCTGTGGCCTGGGAATATGACTGAGGTTTAATTGTGGAAACTTCTGGCCTGAGAACATGACTGAGGCTTGATTGTGGAACCCTGTGTCCTGGGAACATGACATCGGTTTGATTCTGGGACCCTGTGGAATGGGAACATGACTGAAGTTTGATTCTGGAACCTTGTGGCCTGGGAACATGACTGAGGATTGAATCGAGAAACCTGTGGCCTGGGAAAATGACTGAGGATTGATTCTGGAACCATGGGGCCCGGGAACGTCACTGAGGTTTGATTGTGGAACCCTGTGTCTTGGGAACATGACATCAATTTGATTCTTGGACCCTGTGGACTGGGAACATGACATCAGATGGGTTCTGGAACCCTGTGGCCTGGGAATATGACTGAGGTTTGATTCTGGAAACCTGTGGCCTAGGAACAAGACTGAGGTTTCAATCTGGAACCCTGTGGCCTGGGAACATGACTGATGGTTGATTGTGGAACCCTGTGTCCTGGCAGCATGACATCAGTTGGATTCTGGAACCCTGTGGCCTGGGAATATGACTTAGGTTTGATTCTGGAACCCTGTGGCCTGGCAACATGAGTGAGGTTTGATTCTTGAACTCTGTTGCCTGGGAAAGTGCCTGACGTTTGATTCTGGAATTCTGCAGCCTGGGAACATGACTAAGCTTTCATTCTGGAACCCTGTGGCCTGGGTACATGACTGAGGTTTGATTCTGGAACCCTGTGGCCTGGGAACATGACTGAGGTGTGATTGTAGAACACTGTGCCCTGGGAACATGACTGAAGTTTGATTCTGGAAGCCTGTGGCCTGGGATCATATCTGAGGTTTGATTCTGGAACCCTGTGGCCTTGTTAAATGACAGGTTTCATGGTGGAACCCTGTGGCCTGGCAATATGACTGAGGTGTGATTCTGGAATCCTGTGGCCTGGGAATATGACTGAGGCTTGATTCTGGAAGCCTGTGGCCTGGGAACATGACTGAGGTGTGATTGTAGAACACTGTGCCCTGGGAACATGACTGAAGTTTGATTCTGGAAGCCTGTGGCCTGGGATCATATCTGAGGTTTGATTCTGGAACCCTGTGGCCTTGTTAAATGACAGGTTTCATGGTGGAACCCTGTGGCCTGGCAATATGACTGAGGTTTGATTCTGGAACCCTCTGGCCTGGGAACATGACTGAGGTTTGATGATTGAACCCTGTGTCCTGGCAACAAGACTGAGGTTTGATTTTGGAACCCTCTGGCCTAGGAACATGACTGAGGCTTGATACCTGTACCCTGTGGTTGGGAACCTGACTAAGGTTTGATTCTGGACCCCTGTATCCCGGGAGCATGACTGAGATTTGATACTGGAACCCTTTGGCCTAGGACCATGACTGAGGTTTGATTGTGGAACCTGTGGCCTGGGAAGATGACATCTGTTTGACTCTGGAGCCCTGTGGCCTGGGAACATGACATCGGTTGGCTTCTAGAACCCTGTGGCCTGGGAACATGACATCGGTTTGATTGTATAACCCTGTGGCCTGGGAACATGATATCAATTGGATTCTGGTAACCTTTGGCCTAGGAACATGACAACGGTTGGATTCTGGACCCCTGTGGCCTAGGAACATGACTGAGGTTTGATTGTGGACCCTCTGGCCTCGGAACATGACTGAGGCTTGATTGTGGACCCTGTGGCCTGGGAACATGACATCGGTTTGATTCTGTGACCCTGTGGCCTGGGAACATGACATCAGTTGGATTCTGGAACCCTCTCGCCTGGGAACATGATTGAGGGTTGATTCTGGAACCCTGTGGCCTGGGAACATGACTGAAGTTTGATTCTGAAATTCTGTGTCCTGGGAACATGACTGAGGTTTGATGGTGGAACCCTGTAGCCTGGGAACATGACAGAGGTTTTATTGTGATAAATTGTGGCCTGGGAATATGACTGAGGTTTGATTGTGGAATTCTGTGGACTGGGAACATGACTGAGATTTGATTCTGGAACCCTGTGGCCTGGGAACATGACTGAGGCTATATTCTGGAACCCTGTGGCCTGGGAACATGACTCAGGTTTGATTCTGGTACTCTCTGGCCTGAGAACATCACTGAGATTAGCTTCTGGAACCCTGTGGCCTGGGAACATGACTGAGGTTAAATTGTGGAACCTGTGGCCTGGGAACATGACATCCGTTTGACTCTGGAACCCTGTGGCCTGGGAACGTGATATCGATTGGACTCTGGAAACCTGTGGCCTGGAACATGACTGAGGATTGAATCTCGAACACTGTGGCCTGGGAAAATGACTGAGGTTTGATCCTGGAACCATGTGGCCTGGAAATATGATTAAGGTTTGCTTCTGGAAACCTGTGGCCTAGGAACAAGACGGAGGTTTGAATCTGCAACCCTGTGGCCTGGGAACATGACTGAGGTTTGATTGTGGAACCCTGTGCCCTAGGAATATGACTGAAGTTTAATTCTGGAAGCCTGTGGCCTGGGAACATGTCTGAGGCATGATTCTGGAACCCTGTGGCCTTGGAAAATGACTGAGGTTTGATAGTGTTACCCTGTGGCCTGGCAATATGACTGAGGCTTGATTCTGGAATCCTCTTGCTTGGGAACATGACATCAGTTGGATTCTGGGACCCTGTGGCCTGGGAACATGACTGAGGTTTGATTCTGGAACCCTGTGGTCTGGCAACATAACTGAGGGTTGATTCTGTAACCTTGTGGCCTGGGAACATGCCTTACGTTTGATTGTGGAACCCTGTGGCCCGGGAACATGACTGAGGTTTGATTCTGGAACCCTGTGGCCTGGGAACATGACTGAGGTTTGGTTGTGGATACCTGTGGAGTGGGAACATTACTGAGGTTTGATTCTGGAACCCTATGGCCTAGAAAAATGACTGAGGCTTGATTGTGGAACCCTGTCATCTGGGAACATGACTGAGGTTTGATTGTGGAACCCTCTGTCCTGGGAACATGACTGTAGTTTGATGATTGTACCCTGTGTCCTGGCAACATGACTGAGGTTTGTTTCTAAAACCTGCGGCCTGGGAACATGACTGAGGCTTCATTCTTGAACCCTGTGGCCTGGGAAAATGACTGAGGTTTGATTCTGGAACCCTGTAGCCTGGGAACTTGGCTGAGCTTTCATTCTGGACCCCTGTTGCCTGGGAACATGATTTAGGTTTGATTCGGGAACCCTGTGACCTGGGAACATTATGGAGGTTTGATTCTGGAATCCTGTGGCCTGGGAACATGACTGAGGTTTGATTGTGGAACCCTGTGGCCTAGAAATATGACTGAGGTTTGATTCTGGAAGCCTGTGGCCAGGGAACATGTCTGAGGCATGATTGTGGAAGCCTGTGGCCTGGGAAAATGACTGAGGTTTGATGGTGTTACCCTGTGGCCTGGCAATATGACTGAGGTTTGATTCTGGAACCCTGTGGCCTGGGAACATGACTGAGGTTTGATTCTGGAACGCTGTGGCCTGGCAACATGACATCAGTTGGATTCTGGAACCCTGTGGCCTGGGAACATGACTGAGGTTTGATTCTGGAACCCTGTGGCTTGGGAATATGACATCAGTTGGATTCTGGAACCCTGTGGTCTGGCAACATAACTGAGGTTTGATTCTGGAACCCTGTGGCCTGGGAACATGACTTAAGTTTGATTGTGGAACTCTGAGGCCTGGAACATGACTGAGGTTTGATTCTGGCACCCTGTGGCCTGGGAACATGACTGAGGTTTGATTGTGGAACCCTGTGTCCTGGGAACATGACTGAGGTTTGATTCTAGAACACTCTGGCCTGGGAACATGACTAAGGTTTGATTGTGGAACCCTACGGCCTGTCAACATGACTCAGGTTTGATTCTGGACCCCTGTGGCCTGGGAACATGACTGAGGTTTGATTCTGGAAGCCTGTGCCATGGGAACATGTCTGAGGCTTGATTCCGGAACTCTGTGGCCTGGAAAAATGCCTGAGGTTTGATGATGGAACCCTGTGCCCAGGCAATATGACTGATGTTTGATTCTGGAACCCTCTTGCCTGGGAACATGACTGAGGCTTGATTCTGGAAACCTGTGGCCTGGGAACATGACTGAGGATTGAATCGAGAAACCTGTGGCCTGGGAAAATGACTGAGGATTGATTCTGGAACCATGGGGCCTGGGAACGTCACTGAGGTTTGATTGTGGAACCCTGTGTCTTGGGAACACGACATCAATTTGATTCTTGGACCCTGTGGCCTGGGAACATGACATCAGATGGGTTCTGGAACCCTGTGGCCTGGGAATATAACTGAGGTTTGATTCTGGAAACCTGTGGCCTAGGAACAAGACTGAGGTTTCAATCTGGAACCCTGTGGCCTGGGAACATGACTGAGGGTTGATTGTGGAACCCTGTGTCCTGGCAGCATGACATCAGTTGGATTCTGGAACCCTGTGGCCTGGGAATATGACTTAGGTTTGATTCTGGAACCCTGTGGCCTGGCAACATGAGTGAGGTTTGATTCTTGAACTCTGTTGCCTGGGAAAGTGCCTGACGTTTGATTCTGGAATTCTGCAGCCTGGGAACATGACTGAGCTTTCATTCTGGAACCCTGTGGCCTGGGTACATGACTGAGGTTTGATTCTGGAACCCTGTGGCCTGGGAACATGACTGAGGTGTGATTGTAGAACACTGTGCCCTGGGAATATGACTGAAGTTTGATTCTGGAACCCTGTGGCCTTGTTAAATGACTGAGGTTTTATGGTGGAACCCTGTGGCCTGGCAATATGACTGAGGTGTGATTCTGGAAGCCTGTGGCCTGGGAATATGACTGAGGCTTGATTGTGGAAACCTGTCATCTGGGAACAAGACTGAGGTTTGACTGTGGATCCCTCAGGCCTGGTTAAATGAATGAGGTTTGATGGTGGAAACCTCTGGCCTGGGAACATGACTGAGGCTTGATTTTGGTACCCTGTGGCCTGGGAACCTGACTGAGGTTTGATTCTGGGACACTGTGGCCTGGGAATATGACTGAGGTTTAATTGTGGAACCCTGTGGCCTGGGAATATGACTAAGGTTTGATTCCGGAATCCTGTGTCCCTTGAACATGACTGAGGTTGGATTCTGGAAGCCTGTGGCCTGGGAACATGACTGAGGCTTGATTCTGGAACCCTGTGGCCTGGGAACATGACTGAGGTTTGATTCTGGAACCCTTTGGCCTGGGAACATGACTGAGGTTTGACACTCGAACCTTGTGGCCTGGAAATATGATTGTCATTAGATTCTCGAAATCTATGGCCTAGGAACAAGACTAAAGTTTGAATCTGGAACACTGTGGCCTGGGAACATGACTGACGGGTGATTGTGGAACCCTGTGTCCTGGGAACATGACATCAGTTTGTGTCTGGGACCCTGTGGCCTGGGAATATGACTGAGGTTTGATTCGGGAACCCTGTGGCCTTTAAACATGACATCATTTGTATTCTGGAACCCTGTGTCCTGGGAACGTGACTGAGGTTTGATTTTGGAACCCTGTGGCCTGGGAACATGACTGAGGTTTGATTGTGATAACTTATGACCTGGGAACATGACTGAGGTTTGATTGTGGAACTCTGTGGACTGGGAACATGACTGAGGTTTCTTTCTGGAACCCTGTGGCCTGGGAACATGACTCAGGCTTTATTCTGGAACCCTATGGCCTGGGAAAATGACTGAGGTTTGATTCTGTAAACCTGGAGCCTGGGAACATGACTGAGCTTTCATTCTGTAACCCTCTGGCTTGGAAACATGACTGAAGTTTGATTCTGGAAACCTGTGACCTGGGAACTTTATTGAGGTTTGATTCTAGAACCCTGTGTCCTGGGAACATGACTGACGTTTTATTGTGAAAAATTGTGGCCTGAGCATATGACTGAGTTGTGATTGTGGAATTCTGTGGACTGGGAAAATGACTGATATTTGATTCTGGAACGCTGTGGCCTGGGAACATGACTGAGGATTTATTCTGGAACCCTGTGGCCTGGGAACATGACTCAGGTTTGATTCTTGAACCCTGAGGACTGGGAACATGACTGAGGTATGACTGTGGAAACATGTATCCTGGGAACATGACTGAGGCTTTATTCTGGTACCCTGTGGCCTGGGAACATGACTGAGGTTTTATTCTTGAAATCTGTTGCCTGAGAACGTACCTGAAGTTTGATTCTGGAACCCTGTGTCCTGGGAACATGACTGAGGTTTGATTGTGGAACCCTCTGGCCTAGGAACATGACTGAGGCTTGATACCTGTACCCTGTGGTTGGGAACCTGACTAAGGTTTGATTCTGGACCCCTGTGTCCCGGGAGCATGACTGAGATTTGATACTGGAACCCTTTGGCCTAGGACCATGACTGAGGTTTGATTGTGGAACCTGTGGCCTGGGAACATGACATCTGTTTGACTCTGGAGCCCTGTGGCCTGGGAACATGACATCGGTTGGCTTCTAGAACCCTGTGGCCTGGGAACATGACATCGGTTTGATTGTATAACCCTGTGGCCTGGAACATGATATCAATTGGATTCTGGTAACCTTTGGCCTGGGAACATGACAACGGTTGGATTCTGGATCCCTGTGGCCTAGGAACGTGACTGAGGTTTGATTGTGGACCCTCTGGCCTCGGAACATGACTGAGGCTTGATTGTGGACCCTGTGTCCTGGGAACATGACATCGGTTTGATTCTGTGACCCTGTGGCCTGGGAACGTGACATCAGTTGGATTCTGGAACCCTCTCACCTGGGAACATGACTGAGGGTTGATTCTGGAACCCTGTGGCCTGGGAACATGACTGAAGTTTGATTCTGAAATTCTGTGTCCTGGGAACATGCCTGAGGTTTGATGGTGGAACCCTGTAGCCTGGGAACATGACAGAGGTTTTATTGTGATAAATTGTGGCCTGGGAATATGACTGAGGTTTGATTGTGGAATTCTGTGGACTGGGAACATGACTGAGATTTGATTCTGGAACCCTGTGGCCTGGGAACATGACTGAGGCTTGATTCTGGAACCCTGTGGCCTGGGAACATGACTGAGGTTAAATTGTGGAACCTGTGGCCTGGGAACATGACATCCATTTGACTCTGGAACCCTGTGGCCTGGGAACATGATATCGATTGGACTCTGGAAACCTGTGGCCTGGAATATGACTGAGGATTGAATCTCAAACACTGTGGCCTGGGAAAATGACTGAGGTTTGATCCTGGAACCATGTGGCCTGGAAATATGATTAAGGTTTGCTTCTGGAAACCTGTGGCCTAGGAACAAGACGGAGGTTTGAATCTGCAACCCTGTGGCCTGGGAACATGACTGAGGTTTGATTGTGGAACCCTGTGCCCTAGGAATATGACTGAAGTTTGATTCTGGAAGCCTGTGGCCTGGGAACATGTCTGAGGCATGATTCTGGAACCCTGTGGCCTTGGAAAATGACTGAGGTTTGACAGTGTTACCCTGTGGCCTGGCAATATGACTGAGGCTTGATTCTGGAATCCTCTTGCTTGGGAACATGACATCAGTTGGATTCTGGGACCCTGTGGCCTGGGAACATGACTGAGGTTTGATTCTGGAACCCTGTGGCCTTGGAACATGACATCAGTTGGATTCTGGAACCCTGTGGTCTGGGAACATGACTGAGGTTTGCTTCTGGAACCCTGTGGCTTAGGAATATGACATCAGTTGGATTCTGGAACCCTGTGGTCTGGCAACATAACTGAGGGTTGATTCTGTAACCTTGTGGCCTGGGAACATGCCTTACGTTTGATTGTGGAACCCTGTGGCCCGGGAACATGACTGAGGTTTGATTCTGGAACCCTGTGGCCTGGCAAAATGACTGAGGTTTGGTTGTGGATACCTGTAGACTGGGAACATTACTGAGGTTTGATTCTGGAACCCTATGGCCTAGAAAAATGACTGAGGCTTGATTGTGGAACCCTGTCATCTGGGAACATGACTGAGGTTTGATTGTGGAACCCTCTGTCCTGGGAACATGACTGTAGTTTGATGATTGTACCCTGTGTCCTGGCAACATGACTGAGGTTTGTTTCTAAAACCTGCGGCCTGGGAACATGACTGAGGCTTCATTCTTGAACGCTGTGGCCTGGGAAAATGACTGAGGTTTGATTCTGGAACCCTGTAGCCTGGGAACTTGGCTGAGCTTTCATTCTGGACCCCTGTTGCCTGGGAACATGATTTAGGTTTGATTCGGGAACCCTGTGACCTGGGAACATTATGGAGGTTTGATTCCGGAATCCTGTGGCCTGGGAACATGACTGAGGTTTGATTGTGGAACCCTGTGGCCTAGGAATATGACTGAGGTTTGATTCTGGAAGCCTGTGGCCAGGGAACATGTCTGAGGCATGATTGTGGAAGCCTGTGGCCTGGGAAAATGACTGAGGTTTGATGGTGTTACCCTGTGGACTGGCAATATGTCTGAAGTTTGATTCTGGAATGCTGTGGCCTGGCAACATGACATCAGTTGGATTCTGGAACCCTGTGGCCTGGGAACATGGCTGAGGTTTGATTCTGGAACCCTGTGGCTTGGGAATATGACATCAGTTGGATTCTGTTAACCTGTGGTCTGGCAACATAACTGAGGTTTGATTCTGGAACCCTGTGGCCTGGGAACATGACTTAAGTTTGATTGTGGAACTCTGAGGCCTGGAACATGACTGAGGTTTGATTCTGGCACCCTGTGGCCTGGGAACATGACTGAGGTTTGATTGTGGAACCCTGTGTCCTGGGAACATGACTGAGGTTTGATTCTAGAACACTCTGCCCTGGGAACATGACTAAGGTTTGATTGTGGAACCCTACGGCCTGTCAACATGACTCAGGTTTCATTCTGGACCCCTGTGGCCTGGGAACATGACTGAGGTTTGATTCTGGAAGCCTGTGCCATGGGAACAAGTCTGAGGCTTGATTCCGGAACACTGTGGCCTGGAAAAATGCCTGAGGTTTGATGATGGAACCCTGTGCCCTGGCAATATGACTGATGTTTGATTCTGGAACCCTCTTGCCTGGGAACATGACTGAGGCTTGATTCTGGAAACCTGTGGCCTGGGAACATGACTGAGGATTGAATCGAGAAACCTGTGGCCTGGGAAAATGACTGAGGACTGATTCTGGAACCATGGGGCCTGGGAACGTCACTGAGGTTTGATTGTGGAACCCTGTGTCTTGGGAACATGACATCAATTTGATTCTTGGACCCTGTGGCCTGGGAACATGACATCAGATGGGTTCTGGAACCCTGTGGCCTGGGAATATGACTGAGGTTTGATTCTGGAAACCTGTGGCCTAGGAACAAGACTGAGGTTTCAATCTGGAACCCTGTGGCCTGGGAACATGACTGAGGGTTGATTGTGGAACCCTGTGTCCTGGCAGCATGACATCAGTTGGATTCTGGAACCCTGTGGCCTGGGAATATGACTTAGGTTTGATTCTGGAACCCTGTGGCCTGGCAACATGAGTGAGGTTTGATTCTTGAATTCTGTTGCCTGGGAAAGTGCCTGACGTTTGATTCTGGAATTCTGCAGCCTGGGAACATGACTGAGCTTTCATTCTGGAACCCTGTGGCCTGGGTACATGACTGAGGTTTGATTCTGGAACCCTGTGGCCTGGGAACATGACTGAGGTGTGATTGTAGAACACTGTGCCCTGGGAACATGACTGAAGTTTGATTCTGGAAGCCTGTGGCCTGGGATCATATCTGAGGTTTGATTCTGGAACCCTGTGGCCTTGTTAAATGACAGGTTTCATGGTGGAACCCTGTGGCCTGGCAATATGACTGAGGTGTGATTCTGGAAGCCTGTGGCCTGGGAATATGACTGAGGCTTGATTCTGGAAGCCTGTGGCCTGTGAACATGACTGAGGTTTGATTCTGGAACTCTGCAGCCTGGGAACATGACTGAGCTTTCATTCTGGAACCCTGTGGCCTGGGAACATGACTGAGGTTTGATTCTGGAACCCTGTGCCTGGGAATATGACTGAGGTTTAATTGTGGAAACTTCTGGTCTGGGAACATGACTGAGGCTTGATTGTGGAACCCTGTGTCCTGGGAACATGACATCGGTTTGATTCTGTGACCATGTGGCCTGGGAACATGCCTGAAGTTTGATTCTGGAACCTTGTGACCTAGAAACATGTCATCAGTTTGACTCTGGAATCCTTTGGCCTGGGAAGATGACTGAGTGTTGATTCTCCGACCCTGTGCGCTGTGAACATGACTGAAGTTTGATGGTGGAACCCTGTGGCCTGGGAAAATGATTGAGGTTTGATTGTGATAACTGATGTCCTAGATACATGACTGAGGTTTCATTGTGGAACTCTGTGGACTGGGAACATGATTGAGGTTTGTTTCTGGAACCCTGTGGCCTGGGAACATGACTGAGGCTTTATTCTGGACCCATGTGGCCTGGGAACATGAATGAGGTTTGATTCTGGAACCCTGTGGCCTGGGAACATGACTGAGGTTTGATTGTTGAAACATGTGGCCTGGGAACATGACTGAGGCTTTATTCTGGAACCCTGTTGCCTAAGAACATGACTGAGGTTTAATTCTGGAACCCTGTGGCCTGGGAACATGACTGAGGTTTGATTCTGTAAACCTGGAGCCTGGGAACATGACTGAACTTTCATTCTGTAACCCTGTGGCTTGGAAACATGACTGAAGTTTGATTCTGGAAACCTGTGACCTGGGAACTTTATTGAGGTTTGATTCTAGAACCCTGTGTCCTGGGAACATGACTGACGTTTTATTGTGAAAAATTGTGGCCTGGGAATATGACTGAGTTGTGATTGTGGAATTCTGTGGACTGGGAAAATGACTGATATTTGATTCTGGAACGCTGTGGCCTGGGAACATGACTGAGGATTTATTCTGGAACCCTGTGGCCTGGGAACATGACTCAGGTTTGATTCTTGAACCCTGAGGACTGGGAACATGACTGAGGTATGATTGTGGAAACATGTATCCTGGGAAAATGACTGAGGCTTTATTCTGGTACCCTGTGGCCTGGGAACATGACTGAGGTTTGATTCTTGAAATCTGTTGCCTGAGAACGTACCTGACGTTTGATTCTGGAACCCTGTGTCCTGGGAATATGACTGAGGTTTGATTGTGGAACCCTCTGGCCTAGGAACATGACTGAGGCTTGATACCTGTACCCTGTGGTTGGGAACCTGACTAAGGTTTGATTCTGGACCCCTGTATCCCGGGAGCATGACTGAGATTTGATACTGGAACCCTTTGGCCTAGGACCATAACTGAGGTTTGATTGTGGAACCTGTGGCCTGGGAAGATGACATCTGTTTGACTCTGGAGCCCTGTGGCCTGGGAACATGACATCGGTTGGCTTCTAGAACCCTGTGGCCTGGGAACATGACATCGGTTTGATTGTATAACCCTGTGGCCTGGGAACATGATATCAATTGGATTCCGGTAACCTTTGGCCTGGGAACATGACAACGGTTGGATTCTGGATCCCTGTGGCCTAGGAACAGAACTGAGGTTTGATTGTGGACCCTCTGGCATCGGAACATGACTGAGGCTTGATTGTGGACCCTGTGTCCTGGGAACATGACATCGGTTTGATTCTGTGACCCTGTGGCCTGGGAACATGACATCAGTTGGATTCTGGAACCCTCTCGCCTGGAAACATGATTGAGGGTTGATTCTGGAACCCTGTGGCCTGGGAACATGACTGAAGTTTGATTCTGAAATTCTGTGTCCTGGGAACATGACTGAGGTTTGATGGTGGAACCCTGTAGCCTGGGAACATGACAGAGGTTTTATTGTGATAAATTTTGGCCTGGGAATATGACTGAGGTTTGATTGTGGAATTCTGTGGACTGGGAACATGACTGAGATTTGATTCTGGAACCCTGTGGCCTGGGAACATGACTGAGGCTATATTCTGAAACCCTGTGGCCTGGGAACATGACTCAGGTTTGATTCTGGTACTCTCTGGCCTGAGAACATCACTGAGATTAGCTTCTGGAACCCTGTGGCCTGGGAACATGACTGAGGTTAAATTGTGGAACCTGTGGCCTGGGAACATGACATCCGTTTGACTCTGGAACCCTGTGGCCTGGGAACGTGATATCGATTGGACTCTGGAAACCTGTGGCCTGGAACATGACTGAGGATTGAATCTCGAACACTGTGGCCTGGGAAAATGACTGAGGTTTGATCCTGGAACCATGTGGCCTGGAAATATGATTAAGGTTTGCTTCTGGAAACCTGTGGCCTAGGAACAAGACGGAGGTTTGAATCTGCAACCCTGTGGCCTGGGAACATGACTGAGGTTTGATTGTGGAACCCTGTGCCCTAGGAATATGACTGAAGTTTGATTCTGGAAGCCTGTGGCCTGGGAACATGTCTGAGGCATGATTCTGGAACCCTGTGGCCTTGGAAAATGACTGAGGTTTGATAGTGTTACCCTGTGGCCTGGCAATATGACTGAGGCTTGATTCTGGAATCCTCTTGCTTGGGAACATGACATCAGTTGGATTCTGGGACCCTGTGGCCTGGGAACATGACTGAGGTTTGATTCTGGAACCCTGTGGCCTTGGAACATGACATCAGTTGGATTCTGGAACCCAGTGGTCTTGGAACATGACTGAGGTTTGCTTCTGGAACCCTGTGGCTTAGGAATATGACATCAGTTGGATTCTGGAACCCTGTGGTCTGGCAACATAACTGAGGGTTGATTCTGTAACCCTGTGGCCTGGGAACATGCCTTACGTTTGATTGTGGAACGCTGTGTCCCGGGAACATGACTGAGGTTTGATTCTGGAACCCTGTGGCCTGGGAACATGACTGAGGTTTGGTTGTGGATACCTGTGGACTGGGAACATTACTGAGGTTTGATTCTGGAACCCTATGGCCTAGAAAAATGACTGAGGCTTGATGGTGGAACCCTGTCATCTGGGAACATGACTGAGGTTTGATTGTGGAACCCTCTGTCCTGGGAACATGACTGTAGTTTGATGATTGTACCCTGTGTCCTGGCAACATGACTGAGGTTTGTTTCTAAAACCTGCAGCCTGGGAACATGACTGAGGCTTCATTCTTGAACGCTGTGGCCTGGGAAAATGACTGAGGTTTGATTCTGGAACCCTGTAGCCTGGGAACTTGGCTGAGCTTTCATTCTGGACCCCTGTTGCCTGGGAACATGACTTAGGTTTGATTCGGGAACCCTGTGACCTGGGAACATTATGGAGGTTTGATTCTGGAATCCTGTGGCCTGGGAACATGACTGAGGTTTGATTGTGGAACCCTGTGCCCTAGGAATATGACTGAGGTTTGATTCTGGAAGCCTGTGGCCAGGGAACATGTCTGAGGCATGATTGTGGAAGCCTGTGGCCTGGGAAAATGACTGAGGTTTGATGGTGTTACCCTGTGGCCTGGCAATATGACTGAGGTTTGATTCTGCAACCCTGTGGCCTGGGAACATGACTGAGGTTTGATTCTGGAACGCTGTGGCCTGGCAACATGACATCAGTTGGATTCTGGAACCCTGTGGCCTGGGAACACGACTGAGGTTTGATTCTGGAACCCTGTGCCCTAGGAATATGACTGAAGTTTGATTCTGGAAGCCTGTGGCCTGGGAACATGTCTGAGGCATGATTCTGGAACCCTGTGGCCTTGGAAAATGACTGAGGTTTGATAGTGTTACCCTGTGGCCTGGCAATATGACTGAGGCTTGATTCTGGAATCCTCTTGTTTGGGAACATGACATCAGTTGGATTCTGGGACCCTGTGGCCTGGGAACATGACTGAGGTTTGATTCTGGAACCCTGTGGCCTTGGAACATGACATCAGTTGGATTCTGGAACCCTGTGGTCTGGGAACATGACTGAGGTTTGCTTCTGGAACCCTGTGGCTTAGGAATATGACATCAGTTGGATTCTGGAACCCTGTGGTCTGGCAACATAACTGAGGGTTGATTCTGTAACCTTGTGGCCTGGGAACATGCCTTACGTTTGATTGTGGAACCCTGTGGCCCGGGAACATGACTGAGGTTTGATTGTGGAACCCTGTGGCCTGGGAACATGACTGAGGTTTGGTTGTGGATACCTGTGGACTGGGAAAATTACTGAGGTTTGATTCTGGAACCCTATGGCCTAGACAAATGACTGAGGCTTGATTGTGGAACCCTGTCATCTGGGAACATGACTGAGGTTTGATTGTGGAACCCTCTGTCCTGGGAACATGACTGTAGTTTGATGATAGTACCCTGTGTCCTGGCAACATGACTGAGGTTTGTTTCTAAAACCTGCGGCCTGGGAACATGACTGAGGCTTCATTCTTGAACCCTGTGGCCTGGGAAAATGACTGAGGTTTGATTCTGGAACCCTGTAGCCTGGGAACTTGGCTGAGCTTTCATTCTGGACCCCTGTTGCCTGGGAACATGATTTAGGTTTGATTCGGGAACCCTGTGACCTGGGAACATTATGGAGGTTTGATTCTGGAATCCTGTGGCCTGGGAACATGACTGAGGTTGGATTGTGGAACCCTGTGCCCTAGGAATATGACTGAGGTTTGATTCTGGAAGCCTGTGGCCAGGGAACATGTCTGAGGCATGATTGTGGAAGCCTGTGGCCTGGGAAAATGACTGAGGTTTGATGGTGTTACCCTGTGGCCTGGCAATATGACTGAGGTTTGATTCTGGAACACTGTGGCCTGGGAACATGACTGAGGTTTGATTCTGGAACGCTGTGGCCTGGCAACATGACATCACTTGGATTCTGGAACCCTGTGGCCTGGGAACATGACTGAGGTTTGATTCTGGAACCCTGTGGCTTGGGAATATGACATCAGTTGGATTCTGGAACCCTGTGGTCTGGCAACATAACTGAGGTTTGATTCTGGAACCCTGTGGCCTGGGAACATGACTTAAGTTTGATTGTGGAACTCTGAGGCCTGGAACATGACTGAGGTTTGATTCTGGCACCCTGTGGCCTGGGAACATGACTGAGGTTTGATTGTGGAACCCTACGGCCTGTCAACATGACTCAGGTTTGATTCTGGACCCCTGTGGCCTGGGAACATGACTGAGGTTTGATTCTGGAAGCCTGTGCCATGGGAACATGTCTGAGGCTTGATTCCGGAACTCTGTGGCCTGGAGAAATGCCTGAGGTTTGATGATGGAACCCTGTGCCCTGGCAATATGACTGATGTTTGATTCTGGAACCCTCTTGCCTGGGAACATGACTGAGGCTTGATTCTGGAAACCTGTGGCCTGGGAACATGACTGAGGATTGAATCGAGAAACCTGTGGCCTGGGAAAATGACTGAGGATTGATTCTGGAACCATGGGGCCTGGGAACAGCACTGAGGTTTGACTGTGGAACCCTGTTTCTTGGGAACATGACATCAATTTGATTCTTGGACCCTGTGGCCTGGGAACATGACATCAGATGGATTCTGGAACCCTGTGGCCTGGGAATATGACTGAGGTTTGATTCTGGAAACCTGTGGCCTGGGAACAAGACTGAGGTTTCAGTCTGGAACCCTGTGGCCTGGGAACATGACTGAGGGTTGATTGTGGAACCCTGTGTCCTGGCAGCATGACATCAGTTGGATTCTGGAACCCTGTGGCCTGGGAATATGACTTAGGTTTGATTCTGGAACCCTGTGGCCTGGCAACATGAGTGAGGTTTGATTCTTGAACTCTGTTGCCTGGGAAAGTGCCTGACATTTGATTCTGGAATTCTGCAGCCTGGGAACATGACTGAGCTTTCATTCTGGAACCCTGTGGCCTGGGTACATGACTGAGGTTTGATTCTGGAACCCTGTGGCCTGGGAACATGACTGAGGTGTGATTGTAGAACACTGTGCCCTGAGAATATGTCTGAAGTTTGATTCTGGAACCCTGTGGCCTTTTTAAATGACTGAGGTTTTATGGTGGAACCCTGTGGCCTGGCAATATGACTTAGGTGTGATTCTGGAAGCCTGTGGCCTGGGAATATGACTGAGGCTTGATTCTGGAAGCCTGTGGCCTGTGAACATGAGTGAGATTTGATTCTGGAACCCTGTGGCCTAGGAACATGACTGATGTTTGATTCTGGAAACCTGTGGCCTGGGAATATGACTGAGGTTTAATTGTGGAAACTTCTGGCCTGGGAACATGACTGAGGCTTGATTGTGGAACCCTGTGTCCTGGGAACATGACATCGGTTTGATTCTGGGACCCTGTGGTCTGGGAACATGACTGAAGTTTGATTCTGGAACCATGTGGCCTGGGAACATGACTGAGGATTGAATCGAGAAACCTGTGGCCTGGGAAAATGACTGAGGATTGATTCTGGAACCATGGGGCCTGGGAACGTCACTGAGGTTTAATTGTGGAACCCTGTGTCTTGGGAACATGACATCAATTTGATTCTTGGACCCTGTGGCCTGGGAACATGACATCAGATGGGTTCTGGAACCCTGTGGCCTGGGAATATGACTGAGGTTTGATTCTGGAAACCTGTGGCCTGGGAATATGACTGAGGTTTGATTCTGGAAACCTGTGGCCTAGGAACAAGACTGAGGTTTCAATCTGGAACCCTGTGGCCTGGGAACATGACTGAGGGTTGATTGTGGAACCCTGTGTCCTGGCAGCATGACATCAGTTGGATTCTGGAACCCTGTGGCCTGGGAATATGACTTAGGTTTGATTCTGGAACCCTGTGGCCTGGCAGCATGAGTGAGGTTTGATTCTTGAACTCTGTTGCCTGGGAAAGTGTCTGACGTTTGATTCTGGAATTCTGCAGCCTGGGAACATGACTGAGCTTTCATTCTGGAACCCTGTGGCCTGGGTACATGACTGAGGTTTGATTCTGGAACCCTGTGGCCTGGGAACATGACTGAGGTGTGATTGTAGAACACTGTGCCCTGGGAACATGACTGAAGTTTGATTCTGGAAGCCTGTGGCCTGGGATCATATCTGAGGTTTGATTCTGGAACCCTGTGGCCTTGTTAAATGACAGGTTTCATGGTGGAACCCTGTGGCCTGGCAATATGACTGAGGTGTGATTCTGGAAGCCTGTGGCCTGGGAATATGACTGAGGCTTGATTCTGGAAGCCTGTGGCCTGGGAACATGACTGAGCTTTCATTCTGGAACCCTGTGGCCTGGGAACATGACTGAGGTTTGATTGTGGAAACTTCTAGCCTGGGAAAATGACTGAGGCTTGATTGTGGAACCCTGTGTCCTGGGAGCATGACATCGGTTTGATTCTGTGACCATGTGGCCTGGGAACATGCCTGAAGTTTGATTCTGGAACCTTGTGGCCTAGAAATATGTCATCAGTTTGACTCTGGAATCCTTTGGCCTGGGAAGATGACTGAGTGTTGATTCTCCGACCCTGTGCGCTGTGAACATGACTGAAGTTTGATGGTGGAACCCTGTGGCCTGGGAAAATGATTGAGGTTTGATTGTATTAACTGATGTCCTGGGTACATGACTGAGGTTTGATTGTGGAACTCTGTGGACTGGGAACATGATTGAGGTTTGTTTCTGGAACCCTGTGGCCTGGGAACATGACTGAGGCTTTATTCTGGACCCATGTGGCCTGGTAACATGACTGAGGTTTGATTCTGGAACCCTGTGGCCTGGGAACATGACTGAGGTTTGACTGTTGAAACATGTGGCCTGGGAACATGACTGAGGCTTTATTCTGGAACCCTGTTGCCTAAGAACATGACTGAGGTTTAATTCTGGAACCCTGCAGCCTGGGAACATGACTGAGCTTTCATTCCGGTACCCTGTGGCCTGGCAATATGACTGAGGTTTGATTCTGGAACCCTCTGGCCTGGGAACATGACTGAGGTTTGATGATTGAACCCTGTGTCCTGGCAACAAGACTGAGGTTTGATTTTGGAACCCTCTGGCCTGGGAACATGACTGAGGCTTGATTCTGGTACCCTATGGCCGGGAACCTGACTGAGGTTTGATTCTGGACCGCTGTGGCCTGGGAACATGACATCGGTTTGATTCTGTGACCCTGTGGCCTGGGAACATGACATCAGTTGGATTCTGGAACCCTCTCGCCTGGGAACATGACTGAGGGTTGATTCTGGAACCCTGTGGCCTGGGAACATGACAGAGGTTTTATTGTGATAAATTGTGGCCTGGGAATATGACTGAGGTTTGCTTGTGGAATTCTGTGGACTGGGAACATGACTGAGATTTGATTCTGGAACCCTGTGGCCTGGGAACATGACTGAGGCTTGATTCTGGAACCCTGTGGCCTGGGAACATGACTCAGGTTTGATTCTGGTACTCTCTGGCCTGAGAACATCACTGAGATTAGCTTCTGGAACCCTGTGGCCTGGGAACATGACTGAGGTTAAACTGTGGAACCTGTGGCCTGGGAACATGACATCCGTTTGACTCTGGAACCCTGTGGCCTGGGAACGTGATATCGATTGGACTCTGGAAACCTGTGGCCTGGAACATGACTGAGGATTGAATCTCGAACACTGTGGCCTGGGAAAATGACTGAGGTTTGATTCTGGAACGATGTGGCCTGGAAATATGATTAAGGTTTGCTTCTGGAAACCTGTGGCCTAGGAACAAGACGGAGGTTTGAATCTGCAACCCTGTGGCCTGGGAACATGACTGAGGTTTGATTGTGGAACCCTGTGCCCTAGGAATATGACTGAAGTTTGATTCTGGAAGCCTGTGGCCTGGGAACATGTCTGAGGCATGATTCTGGAACCCTGTGGCCTTGGAAAATGACTGAGGTTTGATAGTGTTACCCTGTGGCCTGGCAATATGACTAAGGCTTGATTCTGGAACCCTCTTGCTTGGGAACATGACATCAGTTGGATTCTGGGACCCTGTGGCCTGGGAACATGACTGAGGTTTGATTCTTGAACCCTGTGGCCTGGGAACATGCCTTACGTGTGATTGTGGAACCCTGTGGCCCGGGAACATGACTGAGGTTTGATTCTGGAACCCTGTGGCCTGGGAACATGACTGAGGTTTGGTTGTGGATACCTGTGGACTGGGAACATTACTGAGGTTTGATTCTGGAACCCTATGGCCTAGAAAAATGACTGAGGCTTGATGGTGGAACCCTGTCATCTGGGAACATGACTGAGGTTTGATTGTGGAACCCTCTGTCCTGGGAACATGACTGTAGTTTGATGATTGTACCCTGTGTCCTGGCAACATGACTGAGGTTTGTTTCCAAAACCTGCGGCCTGGGAACATGACTGAGGCTTCATTCTTGAACCCTGTGGCCTGGGAAAATGACTGAGGTTTGATTCTGGAACCCTGTAGCCTGGGAACTTGGCTGAGCTTTCATTCTGGACCCCTGTTGCCTGGGAACATGATTTAGGTTTGATTCGGGAACCCTGTGACCTGGGAACATTATGGCGGTTTGATTCTGGAATCCTGTGGCCTGGGAACATGACTGAGGTTTGATTGTGGAACCCTGTGGCCTAGGAATATGACTGAGGTTTGATTCTGGAAGCCTGTGGCCAGGGAACATGTCTGAGGCATGATTGTGGAAGCCTGTGGCCTGGGAAAATGACTGAGGTTTGATGGTGTTACCCTGTGGCCTGGCAATATGACTGAGGTTTGATTCTGGAACCCTGTGGCCTGGGAACATGACTGAGGTTTGATTCTGGAACGCTGTGGCCTGGCAACATGACATCAGTTGGATTCTGGAACCCTGTGGCCTGGGAACATGACTGAGGTTTGATTCTGGAACCCTGTGGCTTGGGAATATGACATCAGTTGGATTCTGGAACCCTGTGGTCTGGCAACATAACTGAGGTTTGATTCTGGAACCCTGTGGCCTGGGAACCTGACTGAGGTTTGATTCTGCACCGCTGTGGCCTAGGAACAAGACTGAGGTTTGAATTTGGAACCCTGTGGCCTGGGAACATGACTGAGGGTTGATTGTGGAACCCTGTATCCTGGGAACATGACATCGGTTTGATTCTGGGACACTGTGGCCTGGAATATGACTGAGGTTTAATTGTGGAACCCTGTGCCCTGGGAATATGACTGAGGTTTGATTCTGGAATCCTGTGTCACTTGAACATGACTGAGGTTGGATTCTGGAAGCCTGTGGCCTGGGAACATGACTGAGGCTTGATTCTGGTACCCTGTGGCCTGGGAACATGACTGAGGTTTGATTCTGGAACCCTTTGGCCTGGGAACATGACTGAGGTTTGACACTCGAACCATGTGGCCTGGAAATATTATTGTCGTTAGATTCTGGAAATCTATGGCCTAGGAACAAGACTAAAGTTTGAATCTGGAACACTGTGGCCTGGGAACATGACTGACGGGTGATTGTGGAACCCTGTGTCCTGGAAACATGACATCAGTTTGTGTTTGGGACCCTGTGGCCTGGGAATATGACTGAGGTTTGATTCGGGAACCTTGTGGCCTTTAAACATGACATCATTTGGATTCTGGAACCCTTGTGGTCTGGGAATATGACTGAGGTTTGATTCTGGAAACCTGTGGCCTAGGAACAAGACTGAGGTTTCAGTCTGGAACCCTGTGGCCTGGGAACATGACTGAGGGTTGATTGTGGAACCCTGTGTCCTGGCAGCATGACATCAGTTGGATTCTGGAACCCTGTGGCCTGGGAATATGACTTAGGTTTGATTCTGGAACCCTGTGGCCTGGCAACATGAGTGAGGTTTGATTCTTGAACTCTGTTGCCTGGGAAAGTGCCTGACGTTTGATTCTGGAATTCTGCAGCCTGGGAACATGACTGAGCTTTCATTCTGGAACCCTGTGGCCTGGGTACATGACTGAGGTTTGATTCTGGAACCCTGTGGCCTGGGAACATGACTGAGGTGTGATTGTAGAACACTGTGCCCTGAGAATATGACTGAAGTTTGATTCTGGAACCCTGTGGCCTTGTTAAATGACTGAGGTTTTATGGTGGAACCCTGTGGCCTGGCAATATGACTGAGGTGTGATTCTGGAAGCCTGTGGCCTGGGAATATGACTGAGGCTTGATTCTGGAAGCCTGTGGCCTGTGAACATGACTGAGATTTGATTCTGGAACCCTGTGGCCTAGGAACATGACTGAGGTTTGATTCTGGAAAGCTGTGGCCTGGGAATATGACTGAGGTTTAATTGTGGAAACTTCTGGCCTGAGAACATGACTGAGGCTTGATTGTGGAACCCTGTGTCCTGGGAACATGACATCGGTTTGATTCTGGGACCCTGTGGAATGGGAACATGACTGAAGTTTGATTCTGGAACCTTGTGGCCTGGGAACATGACTGAGGATTGAATCGAGAAACCTGTGGCCTGGGAAAATGACTGAGGATTGATTCTGGAACCATGGGGCCCGGGAACGTCACTGAGGTTTGATTGTGGAACCCTGTGTCTTGGGAACATGACATCAATTTGATTCTTGGACCCTGTGGACTGGGAACATGACATCAGATGGGTTCTGGAACCCTGTGGCCTGGGAATATGACTGAGGTTTGATTCTGGAAACCTGTGGCCTAGGAACAAGACTGAGGTTTCAATCTGGAACCCTGTGGCCTGGGAACATGACTGATGGTTGATTGTGGAACCCTGTGTCCTGGCAGCATGACATCAGTTGGATTCTGGAACCCTGTGGCCTGGGAATATGACTTAGGTTTGATTCTGGAACCCTGTGGCCTGGCAACATGAGTGAGGTTTGATTCTTGAACTCTGTTGCCTGGGAAAGTGCCTGACGTTTGATTCTGGAATTCTGCAGCCTGGGAACATGACTAAGCTTTCATTCTGGAACCCTGTGGCCTGGGTACATGACTGAGGTTTGATTCTGGAACCCTGTGGCCTGGGAACATGACTGAGGTGTGATTGTAGAACACTGTGCCCTGGGAACATGACTGAAGTTTGATTCTGGAAGCCTGTGGCCTGGGATCATATCTGAGGTTTGATTCTGGAACCCTGTGGCCTTGTTAAATGACAGGTTTCATGGTGGAACCCTGTGGCCTGGCAATATGACTGAGGTGTGATTCTGGAATCCTGTGGCCTGGGAATATGACTGAGGCTTGATTCTGGAAGCCTGTGGCCTGGGAACATGACTGAGGTGTGATTGTAGAACACTGTGCCCTGGGAACATGACTGAAGTTTGATTCTGGAAGCCTGTGGCCTGGGATCATATCTGAGGTTTGATTCTGGAACCCTGTGGCCTTGTTAAATGACAGGTTTCATGGTGGAACCCTGTGGCCTGGCAATATGACTGAGGTTTGATTCTGGAACCCTCTGGCCTGGGAACATGACTGAGGTTTGATGATTGAACCCTGTGTCCTGGCAACAAGACTGAGGTTTGATTTTGGAACCCTCTGGCCTGGGAACATGACTGAGGCTTGATTCTGGTACCCTATGGCCTGGGAACCTGACTGAGGTTTGATTCTGGACCGCTGTGGCCTGGGAACATGACATCGGTTTGATTCTGTGACTCTGTGGCCTGGGAACATGACATCAGTTGGATTCTGGAACCCTCTCACCTGGGAACATGACTGAGGGTTGATTCTGGAACCCTGTGGCCTGGGAACATGACTGAAGTTTGATTCTGAAATTCTGTGTCCTGGGAACATGACTGAGGTTTGATGGTGGAACCCTGTAGCCTGGGAACATGACAGAGGTTTTATTGTGATAAATTGTGGCCTGGGAATATGACTGAGGTTTGCTTGTGGAATTCTGTGGACTGGGAACATGACTGAGATTTGATTCTGGAACCCTGTGGCCTGGGAACATGACTGAGGCTTTATTCTGGAACCCTGTGGCCTGGGAACATGACTGAGGTTTGATTCTGTAAACCTGGAGCCTGGGAACATGACTGAGCTTTCATTCTGTAACCCTGTGGCTTGGAAACATGACTGAAGTTTGATTCTGGAAACCTGTGACCTGGGAACTTTATTGAGGTTTGATTCTAGAACCCTGTGTCCTGGGAACATGACTGACGTTTTATTGTGAAAAATTGTGGCCTGGGAATATGACTGAGGTTTGCTTGTGGAATTCTGTGGACTGGGAACATGACTGAGATTTGATTCTGGAACCCTGTGGCCTGGGAACATGACTGAGGCTTTATTCTGGAACCCTGTGGCCTGGGAACATGACTCAGGTTTGATTCTGGTACTCTCTGGCCTGAGAACATCACTGAGATTAGCTTCTGGAACCCTGTGGCCTGGGAACATGACTGAGGTTTGATTCTGGAACCCTGTGGCCTGGGAACATGACTGAGGTTTGGTTGTGGATACCTGTGGACTGGGAACATTACTGAGGTTTGATTCTGGAACCCTATGGCCTAGAAAAATGACTGAGGATTGATTGTGGAACCCTGTCATCTGGGAACATGACTGAGGTTTGATTGTGGAACCCTCTGTCCTGGGAACATGACTGTAGTTTGATGATTGTACCCTGTGTCCTGGCAACATGACTGAGGCTTGTTTCTAAAACCTGCGGCCTGGGAACATGACTGAGGCTTCATTCTTGAACCCTGTGGCCTGGGAAAATGACTGAGGTTTGATTCTGGAACCCTGTAGCCTGGGAACTTGGCTGAGCTTTCATTCTGGACCCCTGTTGCCTGGGAACATGATTTAGGTTTGATTCGGGAACACTGTGACCTGGGAACATTATGGAGGATTGATTCTGGAATCCTGTGGCCTGGGAACATGACTGAGGTTTGATTGTGGAACCCTGTGCCCTAGGAATATGACTGAGGTTTGATTCTGGAAGCCTGTGGCCAGGGAACATGTCTGAGTCATGATTGTGGAAGCCTGTGGCCTGGGAAAATGACTGAGGTTTGATGGTGTTACCCTGTGGCCTGGCAATATGACTGAGGTTTGATTCTGGAACCCTGTGGCCTGGGAACATGACTGAGGTTTGATTCTGGAACGCTGTGGCCTGGCAACATGACATCAGTTGGATTCTGGAACCCTGTGGCCTGGGAACATGACTGAGGTTTGATTCTGGAACCCTGTGGCTTGGGAAAATGACATCAGTTGGATTCTGGAACCCTGTGGTCTGGCAACATAATTGAGGTTTGATTCTGGAACCCTGTGGCCTGGGAACCTGACTGAGGTTGGATTCTGCACCGCTGTGGCCTAGGAACAAGACTGAGGTTTGAATTTGGAACCCTGTGGCCTGGGAACATGACTGAGGGTTGATTGTGGAACCCTGTGTCCTGGGAACATGACATCGGTTTGATTCTGGGACACTGTGGCCTGGGAATATGACTGAGGTTTAATTGTGGAACCCTGTGCCCTGGGAATATGACTGAGGTTTGATTCTGGAATCCTGTGTCCTTGAACATGACTGAGGTTGGATTCTGGAAGCCTGTGGCCTGGGAACATAACTGAGGCTTGATTCTGGTACCCTGTGGCCTGGGAACATGACTGAGGTTTGATTTTGGAACCCTTTGGCCTGGGAACATGACTGAGGTTTGACACTCGAACCATGTGGCCTGGAAATATGATTGTCGTTAGATTCAGGAAATCTATGGCCTAGGAACAAGACTAAAGTTTGAATCTGGAACACTGTGGCCTGGGAACATGACTGACGGGTGATTGTGGAACCCTGTGTCCTGGGAACATGACATCAGTTTGTGTCTGGGACCCTGTGGCCTGGGAATATGACTGAGGTTTGATTCAGGAACCCTGTGGCCTTTAAACATGACATCATTTGGATTCTGGAACCCTGTGGCCTGGGAACATGACTGAGGTTTGATATTGGAACCCTATGGCCTGGGAACATGACTGAGGTTTGATTGTGATAACTTATGACCTGGGAACATGACTGAGGTTTGATTGTGGAACTCTGTGGACTGGGAACATGACTGAGGTTTCTTTCTGAAACCCTGTGGCCTGGGAACATGACTGAGGCTTTATTCTGGAACCCTGTGGCCTGGGAACATGACTGAGGTTTGATTCTGTAAACCTGGAGCCTGGGAACATGACTGAACTTTCATTCTGTAACCCTGTGGCTTGGAAACATGACTGAAGTTTGATTCTGGAAACCTGTGACCTGGGAAATTTATTGAGGTTTGATTCTAGAACCCTGTGTCCTGGGAACATGACTGACGTTTTATTGTGAAAAATTGTGGCCTGGGAATATGACTGAGTTGTGATTGTGGAATTCTGTGGACTCGGAAAATGACTGATATTTGATTCTGGAACGCTGTGGCCTGTGAACATGACTGAGGATTTATTCTGGAACCCTGTGGCCTGGGAACATGACTCAGGTTTGATTCTTGAACCCTGAGGACTGGGAACATGACTGAGGTATGATTGTGGAAACATGTATCCTGGGAACATGACTGAGGCTATATTCTGGTACCCTGTGGCCTGGGAACATGACTGAGGTTTGATTCTTGAAATCTGTTGCCTGAGAACGTATCTGAAGTTTGATTCTGGAACCCTTTGTCCTGGGAACATGACTGAGGTTTGATTGTGGAACCCTCTGTCCTGGGAACATGACTGTAGTTTGATGATTGTACCCTGTGTCCTGGCAACATGACTGAGGCTTGTTTCTAAAACCTGCGGCCTGGGAACATGACTGAGGCTTCATTCTTGAACCCTGTGGCCTGGGAAAATGACTGAGGTTTGATTCTGGAACCCTGTAGCCTGGGAACTTGGCTGAGCTTTCATTCTGGACCCCTGTTGCCTGGGAACATGATTTAGGTTTGATTCGGGAACACTGTGACCTGGGAACATTATGGAGGATTGATTCTGGAATCCTGTGGCCTGGGAACATGACTGAGGTTTGATTGTGGAACCCTGTGCCCTAGGAATATGACTGAGGTTTGATTCTGGAAGCCTGTGGCCAGGGAACATGTCTGAGTCATGATTGTGGAAGCCTGTGGCCTGGGAAAATGACTGAGGTTTGATGGTGTTACCCTGTGGCCTGGCAATATGACTGAGGTTTGATTCTGGAACCCTGTGGCCTGGGAACATGACTGAGGTTTGATTCTGGAACGCTGTGGCCTGGCAACATGACATCAGTTGGATTCTGGAACCCTGTGGCCTGGGAACATGACTGAGGTTTGATTCTGGAACCCTGTGGCTTGGGAGAATGACATCAGTTGGATTCTGGAACCCTGTGGTCTGGCAACATAATTGAGGTTTGATTCTGGAACCCTGTGGCCTGGGAACCTGACTGAGGTTGGATTCTGCACCGCTGTGGCCTAGGAACAAGACTGAGGTTTGAATTTGGAACCCTGTGGCCTGGGAACATGACTGAGGGTTGATTGTGGAACCCTGTGTCCTGGGAACATGACATCGGTTTGATTCTGGGACACTGTGGCCTGGGAATATGACTGAGGTTTAATTGTGGAACCCTGTGCCCTGGGAATATGACTGAGGTTTGATTCTGGAATCCTGTGTCCTTGAACATGACTGAGGTTGGATTCTGGAAGCCTGTGGCCTGGGAACATAACTGAGGCTTGATTCTGGTACCCTGTGGCCTGGGAACATGACTGAGGTTTGATTTTGGAACCCTTTGGCCTGGGAACATGACTGAGGTTTGACACTCGAACCATGTGGCCTGGAAATATGATTGTCGTTAGATTCAGGAAATCTATGGCCTAGGAACAAGACTAAAGTTTGAATCTGGAACACTGTGGCCTGGGAACATGACTGACGGGTGATTGTGGAACCCTGTGTCCTGGGAACATGACATCAGTTTGTGTCTGGGACCCTGTGGCCTGGGAATATGACTGAGGTTTGATTCAGGAACCCTGTGGCCTTTAAACATGACATCATTTGGATTCTGGAACCCTGTGGCCTGGGAACATGACTGAGGTTTGATATTGGAACCCTATGGCCTGGGAACATGACTGAGGTTTGATTGTGATAACTTATGACCTGGGAACATGACTGAGGTTTGATTGTGGAACTCTGTGGACTGGGAACATGACTGAGGTTTCTTTCTGAAACCCTGTGGCCTGGGAACATGACTGAGGCTTTATTCTGGAACCCTGTGGCCTGGGAACATGACTGAGGTTTGATTCTGTAAACCTGGAGCCTGGGAACATGACTGAACTTTCATTCTGTAACCCTGTGGCTTGGAAACATGACTGAAGTTTGATTCTGGAAACCTGTGACCTGGGAAATTTATTGAGGTTTGATTCTAGAACCCTGTGTCCTGGGAACATGACTGACGTTTTATTGTGAAAAATTGTGGCCTGGGAATATGACTGAGTTGTGATTGTGGAATTCTGTGGACTCGGAAAATGACTGATATTTGATTCTGGAACGCTGTGGCCTGTGAACATGACTGAGGATTTATTCTGGAACCCTGTGGCCTGGGAACATGACTCAGGTTTGATTCTTGAACCCTGAGGACTGGGAACATGACTGAGGTATGATTGTGGAAACATGTATCCTGGGAACATGACTGAGGCTATATTCTGGTACCCTGTGGCCTGGGAACATGACTGAGGTTTGATTCTTGAAATCTGTTGCCTGAGAACGTATCTGAAGTTTGATTCTGGAACCCTTTGTCCTGGGAACATGACTGAGGTTTGATTGTGGAACCCTCTGTCCTGGGAACATGACTGTAGTTTGATGATTGTACCCTGTGTCCTGGCAACATGACTGAGGCTTGTTTCTAAAACCTGCGGCCTGGGAACATGACTGAGGCTTCATTCTTGAACCCTGTGGCCTGGGAAAATGACTGAGGTTTGATTCTGGAACCCTGTAGCCTGGGAACTTGGCTGAGCTTTCATTCTGGACCCCTGTTGCCTGGGAACATGATTTAGGTTTGATTCGGGAACACTGTGACCTGGGAACATTATGGAGGATTGATTCTGGAATCCTGTGGCCTGGGAACATGACTGAGGTTTGATTGTGGAACCCTGTGCCCTAGGAATATGACTGAGGTTTGATTCTGGAAGCCTGTGGCCAGGGAACATGTCTGAGTCATGATTGTGGAAGCCTGTGGCCTGGGAAAATGACTGAGGTTTGATGGTGTTACCCTGTGGCCTGGCAATATGACTGAGGTTTGATTCTGGAACCCTGTGGCCTGGGAACATGACTGAGGTTTGATTCTGGAACGCTGTGGCCTGGCAACATGACATCAGTTGGATTCTGGAACCCTGTGGCCTGGGAACATGACTGAGGTTTGATTCTGGAACCCTGTGGCTTGGGAAAATGACATCAGTTGGATTCTGGAACCCTGTGGTCTGGCAACATAATTGAGGTTTGATTCTGGAACCCTGTGGCCTGGGAACCTGACTGAGGTTGGATTCTGCACCGCTGTGGCCTAGGAACAAGACTGAGGTTTGAATTTGGAACCCTGTGGCCTGGGAACATGACTGAGGGTTGATTGTGGAACCCTGTGTCCTGGGAACATGACATCGGTTTGATTCTGGGACACTGTGGCCTGGGAATATGACTGAGGTTTAATTGTGGAACCCTGTGCCCTGGGAATATGACTGAGGTTTGATTCTGGAATCCTGTGTCCTTGAACATGACTGAGGTTGGATTCTGGAAGCCTGTGGCCTGGGAACATAACTGAGGCTTGATTCTGGTACCCTGTGGCCTGGGAACATGACTGAGGTTTGATTTTGGAACCCTTTGGCCTGGGAACATGACTGAGGTTTGACACTCGAACCATGTGGCCTGGAAATATGATTGTCGTTAGATTCAGGAAATCTATGGCCTAGGAACAAGACTAAAGTTTGAATCTGGAACACTGTGGCCTGGGAACATGACTGACGGGTGATTGTGGAACCCTGTGTCCTGGGAACATGACATCAGTTTGTGTCTGGGACCCTGTGGCCTGGGAATATGACTGAGGTTTGATTCAGGAACCCTGTGGCCTTTAAACATGACATCATTTGGATTCTGGAACCCTGTGGCCTGGGAACATGACTGAGGTTTGATATTGGAACCCTATGGCCTGGGAACATGACTGAGGTTTGATTGTGATAACTTATGACCTGGGAACATGACTGAGGTTTGATTGTGGAACTCTGTGGACTGGGAACATGACTGAGGTTTCTTTCTGAAACCCTGTGGCCTGGGAACATGACTGAGGCTTTATTCTGGAACCCTGTGGCCTGGGAACATGACTGAGGTTTGATTCTGTAAACCTGGAGCCTGGGAACATGACTGAACTTTCATTCTGTAACCCTGTGGCTTGGAAACATGACTGAAGTTTGATTCTGGAAACCTGTGACCTGGGAAATTTATTGAGGTTTGATTCTAGAACCCTGTGTCCTGGGAACATGACTGACGTTTTATTGTGAAAAATTGTGGCCTGGGAATATGACTGAGTTGTGATTGTGGAATTCTGTGGACTCGGAAAATGACTGATATTTGATTCTGGAACGCTGTGGCCTGTGAACATGACTGAGGATTTATTCTGGAACCCTGTGGCCTGGGAACATGACTCAGGTTTGATTCTTGAACCCTGAGGACTGGGAACATGACTGAGGTATGATTGTGGAAACATGTATCCTGGGAACATGACTGAGGCTATATTCTGGTACCCTGTGGCCTGGGAACATGACTGAGGTTTGATTCTTGAAATCTGTTGCCTGAGAACGTATCTGAAGTTTGATTCTGGAACCCTTTGTCCTGGGAACATGACTGAGGTTTGATTGTGGAACCCTCTGGCCTAGGAACATGACTGAGGCTTGATACCTGTACCCTGTGGTTGGGAAACTGACTAAGGTTTGATTCTGGACCCCTGTGTCCCGGGAGCATGACTGAGATTTGATACTGGAACCCTTTGGCCTAGGACCATGACTGAGGTTTGATTGTGGAACCTGTGGCCTGGGAACATGACATCTGTTTGACTCTGGAGCCCTGTGGCCTGGGAACATGACTGAAGTTTGATTCTGAAATTCTGTGTCCTGGGAACATGACTGAGGTTTGATGGTGGAACCCTGTGGCCTGGGAACATGACAGAGGTTTTATTGTGATAAATTGTGGCCTGGGAATATGACTGAGGTTTGCTTGTGGAATTCTGTGGCCTGGGAATATGACTGAGGTTTGCTTGTGGAATTCTGTGGACTGGGAACATGACTGAGGCTTGATTCTGGAACCCTGTGGCCTGGGAACATGACTCAGGTTTGATTCTGGTACTCTCTGGCCTGAGAACATCACTGAGATTAGCTTCTGGAACCCTGTGGCCTGGGAACATGACTGAGGTTAAATTGTGGAACCTGTGGCCTGGGAACATGACATCCATTTGACTCTAGAACCCTGTGGCCTGGGAACATGATATCGATTGGACTCTGGAAACCTGTGGCCTGGAACATGACTGAGGATTGAATCTCGAGCACTGTGGCCTGGGAAAATGACTGAGGTTTGATCCTGGAACCATGTGGCCTGGAAATATGATTAAGGTTTGCTTCTGGAAACCTGTGGCCTAGGAACAAGACGGAGGTTTGAATCTGCAACCCTGTAGCCTGGGAACGTGACTGAGGTTTGATTGTGGAACCCTGTGCCCTAGGAATATGACTGAAGTTTGATTCTGGAAGCCTGTGGCCTGGGAACATGTCTGAGGCATGATTCTGGAACCCTGTGGCCTTGGAAAATGACTGAGGTTTGATAGTGTTACCCTGTGGCCTGGCAATATGACTGAGGCTTGATTCTGGAACCCTCTTGCCTGGGAACATGACATCAGTTGGATTCTGAGACCCTGTGGCCTGGGAACATGACTGAGGTTTGATTATGGAACCCTGTGGCCTTGGAACATGACATCAGTTGGATTCTGGAACCCTGTGGCCTGGGAACATGACTGAGGTTAAATTGTGGAACCTGTGGCCTGGGAACATGACATCCGTTTGACTCTGGAACCCTGTGGCCTGGGAACATGATATCGATTGGACTCTGGAAACCTGTGGCCTGGAACATGACTGAGGATTGAATTTCGAACACTGTGGCCTGGGAAAATGACTGAGGTTTGATCCTGGAACCATGTGGCCTGGAAATATGATTAAGGTTTGCTTCTGGAAACCTGTGGCCTAGGAACAAGACGGAGGTTTGAATCTGCAACCCTGTGGCCTGGGAACATGACTGAGGTTTGATTGTGGAACCCTGTGCCCTAGGAATATGACTGAAGTTTGATTATGGAAGCCTGTGGCCTGGGAACATGTCTGAGGCATGATTCTGGAACCCTCTTGCCTGGGAACATGACATCAGTTGGATTCTGGGACCCTGTGGCCTGGGAACATGACTGAGGTTTGATTCTGGAACCCTGTGGCCTTGGAACATGACATCAGTTGGATTCTGGAACCCTGCGGTCTGGGAACATGACTGAGGTTTGCTTCTGGAACCCTGTGGCTTAGGAATATGACATCAGTTGGATTCTGGAACCCTGTGGTCTGGCAACATAACTGAGGTTTGATTCTGGAACCCTGTGGCCTGGGAACATGACTGAGGTTTGGTTGTGGATACCTGTGGACTGGGAACATTACTGAGGTTTGATTCTGGAACCCTATGGCCTAGAAAAATGACTGAGGCTTGATTGTGCAACCCTGTCATCTGAGAACATGACTGAGGTTTGATTGTGGAACCCTCTGTCCTGGGAACATGACTGTGGTTTGATGATTGTACCCTGTGTCCTGGCAACATGACTGAGGTTTGTTTCTAAAACCTGCGGCCTGGGAACATGACTGAGGCTTCATTCTTGAACCCTGTGGCCTGGGAAAATGACTGAGGTTTGATTCTGGAACCCTGTAGCCTGGGAACTTGGCTGAGCTTTCATTCTGGACCCCTGTTGCCTGGGAACATGATTTAGGTTTGATTCGGGAACCCTGTGACCTGGGAACATTATGGAGGTTTGATTCTGGAATCCTGTGGCCTGGGAACATGACTGAGGTTGGATTGTGGAACCCTGTGCCCTAGGAATATGACTGAGGTTTGATTCTGGAAGCCTGTGGCCAGGGAACATGTCTGAGTCATGATTGTGGAAGCCTGTGGCCTGGGAAAATGACTGAGGTTTGATGGTGTTACCCTGTGGCCTGGCAATATGACTGAGGCTTGATTCTGGAACCCTGTGGCCTGGGAACATGACTCAGGTTTGATTCTGGTACTCTCTGGCCTGAGAACATCACTGAGATTAGCTTCTGGAACCCTGTGGCCTGGGAACATGACTGAGGTTAAATTGTGGAACCTGTGGCCTGGGAACATGACATCCGTTTGACTCTGGAACCCTGTGGCCTGGGAACGTGATATCGATTGGACTCTGGAAACCTGTGGCCTGGAACATGACTGAGGATTGAATTTCGAACACTGTGGCCTGGGAAAATGACTGAGGTTTGATCCTGGAACCATGTGGCCTGGAAATATGATTAAGGTTTGCTTCTGGAAACCTGTGGCCTAGGAACAAGACGGAGGTTTGAATCTGCAACCCTGTGGCCCGGGAAGATGACTGAGGTTTGATTCTGGAACCCTGTGCCCTAGGAATATGACTGAAGTTTGATTCTGGAAGCCTGTGGCCTGGGAACATGTCTGAGGCACGATTCTGGAACCCTGTGGCCTTGGAAAATGACTGAGGTTTGACAGTGTTACCCTGTGGCCTGGCAATATGACTGAGGCTTGATTCTGGAATCCTCTTGCTTGGGAACATGACATCAGTTGGATTCTGGGACCCTGTGGCCTGGGAACATGACTGAGGTTTGATTCTGGAACCCTGTGGCCTTGGAACATGACATCAGTTGGATTCTGGAACCCTGTGGTCTGGGAACATGACTGAGGTTTGCTTCTGGAACCCTGTGGCTTAGGAATATGACATCAGTTGGATTCTGGAACCCTGTGGTCTGGCAACATAACTGAGGGTTGATTCTGTAACCTTGTGGCCTGGGAACATGCCTTACGTTTGATTGTGGAACCCTGTGGCCCGGGAACATGACTGAGGTTTGATTCTGGAACCCTGTGGCCTGGGAACATGACTGAGGTTTGGTTGTGGATACCTGTGGACTGGGAACATTACTGAGGTTTGATTCTGGAACCCTATGGCCTAGAAAAATGACTGAGGCTTGATTGTGGAACCCTGTCATCTGGGAACATGACTGAGGTTTGATTGTGGAACCCTCTGTCCTGGGAACATGACTGTAGTTTGATGATTGTACCCTGTGTCCTGGCAACATGACTGAGGTTTGTTTCTAAAACCTGCGGCCTGGGAACATGACTGAGACTTCATTCTTGAACCCTGTGGCCTGGGAAAATGACTGAGGTTTGATTCTGGAACCCTGTAGCCTGGGAACTTGGCTGAGCTTTCATTCTGGACCCCTGTTGCCTGGGAACATGATTTAGGTTTGATTCGGGAACCCTGTGACCTGGGAACATTATGGAGGTTTGATTCTGGAATCCTGTGGCCTGGGAACATGACTGAGGTTGGATTGTGGAACCCTGTGCCCTAGGAATATGACTGAGGTTTGATTCTGGAAGCCTGTGGCCAGGGAACATGTCTGAGGCATGATTGTGGAAGCCTGTGGCCTGGGAAAATGACTGAGGTTTGATGGTGTTACCCTGTGGCCTGGAAATATGTCTGAGGTTTGATTCTGGAACCCTGTGGCCTGGGAACATGAATGAGGTTTGATTCTGGAACGCTGTGGCCTGGCAACATGACATCAGTTGGATTCTGGAACCCTGTGGCCTGGGAACATGACTGAGGTTGGATTCTGGAACCCTGTGGCTTGGGAATATGACATCAGTTGGATTCTGGAACCCTGTGGTCTGGCAACATAACTGAGGTTTGATTCTGGAACCCTGTGGCCTGGGAACATGACTTAAGTTTGATTGTGGAACTCTGAGGCCTGGAACATGACTGAGGTTTGATTCTGGCACCCTGTGGCCTGGGAACATGACTGAGGTTTGATTGTGGAACCCTGTGTCCTGGGAACATGACTGAGGTTTGATTCTAGAACACTCTGGCCTGGGAACATGACTAAGGTTTGATTGTGGAACCCTACGGCCTGTCAACATGACTCAGGTTTCATTCTGGACCCCTGTGGCCTGGGAACATGACTGAGGTTTGATTCTGGAAGCCTGTGCCATGGGAACATGTCTGAGGCTTGATTCCGGAACTCTGTGGCCTCGAAAAATGCCTGAGGTTTGATGATGGAACCCTGTGCCCTGGCAATATGACTGATGTTTGATTCTGGAACCCTCTTGCCTGGGAACATGACTGAGGCTTGATTCTGGAAACCTGTGGCCTGGGAACATGACTGAGGATTGAATCGAGAAACCTGTGGCCTGGGAAAATGACTGAGGATTGATTCTGGAACCATGGGGCCTGGGAACGTCACTGAGGTTTGATTGTGGAACCCTGTGTCTTGGGAACATGACATCAATTTGATTCTTGGACCCTGTGGCCTGGGAACATGACATCAGATGGGTTCTGGAACCCTGTGGCCTGGGAATATGACTGAGGTTTGATTCTGGAAAACTGTGGCCTAGGAACAAGACTGAGGTTTCAATCTGGAACCCTGTGGCCTGGGAACATGACTGAGGGTTGATTGTGGAACCCTGTGTCCTGGCAGCATGACATCAGTTGGATTCTGGAACCCTGTGGCCTGGGAATATGACTTAGGTTTGATTCTGGAACCCTGTGGCCTGGCAACATGAGTGAGGTTTGATTCTTGAATTGTGTTGCCTGGGAAAGTGCCTGACGTTTGATTCTGGAATTCTGCAGCCTGGGAACATGACTGAGCTTTCATTCTGGAACCCTGTGGCCTGGGTACATGACTGAGGTTTGATTCTGGAACCCTGTGGCCTGGGAACATGACTGAGGTGTGATTGTAGAACACTGTGCCCTGGGAACATGACTGAAGTTTGATTCTGGAAGCCTGTGGCCTGGGATCATATCTGAGGTTTGATTCTGGAACCCTGTGGCCTTGTTAAATGACAGGTTTCATGGTGGAACCCTGTGGCCTGGCAATATGACTGAGGTGTGATTCTGGAAGCCTGTGGCCTGGGAATATGACTGAGGCTTGATTCTGGAAGCCTGTGGCCTGTGAACATGACTGAGGTTTGATTCTGGAACTCTGCAGCCTGGGAACATGACTGAGCTTTCATTCTGGAACCCTGTGGCCTGGGAACATGACTGAGGTTTGATTGTGGAAACTTCTGGCCTGGGAACATGACTGAGGCTTGATTGTGGAACCCTGTGTCCTGGGAACATGACATCGGTTTGATTCTGTGACCATGTGGCCTGGGAACATGCCTGAAGTTTGATTCTGGAACCTTGTGGCCTAGAAATATGTCATCAGTTTGACTCTGGAATCCTTTGGCCTGGGAAGATGACTGAGTGTTGATTCTCTGACCCTGTGCGCTGTGAACATGACTGAAGTTTGATGGTGGAACCCTGTGGCCTGGGAAAATGATTGAGGTTTGATTGTGATAACTGATGTCCTGGGTACATGACTGAGGTTTGATTGTGGAACTCTGTGGACTGGGAACATGATTGAGGTTTGTTTCTGGAACCCTGTGGCCTGGGAACATGACTGAGGCTTTATTCTGGACCCATGTGGCCTGGGAACATGACTGAGGTTTGATTCTGGAACCCTGTGGCCTGGGAACATGACTGAGGTTTGATTGTTGAAACATGTGGCCTGGGAACATGACTGAGGCTTTATTCTGGAACCCTGTTGCCTAAGAACATGACTGAGGTTTAATTCTGGAACCCTGCAGCCTGGGAACATGACTGAGCTTTCATTCCGGTACCCTGTGGCCTGGCAATATGACTGAGGTTTGATTCTGGAAACCTCTGGCCTGGGAACATGACTGAGGTTTGATGATTGAACCCTGTGTCCTGGCAACAAGACTGAGCTTTGATTTTGGAACCCTCTGGCCTGGGAACATGACTGAGGCTTGATTCTGGTACCCTATGGCCTGGGAACCTGACTGAGGTTTGATTCTGGACCGCTGTGGCCTGGGAACATGACATCGGTTTGATTCTGTGACCCTGTGGCCTGGGAACATGACATCAGTTGGATTCTGGAACCCTCTCGCCTGGGAACATGACTGAGGGTTGATTCTGGAACCCTGTGGCCTGGGAACATGACTGAAGTTTGATTCTGAAATTCTGTGTCCTGGGAACATGACTGAGGTTTGATGGTGGAACCCTGTAGCCTGGGAACATGACTGAGGTTTTATTGTGATAAATTGTGGCCTGGGAATATGACTGAGGTTTGCTTGTGGAATTCTGTGGACTGGGAACATGACTGAGATTTGATTCTGGAACCCTGTGGCCTGGGAACATGACTGAGGCTTTATTCTGGAACCCTGTGGCCTGGGAACATGACTGAGGTTTGATTCTGTAAACCTGGAGCCTGGGAACATGACTGAGCTTTCATTCTGTTACCCTGTGGCTTGGAAACATGACTGAAGTTTGATTCTGGAAACCTGTGACCTGGGAACTTTATTGAGGTTTGATTCTAGAACCCTGTGTCCTGGGAACATGACTGACGTTTTATTGTGAAAAATTGTGGCCTGGGAATATGACTGAGTTGTGATTGTGGAATTCTGTGGACTGGGAAAATGACTGATATTTGATTCTGGAACGCTGTGGCCTGGGAACATGACTGAGGATTTATTCTGGAACCCTGTGGCCTGGGAACATGACTCAGGTTTGATTCTTGAACCCTGAGGACTGGGAACATGACTGAGGTATGATTGTGGAAACATGTATCCTGGGAACATGACTGAGGCTTTATTCTGGGACCCTGTGGCCTGGGAACATGACTGAGGTTTGATTCTTGAAATCTGTTGCCTGAGAACGTACCTGAAGTTTGATTCTGGAACCCTGTGTCCTGGGAACATGACTGAGGATTGATTGTGGAACCCTCTGGCCTAGGAACATGACTGAGGCTTGATACCTGTACCCTGTGGTTGGGAACCTGACTAAGGTTTGATTCTGGACCCCTGTATCCCGGGAGCATGACTGAGATTTGATACTGGAACCCTTTGGCCTAGGACCATGACTGAGGTTTGATTGTGGAACCTGTGGCCTGGGAAGATGACATCTGTTTGACTCTGGAGCCCTGTGGCCTGGGAACATGACATCGGTTGGCTTCTAGAACCCTGTGGCCTGGGAACATGACATCGGTTTGATTGTATAACCCTGTGGCCTGGGAAAATGATATCAATTGGATTCTGGTAACCTTTGGCCTGGGAACATGACAACGGTTGGATTCTGGATCCCTGTGGCCTAGGAACATGACTGAGGTTTGATTGTGGACCCTCTGGCCTCGGAACATGACTGAGGCTTGATTGTGGACCCTGTGTCCTGGGAACATGACATCGGTTTGATTCTGTGACCCTGTGGCCTGGGAACATGACATCAGTTGGATTCTGGAACCCTCTCGCCTGGAAACATGATTGAGGGTTGATTCTGGAACCCTGTGGCCTGGGAACATGACTGAAGTTTGATTCTGAAATTCTGTGTCCTGGGAACATGACTGAGGTTTGATGGTGGAACCCTGTGGCCTGGGAACATGACAGAGGTTTTATTGTGATAAATTGTGGCCTGGGAATATGACTGAGGTTTGATGGTGGAATTCTGTGGACTGGGAACATGACTGAGATTTGATTCTGGAACCCTGTGGCCTGGGAACATGACTGAGGCTATATTCTGGAACCCTGTGGCCTGGGAACATGACTCAGGTTTGATTCTGGTACTCTCTGGCCTGAGAACATCACTGAGATTAGCTTCTGGAACCCTGTGGCCTGGGAACATGACTGAGGTTAAATTGTGGAACCTGTGGCCTGGGAACATGACATCCATTTGACTCTGGAACCCTGTGGCCTGGGAACGTGATATCGATTGGACTCTGGAAATCTGTGGCCTGGAACATGACTGAGGATTGAATCTCGAACACTGTGGCCTGGGAAAATGACTGAGGTTTGATCCTGGAACCATGTGGCCTGGAAATATGATTAAAGTTTGCTTCTGGAAACCTGTGGCCTAGGAACAAGACGGAGGTTTGAATCTGCAACCCTGTGGCCTGGGAACATGACTGAGGTTTGATTGTGGAACCCTGTGCCCTAGGAATATGACTGAAGTTTGATTCTGGAAGCCTGTGGCCTGGGAACATGTCTGAGGCATGATTCTGGAACCCTGTGGCCTTGGAAAATGACTGAGGTTTGATAGTGTTACCCTGTGGCCTGGCAATATGACTGAGGCTTGATTCTGGAACCCTGTGGCCTTGGAACATGACATCAGTTGGATTCTGGAACCCTGTGGTCTGGGAACATGACTGAGGTTTGCTTCTGGAACCCGGTGGCTTAGGAATATGACATCAGTTGGATTCTGGAACCCTGTGGTCTGGCAACATAACTGAGGGTTGATTCTGTAACCTTGTGGCCTGCGAACATGCCTTACGTTTGATTGTGGAACCCTGTGGCCCGGGAACATGACTGAGGTTTGATTCTGGAACCCTGTGGCCTGGGAACATGACTGAGGTTTGGTTGTGGATACCTCTGGACTGGGAACATTACTGAGGTTTGATTCTGGAACCCTATGGCCTAGAAAAATGACTGAGGCTTGATTGTGGAACCCTGTCATCTGGGAACATGACTGAGGTTTGATTGTGGAACCCTCTGTCCTGGGAACATGACTGTAGTTTGATGATTGTACCCTGTGTCCTGGCAACATGACTGAGGTTTGTTTCTAAAACCTGCGGCCTGGGAACATGACTGAGGCTTCATTCTTGAACCCTGTGGCCTGGGAAAATGACTGAAGTTTGATTCTGGAACCCTGTAGCCTGGGAACTTGGCTGAGCTTTCATTCTGGACCCCTGTTGCCTGGGAACATGATTTAGGTTTGATTCGGGAACCCTGTGACCTGGGAATATTATGGAGGTTTGATTCTGGAATCCTGTGGCCTGGGAACATGACTGAGGTTGGATTGTGGAACCCTGTGGCCTAGGAATATGACTGAGGTTTGATTCTGGAAGCCTGTGGCCAGGGAACATGTCTGAGTCATGATTGTGGAAGCCTGTGGCCTGGGAAAATGACTGAGGTTTGATGGTGTTACCCTGTGGCCTGGCAATATGACTGAGGTTTGATTCTGGAACCCTGTGGCCTGGGAACATGACTGAGGTTTGATTCTGGAACGCTGTGGCCTGGCAACATGACATCAGTTGGATTCTGGAACCCTGTGGCCTGGGAACATGACTGAGGCTTGATTCTGGAACCCTGTGGCCTGGGAACATGACTCAGGTTTGATTCTGGTACTCTCTGGCCTGAGAACATCACTGAGATTAGCTTCTGGAACCCTGTGGCCTGGGAACATGACTGAGGTGAAATTGTGGAACCTGTGGCCTGGGAACATGACATCCGTTTGACTTTGGAACCCTGTGGCCTGGGAACATGATATCGATTGGACTCTGGAAACCTCTGGCCTGGAACATGACTGAGGATTGAATCTCAAACACTGTGGCCTGGGAAAATGACTGAGGTTTGATCCTGGAACCATGTGGCCTGGAAATATGATTAAGGTTTGCTTCTGGAAACCTGTGGCCTAGGAACATGACTGAGGCTTGATACCTGTACCCTGTGGTTGGGAACCTGACTAAGGTTTGATTCTGGACCCCTGTGTCCCGGGAGCATGACTGAGATTTGATACTGGAACCCTTTGGCCTAGGACCATGACTGAGGTTTGATTGTGGAACCTGTGGCCTGGGAACATGACATCTGTTTGACTCTGGAGCCCTGTGGCCTGGGAACATGACTGAAGTTTGATTCTGAAATTCTGTGTCCTGGGAACATGACTGAGGTTTGATGGTGGAACCCTGTGGCCTGGAAACATGACAGAGGTTTTATTGTGATAAATTGTGGCCTGGGAATATGACTGAGGTTTGCTTGTGGAATTCTGTGTCCTGGGAACATGACTGAGATTTGATTCTGGAACCCTGTGGCCTGGGAACATGACTGAGGCTTGATTCTGGAACCCTGTGGCCTGGGAACATGACTCAGGTTTGATTCTGGTACTCTCTGGCCTGAGAACATCACTGAGATTAGCTTCTGGAACCCTGTGGCCTGGGAACATGACTGAGGTTAAATTGTGGAACCTGTGGCCTGGGAACATGACATCCATTTGACTCTGGAACCCTGTGGCCTGGGAACATGATAACGATTGGACTCTGGAAACCTGTGGCCTGGAACATGACTGAGGATTGAATCTCGAGCACTGTGGCCTGGGAAAATGACTGAGGTTTGATCCTGGAACCATGTGGCCTGGAAATATGATTAAGGTTTGCTTCTGGAAACCTGTGGCCTAGGAACAAGACGGAGGTTTGAATCTGCAACCCTGTGGCCTGGGAACATGACTGAGGTTTGATTGTGGAACCCTGTGCCCTAGGAATATGACTGAAGTTTGATTCTGGAAGCCTGTGGCCTGGGAACATGTCTGAGGCATGATTCTGGAACCCTGTGGCCTTGGAAAATGACTGAGGTTTGACAGTGTTACCCTGTGGCCTGGCAATATGACTGAGGCTTGATTCTGGAATCCTCTTGCTTGGTAACATGACATCAGTTGGATTCTGGGACCCTGTGGCCTGGGAACATGACTGAGGTTTGATTCTGGAACCCTGTGGCCTTGGAACATGACATCAGTTGGATTCTGGAACCCTGTGGTCTGGGAACATGACTGAGGTTTGCTTCTGGAACCCTGTGGCTTAGGAATATGACATCAGTTGGATTCTGGAACCCTGTGGTCTGGCAACATAACTGAGGGTTGATTCTGTAACCTTGTGGCCTGGGAACATGCCTTACGTTTGATTGTGGAACCCTGTGGCCCGGGAACATGACTGAGGTTTGATTGTGGAACCCTGTGGCCTGGGAACATGACTGAGGTTTGGTTGTGGATACCTGTGGACTGGGAACATTACTGAGGTTTGATTCTGGAACCCAATGGCCTAGAAAAATGACTGAGGCTTGATTGTGGAACCCTGTCATCTGGGAACATGACTGAGGTTTGATTGTGGAACCCTCTGTCCTGGGAACATGACTGTAGTTTGATGATTGTACCCTGTGTCCTGGCAACATGACTGAGGTTTGTTTCTAAAACCTGCGGCCTGGGAACATGACTGAGGCTTCATTCTTGAACCCTGTGGCCTGGGAAAATGACTGAGGTTTGATTCTGGAACCCTGTAGCCTGGGAACTTGGCTGAGCTTTCATTCTGGACCCCTGTTGCCTGGGAACATAATTTAGGTTTGATTCGGGAACCCTGTGACCTGGGAACATTATGGAGGTTTTATTCTGGAATCCGGTGGCCTGGGAACATGACTGAGGTTTGATTGAGGAACCCTCTGGCCTAGGAACATGACTGAGGCTTGATACCTGTACCCTGTGGTTGGGAACCTGACTAAGGTTTGATTCTGGACCCCTGTGTCCCGGGAGCATGACTGAGATTTGATACTGGAACCCTTTGGCCTAGGACCATGACTGAGGTTTGATTGTGGAACCTGTGGCCTGGGAACATGACATCTGTTTGACTCTGGAGCCCTGTGGCATGGGAACATGACATCGGTTGGCTTCTAGAACCCTGTGGCCTGGGAACATGACATCGGTTTGATTGTATAACCCTGTGGCCTGGAACATGATATCAATTGGATTCTGGTAACCTTTGGCCTGGGAACATGACAACGGTTGGATTCTGGATCCCTGTGGCCTTGGAACGTGACTGAGGTTTGATTGTGGACCCTCTGGCCTCGGAACATGACTGAGGCTTGATTGTGGACCCTGTGTCCTGGGAACATGACATCGGTTTGATTCTGTGACCCTGTGGCCTGGGAACGTGACATCAGTTGGATTCTGGAACCCTCTCACCTGGGAACATGACTGAGGGTTGATTCTGGAACCCTGTGGCCTGGGAACATGACTGAAGTTTGATTCTGAAATTCTGTGTCCTGGGAACATGACTGAGGTTTGATGGTGGAACCTTGTGTCCTGGGAACATGACATCGGTTTGATTCTGTGACCCTGTGGCCTGGGAACATGACATCAGTTGGATTCTGGAACCCTTTCGCCTGGAAACATGACTGAGGGTTGATTCTGGAACCCTGTGGCCTGGGAACATGACTGAAGTTTGATTCTGAAATTCTGTGTCCTGGGAACATGCCTGAGGTTTGATGGTGGAACCCTGTAGCCTGGGAACATGACAGAGGTTTTATTGTGATAAATTGTGGCCTGGGAATATGACTGAGGTTTGATTGTGGAATTCTGTGGACTGGGAACATGACTGAGATTTGATTCTGGAACCCTGTGGCCTGGGAACATGACTGAGGCTTGATTCTGGAACCCTGTGGCCTGGGAACATGACTCAGGTTTGATTCTGGCACTCTCTGGCCTGAGAACATCACTGAGATTAGCTTCTGGAACCCTGTGGCCTGGGAACATGACTGAGGTTAAATTGTGGAACCTGTGGCCTGGGAACATTACATCCGTTTGACTCTGGAACGCTGTGGCCTGGGAACATGATATCGATTGGACTCTGGAAACCTGTGGCCTGGAACATGACTGAGGATTGAATCTCAAACACTGTGGCCTGGGAAAATGACTGAGGTTTGATCCTGGAACCATGTGGCCTGGAAATATGATTAAGGTTTGCTTCTGGAAACCTGTGGCCTAGGAACAAGACGGAGGTTTGAATCTGCAACCCTGTGGCCTGGGAACATGACTGAGGTTTGATTGTGGAACCCTGTGCCCTAGGAATATGACTGAAGTTTGATTCTGGAAGCCTGTGGCCTGGGAACATGTCGGAGGCATGATTCTGGAACCCTGTGGCCTTGGAAAATGACTGAGGTTTGACAGTGTTACCCTGTGGCCTGGCAATATGACTGAGGCTTGATTCTGGAATCCTCTTGCTTGGGAACATGACATCAGTTGGATTCTGGGACCCTGTGGCCTTGGAACATGACATCAGTTGGATTCTGGAACCCTGTGGTCTGGGAACATGACTGAGGTTTGCTTCTGGAACCCTGTGGCTTAGGAATATGACATCAGTTGCATTCTGGAACCCTGTGGTCTGGCAACATAACTGAGGGTTGATTCTGTAACCTTGTGGCCTGGGAACATGACTGAGGTTTGATGGTGGAACCCTGTGGCCTGGGAACATGACTGAGGTTTGATTGTGGAAACCTGTGGCCTGGGAACATGACTGAGGTTTGGTTGTGGATACCTGTGGACTGGGAACATTACTGAGGTTTGATTCTGGAACCCTATGGCCTAGAAAAATGACTGAGGCTTGATTGTGGAACCCTCTGTCCTGGGAACATGACTGTAGTTTGATGATTGTACCCTGTGTCCTGGCAACATGACTGAGGTTTGTTTCTAAAACCTGAGGCTTGGGAACATGACTGAGGCTTCATTCTTGAACCCTGTGGCCTGGGAAAATGACTGAGGTTTGATTCTGGAACCCTGTAGCCTGGGAACTTGGCTGAGCTTTCATTCTGGACCCCTGTTGCCTGGGAACATGATTTAGGTTTGATTCGGGAACCTGTGACCTGGGAACATTATGGAGGTTTGATTCTGGAATCCGGTGGCCTGGGAACATGACTGAGGTTTGATTGTGGAACCCTGTGCCCTAGGAATATGACTGAGGTTTGATTCTGGAAGCCTGTGGCCAGGGAACATGTCTGAGGCATGATTGTGGAAGCCTGTGGCCTGGGAAAATGACTGAGGTTTGATGGTGTTACCCTGTAGCCAGGCAATATGACTGAGGTTTGATTCTGGAACACTGTGGCCTGGCAACATGACATCAGTTGGATTCTGGAACCCTGTGGCCTGGGAACATGACTGAGGTTTGATTCTGGAACCCTGTGGCTTGGGAATATGACATCAGTTGGATTCTGGAAACCTGTGGTCTGGCAACATAACTGAGGTTTGATTCTGGAACCCTGTGGCCTGGGAACATGACTTAAGTTTGATTGTGGAACTCTGAGGCCTGGAACATGACTGAGGTTTGATTCTGGCACCCTGTGGCCTGGGAACATGACTGAGGTTTGATTGTGGAACCCTGTGTCCTGGGAACATGACTGAGGTTTGATTCTAGAACACTCTGGCCTGGGAACATGACTAAGGTTTGATTGTGGAACCCTACGGCCTGTCAACATGACTCAGGTTTCATTCTGGACCCCTGTGGCCTGGGAACATGACTGAGGTTTGATTCTGGAAGCCTGTGCCATGGGAACATGTCTGAGGCTTGATTCCGGAACTCTGTGGCCTGGAAAAATGCCTGAGGTTTGATGATGGAACCCTTTCGCCTGGAAACATGACTGAGGGTTGATTCTGGAACCCTGTGGCCTGGGAACATGACTGAAGTTTGATTCTGAAATTCTGTGTCCTGGGAACATGCCTGAGATTTGATGGTGGAACCCTGTAGCCTGGGAACATGACAGAGGTTTTATTGTGATAAATTGTGGCCTGGGAATATGACTGAGGTTTGATTGTGGAATTCTGTGGACTGGGAACATGACTGAGATTTGATTCTGGAACCCTGTGGCCTGGGAACATGACTGAGGCTTGATTCTGGAACCCTGTGGCCTGGGAACATGACTCAGGTTTGATTCTGGTACTCTCTGGCCTGAGAACATCACTGAGATTAGCTTCTGGAACCCTGTGGCCTGGGAACATGACTGAGGTTAAATTGTGGAACCTGTGGCCTGGGAACATGACATCCGTTTGACTCTGGAACCCTGTGGCCTGGGAACGTGATATCGATTGGACTCTGGAAACCTGTGGCCTGGAACATGACTGAGGATTGAATCTCGAACACTGTGGCCTGGGAAAATGACTGAGGTTTGATTCTGGAACCATGTGGCCTGGAAATATGATTAAGGTTTGCTTCTGGAAACCTGTGGCCTAGGAACAAGACGGAGGTTTGAATCTGCAACCCTGTGGCCTGGGAACATGACTGAGGTTTCATTGTGGAACCCTGTGCCCTAGGAATATGACTGAAGTTTGATTCTGGAAGCCTGTGGCCTGGGAACATGTCTGAGGCATGATTCTGGAACCCTGTGGCCTTGGAAAATGACTGAGGTTTGACAGTGTTACCCTGTGGCCTGGCAATATGACTGAGGCTTGATTCTGGAATCCTCTTGCTTGGGAACATGACATCAGTTGGATTCTGGGACCCTGTGGCCTGGGAACATGACTGAGGTTTGATTCTGGAACCCTGTGGCCTTGGAACATGACATCAGTTGGATTCTGGAACCCTGTGGTCTGGGAACATGACTGAGGTTTGCTTCTGGAACCCTGTGGCTTAGGAATATGACATCAGTTGGATTCTGGAACCCTGTGGTCTGGCAACATAACTGAGGGTTGATTCTGTAACCTTGTGGCCTGGGAACATGCCTTACATTTCATTGTGGAACCCTGTGGCCCGGGAACATGACTGAGGTTTGATTGTGGAACCCTGTGGCCTGGGAACATGACTGAGGTTTGGTTGTGGATACCTGTGGACTGGGAACATTACTGAGGTTTGATTCTGGAACCCTATGGCCTAGAAAAATGACTGAGGCTTGATTGTGGAACCCTGTCATCTGGGAACATGACTGAGGTTTGATTGTGGAACCCTCTGTCCTGGGAACATGACTGTAGTTTGATGATTGTACCCTGTGTCCTGGCAACATGACTGAGGTTTGTTTCTAAAACCTGCGGCCTGGGAACATGACTGAGGCTTCATTCTTGAACCCTGTGGCCTGGGAAAATGACTGAGGTTTGATTCTGGAACCCTGTAGCCTGGGAACTTGGCTGAGCTTTCATTCTGGACCCCTGTTGCCTGGGAACATGATTTAGGTTTGATTCGGGAACCCTGTGACCTGGGAACATTATGGAGGTTTGATTCTGGAATCCGGTGGCCTGGGAACATGACTGAGGTTTGATTGTGGAACCCTGTGCCCTAGGAATATGACTGAGGTTTGATTCTGGAAGCCTGTGGCCAGGGAACATGTCTGAGGCATGATTGTGGAAGCCTGTGGCCTGGGAAAATGACTGAGGTTTGATGGTGTTACCCTGTAGCCTGGCAATATGACTGAGGTTTGATTCTGGAACGCTGTGGCCTGGCAACATGACATCAGTTGGATTCTGGAACCCTGTGGCCTGGGAACATGACTGAGGTTTGATTCTGGAACCCTGTGGCTTGGGAATATGACATCAGTTGGATTCTGGAAACCTGTGGTCTGGCAACATAACTGAGGTTTGATTCTGGAACCCTGTGGCCTGGGAACATGACTTAAGTTTGATTGTGGAACTCTGAGGCCTGGAACATGACTGAGGTTTGATTCTGGCACCCTGTGGCCTGGGAACATGACTGAGGTTTGATTGTGGAACCCTGTGTCCTGGGAACATGACTGAGGTTTGATTCTAGAACACTCTGGCCTGGGAACATGACTAAGGTTTGATTGTGGAACCCTACGGCCTGTCAACATGACTCAGGTTTCATTCTGGACCCCTGTGGCCTGGGAATATGACTGAGGTTTGATTCTGGAAGCCTGTGCCATGGGAACATGTCTGAGGCTTGATTCCGGAACTCTGTGGCCTGGAAAAATGCCTGAGGTTTGATGATGGAACCCTGTGCCCTGGCAATATGACTGATGTTTGATTCTGGAACCCTCTTGCCTGGGAACATGACTGAGGCTTGATTCTGGAAACCTGTGGCCTGGGAACATGACTGAGGATTGAATCGAGAAACCTGTGGCCTGGGAAAATGACTGAGGATTGATTCTGGAACCATGGGGCCTGGGAACGTCACTGAGGTTTGATTGTGGAACCCTGTGTCTTGGGAACATGACATCAATTTGATTCTTGGACCCTGTGGCCTGGCAATATGACTGAGGTTTGATTCTGGAAAACTGTGGCCTAGGAACAAGACTGAGGTTTCAATCTGGAACCCTGTGGCCTGGGAACATGACTGAGGGTTGATTGTGGAACCCTGTGTCCTGGCAGCATGACATCAGTTGGATTCTGGAACCCTGTGGCCTGGGAATATGACTTAGGTTTGATTCTGGAACCCTGTGGCCTGGCAACATGAGTGAGGTTTGATTCTTGAACTCTGTTGCCTTGGAAAGTGCCTGACGTTTGATTCTGGAATTCTGCAGCCTGGGAACATGACTGAGCTTTCATTCTGGAACCCTGTGGCCTGGGTACATGACTGAGGTTTGATTCTGGAACCCTGAGCCTGGGAACATGACTGAGGTGTGATTGTAGAACACTGTGCCCTGGGAACATGACTGAAGTTTGATTCTGGAAGCCTGTGGCCTGGGATCATATCTGAGGTTTGATTCTGGAACCCTGTGGCCTTGTTAAATGACAGGATTCATGGTGGAACCCTGTGGCCTGGCAATATGACTGAGGTGTGATTCTGGAAGCCTGTGGCCTGGGAATATGACTGAGGCTTGATTCTGGAAGCCTGTGGCCTGTGAACATGACATCGGTTTGATTCTGTTACCATGTGGCCTGGGAACATGCCTGAAGTTTGATTCTGGAACCTTGTGGCCTAGAAACATGTCATCAGTTTGACCCTGGAATCCTTTGGCCTGGGAAGATGACTGAGTGTTGATTCTCCGACCCTGTGCGCTGTGAACATGACTGAAGTTTGATGGTGGAACCCTGTGGCCTGGGAAAATGATTGAGGTTTGATTGTGATAACTGATGTCCTGGGTACATGACTGAGGTTTGATTGTGGAACTCTGTGGACTGGGAACATGATTGAGCTTTCATTCTGGAACCCTGTGGCCTGGGAACATGACTGAGGTTTGATTCTGGAACCCTGTGCCTGGGAATATGACTGAGGTTTAATTGTGGAAACGTCTGGCCTGGGAACATGACTGAGGCTTGATTGTGGAACCCTGTGTCATGGGAACATGACATCGGTTTGATTCTGTGACCATGTGGCCTGGGAACATGCCTGAAGTTTGATTCTGGAACCTTGTGGCCTAGAAACATGTCATCAGTTTGACTCTGGAATTCTTTGGCCTGGGAAGATGACTGAGTGTTGATTCTCCGACCCTGTGCGCTGTGAACATGACTGAAGTTTGATGGTGGATCCCTGTGGCCTGGGAAAATGACTGAGGTTTGATTGTGATAACTGATGTCCTGGGTACATGACTGAGGTTTGATTGTGGAACTCTGTGGACTGGGAACATGATTGAGCTTTCATTCTGGAACCCTGTGGCCTGGGAACATGACTGAGGCTTTATTCTGGACCCATGTGGCCTGGGAACATGACTGAGGTTTGATTCTGGAACCCTGTGGCCTGGGAACATGACTGAGGTTTGATTGTTGAAACATGTGGCCTGGGAACATGACTGAGGCTTTATTCTGGAACCCTGTTGCCTAAGAACATGACTGAGGTTTAATTCTGGAACCCTGCAGCCTGGGAACATGACTGAGCTTTCATTCCGGTACCCTGTGGCCTGGCAATATGACTGAGGTTTGATTCTGGAACCCTCTGGCCTGGGAACATGACTGAGGTTTGATGATTGAACCCTGTGTCCTGGCAACAAGACTGAGCTTTGATTTTGGAACCCTCTGGCCTGGGAACATGACTGAGGCTTGATTCTGGTACCCTATGGCCTGGGAACCTGACTGAGGTTTGATTCTGGACCGCTGTGGCCTGGGAACATGACATCGGTTTGATTCTGTGACCCTGTGGCCTGGGAACATGACATCAGTTGGATTCTGGAAACCTCTCGCCTGGGAACATGACTGAGGGTTGATTCTGGAACCCTGTGGCCTGGGAACATGACTGAAGTTTGATTCTGAAATTCTGTGTCCTGGGAACATGACTGAGGTTTGATGGTGGAACCCTGTAGCCTGGGAACATGACTGAGGTTTTATTGTGATAAATTGTGGCCTGGGAATATGACTGAGGTTTGCTTGTGGAATTCTGTGGACTGGGAACATGACTGAGATTTGATTCTGGAACCCTGTGGCCTGGGAACATGACTGAGGCTTTATTCTGGAACCCTGTGGCCTGGGAACATGACTGAGGTTTGATTCTGTAAACCTGGAGCCTGGGAACATGACTGAGCTTTCATTCTGTAACCCTGTGGCTTGGAAACATGACTGAAGTTTGATTCTGGAAACCTGTGACCTGGGAACTTTATTGAGGTTTGATTCTAGAACCCTGTGTCCTGGGAACATGACTGACGTTTTATTGTGAAAAATTGTGGCCTGGGAATATGACTGAGTTGTGATTGTGGAATTCTGTGGACTGGGAAAATGACTGATATTTGATTTTGGAACGCTGTGGCCTGGGAACATGACTGAGGATTTATTCTGGAACCCTGTGGCCTGAGAACATGACTCAGGTTTGATTCTTGAACCCTGAGGACTGGGAACATGACTGAGGTATGATTGTGGAAACATGTATCCTGGGAAAATGACTGAGGCTTTATTCTGGTACCCTGTGGCCTGGGAACATGACTGAGGTTTGATTCTTGAAATCTGTTGCCTGAGAACGTACCTGAAGTTTGATTCTGGAACCCTGTGTCCTGGGAACATGACTGAGGTTTGATTGTGGAACCCTCTGGCCTAGGAACATGACTGAGGCTTGATACCTGTACCCTGTGGTTGGGAACCTGACTAAGGTTTGATTCTGGACCCCTGTATCCCGGGAGCATGACTGAGATTTGATACTGGAACCCTTTGGCCTAGGACAATGACTGAGGTTTGATTGTGGAACCTGTGGCCTGGGAACATGACATCTGTTTGACTCTGGAGCCCTGTGGCCTGGGAACATGACATCGGTTGGCTTCTAGAACCCTGTGGCCTGGGAACATGACATCGGTTTGATTGTATAACCCTGTGTCCTGGGAACATGATATCAATTGGATTCTGGTAACCTTTGGCCTGGGAACATGACAACGGTTGGATTCTGGATTCCTGTGGCCTAGGAACATGACTGAGGTTTGATTGTGGACCCTCTGGCCTCGGAACATGACTGAGGCTTGATTGTGGACCCTGTGTCCTGGGAACATGACATCGGTTTGATTCTGTGACCCTGTGGCCTGGGAACATGACTGAGGCTTTATTCTGGAACCCTGTGGCCTGGGAACATGACTCAGGTTTGATTGTGGAACCCTGTGCCCTAGGAATATGACTGAGGTTTGATTCTGGAAGCCTGTGGCCAGGGAACATGTCTGAGGCATGATTGTGGAAGCCTGTGGCCTGGGAAAATGACTGAGGTTTGATGGTGTTACCCTGTGGCCTGGCAATATGACTGAGGTTTGATTCTGGAACCCTGTGGCCTGGGAACATGACTGAGGTTTGATTCTGGAACGCTGTGGCCTGGCAACATGACATCAGTTGGATTCTGGAACCCTGTGGCCTGGGAACATGACTGAGGTTTGATTCTGGAACCCTGTGGCTTGGGAATATGACATCAGTTGGATTCTGGAACCCTGTGGTCTGGCAACATAACTGAGGTTTGATTCTGGAAACCTGTGGCCAGGGAACATGACTTAAGTTTGATTGTGGAACTCTGAGGCCTGGAACATGACTGAGGTTTGATTCTGGCACCCTGTGGCCTGGGAACATGACTGAGGTTTGATTGTGGAACCCTGTGTCCTGGGAACATGACTGAGGTTTGATTATAGAACACTCTGGCCTGGGAACATGACTAAGGTTTGATTGTGGAACCCTACGGCCTGTCAACATGACTCAGGTTTGATTCTGGACCCCTGTGGCCTGGGAACATGACTGAGGTTTGATTCTGGAAGCCTGTGCCATGGGAACATGTCTGAGGCTTGATTCCGGAACTCTGTGGCCTGGAAAAATGCCTGAGGTTTGATGATGGAACCCTGTGCCCTGGCAATATGACTGATGTTTGATTCTGGAACCCTTTTGCCTGGGAACATGACTGAGGCTTGATTCTGGAACCCTGTGGCCTGGGTACATGACTGAGGTGTGATTGTAGAACACTGTGCCCTGAGAATATGTCTGAAGTTTGATTCTGGAACCCTGTGGCCTTGTTAAATGACTGAGGTTTTTTGGTGGAACCCTGTGGCCTGGCAATATGACTTAGGTGTGATTCTGGAAGCCTGTGGCCTGGGAATATGACTGAGGCTTGATTCTGGAAGCCTGTGGCCTGTGAACATGAGTGAGATTTGATTCTGGAACCCTGTGGCCTAGGAACATGACTGAGGTTTGATTCTGGAAACCTGTGGCCTGGGAATATGACTGAGGTTTAATTGAGAAACTTCTGGCCTGAGAACATGACTGAGGCTTCATTGTGGAACCCTGTGTCCTGGGAACATGACATCGGTTTGATTCTGGGACCCTGTGGTCTGGGAACATGACTGAAGTTTGATTCTGGAACCTTGTGGCCTGGCAACATGACTGAGGATTGAATCGAGAAACCTGTGGCCTGGGAAAATGACTGAGGATTGATTCTGGAACCATGGGGCCTGGGAACGTCACTGAGGTTTAATTGTGGAACCCTGTGTCTTGGGAACATGACATCAATTTGATTCTGGGACCCTGTGGCCTGGGAACATGACATCAGATGGGTTCTGGTACCCTGTGGCCTGGGAATATGACTGAGGTTTGATTCTGGAAACCTGTGGCCTAGGAACAAGACTGAGGTTTCAATCTGGAACCCTGTGGCCTGGGAACATGACTGAGGGTTGATTGTGGAACCCTGTGTCCTGGCAGCATGACATCAGTTGGATTCTGGAACCCTGTGGCCTGGGAATATGACTTAGGTTTGATTCTGGAACCCTGTGGCCTGGCAGCATGAGTGAGGTTTGATTCTTGAACTCTTTTGCCTGGGAAAGTGCCTGACGTTTGATTCTAGAATTCTGCAGCCTGGGAACATGACTGAGCTTTCATTCTGGAACCCTGTGGCCTGGGTACATGACTGAGGTTTGATTCTGGAACCCTGTGGCCTGGGAACATGACTGAGGTGTGATTGTAGAACACTGTGCCCTGGGAACATGACTGAAGTTTGATTCTGGAAGCCTGTGGCCTGGGATCATATCTGAGGTTTGATTCTGGAACCCTGTGGCCTTGTTAAATGACAGGTTTCATGCTGGAACCCTGTGGCCTGGCAATATGACTGATGTGTGATTCTGGAAGCCTGTGGCCTGGGAATATGACTGAGGCTTGATTCTGGAAGCCTGTGGCCTGTGAACATGACTGAGGTTTGATTCTGGAACTCTGCAGCCTGGGAACATGACTGAGCTTTCATTCTGGAACCCTGTGGCCTGGGAACATGACTGAGGTTTGATTGTGGAAACTTCTAGCCTGGGAACATGACTGAGGCTTGATTGTGGAACCCTGTGTCCTGGGAACATGACATCGGTTTGATTCTGTGACCATGTGGCCTGGGAACATGCCTGAAGTTTGATTCTGGAAACTTGTGGCCTAGAAATATGTCATCAGTTTGACTCTGGAATCCTTTGGCCTGGGAAGATGACTGAGTGTTGATTCTCCGACCCTGTGCGCTGTGAACATGACTGAAGTTTGATGGTGGAACCCTGTGGCCTGGGAAAATGATTGAGGTTTGATTGTATTAACTGATGTCCTGGGTACATGACTGAGGTTTGATTGTGGAACTCTGTGGACTGGGAACATGATTGAGGTTTGTTTCTGGAACCCTGTGGCCTGGGAACATGACTGAGGCTTTATTCTGGACCCATGTGGCCTGGGAACATGACTGAGGTTTGATTCTGGAACCCTGTGGCCTCAGAACATGACTGAGGTTTGATTGTTGAAACATGTGGCCTGGGAACATGACTGAGGCTTTATTCTGGAACCCTGTTGCCTAAGAACATGACTGAGGTTTAATTCTGGAACCCTGCAGCCTGGGAACATGACTGAGCTTTCATTCCGGTACCCTGTGGCCTGGCAATATGACTGAGGTTTGATTCTGGAACCCTCTGGCCTGGGAACATGACTGAGGTTTGATGATTGAACCCTGTGTCCTGGCAACAAGACTGAGGTTTGATTTTGGAACCCTCTGGCCTGGGAACATGACTGAGGCTTGATTCTGGTACCCTATGGCCTGGGAACCTGACTGAGGTTTGATTCTGGACCGCTATGGCCTGGGAATATGACATCGGTTTGATTCTGTGACCCTGTGGCCTGGGAACATGACATCAGTTGGATTCTGGAACCCTCTCGCCTGGGAACATGACTGAGGGTTGATTCTGGAACCCTGTGGCCTGGGAACATGACTGAAGTTTGATTCTGAAATTCTGTGTCCTGGGAACATGACTGAGGTTTGATGGTGGAACCCTGTAGCCTGGGAACATGACAGAGGTTTTATTGTGATAAATTGTGGCCTGGGAATATGACTGAGGTTTGCTTGTGGAATTCTGTGGACTGGGAACATGACTGAGATTTGATTCTGGAACCCTGTGGCCTGGGAACATGACTGAGGCTTGATTCTGGAACCCTGTGGCCTGGGAACATGACTCAGGTTTGATTCTGGTACTGTCTGGCCTGAGAACATCACTGAGATTAGCTTCTGGAACCCTGTGGCCTGGGAACATGACTGAGGTTAAATTGTGGAACCTGTGGCCTGGGAACATGACATCCGTTTGACTCTGGAACCCTGTGGCCTGGGAACGTGATATCGATTGGACTCTGGAAACCTGTGGCCTGGAACATGACTGAGGATTGAATCTCGAACACTGTGGCCTGGGAAAATGACTGAGGTTTGATTCTGGAACGATGTGGCCTGGAAATATGATTAAGGTTTGCTTCTGGAAACCTGTGGCCTAGGAACAAGACGGAGGTTTGAATCTGCAACCCTGTGGCCTGGGAACATGACTGAGGTTTGATTGTGGAACCCTGTGCCCTAGGAATATGACTGAAGTTTGATTCTGGAAGCTTGTGGCCTGGGAACATGTCTGAGGCATGATTCTGGAACCCTGTGGCCTTGGAAAATGACTGAGGTTTGATAGTGTTACCCTGTGGCCTGGCAATATGACTAAGGCTTGATTCTGGAACCCTCTTGCTTGGGAACATGACATCAGTTGGATTCTGGGACCCTGTGGCCTGGGAACATGACTGAGGTTTGATTCTGGAACCCTGTGGCCTGGGAACATGCCTTACGTTTGATTGTGGAACCCTGTGGCCCTGGAACATGACTGAGGTTTGATTTTGGAACCCTGTGGCCTGGGAACATGACTGAGGTTTGGTTGTGGATACCTGTGGACTGGGAACATTACTGAGGTTTGATTCTGGAACCCTATGGCCTAGAAAAATGATTGAGGCTTGATGGTGGAACCCTGTCATCTGGGAACATGACTGAGGTTTGATTGTGGAACCCTCTGTCCTGGGAACATGACTGTAGTTTGATGATTGTACCCTGTGTCCTGGCAACATGACTGAGGTTTGTTTCTAAAACCTGCGACCTGGGAACATGACTGAGGCTTCATTCTTGAACCCTGTGGCCTGGGAAAATGACTGAGGTTTGATTCTGGAACCCTGTAGCCTGGGAACTTGGCTGAGCTTTCATTCTGGACCCCTGTTGCCTGGGAACATGATTTAGGTTTGATTCGGAAACCCTGTGACCTGGGAACATTATGGAGGTTTGATTCTGGAATCCTGTGGCCTGGGAACATGACTGAGGTTTGATTGTGGAACCCTGTGCCCTAGGAATATGACTGAGGTTTGATTCTGGAAGCCTGTGGCCAGGGAACATGTCTGAGGCATGATTGTGGAAGCCTGTGGCCTGGGAAAATGACTGAGGTTTGATGGTGTTACCCTGTGGCCTGGCAATATGACTGAGGTTTGATTCTGGAACCCTGTGGCCTGGGAACATGACTGAGGTTTGATTCTGGAACGCTGTGGCCTGGCAACATGACATCAGTTGGATTCTGGAACCCTGTGGCCTGGGAACATGACTGAGGTTTGATTCTGGAACCCTGTGGCTTGGGAAAATGACATCAGTTGGATTTTGGAACCCTGTGGTCTGGCAACATAACTGAGGTTTGATTCTGGAACCCTGTGGCCTGGGAACCTGACTGAGGTTTGATTCTGCACCGCTGTGGCCTAGGAACAAGACTGAGGTTTGAATTTGGAACCCTGTGGCCTGGGAACATGACTGAGGGTTGATTGTGGAACCCTGTGTCCTGGGAACATGACATCGGTTTGATTCTGGGACACTGTGGCCTGGGAATATGACTGAGGTTTAATTGTGGAACCCTGTGCCCTGGGAATATGACTGAGGTTTGATACTGAAATCCTGTGTCTCTTGAACATGACTGAGGTTGGATTCTGGAAGCCTGTGGCCTGGGAACATGACTGAGGCTTGATTCTGGTACGCTGTGGCCTGGGAACATGACTGAGGTTTGATTCTGGAACCCTTTGGCCTGGGAACATGACTGAGGTTTGACACTCGAACCATGTGGCCTGGAAATATGATTGTCGTTAGATTCTGGAAATCTATGGCCTAGGAACAAGACTAAAGTTTGAATCTGGAACACTGTGGCCTGGGAACATGACTGACGGGTGATTGTGGAACCCTGTGTCCTGGGAACATGACATCAGTTTGTGTTTGGGACCCTTTGGCCTGGGAATATGACTGAGGTTTGATTCGGGAACCCTGTGGCCTTTAAACATGACATCATTTGGATTCTGGAACCCTGTGGCCTGGGAATATGACTGAGGTTTGATTCTGGAAACCTGTGGCCTAGGAACAAGACTGAGGTTTCAGTCTGGAACCCTGTGGCCTGGGAACATGACTGAGGGTTGATTGTGGAACCCTGTGTCCTGGCAGCATGACATCAGTTGGATTCTGGAACCCTGTGGCCTGGGAATATGACTTAGGTTTGATTCTGGAACCCTGTGGCCTGGCAACATGAGTGAGGTTTGATTCTTGAACTCTGTTGCCTGGGAAAGTGCCTGACGTTTGATTCTGGAATTCTGCAGCCTGGGAACATGACTGAGCTTTCATTCTGGAACCCTGTGGCCTGGGTACATGACTGAGGTTTGATTCTGGAACCCTGTGGCCTGGGAACATGACTGAGGTGTGATTGTAGAACACTGTGCCCTGAGAATATGACTGAAGTTTGATTCTGGAACCCTGTGGCCTTGTTAAATGACTGAGGTTTTATGGTGGAACCCTGTGGCCTGGCAATATGACTGAGGTGTGATTCTGGAAGCCTGTGGCCTGGGAATATGACTGAGGCTTGATTCTGGAAGCCTGTGGCCTGTGAACATGACTGAGATTTGATTCTGGAACCCTGTGGCCTAGGAACATGACTGAGGTTTGATTCTGGAAACCTGTGGCCTGGGAATATGACTGAGGTTTAATTGTGGAAACTTCTGGCCTGAGAACATGACTGAGGCTTGATTGTGGAACCCTGTGTCCTGGGAACATGACATCGGTTTGATTCTGGGACCCTGTGGAATGGGAACATGACTGAAGTTTGATTCTGGAACCTTGTGGCCTGGGAACATGACTGAGGATTGAATCTCGAACACTGTGGCCTGGGAAAATGACTGAGGATTGATTCTGGAACCATGGGGCCTGGGAACGTCACTGAGGTTTGATTGTGGAACCCTGTGTCTTGGGAACATGACATCAATTTGATTCTTGGACCCTGTGGCCTGGGAACATGACATCAGATGGGTTCTGGAACCCTGTGGCCTGGGAATATGACTGAGGTTTGATTCTGGAAACCTGTGGCCTAGGAACAAGACTGAGGTTTCAATCTGGAACCCTGTGGCCTGGGAACATGACTGAGGGTTGATTGTGGAACCCTGTGTCCTGGCAGCATGACATCAGTTGGATTCTGGAACCCTGTGGCCTGGGAATATGACTTAGGTTTGATTCTGGAACCCTGTGGCCTGGCAACATGAGTGAGGTTTGATTCTTGAACTCTGTTGCCTGGGAAAGTGCCTGACGTTTGATTCTGGAATTCTGCAGCCTGGGAACATGACTGAGCTTTCATTCTGGAACCCTGTGGCCTGGGTACATGACTGAGGTTTGATTCTGGAACCCTGTGGCCTGGGAACATGACTGAGGTGTGATTGTAGAACACTGTGCCCTGGGAACATGACTGAAGTTTGATTCTGGAAGCCTGTGGCCTGGGATCATATCTGAGGTTTGATTCTGGAACCCTGTGGCCTTGTTAAATGACAGGTTTCATGGTGGAACCCTGTGGCCTGGCAATATGACTGAGGTGTGATTCTGGAAGCCTGTGGCCTGGGAATATGACTGAGGCTTGATTCTGGAAGCCTGTGGCCTGTGAACATGACTGAGGTTTGATTCTGGAACTCTGCAGCCTGGGAACATGACTGAGCTTTCATTCTGGAACCCTGTGGCCTGGGAACATGACTGAGGTTTGATTCTGGAACCCTGTGCCCTGGGAATATGACTGAGGTTTAATTGTGGAAACTTCTGGCCTGGGAACATGACTGAGGCTTGATTGTGGAACCCTGTATACTGGGAACATGACATCGGTTTGATTCTGTGACCATGTGGCCTGGGAACATGCCTGAAGTTTGATTCTGGAACCTTGTGACCTAGAAACATGTCATCAGTTTGACTCTGGAATCCTTTGGCCTGGGAAGATGACTGAGTGTTGATTCTCCGACCCTGTGCGCTGTGAACATGACTGAAGTTTGATGGTGGAACCCTGTGGCCTGGGAAAATGATTGAGGTTTGATTGTGATAACTGAGGTCCTGGGTACATGACTGAGGTTTGATTGTGGAACCCTGTGGCCTGGGAACATGACTGAGGCTTTATTCTGGACCCATGTGGCCTGGGAACATGACTGAGGTTTGATTCTGGAACCCTGTGGCTTGGGAACATGACTGAGGTTTGATTGTTGAAACATGTGGCCTGGGAACATGACTGAGGCTTTATTCTGGAACCCTGTTGCCTAAGAACATGACTGAGGTTTAATTCTGGAACCCTGCAGCCTGGGAACATGACTGAGCTTTCATTCTGGTACCCTGTGGCCTGGCAATATGACTGAGGTTTGATTCTGGAACCCTCTGGCCTGGGAACATGACTGAGGTTTGATTCTTGAAATCTGTTGCCTGAGAACGTACCTGAAGTTTGATTCTGAAACCCTGTGTCCTGGGAACATGACTGAGGTTTGATTGTGGAACCCTCTGGCCTAGGAACATGACTGAGGCTTGAAACCTGTACCCTGTGGTTGGGAACCTGACTAAGGTTTGATTCTGGACCCCTGTGTCCCGGGAGCATGACTGAGATTTGATACTGGAACCCTTTGGCCTAGGACCATGACTGAGGTTTGATTGTGGAACCTGTGGCCTGGGAACATGACATCTGTTTGACTCTGGAGCCCTGTGGCCTGGGAACATGACATCAGTTGGCTTCTAGAACCCTGTGGCCTGGGAACATGACATCGGTTTGATTGTATAACCCTGTGGCCTGGGAACATGATATCAATTGGATTCTGGTAACCTTTGGCCTGGGAACATGACAACGGTTGGATTCTGGATCCCTGTGGCCTAGGAACATGACTGAGGTTTGATTGTGCACCCTCTGGCCTCGGAACATGACTGAGGCTTGATTGTGGACCCTGTGTCCTGGGAACATGACATCGGTTTGATTCTGTGACCCTGTGGCCTGGGAACATGACATCAGTTGGATTCTGGAACCCTCTCGCCTGGGAACATGACTGAGGGTTGATTCTGGAACCCTGTGGCCTGGGAACATGACTGAAGTTTGATTCTGAAATTCTGTGTCCTGGGAACATGACTGAGGTTTGATGGTGGAACCCTGTGGCCTGGGAACATGACAGAGGTTTTATTGTGATAAATTGTGGCCTGGGAATATGACTGAGGTTTGCTTGTGGAATTCTGTGGACTGGGAACATGACTGAGATTTGATTCTGGAACCCTGTGGCCTGGGAACATGACTGAGGCTTGATTCTGGAACCCTGTGGCCTGGGAACATGACTCAGGTTTGATTCTGGTACTCTCTGGCCTGAGAACATCACTGAGATTAGCTTCTGGAACCCTGTGGCCTGGGAACATGACTGAGGTTAAATTGTGGAACCTGTGGCCTGGGAACATGACATCCGTTTGACTCTGGAACCCTGTGGCCTGGGAACGTGATATCGATTGGACTCTGGAAACCTGTGTCCTGGAACATGACTGAGGATTGAATCTCGAACACTGTGGCCTGGGAAAATGACTGAGGTTTGATCCTGGAACCATGTGGCCTGGAAATATGATTAAGGTTTGCTTCTGGAAACCTGTGGCCTAGGAACAAGACGGAGGTTTGAATCTGCAACCCTGTGGCCTGGGAACATGACTGAGGTTTGATTGTGGAACCCTGTGCCCTAGGAATATGACTGAAGTTTGATTCTGGAAGCCTGTGGCCTGGGAACATGTCTGAGGCATGATTCTGGAACCCTGTGGCCTTGGAAAATGACTGAGGTTTGATAGTGTTACCCTGTGGCCTGGCAATATGACTGAGGCTTGATTCTGGAATCCTCTTGCTTGGGAACATGACATCAGTTGGATTCTGGGACCCTGTGGCCTGGGAACATGACTGAGGTTTGATTCTGGAACCCTGTGGCCTTGGAACATGACATCAGTTGGATTCTCGAACCCTGTGGTCTGGGAACATGACTGAAGTTTGCTTCTGGAACCCTGTGGCTTAGGAATATGACATCAGTAGGATTCTGGAACCCTGTGGTCTGGCAAAATAACTGAGGGTTGATTCTGTAACCTTGTGGCCTGGGAACATGCCTTACGTTTGATTGTGGAACCCTGTGGCCCGGGAACATGACTGAGGTTTGATTCTGGAACCCTGTGGCCTGGCAACATGACTGAGGTTTGGTTGTGGATACCTGTGGACTGGGAACATTACTGAGGTTTGATTCTGGAACCCTATGGCCTAGAAAAATGACTGAGGCTTGATTGTGGAACCCTGTCATCAGGGAACATGACTGAGGTTTGATTGTGGAACCCTCTGTCCTGGGAACATGACTGTAGTTTGATGATTGTACCCTGTGTCCTGGCAACATGACTGAGGTTCGTTTCTAAAACCTGCGGCCTGGGAACATGACTGAGGCTTCATTCTTGAACCCTGTGGCCTGGGAAAATGACTGAGGTTTGATTCTGGAACCCTGTAGCCTGGGAACTTGGCTGAGCTTTCATTCTGGACCCCTGTTGCCTGGGAACATGATTTAGGTTTGATTCGGGAACCCTGTGACCTGGGAACATTATGGAGGTTTGATTCTGGAATCCTGTGGCCTGGGAACATGACTGAGGTTGGATTGTGGAACCCTGTGCCCTAGGAATATGACTGAGGTTTGATTCTGGAAGCCTGTGGCCAGGGAACATGTCTGAGGCATGATTGTGGAAGCCTGTGGCCTGGGAAAATGACTGAGGTTTGATGGTGTTACCCTGTGGCCTGGCAATATGACTGAGGTTTGATTCTGGAACCCTGTGGCCTGGGAACATGACTGAGGTTTGATTCTGGAACGCTGTGGCCTGGCAACAGGACATCAGTTGGATTCTGGAACCCTGTGGTCTGGCAACATAACTGAGGTTTGATTCTGGAACCCTGTGGCCTGGGAACATGACTTAAGTTTGATTGTGGAACTCTGAGGCCTGGAACATGACTGAGGTTTGATTCTGGCACCCTGTGGCCTGGGAACATGACTGAGGTTTGATTGTGGAACCCTGTGTCCTGGGAACATGACTGAGGTTTGATTCTAGAACACTCTGGCCTGGGAACATGACTAAGGTTTGATTGTGGAACCCTACGGCCTGTCAACATGACTCAGGTTTCGTTCTGGACCCCTGTGGCCTGGGAACATGACTGAGGTTTGATTCTGGAAGCCTGTGCCATGGGAACATGTCTGAGGCTTGATTCCGGAACTCTGTGGCCTGGAAAAATGCCTGAGGTTTGATGATGGAACCCTGTGCCCTGGCAATATGACTGATGTTTGATTCTGGAACCCTCTTGCCTGGGAACATGACTGAGGCTTGATTCTGGAAACCTGTGGCCTGGGAACATGACTGAGGATTGAATTGAGAAACCTGTGGCCTGGGAAAATGACTGAGGATTGATTCTGGAACCATGGGGCCTTGGAACGTCACTGAGGTTTGATTGTGGAACCCTGTGTCTTGGGAACATGACATCAATTTGATTCTTGGACCCTGTGGCCTCGGAACATGACATCAGATGGGTTCTGGAACCCTGTGGCCTGGGAATATGACTGAGGTTTGTTTCTGGAAACCTGTGGCCTAGGAACAAGACTGAGGTTTCAATCTGCAACCCTGTGGCCTGGGAACATGACTGAGGGTTGATTGTGGAACCCTGTGTCCTGGCAGCATGACATCAGTTGGATTCTGGAACCCTGTGGCCTGGGAATATGACTTAGGTTTGATTCTGGAACTCTGTTGCCTGGGAAAGTGCCTGACGTTTGATTCTGGAATTCTGCAGCCTGGGAACATGACTGAGCTTTCATTCTGGAACCCTGTGGCCTGGGTACATGACTGAGGTTTGATTCTGGAACCCTGTGGCCTGGGAACATGACTGAGGTGTGATTGTAGAACACTGTGCCCTGAGAATATGACTGAAGTTTGATTCTGGAACACTGTGGCCTTGTTAAATGACTGAGGTTTTATGGTGGAACCCTGTGGCCTGGCAATATGACTGAGGTGTGATTCTGGAAGCCTGTGGCCTGGGAATATGACTGAGGCTTGATTCTGGAAGCCTGTGGCCTGTGAACATGACTGAGATTTGATTCTGGAACCCTGTGGCTTAGGAACATGACTGAGGTTTGATTCTGGAAACCTGTGGCCTGGGAATATGACTGAGGTTTAATTGTGGAAACTTCTGGCCTGAGAACATGACTGAGGCTTGATTGTGGAACCCTTTGTCCTGGGAACATGACATTGGTTTGATTCTGGGACCCTGTGGCCTGGGTACATGACTGAGGTTTGATTCTGGAACCCTGTGGCCTGGGAACATGACTGAGGTGTGATTGTAAAACACTGTGCCCTGGGAACATGCCTGAAGTTTGATTCTGGAAGCCTGTGGCCTGGGATCATATCTGAGGTTTGATTCTGGAACCCTGTGGCCTTGTTAAATGACAGGTTTCATGGTGGAACCCTGTGGCCTGGCAATATGACTGAGGTGTGATTCTGGAAGCCTGTGGCCTGGGAATATGACTGAGGCTTGATTCTGGAAGCCTGTGGCCTCTGAACATGACTGAGGTTTGATTCTGGAACTCTGCAGCCTGGGAACATGACTGAGCTTTCATTCTGGAACCCTGTGGCCTGGGAACATGACTGAGGTTTGATTGTGGAAACTTCTGGCCTGGGAACATGACTGAGGCTTGATTGTGGAACCCTGTGTCCTGGGAACATGACATCGGTTTGATTCTGTGACCATGTGGCCTGGGAACATGCCTGAAGTTTGATTCTGGAACCTTGTGGCCTAGAAACATGTCATCAGTTTGACTCTGGAATCCTTTGGCCTGGGAAGATGACTGAGTGTTGATTCTCCGACCCTGTGCGCTGTGAACATGACTGAAGTTTGATGGTGGAACCCTGTGGCCTGGGAAAATGATTGAGGTTTGATTGTGATAACTGATGTCCTGGGTACATGACTGAGGTTTGATTGTGGAACTCTGTGGACTGGGAACATGATTGAGGTTTGTTTCTGGAACCCTGTGGCCTGGGAACATGACTGAGGCTTTATTCTGGACCCATGTGGCCTGGGAACAAGACTGAGGTTTGATTCTGGAACCCTGTGGCCTGGGAACATGACTGAGGTTTGATTGTTGAAACATGTGGCCTGGGAACATGACTGAGGCTTTATTCTGGAACCCTGTTGCCTAAGAACATGACTGAGGTTTAATTCTGGAACCCTGCAGCCTGGGAACATGACTGAGCTTTCATTCTGGTACCCTGTGGCCTGGCAATATTACTGAGGTTTGATTCTGGAACCCTCTGGCCTGGGAACATGACTGAGGTTTGATGATTGAACCCTGTGTCCTGGCAACAAGACTGAGGTTTGATTTTGGAACCCTCTGGCCTGGGAACATGACTGAGGCTTGATTCTGGTACCCTGTGGCCTGGGAACCTTACTGAGGTTTGATTCTGGACCGCTGTGGCCTGGGAACATGACATCGGTTTGATTCTGTGACCCTGTGGCCTGGGAACATGACATCAGTTGGATTCTGGAACCCTCTCGCCTGGGAACATGACTGAGGGTTGATTCTGGAACCCTGTGGCCTGGGAACATGACTGAAGTTTATTTCTGAAATTCTGTGTCCTGGGAACATGACTGAGGTTTGATGGTGGAACCCTGTAGTCTGGGAACATGACAGAGGTTTTATTGTGATAAATTGTGGCCTGGGAATATGACTGAGGTTTGCTTGTGGAATTCTGTGGACTGGGAACATGAGTGAGATTTGATTCTGGAACCCTGTGGCCTGGGAACATGACTGAGGCTTTATTCTGGAACCCTGTGGCCTGGGAACATGACTCAGGTTTGATTCTGGTACTCGCTGGCCTGAGAACATCACTGAGATTAGCTTCTGGAACCCTGTGGCCTGGGAACATGACTGAGGTTAAATTGTGGAACCTGTGGCCTGGGAACATGACATCCGTTTGACTCTGGAACCCTGTGGCCTGGGAACGTGATATCGATTGGACTCTGGAAACCTGTGGCCTGGAACATGACTGAGGATTGAATCTCGAACACTGTGGCCTGGGAAAATGACTGAGGTTTGATTCTGGAACCATGTGGCCTGGAAATATGATTAAGGTTTGCTTCTGGAAACCTGTGGCCTAGGAACAAGACGGAGGTTTGAATCTGCAACCCTGTGGCCTGGGAACATGTCTGAGGTTTGATTGTGGAACCCTGTGCCATAGGAATATGACTGAAGTTTGATTCTGGAAGCTTGTGGCCTGGGAACATGTCTGAGGCATGATTCTGGAACCCTGTGGCCTTGGAAAATGACTGAGGTTTGATAGTGTTACCCTGTGGCCTGGCAATATGACTAAGGCTTGATTCTGGAACCCTCTTGCTTGGGAACATGACATCAGTTGGATTCTGGGACCCTGTGGCCTGGGAACATGACTGAGGTTTGATTCTGGAACCCTGTGGCCTGGGAACATGACTGAAGTTTATTTCTGAAATTCTGTGTCCTGGGAACATGACTGAGGTTTGATGGTGGAACCCTGTAGTCTGGGAACATGACAGAGGTTTTATTGTGATAAATTGTGGCCTGGGAATATGACTGAGGTTTGCTTGTGGAATTCTGTGGACTGGGAACATGAGTGAGATTTGATTCTGGAACCCTGTGGCCTGGGAACATGACTGAGGCTTTATTCTGGAACCCTGTGGCCTGGGAACATGACTCAGGTTTGATTCTGGTACTCGCTGGCCTGAGAACATCACTGAGATTAGCTTCTGGAACCCTGTGGCCTGGGAACATGACTGAGGTTAAATTGTGGAACCTGTGGCCTGGGAACATGACATCCGTTTGACTCTGGAACCCTGTGGCCTGGGAACGTGATATCGATTGGACTCTGGAAACCTGTGGCCTGGAACATGACTGAGGATTGAATCTCGAACACTGTGGCCTGGGAAAATGACTGAGGTTTGATTCTGGAACCATGTGGCCTGGAAATATGATTAAGGTTTGCTTCTGGAAACCTGTGGCCTAGGAACAAGACGGAGGTTTGAATCTGCAACCCTGTGGCCTGGGAACATGTCTGAGGTTTGATTGTGGAACCCTGTGCCATAGGAATATGACTGAAGTTTGATTCTGGAAGCTTGTGGCCTGGGAACATGTCTGAGGCATGATTCTGGAACCCTGTGGCCTTGGAAAATGACTGAGGTTTGATAGTGTTACCCTGTGGCCTGGCAATATGACTAAGGCTTGATTCTGGAACCCTCTTGCTTGGGAACATGACATCAGTTGGATTCTGGGACCCTGTGGCCTGGGAACATGACTGAGGTTTGATTCTGGAACCCTGTGGCCTGGGAACATGCCTTACGTTTGATTGTGGAACCCTGTGGCCCGGGAACGTGACTGAGGTTTGATTCTGGAACCCTGTGGCCTGGGAACATGACTGAGGTTTGGTTGTGGATACCTGTGGACTGGGAACATTACTGAGGTTTGATTCTGGAACCCTATGGCCTAGAAAAATGACTGAGGCTTGATTGTGGAACCCTGTCATCTGGGAACATGACTGAGGTTTGATTGTGGAACCCTCTGTCCTGGGAACATGACTGTAGTTTGATGATTGTACCCTGTGTCCTGGCAACATGACTGAAGTTTGTTTCTAAAACCTGCGGCCTGGGAACATGACTAAGGCTTCATTCTTGAACCCTGTGGCCTGGGAACTTGGCTGAGCTTTCATTCTGGACCCCTGTTGCCTGGGAACATGATTTAGGTTTGATTCGGGAACACTGTGACCTGGGAACATTATGGAGGTTTGATTCTGGAATCCTGTGGCCTGGGAACATGACTGAGGTATGATTGTGGAACCCTGTGCCCTAGGAATATGACTGAGGTTTGATTCTGGAAGCCTGTGGCCAGGGAACATGTCTGAGTCATGATTGTGGAAGCCTGTGGCCTGGGAAAATGACTGAGGTTTGATGGTGTTACCCTGTGGCCTGGCAATATGACTGAGGTTTGATTCTGGAACCCTGTGGCCTGGGAACATGACTGAGGTTTGATTCTGGAACGCTGTGGCCTGGCAACATGACATCAGTTGGATTCTGGAACCCTGTGGCCTGGGAACATGACTGAGGTTTGATTCTGGAACCCTGTGGCTTGGGAAAATGACATCAGTTGGATTCTGGAACCCTGTGGTCTGGCAACATAACTGAGGTTTGATTCTGGAACCCTGTGGCCTGGGAACCTGACTGAGGTTTGATTCTGCACCGCTGTGGCCTAGGAACAAGACTGAGGTTTGAATTTGGAACCCTGTGGCCTGGGAACATGACTGAGGGTTGATTGTGGAACCCTGTGTCCTGGGAACATGACATCGGTTTGATTCTGGGACACTGTGGCCTGGGAAAATGACTGAGGTTTTATTCTGGAACCCTGTAGCCTGGGAACTTGGCTGAGCTTTCATTCTGGACCCCTGTTGCCTGGGAACATGATTTAGGTTTGATTCGGGAACACTGTGACCTGGGAACATTATGGAGGTTTGATTCTGGAATCCTGTGGCCTGGGAACATGACTGAGGTTTGATTGTGGAACCCTGTGCCCTAGGAATATGACTGAGGTTTGATTCTGGAAGCCTGTGACCAGGGAACATGACTGAGCTTTGGTTGTGGATACCTGTGGACTGGGAACATTACTGAGGTTTGATTCTGGAACCCTATGGCCTAGAAAAATGACTGAGGCTTGATTGTGGAACCCTGTCATCTGAGAACATGACTGAGGTTTGATTGTGGAACCCTCTGTCCTGGGAACATGACTGTGGTTTGATGATTGTACCCTGTGTCCTGGCAACATGACTGAGGTTTGTTTCTAAAACCTGTGGCCTGGGAACATGACTGAGGCTTCATTCTTGAACCCTGTGGCCTGGGAAAATGACTGAGGTTTGATTCTGGAACCCTCTCGCCTGGAAACATGACTGAGGGTTGATTCTGGAACCCTGTGGCCTGGGAACATGACTGAAGTTTGATTCTGAAATTCTGTGTCCTGGGAACATGACTGAGGTTTGATGGTGGAACCCTGTGGCCTGGGAACATGACAGAGGTTTTATTGTGATAAATTGTGGCCTGGGAATATGACTGAGGTTTGCTTGTGGAATTCTGTGGACTGGGAACATGACTGAGATTTGATTCTGGAACCCTGTGGCCTGGGAACATGACTGAGGCTTGATTCTGGAACCCTGTGGCCTGGGAACATGACTCAGGTTTGATTCTGGTACTGTCTGGCCTGAGAACATCACTGAGATTAGCTTCTGGAACCCTGTGGCCTGGGAACATGACTGAGGTTAAATTGTGGAACCTGTGGCCTGGGAACATGAAATCCGTTTGACTCTGGAACCCTGTGGCCTGGGAACATGATATCGATTGGACTCTGGAAACCTGTGGCCTGGAACATGACTGAGGATTGAATCTCGAACACTGTGGCCTGGGAAAATGACTGAGGTTTGATCCTGGAACCATGTGGCCTGCAAATATGATTAAGGTTTGCTTCTGGAAACCTGTGGCCTAGGAACAAGACGGAGGTTTGAATCTGCAACCCTGTGGCCTGGGAACATGACTGAGGTTTGATTGTGGAACCCTGTGCCCTAGGAATATGACTGAAGTTTGATTCTGGAAGCCTGTGGCCTGGGAACATGTCTGAGGTATGATTCTGGGACCCTCTTGCCTGGGAACATGACATCAGTTGGATTCTGGGACCCTGTGGCCTGGGAACATGACTGAGGTTTGATTCTGGAACCCTGTGGCCTTGGAACATGACATCAGTTGGATTCTGGAACCCTGCGGTCTGGGAACATGACTGAGGTTTGCTTCTGGAACCCTGTGGCTTAGGAATATGACATCAGTTGGATTCTGGAACCCTGTGGTCTGGCAACATAACTGAGGTTTGATTCTGGAACCCTGTGGCCTGGGAACATGACTGAGGTTTGGTTGTGGATACCTGTGGACTGGGAACATTACTGAGGTTTGATTCTGGAACCCTATGGCCTGGGAACATGACTGTGGTTTGATGATTGTACCCTGTGTCCTGGCAACATGACTGAGGTTTGTTTCTAAAACCTGCGGCCTGGGAACATGACTGAGGCTTCATTCTTGAACCCTGTGGCCTGGGAAAATGACTGAGGTTTGATTCTGGAACCCTGTAGCCTGGGAACTTGGCTGAGCTTTCATTCTGGACCCCTGTTGCCTGGGAACATGATTTAGGTTTGATTCGGGAACCCTGTGACCTGGGAACATTATGGAGGTTTGATTCTGGAATCCTGTGGCCTGGGAACATGACTGAGGTTTGCTTGTGGAATTCTGTGGACTGGGAACATGACTGAGATTTGATTCTGGAACCCTGTGGCCTGGGAACATGACTGAGGCTTGATTCTGGAACCCTGTGGCCTGGGAACATGACTCAGGTTTGATTCTGGTACTCTCTGGCCTGAGAACATCACTGAGATTAGCTTCTGGAACCCTGTGGCCTGGGAACATGACTGAGGTTAAATTGTGGAACCTTTGGCCTGGGAACATGACATCCGTTTGACTCTGGAACCCTGTGGCCTGGGAACGTGATATCGATTGGACTCTGGAAACCTGTGGCCTGGAACATGACTGAGGATTGAATCTCGAACACTGTGGCCTGGGAAAATGACTGAGGTTTGATTCTGGAACCATGTGGCCTGGAAATATGATTAAGGTTTGCTTCTGGAAACCTGTGGCCTAGGAACAAGACTGAGGTTTGAATCTGCAACCCTGTGGTCTGGGAACATGACTGAGGTTTGATTGTGGAACCCTGTGCCCTAGGAATATGACTGAAGTTTGATTCTGGAAGCCTGTGGCCTGGGAACATGTCTGAGGCATGATTCTGGAACCCTGTGGCCTTGGAAAATGACTGAGGTTTGATGGTGTTACCCTGTGGCCTGGCAATGTGACTGAGGCTTGATTCTGGAACCCTCTTGCTTGGGAACATGACATCACTTGGATTCTGGGACCCTGTGGCCTGGGAACATGACTGAGGTTTGATTCTGGAACCCTGTGGCCTTGGAACATGACATCAGTTGGATTCTGGAACCCTGTGGTCTGGGAATATGAATGAGGTTTGCTTCTGGAACCCTGTGGCTTAGGAATATGACATCAGTTGGATTCTGGAACCCTGTGGTCTGGCAACATAACTGAGGGTTGATTCTGTAAACCTGTGGCCTGGGAACATGACTGAGGGTTGATTGTGGAACCCTGTGTCCTGGCAGCATGACATCAGTTGGATTCTGGAACCCTGTGGCCTGGGAATATGACTTAGGTTTGATTCTGGAACCCTGTGGCCTGGCAACATGAGTGAGGTTTGATTCTTGAACTCTGTTGCCTGGGAAAGTGCCTGACGTTTGATTCTGGAATTCTGCAGCCTGGGAACATGACTGAGCTTTCATTCTGGAACCCTGTGGCCTGGGTACATGACTGAGGTTTGATTCTGGAACCCTGTGGCCTGGGAACATGACTGAGGTGTGATTGTAGAACACTGTGCCCTGGGAACATGCCTGAAGTTTGATTCTGGAAGCCTGTGGCCTGGGATCATATCTGAGGTTTGATTCTGGAACCCTGTGGCCTTGTTAATTGACAGGATTCATGGTGGAACCCTGTGGCCTGGCAATATGACTGAGGTGTGATTCTGGAAGCCTGTGGCCTGGGAATATGACTGAGGCTTGATTCTGGAAGCCTGTGGCCTGTGAACATGACTGAGGTTTGATTCTGGAACTCTGCAGCCTGGGAACATGACTGAGCTTTCATTCTGGAACCCTGTGGCCTGGGAACATGACTGAGGTTTGATTGTGGAAACTTCTGGCCTGAGAACATGACTGAGGCTTGATTGTGGAACCCTGTGTCCTGGGAACATGACATCGGTTTGATTCTGTGACCATGTGGCCTGGGAACATGCCTGAAGTTTGATTCTGGAACCTTGTGGCCTAGAAATATGTCATCAGTTTGACTTGGAATCCTTTGGCCTGGGAAGATGACTGAGTGTTGATTCTCCGACCCTGTGCGCTGTGAACATGACTGAAGTTTGATGGTGGAACCCTGTGGCCTGGGAAAATGATTGAGGTTTGATTGTGATAACTGATGTCCTGGGTACATGACTGAGGTTTGATTGTGGAACTCTGTGGACTGGGAACATGATTGAGGTTTGTTTCTGGAACCCTGTGGCCTGGGAACATGACTGAGGCTTTATTCTGGACCCATGTGGCCTGGGAACAAGACTGAGGTTTGATTCTGGAACCCTGTGGCCTGGGAACATGACTGAGGTTTGATTGTTGAAACATGTGGCCTGGGAACATGACTGAGGCTTTATTCTGGAACCCTGTTGCCTAAGAACATGACTGAGGTTTAATTCTGGAACCCTGCAGCCTGGGAACATGACTGAGCTTTCATTCCGGTACCCTGTGGCCTGGCAATATTACTGAGGTTTGATTCTGGAACCCTCTGGCCTGGGAACATGACTGAGGTTTGATGATTGAACCCTGTGTCCTGGCAACAAGACTGAGGTTTGATTTTGGAACCCTCTGGCCTGGGAACATGACTGAGGCTTGATTCTGGTACCCTGTGGCCTGGGAACCTGACTGAGGTTTGATTCTGGACCGCTGTGGCCTGGGAACATGACATCGGTTTGATTCTGTGACCCTGTGGCCTGGGAACATGACATAAGTTGGATTCTGGAACCCTCTCGCCTGGGAACATGACTGAGGGTTGATTCTGGAACCCTGTGGCCTGGGAACATGACTGAAGTTTATTTCTGAAATTCTGTGTCCTGGGAACATGACTGAGGTTTGATGGTGGAACCCTGTAGTCTGGGAACATGACAGAGGTTTTATTGTGATAAATTGTGGCCTGGGAATATGACTGAGGTTTGCTTGTGGAATTCTGTGGACTGGGAACATGAGTGAGATTTGATTCTGGAACCCTGTGGCCTGGGAACATGACTGAGGCTTTATTCTGGAACCCTGTGGCCTGGGAACATGACTCAGGTTTGATTCTGGTACTCGCTGGCCTGAGAACATCACTGAGATTAGCTTCTGGAACCCTGTGGCCTGGGAACATGACTGAGGTTAAATTGTGGAACCTGTGGCCTGGGAACATGACATCCGTTTGACTCTGGAACCCTGTGGCCTGGGAACGTGATATCGATTGGACTCTGGAAACCTGTGTCCTGGAACATGACTGAGGATTGAATCTCGAACACTGTGGCCTGGGAAAATGACTGAGGATTGATTCTGGAACCATGTGGCCTGGAAATATGATTAAGGTTTGCTTCTGGAAACCTGTGGCCTAGGAACAAGACGGAGGTTTGAATCTGCAACCCTGTGGCCTGGGAACATGACTGAGGTTTGATTGTGGAACCCTGTGCCATAGGAATATGACTGAAGTTTGATTCTGGAAGCCTGTGGCCTGGGAACATGTCTGAGGCATGATTCTGGAACCCTGTGGCCTTGGAAAATGACTGAGGTTTGATAGTGTTACCCTGTGGCCTGGCAATATGACTAAGGCTTGATTCTGGAACCCTCTTGCTTGGGAACATGACATCAGTTGGATTCTGGGACCCTGTGGCCTGGGAACATGACTGAGGTTTGATTCTGGAACCCTGTGGCCTGGGAATATGCCTTACGTTTGATTGTGGAACCCTGTGGCCCGGGAACGTGACTGAGGTTTGATTCTGGAACCCTGTGGCCTGGGAACATGACTGAGGTTTGGTTGTGGATACCTGTGGACTGGGAACATTACTGAGGTTTGATTCTGGAACCCTATGGCCTAGAAAAATGACTGAGGCTTGATTGTGGAACCCTGTCATCTGGGAACATGACTGAGGTTTGATTGTGGAACCCTCTGTCCTGGGAACATGACTGTAGTTTGATGATTGTACCCTGTGTCCTGGCAACATGACTGAGGTTTGTTTCTAAAACCTGCGGCCTGGGAACATGACTGAGGCTTCATTCTTGAACCCTGTGGCCTGGGAAAATGACTGAGGTTTGATTCTGGAACCCTGTAGCCTGGGAACTTGGCTGAGCTTTCATTCTGGACCCCTGTTGCCTGGGAACATGATTTAGGTTTGATTCGGGAACACTGTGACCTGGGAACATTATGGAGGTTTGATTCTGGAATCCTGTGGCCTGGGAACATGACTGAGGTTTGATTGTGGAACCCTGTGCCCTAGGAATATGACTGAGGTTTGATTCTGGAAGCCTGTGGCCAGGGAACCTGTCTGAGTCATGATTGTGGAAGCCTGTGGCCTGGGAAAATGACTGAGGTTTGATGGTGTTACCCTGTGGCCTGGCAATATGACTGAGGTTTGATTCTGGAACCCTGTGGCCTGGGAACATGACTGAGGTTTGATTCTGGAACGCTGTGGCCTGGCAACATGACATCAGTTGGATTCTGGAACCCTGTGGCCTGGGAACATAACTGAGGTTTGATTCTGGAACCCTGTGGCTTGGGAAAATGACATCAGTTGGATTCTGGAACCCTGTGGTCTGGCAACATAACTGAGGTTTGATTCTGGAACCCTGTGGCCTGGGAACCTGACTGAGGTTTGATGCTGCACCGCTGTGGCCTAGGAACAAGACTGAGGTTTGAATTTGGAACCCTGTGTCCTCGCAACATGACTGAGGTTTGTTTCTAAAACCTGCGGCCTGGGAACATGACTGAGGCTTCATTCTTGAACCCTGTGGCCTGGGAAAATGACTGAGGTTTGATTCTGGAACCCTGTAGCCTGGGAACTTGGCTGAGCTTTCATTCTGGACCCCTGTTGCCTGGGAACATGATTTAGGTTTGATTCGGGAACACTGTGACCTGGGAACATTATGGAGGTTTGATTCTGGAATCCTGTGGCCTGGGAACATGACTGAGGTTTGATTGTGGAACCCTGTGCCCTAGGAATATGACTGAGGTTTGATTCTGGAAGCCTGTGGCCAGGGAACATGTCTGAGTCATGATTGTGGAAGCCTGTGGCCTGGGAAAATGACTGAGGTTTGATGGTGTTACCCTGTGGCCTGGCAATATGACTGAGGTTTGATTCTGGAACCCTGTGGCCTGGGAACATGACTGAGGTTTGATTCTGGAACGCTGTGGCCTGGCAACATGACATCAGTTGGATTCTGGAACCCTGTGGCCTGGGAACATGACTGAGGTTTGATTCTGGAACCCTGTGGCTTGGGAAAATGACATCAGTTGGATTCTGGAACCCTGTGGTCTGGCAACATAACTGAGGTTTGATTCTGGAACCCTGTGGCCTGGGAACCTGACTGAGGTTTGATTCTGCACCGCTGTGGACTAGGAACAAGACTGAGGTTTGAATTTGGAACCCTGTGGCCTGGGAACATGACTGAGGGTTGATTGTGGAACCCTGTGTCCTGGGAACATGACATCGGTTTGATTCTGAGACACTGTGGCCTGGGAAAATGACTGAGGTTTGATTCTGGAACCCTGTAGCCTGGGAACTTGGCTGAGCTTTCATTCTGGACCCCTGTTGCCTGGGAACATGATTTAGGTTTGATTCGGGAACACTGTGACCTGGGAACATTATGGAGGTTTGATTCTGGAATCCTGTGGCCTGGGAACATGACTGAGGTTTGATTGTGGAACCCTGTGCCCTAGGAATATGACTGAGGTTTGATTCTGGAAGCCTGTGGCCAGGGAACATGACTGAGGTTTGGTTGTGGATACCTGTGGACTGGGAACATTACTGAGGTTTGATTCTGGAACCCTATGGCCTAGAAAAATGACTGAGGCTTGATTGTGGAACCCTGTCATCTGAGAACATGACTGAGGTTTGATTGTGGAACCCTCTGTCCTGGGAACATGACTGTGGTTTGATGATTGTACCCTGTGTCCTGGCAACATGACTGAGGTTTGTTTCTAAAACCTGCGGCCTGGGAACATGACTGAGGCTTCATTCTTGAACCCTGTGGCCTGGAAACATGACTGAGGGTTGATTCTGGAACCCTGTGTCCTGGGAACATGACTGAAGTTTGATTCTGAAATTCTGTGTCCTGGGAACATGACTGAGGTTTGATGGTGGAACCCTGTGGCCTGGGAACATGACAGAGGTTTTATTGTGATAAATTGTGGCCTGGGAATATGACTGAGGTTTGCTTGTGGAATTCTGTGGACTGGGAACATGACTGAGATTTGATTGTGGAACCCTGTGGCCTGGGAACATGACTGAGGCTTGATTCTGGAACCCTGTGGCCTGGGAACATGACTCAGGTTTGATTCTGGTACTGTCTGGCCTGAGAACATCACTGAGATTAGCTTCTGGAACCCTGTGGCCTGGGAACATGACTGAGGTTAAATTGTGGAACCTGTGGCCTGGGAACATGACATCCGTTTGACTCTGGAACCCTGTGGCCTGGGAACATGATATCGATTGGACTCTGGAAACCTGTGGCCTGGAACATGACTGAGGATTGAATCTCGAACACTGTGGCCTGGGAAAATGACTGAGGTTTGATCCTGGAACCATGTGGCCTGGAAATATGATTAAGGTTTGCTTCTGGAAACCTGTGGCCTAGGAACAAGACGGAGGTTTGAATCTGCAACCCTGTGGCCTGGGAACATGACTGAGGTTTGATTGTGGAACCCTGTGCCCTAGGAATATGACTGAAGTTTGATTCTGGAAGCCTGTGGCCTGGGAACATGTCTGAGGCATGATTCTGGGACCCTCTTGCCTGGGAACATGACATCAGTTGGATTCTGGGACCCTGTGGCCTGGGAACATGACTGAGGTTTGATTCTGGAACCCTGTGGCCTTGGAACATGACATCAGTTGGATTCTGGAACCCTGCGGTCTGGGAACATGACTGAGGTTTGCTTCTGGAACCCTGTGGCTTAGGAATATGACATCAGTTGGATTCTGGAACCCTGTGGTCTGGCAACATAACTGAGGTTTGATTCTGGAACCCTATGGCCTGGGAACATGACTGAGGTTTGATGGTGTTACCCTGTGGCCTGGCAATATGACTGAGGTTTGATTCTGGAACCCTGTGGCCTGGGAACATGACTGAGGTTTGATTCTGGAACGCTGTGGCCTTGCAACATGACATCAGTTGGATTCTGGAACCCTGTGGCCTGGGAACATGACTGAGGTTTGATTCTGGAACCTTGTGGCTTGGGAAAATGACATCAGTTGGATTCTGGAACCCTGTGGTCTGGCAACATAACTGAGGTTTGATTCTGGAACCCTGTGGCGTGGGAACCTGACTGAGGTTTGATTCTGCACCGCTGTGGCCTAGGAACAAGACTGAGGTTTGAATTTGGAACCCTGTGGCCTGGGAACATGACTGAGGGTTGATTGTGGAACCCTGTGTCCTGGGAACATGACATCGGTTTGATTCTGGGACACTGTGGCCTGGGAAAATGACTGAGGTTTGATTCTGGAACCCTGTAGCCTGGGAACTTGGCTGAGCTTTCATTCTGGACCCCTGTTGCCTGGGAACATGATTTAGGTTTGATTCGGGAACACTGTGACCTGGGAACATTATGGAGGTTTGATTCTGGAATCCTGTGGCCTGGGAACATGACTGAGGTTTGATTGTGGAACCCTGTGCCCTAGGAATATGACTGAGGTTTGATTCTGGAAGCCTGTGGCCAGGGAACATGACTGAGGTTTGGTTGTGGATACCTGTGGACTGGGAACATTACTGAGGTTTGATTCTGGAACCCTATGGCCTAGAAAAATGACTGAGGCTTGATTGTGGAACCCTGTCATCTGAGAACATGACTGAGGTTTGATTGTGGAACCCTCTGTCCTGGGAACATGACTGTGGTTTGATGATTGTACCCTGTGTCCTGGCAACATGACTGAGGTTTGTTTCTAAAACCTGCGGCCTGGGAACATGACTGAGGCTTCATTCTTGAACCCTGTGGCCTGGAAACATGACTGAGGGTTGATTCTGGAACCCTGTGGCCTGGGAACATGACTGAAGTTTGATTCTGAAATTCTGTGTCCTGGGAACATGACTGAGGTTTGATGGTGGAACCCTGTGGCCTGGGAACATGACAGAGGTTTTATTGTGATAAATTGTGGCCTGGGAATATGACTGAGGTTTGCTTGTGGAATTCTGTGGACTGGGAACATGACTGAGATTTGATTGTGGAACCCTGTGGCCTGGGAACATGACTGAGGCTTGATTCTGGAACCCTGTGGCCTGGGAACATGACTCAGGTTTGATTCTGGTACTGTCTGGCCTGAGAACATCACTGAGATTAGCTTCTGGAACCCTGTGGCCTGGGAACATGACTGAGGTTAAATTGTGGAACCTGTGGCCTGGGAACATGACATCCGTTTGACTCTGGAACCCTGTGGCCTGGGAACATGATATCGATTGGACTCTGGAAACCTGTGGCCTGGAACATGACTGAGGATTGAATCTCGAACACTGTGGCCTGGGAAAATGACTGAGGTATGATCCTGGAACCATGTGGCCTGGAAATATGATTAAGGTTTGCTTCTGGAAACCTGTGGCCTAGGAACAAGACGGAGGTTTGAATCTGCAACCCTGTGGCCTGGGAACATGACTGAGGTTTGATTGTGGAACCCTGTGCCCTAGGAATATGACTGAAGTTTGATTCTGGAAGCCTGTGGCCTGGGAACATGTCTGAGGCATGATTCTGGGACCCTCTTGCCTGGGAACATGACATCAGTTGGATTCTGGGACCCTGTGGCCTGGGAACATGACTGAGGTTTGATTCTGGAACCCTGTGGCCTTGGAACATGACATCAGTTGGATTCTGGAACCCTGCGGTCTGGGAACATGACTGAGGTTTGCTTCTGGAACCCTGTGGCTTAGGAATATGACATCAGTTGGATTCTGGAACCCTGTGGTCTGGCAACATAACTGAGGTTTGATTCTGGAACCCTGTGGCCTGGGAACATGACTGAGGTTTGGTTGTGGATACCTGTGGAGTGGGAACATTACTGAGGTTTGATTCTGGAACCCTATGGCCTAGAAAAATGACTGAGGCTTGATTGTGGAACCCTGTCATCTGAGAACATGACTGAGGTTTGATTGTGGAACCCTCTGTCCTGGGAACATGACTGTGGTTTGATGATTGTACCCTGTGTCCTGGCAACATGACTGAGGTTTGTTTCTAAAACCTGCGGCCTGGGAACATGACTGAGGCTTCATTCTTGAACCCTGTGGCCTGGGAAAATGACTGAGGTTTGATTCTGGAACCCTGTAGCCTGGGAACTTGCCTGAGCTTTCATTCTGGACCCCTGTTGCCTGGGAACATGATTTAGGTTTGATTCGGGAACCCTGTGACCTGGGAACATTATGGAGGTTTGATTCTGGAATCCTGTGGCCTGGGAACATGACTGAGGTTTGCTTGTGGAATTCTGTGGACTGGGAACATGACGGAGATTTGATTCTGGAACCCTGTGGCCTGGGAACATGACTGAGGCTTGATTCTGGAACCCTGTGGCCTGGGAACATGACTCAGGTTTGATTCTGGTACTCTCTGGCCTGAGAACATCACTGAGATTAGCTTCTGGAACCCTGTGGCCTGGGAACATGACTGAGGTTAAATTGTGGAACCTGTGGCCTGGGAACATGACATCCGTTTGACTCTGGAACCCTGTGGCCTGGGAACGTGATATCGATTGGACTCTGGAAACCTGTGGCCTGGAGCATGACTGAGGATTGAATCTCGAACACTGTGGCCTGGGAAAATGACTGAGGTTTGATTCTGGAACCATGTGGCCTGGAAATATGATTAAGGTTTGCTTCTGGAAACCTGTGGCCTAGGAACAAGACTGAGGTTTGAATCTGCAACCCTGTGGTCTTGGAACATGACTGAGGTTTGATTGTGGAACCCTGTGCCCTAGGAATATGACTGAAGTTTGATTCTGGAAGCCTGTGGCCTGGGAACATGTCTGAGGCATGATTCTGGAACCCTGTGGCCTTGGAAAATGACTGAGGTTTGATGGTGTTACCCTGTGGCCTGGCAATGTGACTGAGGCTTGATTCTGGAACCCTCTTGCTTGGGAACATGACATCACTTGGATTCTGGGACCCTGTGGCCTGGGAACATGACTGAGGTTTGATTCTGGAACCCTGTGGCCTTGGAACATGACATCAGTTGGATTCTGGAACCCTGTGGTCTGGGAACATGAATGAGGTTTGCTTCTGGAACCCTGTGGCTTAGGAATATGACATCAGTTGGATTCTGGAACCCTGTGGTCTGGCAACATAACTGAGGGTTGATTCTGGAACCCTGTGGCCTGGGAACATGCCTTACGTTTGATTGTGGAACCCTGTGGCCCGGGAACATGACTGAGGTTTGATTCTGGAACCCTGTGGCCTGGGAACATGACTGAGGTTTGGTTGTGGATACCTGTGGACTGGGAACATTACTGAGGTTTGATTCTGGAACCCTATGGCCTAGAAAAATGACTGAGGCTTGATTGTGGAACCCTGTCATCTGAGAACATGACTGAGGTTTGATTGTGGAACCCTCTGTCCTGGGAACATGACTGTGTTTTGATGATTGTACCCTGTGTCCTGGCAACATGAATGAGGTTTGTTTCTAAAACCTGCGGCCTGGGAACATGACTGAGGCTTCATTCTTGAACCCTGTGGCCTGGGAAAATGACTGAGGTTTGATTCTGGAACCCTGTAGCCTGGGAACTTGGCTGAGCTTTCATTCTGGACCCCTGTTGCCTGGGAACATGATTTAGGTTTGATTCGGGAACCCTGTGACCTGGGAACATTATGGAGGTTTGATTCTGGAATCCTGTGGCCTGGGAACATGACTGAGGTTGGATTGTGGAACCCTGTGCCCTAGGAATATGACTGAGGTTTGATTCTGGAAGCCTGTGGCCAGGGAACATGTCTGAGTCATGATTGTGGAAGCCTGTGGCCTGGGAAAATGACTGAGGTTTGATGGTGTTACCCTGTGGCCTGGCAATATGACTGAGGTTTGATTCTGGAACCCTGTGGCCTGGGAACATGACTGAGGTTTGATTCTGGAACGCTGTGGCCTGGCAACATGACATCAGTTGGATTCTGGAACCCTGTGGCCTGGGAACATGACTGAGGTTTGATTCTGGAACCCTGTGGCTTGGGAATATGACATCAGTTGGATTCTGGAACCCTGTGATCTGGCAACATAACTGAGGTTTGATTCAGGAACCCTGTGGCCTGGGAACATGACTTAAGTTTGATTGTGGAACTCTATGGCCTGGAACATGACTGAGGTTGGATTGTGGAACCCTGTGCCCTAGGAATATGACTGAGGTTTGATTCTGGAAGCCTGTGGCCAGGGAACATGTCTGAGTCATGATTGTGGAAGCCTGTGGCCTGGGAAAATGACTGAGGTTTGATGGTGTTACCCTGTGGCCTGGCAATATGACTGAGGTTTGATTCTGGAACACTGTGGCCTGGGAACATGACTGAGGCTTGATTCTGGAACCCTGTGGCCTGAGAACATGACTGAGGTTTGATTCTGGAACCCTTTGGCCTGGGAACATGACTGAGGTTTGTCACTCGAACCATGTGGCCTGGAAATATGATTGTCGTTAGATTCTGGAAATCTATAGCCTACGAACAAGACTAAAGTTTGAATCTGGAACACTGTGGCCTGGAACATGACTGACGGTGATTGTGGAACCCTGTGTCCTGGGAACATGACATCAGTTTGTGTCTGGGACCCTGTGGCCTGGGAATATGACTGAGGTTTGATTCGGGAACCCTGTGGCCTGTAAACATGACATCATTTGGATTCTGGAACCCTGTGGCCTGGGAACATGACTGAGGTTTGATTTTGGAACCCTGTGGCCTGGGAACATGACTGAGGTTTGATTGTGATAACTTATGACCTGGGAACATGACTGAGGTTTGATTGTGGAACTCTGTGGACTGGGAACATGACTGAGGTTTCTTTCTGGAACCCTGTGGCCTGGGAACATGACTGAGGCTTTATTCTGGAACCCTGTGGCCTGGGAACATGACTGAGGTTTGATTCTGTAAACCTGGAGCCTGGGAACATGACTGAGCTTTCATTCTGTAACCCTGTGGCTTGGAAACATGACTGAAGTTTGATTCTGGAAACCTGTGACCTGGGAACTTTATTGAGGTTTGATTCTAGAACCCTGTGTCCTGGGAACATGACTGACGTTTTATTGTGAAAAATTGTGGCCTGGGAATATGACTGAGATGTGATTGTGGAATTCTGTGGACTGGGAAAATGACTGATATTTGATTCTGGAACGCTGTGGCCTGGGAATATGACTGAGGATTTATTCTGGAACCCTGTGGCCTGGGAACATGACTCAGGTTTGATTCTTGAACCCTGAGGACTGGGAACATGACTGAGGTATGATTGTGGAAACATGTATCCTGGGAACATGACTGAGGCTTTATTCTGGTACCCTGTGTCCTGGGAACATGACATCGGTTTGATTCTGTGACCCTGTGGCCTGGGAACATGACATCAGTTGGATTCTGGAACCCTCTCGCCTGGGAACATGACTGAGGGTTGATTCTGGAAACCTGTGGACTGGGAACATGACTGAAGTTTGATTCTGAAATTCTGTGTCCTGGGAACATGACTGAGGTTTGATGGTGGAACCCTGTGACCTGGGAACATGACAGAGGTTTTATTGTGATAAATTGTGGCCTGGGAATATGACTGAGGTTTGATTGTGGAATTCTGTGGTCTGGGAACATGACTGAGATTTGATTCTGGAACCCTGTGGCCTGGGAACATGACTGAGGTTAAATTGTGGAACCTGTGGCCTGGGAACATGACATCCGTTTGACTCTGGAACCCTGTGGCCTGGGAACATGATATCGATTGGTCTCTGGAAACCTGTGGCCTGGAACATGACTGAGGATTGAATCTCGAACACTGTGGCCTGGGAAAATGACTGAGGTTTGATCCTGGAACCATGTGGCCTGCAAATATGATTAAGGTTTGCTTCTGGAAACCTGTGGCCTAGGAACAAGACGGAGGTTTGAATCTGCAACCCTGTGGCCTGGGAACATGACTGAGGTTTGATTGTGGAACCCTGTGCCCTAGGAATATGACTGAAGTTTGATTCTGGAAGCCTGTGGCCTGAGAACATGTCTGAGGCATGATTCTGGAACCCTGTGGCCTTGGAAAATGACTGAGGTTTGATGGTGTTACCCTGTGGCCTGGCAATATGACTGAGGCTTGATTCTGGAACCCTCTTGCCTGGGAACATGACATCAGTTGGATGCTGGGACCCTGTGGCCTGGGAACATGACTGAGGTTTGATTCTGGAACGCTGTGGTCTGGCAACATGACATCAGTTGGATTCTGGAACCCTGTGGTCTGGGAACATGACTGAGGTTTGCTTCTGGAACCCTGTGGCTTAGGAATATGACATCAGTTGGATTCTGGAACCCTGTGGTCTGGCAACATAACTGAGGGTTGATTCTGGAACCCTGTGGCCTGGGAACCTGCCTTACGTTTGATTGTGGAACCCTGTGGCCCGGGAACATGACTGAGGTTTGATTCTGGAACCCTGTGGCCTGGGAACATGACTGAGGTTTGGTTGTGGATACCTGTGGACTGGGAACATTACTGAGGTTTGATTCTGGAACCCTATGGCCTAGAAAAATGACTGAGGCTTGATTGTGGAACCCTGTCATCTGAGAACATGACTGAGGTTTGATTGTGGAACCCTCTGTCCTGGGAACATGACTGTGGTTTGATGATTGTACCCTGTGTCCTGGCAACATGACTGAGGTTTGTTTCTAAAACCTGCGGCCTGGGAACATGACTGAGGCTTCATTCTTGAACCCTGTGGCCTGGGAAAATGACTGAGGTTTGATTCTGGAACCCTGTAGCCTGGGAACTTGGCTGAGCTTTCATTCTGGACCCCTGTTGCCTGGGAACATGATTTAGGTTTGATTCGGGAACCCTGTGACCTGGGAACATTATGGAGGTTTGATTCTGGAATCCTGTGGCCTGGGAACATGACTGAGGTTGGATTGTGGAACCCTGTGCCCTAGGAATATGACTGAGGTTTGATTCTGGAAGCCTGTGGCCAGGGAACATGTCTGAGGCATGATTGTGGAAGCCTGTGGCCTGGGAAAATGACTGAGGTTTGATGGTGTTACCCTGTGGCCTGGCAATATGACTGAGGTTTGATGCTGGAACCCTGTGGCCTGGGAACATGACTGAGGTTTGATTCTGGAACGCTGTGGCCTGGCAACATGACATCAGGTGGATTCTGGAACCCTGTGGCCTTGGAACATGACTGAGGTTTGATTCTGGAACCCTGTGGCTTGGGAATATGACATCAGTTGGATTCTGGAACCCTGTGGTCTGGCAACATAACTGAGGTTTGATTCTGTAACCCTGTGGCCTGGGAAAATGCCTTACGTTTGATTGTGGAACCCTGTGGCCCGGGAACATGACTGAGGTTTGATTCTGGCACCCTGTGGCCTGGGAACATGACTGAGGTTTGGTTGTGGATACCTGTGGACTGGGAACATTACTGAGGTTTGATTCTGGAACCCTATGGCCTAGAAAAATGACTGAGGCTTGATTGTGGAACCCTGTCATTTGAGAACATGACTGAGGTTTGATTGTGGAACCCTCTGTCCTGGGAACATGACTGTGGTTTGATGATTGTACCCTGTGTCCTGGCAACATGACTGAGGTTTGTTTCTAAAACCTGCGGCCTGGGAACATGACTGAGGCTTCATTCTTGAACCCTGTGGCTTGGGAAAATGACTGAGGTTTGATTCTGGAACCCTGTAGCCTGGAAACTTGGCTGAGCTTTCATTCTGGACCCCTGTTGCCTGGGAACATGATTTAGGTTTGATTCGGGAACCCTGTGACCTGGGAACATTATGGAGGTTTGATTCTGGAAGCCTGTGGCCTGGGAACATGTCTGAGGCATGATTCTGGGACCCTCTTGCCTGGGAACATGACATCAGTTGGATTCTGGGACCCTGTGGCCTGGGAACATGACTGAGGTTTGATTCTGGAACCCTGTGGCCTTGGAACATGACATCAGTTGGATTCTGGAACCCTGCGGTCTGGGAACATGACTGAGGTTTGCTTCTGGAACCCTGTGGCTTAGGAATATGACATCATTTGGATTCTGGAACCCTGTGGCCTGGGAACATGACTGAGGTTTGATTTTGGAACCCTGTGGCCTGGGAACATGACTGAGGTTTGATTGTGATAACTTATGACCTGGGAACATGACTGAGGTTTGATTGTGGAACTCTGTGGACTGGGAACATGACTGAGGTTTCTTTCTGGAACCCTGTGGCCTGGGAACATGACTGAGGCTTTATTCTGGAACCCTGTGGCCTGGGAACATGACTGAGGTTTGATTCTGTAAACCTGGAGCCTGGGAACATGACTGAGCTTTCATTCTGTAACCCTGTGGCTTGGAAACATGACTGAAGTTTGATTCTGGAAACCTGTGACCTGGGAACTTTATTGAGGTTTGATTCTAGAACCCTGTGTCCTGGGAACATGACTGACGTTTTATTGTGAAAAATTGTGGCCTGGGAATATGACTGAGATGTGATTGTGGAATTCTGTGGACTGGGAAAATGACTGATATTTGATTCTGGAACGCTGTGGCCTGGGAATATGACTGAGGATTTATTCTGGAACCCTGTGGCCTGGGAACATGACTCAGGTTTGATTCTTGAACCCTGAGGACTGGGAACATGACTGAGGTATGATTGTGGAAACATGTATCCTGGGAACATGACTGAGGCTTTATTCTGGTACCCTGTGTCCTGGGAACATGACATCGGTTTGATTCTGTGACCCTGTGGCCTGGGAACATGACATCAGTTGGATTCTGGAACCCTCTCGCCTGGGAACATGACTGAGGGTTGATTCTGGAAACCTGTGGCCTGGGAACATGACTGAAGTTTGATTCTGAAATTCTGTGTCCTGGGAACATGACTGAGGTTTGATGGTGGAACCCTGTGACCTGGGAACATGACAGAGGTTTTATTGTGATAAATTGTGGCCTGGGAATATGACTGAGGTTTGATTGTGGAATTCTGTGGTCTGGGAACATGACTGAGATTTGATTCTGGAACCCTGTGGCCTGGGAACATGACTGAGGTTAAATTGTGGAACCTGTGGCCTGGGAACATGACATCCGTTTGACTCTGGAACCCTGTGGCCTGGGAACATGATATCGATTGGTCTCTGGAAACCTGTGGCCTGGAACATGACTGAGGATTGAATCTCGAACACTGTGGCCTGGGAAAATGACTGAGGTTTGATCCTGGAACCATGTGGCCTGCAAATATGATTAAGGTTTGCTTCTGGAAACCTGTGGCCTAGGAACAAGACGGAGGTTTGAATCTGCAACCCTGTGGCCTGGGAACATGACTGAGGTTTGATTGTGGAACCCTGTGCCCTAGGAATATGACTGAAGTTTGATTCTGGAAGCCTGTGGCCTGAGAACATGTCTGAGGCATGATTCTGGAACCCTGTGGCCTTGGAAAATGACTGAGGTTTGATGGTGTTACCCTGTGGCCTGGCAATATGACTGAGGCTTGATTCTGGAACCCTCTTGCCTGGGAACATGACATCAGTTGGATGCTGGGACCCTGTGGCCTGGGAACATGACTGAGGTTTGATTCTGGAACGCTGTGGTCTGGCAACATGACATCAGTTGGATTCTGGAACCCTGTGGTCTGGGAACATAACTGAGGTTTGCTTCTGGAACCCTGTGGCTTAGGAATATGACATCAGTTGGATTCTGGAACCCTGTGGTCTGGCAACATAACTGAGGGTTGATTCTGGAACCCTGTGGCCTGGGAACCTGCCTTACGTTTGATTGTGGAACCCTGTGGCCCGGGAACATGACTGAGGTTTGATTCTGGAACCCTGTGGCCTGGGAACATGACTGAGGTTTGGTTGTGGATACCTGTGGACTGGGAACATTACTGAGGTTTGATTCTGGAACCCTATGGCCTAGAAAAATGACTGAGGCTTGATTGTGGAACCCTGTCATCTGAGAACATGACTGAGGTTTGATTGTGGAACCCTCTGTCCTGGGAACATGACTGTGGTTTGATGATTGTACCCTGTGTCCTGGCAACATGACTGAGGTTTGTTTCTAAAACCTGCGGCCTGGGAACATGACTGAGGCTTCATTCTTGAACCCTGTGGCCTGGGAAAATGACTGAGGTTTGATTCTGGAACCCTGTAGCCTGGGAACTTGGCTGAGCTTTCATTCTGGACCCCTGTTGCCTGGGAACATGATTTAGGTTTGATTCGGGAACCCTGTGACCTGGGAACATTATGGAGGTTTGATTCTGGAATCCTGTGGCCTGGGAACATGACTGAGGTTGGATTGTGGAACCCTGTGCCCTAGGAATATGACTGAGGTTTGATTCTGGAAGCCAGTGGCCAGGGAACATGTCTGAGTCATGATTGTGGAAGCCTGTGGCCTGGGAAAATGACTGAGGTTTGATGGTGTTACCCTGTGGCCTGGCAATATGACTGAGGTTTGATGCTGGAACCCTGTGGCCTGGGAACATGACTGAGGTTTGATTCTGGAACGCTGTGGCCTGGCAACATGACATCAGGTGGATTCTGGAACCCTGTGGCCTTGGAACATGACTGAGGTTTGATTCTGGAACCCTGTGGCTTGGGAATATGACATCAGTTGGATTCTGGAACCCTGTGGTCTGGCAACATAACTGAGGTTTGATTCTGGAACCCTGTGGCCTGGGAACATGCCTTACGTTTGATTGTGGAACCCTGTGGCACGGGAACATGACTGAGGTTTGATTCTGGCACCCTGTGGCCTGGGAACATGACTGAGGTTTGGTTGTGGATACCTGTGGACTGGGAACATTACTGAGGTTTGATTCTGGAACCCTATGGCCTAGAAAAATGACTGAGGCTTGATTGTGGAACCCTGTCATTTGAGAACATGACTGAGGTTTGATTGTGGAACCCTCTGTCCTGGGAACATGACTGTGGTTTGATGATTGTACCCTGTGTCCTGGCAACATGACTGAGGTTTGTTTCTAAAACCTGCGGCCTGGGAACATGACTGAGGCTTCATTCTTGAACCCTGTGGCTTGGGAAAATGACTGAGGTTTGATTCTGGAACCCTGTAGCCTGGGAACTTGGCTGAGCTTTCATTCTGGACCCCTGTTGCCTGGGAACATGATTTAGGTTTGATTCGGGAACCCTGTGACCTGGGAACATTATGGAGGTTTGATTCTGGAAGCCTGTGGCCTGGGAACATGTCTGAGGCATGATTCTGGGACCCTCTTGCCTGGGAACATGACATCAGTTGGATTCTGGGACCCTGTGGCCTGGGAACATGACTGAGGTTTGATTCTGGAACCCTGTGGCCTTGGAACATGACATCAGTTGGATTCTGGAACCCTGCGGTCTGGGAACATGACTGAGGTTTGCTTCTCGAACCCTGTGGCTTAGGAATATGACATCAGTTGGATTCTGGAACCCTGTGGTCTGGCAACATAACTGAGGTTTGATTCTGGAACCCTGTGGCCTGGGAACATGACTGAGGTTTGGTTGTGGATACCTGTGGACTGGGAACATTACTGAGGTTTGATTCTGGAACCCTATGGCCTAGAAAAATGACTGAGGCTTGATTGTGGAACACTGTCATCTGAGAACATGACTGAGGTTTGATTGTGGAACCCTCTGTCCTGGGAACATGACTGTGGTTTGATGATTGTACCCTGTGTCCTGGCAACATGACTGAGGTTTGTTTCTAAAACCTGCGGCCTGGGAACATGACTGAGGCTTCATTCTTGAACCCTGTGGCCTGGGAAAATGACTGAGGTTTGATTCTGGAACCCTGTAGCCTGGGAACTTGGCTGAGCTTTCATTCTGGACCCCTGTTGCCTGGGAACATGATTTAGGTTTGATTCGGGAACCCTGTGACCTGGGAACATTATGGAGGTTTGATTCTGGAATCCTGTGGCCTGGGAACATGACTGAGGTTTGCTTGTGGAATTCTGTGGACTGGGAACATGACTGAGATTTGATTCTGGAACCCTGTGGCCTGGGAACATGACTGAGGCTTGATTCTGGAACCCTGTGACCTGGGAACATGACTCAGGTTTGATTCTGGTACTCTCTGGCCTGAGAACATCACTGAGATTAGCTTCTGGAACCCTGTGGCCTGGGAACATGACTGAGGTTAAATTGTGGAACCTGTGGCCTGGGAACATGACATCCGTTTGACTCTGGAACCCTGTGGCCTGGGAACGTGATATCGATTGGACTCTGGAAACCTGTGGCCTGGAACATGACTGAGGATTGAATCTCGAAAACTGTGGCCTGGGAAAATGACTGAGGTTTGATTCTGGAACCATGTGGCCTGGAAATATGATTAAGGTTTGCTTCTGGAAACCTGTGGCCTAGGAACAAGACTGAGGTTTGAATCTGCAACCCTGTGGTCTGGGAACATGACTGAGGTTTGATTGTGGAACCCTGTGCCCTAGGAATATGACTGAAGTTTGATTCTGGAAGCCTGTGGCCTGGGAACATGTCTGAGGCATGATTCTGGAACCCTGTGGCCTTGGAAAATGACTGAGGTTTGATGGTGTTACCCTGTGGCCTGGCAATGTGACTGAGGCTTGATTCTGGAACCCTCTTGCTTGGGAACATGACATCACTTGGATTCTGGGACCCTGTGGCCTGGGAACATGACTGAGGTTTGATTCTGGAACCCTGTGGCCTTGGAACATGACATCAGTTGGATTCTGGAACCCTGTGGTCTGGGAACATGAATGAGGTTTGCTTCTGGAACCCTGTGGCTTAGGAATATGACATCAGTTGGATTCTGGAACCCTGTGGTCTGGCAACATAACTGAGGGTTGATTCTGGAACCCTGTGGCCTGGGAACATGCCTTACGTTTGATTGTGGAACCCTGTGGCCCGGGAACATGACTGAGGTTTGATTCTGGAACCCTGTGGCCTGGGAACATGACTGAGGTTTGGTTGTGGATACCTGTGGACTGGGAACATTACTGAGGTTTGATTCTGGAACCCTATGGCCTAGAAAAATGACTGAGGCTTGATTGTGGAACCCTGTCATCTGAGAACATGACTGAGGTTTGATTGTGGAACCCTCTGTCCTGGGAACATGACTGTGTTTTGATGATTGTACCCTGTGTCCTGGCAACATGAATGAGGTTTGTTTCTAAAACCTGCGGCCTGGGAACATGACTGAGGCTTCATTCTTGAACCCTGTGGCCTGGGAAAATGACTGAGGTTTGATTCTGGAACCCTGTAGCCTGGGAACTTGGCTGAGCTTTCATTCTGGACCCCTGTTGCCTGGGAACATGATTTAGGTTTGATTCGGGAACCCTGTGACCTGGGAACATTATGGAGGTTTGATTCTGGAATCCTGTGGCCTGGGAACATGACTGAGGTTGGATTGTGGAACCCTGTGCCCTAGGAATATGACTGAGGTTTGATTCTGGAAGCCTGTGGCCAGGGAACATGTCTGAGTCATGATTGTGGAAGCCTGTGGCCTGGGAAAATGACTGAGGTTTGATGGTGTTACCCTGTGGCCTGGCAATATGACTGAGGTTTGATTCTGGAACCCTGTGGCCTGGGAACATGACTGAGGTTTGATTCTGGAACGCTGTGGCCTGGCAACATGACATCAGTTGGATTCTGGAACCCTGTGGCCTGGGAACATGACTGAGGTTTGATTCTGGAACCCTGTGGCTTGGGAATATGACATCAGTTGGATTCTGGAACCCTGTGATCTGGCAACATAACTGAGGTTTGATTCAGGAACCCTGTGGCCTGGGAACATGACTTAAGTTTGATTGTGGAACTCTATGGCCTGGAACATGACTGAGGTTGGATTGTGGAACCCTGTGCCCTAGGAATATGACTGAGGTTTGATTCTGGAAGCCTGTGGCCAGGGAACATGTCTGAGTCATGATTGTGGAAGCCTGTGGCCTGGGAAAATGACTGAGGTTTGATGGTGTTACCCTGTGGCCTGGCAATATGACTGAGGTTTGATTCTGGAACACTGTGGCCTGGGAACATGACTGAGGCTTGATTCTGGAACCCTGTGGCCTGAGAACATGACTGAGGTTTGATTCTGGAACCCTTTGGCCTGGGAACATGACTGAGGTTTGTCACTCGAACCATGTGGCCTGGAAATATGATTGTCGTTAGATTCTGGAAATCTATAGCCTACGAACAAGACAAGTTTGAATCTGGAACACTGTGGCCTGGAACATGACTGACGGTGATTGTGGAACCCTGTGTCCTGGGAACATGACATCAGTTTGTGTCTGGGACCCTGTGGCCTGGGAATATGACTGAGGTTTGATTCGGGAACCCTGTGGCCTGTAAACATGACATCATTTGGATTCTGGAACCCTGTGGCCTGGGAACATGACTGAGGTTTGATTTTGGAACCCTGTGGCCTGGGAACATGACTGAGGTTTGATTGTGATAACTTATGACCTGGGAACATGACTGAGGTTTGATTGTGGAACTCTGTGGACTGGGAACATGACTGAGGTTTCTTTCTGGAACCCTGTGGCCTGGGAACATGACTGAGGCTTTATTCTGGAACCCTGTGGCCTGGGAACATGACTGAGGTTTGATTCTGTAAACCTGGAGCCTGGGAACCTGACTGAGCTTTCATTCTGTAACCCTGTGGCTTGGAAACATGACTGAAGTTTGATTCTGGAAACCTGTGACCTGGGAACTTTATTGAGGTTTGATTCTAGAACCCTGTGTCCTGGGAACATGACTGACGTTTTATTGTGAAAAATTGTGGCCTGGGAATATGACTGAGATGTGATTGTGGAATTCTGTGGACTGGGAAAATGACTGATATTTGATTCTGGAACGCTGTGGCCTGGGAATATGACTGAGGATTTATTCTGGAACCCTGTGGCCTGGGAACATGACTCAGGTTTGATTCTTGAACCCTGAGGACTGGGAACATGACTGAGGTATGATTGTGGAAACATGTATCCTGGGAACATGACTGAGGCTTTATTCTGGTACCCTGTGTCCTGGGAACATGACATCGGTTTGATTCTGTGACCCTGTGGCCTGGGAACATGACATCAGTTGGATTCTGGAACCCTCTCGCCTGGGAACATGACTGAGGGTTGATTCTGGAAACCTGTGGACTGGGAACATGACTGAAGTTTGATTCTGAAATTCTGTGTCCTGGGAACATGACTGAGGTTTGATGGTGGAACCCTGTGACCTGGGAACATGACAGAGGTTTTATTGTGATAAATTGTGGCCTGGGAATATGACTGAGGTTTGATTGTGGAATTCTGTGGTCTGGGAACATGACTGAGATTTGATTCTGGAACCCTGTGGCCTGGGAACATGACTGAGGTTAAATTGTGGAACCTGTGGCCTGGGAACATGACATCCGTTTGACTCTGGAACCCTGTGGCCTGGGAACATGATATCGATTGGTCTCTGGAAACCTGTGGCCTGGAACATGACTGAGGATTGAATCTCGAACACTGTGGCCTGGGAAAATGACTGAGGTTTGATCCTGGAACCATGTGGCCTGCAAATATGATTAAGGTTTGCTTCTGGAAACCTGTGGCCTAGGAACAAGACGGAGGTTTGAATCTGCAACCCTGTGGCCTGGGAACATGACTGAGGTTTGATTGTGGAACCCTGTGCCCTAGGAATATGACTGAAGTTTGATTCTGGAAGCCTGTGGCCTGAGAACATGTCTGAGGCATGATTCTGGAACCCTGTGGCCTTGGAAAATGACTGAGGTTTGATGGTGTTACCCTGTGGCCTGGCAATATGACTGAGGCTTGATTCTGGAACCCTCTTGCCTGGGAACATGACATCAGTTGGATGCTGGGACCCTGTGGCCTGGGAACATGACTGAGGTTTGATTCTGGAACGCTGTGGTCTGGCAACATGACATCAGTTGGATTCTGGAACCCTGTGGTCTGGGAACATGACTGAGGTTTGCTTCTGGAACCCTGTGGCTTAGGAATATGACATCAGTTGGATTCTGGAACCCTGTGGTCTGGCAACATAACTGAGGGTTGATTCTGGAACCCTGTGGCCTGGGAACCTGCCTTACATTTGATTGTGGAACCCTGTGGCCCGGGAACATGACTGAGGTTTGATTCTGGAACCCTGTGGCCTGGGAACATGACTGAGGTTTGGTTGTGGATACCTGTGGACTGGGAACATTACTGAGGTTTGATTCTGGAACCCTATGGCCTAGAAAAATGACTGAGGCTTGATTGTGGAACCCTGTCATCTGAGAACATGACTGAGGTTTGATTGTGGAACCCTCTGTCCTGGGAACATGACTGTGGTTTGATGATTGTACCCTGTGTCCTGGCAACATGACTGAGGTTTGTTTCTAAAACCTGCGGCCTGGGAACATGACTGAGGCTTCATTCTTGAACCCTGTGGCCTGGGAAAATGACTGAGGTTTGATTCTGGAACCCTGTAGCCTGGGAACTTGGCTGAGCTTTCATTCTGGACCCCTGTTGCCTGGGAACATGATTTAGGTTTGATTCGGGAACCCTGTGACCTGGGAACATTATGGAGGTTTGATTCTGGAATCCTGTGGCCTGGGAACATGACTGAGGTTGGATTGTGGAACCCTGTGCCCTAGGAATATGACTGAGGTTTGATTCTGGAAGCCTGTGGCCAGGGAACATGTCTGAGTCATGATTGTGGAAGCCTGTGGCCTGGGAAAATGACTGAGGTTTGATGGTGTTACCCTGTGGCCTGGCAATATGACTGAGGTTTGATGCTGGAACCCTGTGGCCTGGGAACATGACTGAGGTTTGATTCTGGAACGCTGTGGCCTGGCAACATGACATCAGGTGGATTCTGGAACCCTGTGGCCTTGGAACATGACTGAGGTTTGATTCTGGAACCCTGTGGCTTGGGAATATGACATCAGTTGGATTCTGGAACCCTGAGGTCTGGCAACATAACTGAGGTTTGATTCTGGAACCCTGTGGCCTGGGAAAATGCCTTACGTTTGATTGTGGAACCCTGTGGCCCGGGAACATGACTGAGGTTTGATTCTGGCACCCTGTGGCCTGGGAACATGACTGAGGTTTGGTTGTGGATACCTGTGGACTGGGAACATTACTGAGGTTTGATTCTGGAACCCTATGGCCTAGAAAAATGACTGAGGCTTGATTGTGGAACCCTGTCATTTGAGAACATGACTGAGGTTTGATTGTGGAACCCTCTGTCCTGGGAACATGACTGTGGTTTGATGATTGTACCCTGTGTCCTGGCAACATGACTGAGGTTTGTTTCTAAAACCTGCGGCCTGGGAACATGACTGAGGCTTCATTCTTGAACCCTGTGGCCTGGGAAAATGACTGAGGTTTGATTCTGGAACCCTGTAGCCTGGGAACTTGGCTGAGCTTTCATTCTGGACCCCTGTTGCCTGGGAACATGATTTAGGTTTGATTCGGGAACCCTGTGACCTGGGAACATTATGGAGGTTTGATTCTGGAATCCTGTGGCCTGGGAACATGACTGAGGTTGGATTGTGGAACCCTGTGCCCTAGGAATATGACTGAGGTTTGATTCTGGAAGCCTGTGGCCAGGGAACATGTCTGAGTCATGATTGTGGAAGCCTGTGGCCTGGGAAAATGACTGAGGTTTGATGGTGTTACCCTGTGGCCTGGCAATATGACTGAGGTTTGATTCTGGAACCCTGTGGCCTGGGAACATGACTGAGGTTTGATTCTGGAACGCTGTGGCCTGGCAACATGACATCAGTTGGATTCTGGAACCCTGTGGCCTGGGAACATGACTGAGGTTTGATTCTGGAACCCTGTGGCTTGGGAATATGACATCAGTTGGATTCTGGAACCCTGTGATCTGGCAACATAACTGAGGTTTGATTCAGGAACCCTGTGGCCTGGGAACATGACTTAAGTTTGATTGTGGAACTCTATGGCCTGGAACATGACTGAGGTTGGATTGTGGAACCCTGTGCCCTAGGAATATGACTGAGGTTTGATTCTGGAAGCCTGTGGCCAGGGAACATGTCTGAGTCATGATTGTGGAAGCCTGTGGCCTGGGAAAATGACTGAGGTTTGATGGTGTTACCCTGTGGCCTGGCAATATGACTGAGGTTTGATTCTGGAACACTGTGGCCTGGGAACATGACTGAGGCTTGATTCTGGAACCCTGTGGCCTGAGAACATGACTGAGGTTTGATTCTGGAACCCTTTGGCCTGGGAACATGACTGAGGTTTGTCACTCGAACCATGTGGCCTGGAAATATGATTGTCGTTAGATTCTGGAAATCTATAGCCTACGAACAAGACTAAAGTTTGAATCTGGAACACTGTGGCCTGGAACATGACTGACGGTGATTGTGGAACCCTGTGTCCTGGGAACATGACATCAGTTTGTGTCTGGGACCCTGTGGCCTGGGAATATGACTGAGGTTTGATTCGGGAACCCTGTGGCCTGTAAACATGACATCATTTGGATTCTGGAACCCTGTGGCCTGGGAACATGACTGAGGTTTGATTTTGGAACCCTGTGGCCTGGGAACATGACTGAGGTTTGATTGTGATAACTTATGACCTGGGAACATGACTGAGGTTTGATTGTGGAACTCTGTGGACTGGGAACATGACTGAGGTTTCTTTCTGGAACCCTGTGGCCTGGGAACATGACTGAGGCTTTATTCTGGAACCCTGTGGCCTGGGAACATGACTGAGGTTTGATTCTGTAAACCTGGAGCCTGGGAACATGACTGAGCTTTCATTCTGTAACCCTGTGGCTTGGAAACATGACTGAAGTTTGATTCTGGAAACCTGTGACCTGGGAACTTTATTGAGGTTTGATTCTAGAACCCTGTGTCCTGGGAACATGACTGACGTTTTATTGTGAAAAATTGTGGCCTGGGAATATGACTGAGATGTGATTGTGGAATTCTGTGGACTGGGAAAATGACTGATATTTGATTCTGGAACGCTGTGGCCTGGGAATATGACTGAGGATTTATTCTGGAACCCTGTGGCCTGGGAACATGACTCAGGTTTGATTCTTGAACCCTGAGGACTGGGAACATGACTGAGGTATGATTGTGGAAACATGTATCCTGGGAACATGACTGAGGCTTTATTCTGGTACCCTGTGTCCTGGGAACATGACATCGGTTTGATTCTGTGACCCTGTGGCCTGGGAACATGACATCAGTTGGATTCTGGAACCCTCTCGCCTGGGAACATGACTGAGGGTTGATTCTGGAAACCTGTGGACTGGGAACATGACTGAAGTTTGATTCTGAAATTCTGTGTCCTGGGAACATGACTGAGGTTTGATGGTGGAACCCTGTGACCTGGGAACATGACAGAGGTTTTATTGTGATAAATTGTGGCCTGGGAATATGACTGAGGTTTGATTGTGGAATTCTGTGGTCTGGGAACATGACTGAGATTTGATTCTGGAACCCTGTGGCCTGGGAACATGACTGAGGTTAAATTGTGGAACCTGTGGCCTGGGAACATGACATCCGTTTGACTCTGGAACCCTGTGGCCTGGGAACATGATATCGATTGGTCTCTGGAAACCTGTGGCCTGGAACATGACTGAGGATTGAATCTCGAACACTGTGGCCTGGGAAAATGACTGAGGTTTGATCCTGGAACCATGTGGCCTGCAAATATGATTAAGGTTTGCTTCTGGAAACCTGTGGCCTAGGAACAAGACGGAGGTTTGAATCTGCAACCCTGTGGCCTGGGAACATGACTGAGGTTTGATTGTGGAACCCTGTGCCCTAGGAATATGACTGAAGTTTGATTCTGGAAGCCTGTGGCCTGAGAACATGTCTGAGGCATGATTCTGGAACCCTGTGGCCTTGGAAAATGACTGAGGTTTGATGGTGTTACCCTGTGGCCTGGCAATATGACTGAGGCTTGATTCTGGAACCCTCTTGCCTGGGAACATGACATCAGTTGGATGCTGGGACCCTGTGGCCTGGGAACATGACTGAGGTTTGATTCTGGAACGCTGTGGTCTGGCAACATGACATCAGTTGGATTCTGGAACCCTGTGGTCTGGGAACATGACTGAGGTTTGCTTCTGGAACCCTGTGGCTTAGGAATATGACATCAGTTGGATTCTGGAACCCTGTGGTCTGGCAACATAACTGAGGGTTGATTCTGGAACCCTGTGGCCTGGGAACCTGCCTTACGTTTGATTGTGGAACCCTGTGGCCCGGGAACATGACTGAGGTTTGATTCTGGAACCCTGTGGCCTGGGAACATGACTGAGGTTTGGTTGTGGATACCTGTGGACTGGGAACATTACTGAGGTTTGATTCTGGAACCCTATGGCCTAGAAAAATGACTGAGGCTTGATTGTGGAACCCTGTCATCTGAGAACATGACTGAGGTTTGATTGTGGAACCCTCTGTCCTGGGAACATGACTGTGGTTTGATGATTGTACCCTGTGTCCTGGCAACATGACTGAGGTTTGTTTCTAAAACCTGCGGCCTGGGAACATGACTGAGGCTTCATTCTTGAACCCTGTGGCCTGGGAAAATGACTGAGGTTTGATTCTGGAACCCTGTAGCCTGGGAACTTGGCTGAGCTTTCATTCTGGACCCCTGTTGCCTGGGAACATGATTTAGGTTTGATTCGGGAACCCTGTGACCTGGGAACATTATGGAGGTTTGATTCTGGAATCCTGTGGCCTGGGAACATGACTGAGGTTGGATTGTGGAACCCTGTGCCCTAGGAATATGACTGAGGTTTGATTCTGGAAGCCTGTGGCCAGGGAACATGTCTGAGTCATGATTGTGGAAGCCTGTGGCCTGGGAAAATGACTGAGGTTTGATGGTGTTACCCTGTGGCCTGGCAATATGACTGAGGTTTGATGCTGGAACCCTGTGGCCTGGGAACATGACTGAGGTTTGATTCTGGAACGCTGTGGCCTGGCAACATGACATCAGGTGGATTCTGGAACCCTGTGGCCTTGGAACATGACTGAGGTTTGATTCTGGAACCCTGTGGCTTGGGAATATGACATCAGTTGGATTCTGGAACCCTGAGGTCTGGCAACATAACTGAGGTTTGATTCTGGAACCCTGTGGCCTGGGAAAATGCCTTACGTTTGATTGTGGAACCCTGTGGCCCGGGAACATGACTGAGGTTTGATTCTGGCACCCTGTGGCCTGGGAACATGACTGAGGTTTGGTTGTGGATACCTGTGGACTGGGAACATTACTGAGGTTTGATTCTGGAACCCTATGGCCTAGAAAAATGACTGAGGCTTGATTGTGGAACCCTGTCATTTGAGAACATGACTGAGGTTTGATTGTGGAACCCTCTGTCCTGGGAACATGACTGTGGTTTGATGATTGTACCCTGTGTCCTGGCAACATGACTGAGGTTTGTTTCTAAAACCTGCGGCCTGGGAACATGACTGAGGCTTCATTCTTGAACCCTGTGGCTTGGGAAAATGACTGAGGTTTGATTCTGGAACCCTGTAGCCTGGAAACTTGGCTGAGCTTTCATTCTGGACCCCTGTTGCCTGGGAACATGATTTAGGTTTGATTCGGGAACCCTGTGACCTGGGAACATTATGGAGGTTTGATTCTGGAAGCCTGTGGCCTGGGAACATGTCTGAGGCATGATTCTGGGACCCTCTTGCCTGGGAACATGACATCAGTTGGATTCTGGGACCCTGTGGCCTGGGAACATGACTGAGGTTTGATTCTGGAACCCTGTGGCCTTGGAACATGACATCAGTTGGATTCTGGAACCCTGCGGTCTGGGAACATGACTGAGGTTTGCTTCTGGAACCCTGTGGCTTAGGAATATGACATCATTTGGATTCTGGAACCCTGTGGCCTGGGAACATGACTGAGGTTTGATTTTGGAACCCTGTGGCCTGGGAACATGACTGAGGTTTGATTGTGATAACTTATGACCTGGGAACATGACTGAGGTTTGATTGTGGAACTCTGTGGACTGGGAACATGACTGAGGTTTCTTTCTGGAACCCTGTGGCCTGGGAACATGACTGAGGCTTTATTCTGGAACCCTGTGGCCTGGGAACATGACTGAGGTTTGATTCTGTAAACCTGGAGCCTGGGAACATGACTGAGCTTTCATTCTGTAACCCTGTGGCTTGGAAACATGACTGAAGTTTGATTCTGGAAACCTGTGACCTGGGAACTTTATTGAGGTTTGATTCTAGAACCCTGTGTCCTGGGAACATGACTGACGTTTTATTGTGAAAAATTGTGGCCTGGGAATATGACTGAGATGTGATTGTGGAATTCTGTGGACTGGGAAAATGACTGATATTTGATTCTGGAACGCTGTGGCCTGGGAATATGACTGAGGTATGATTGTGGAAACATGTATCCTGGGAACATGACTGAGGCTTTATTCTGGTACCCTGTGTCCTGGGAACATGACATCGGTTTGATTCTGTGACCCTGTGGCCTGGGAACATGACATCAGTTGGATTCTGGAACCCTCTCGCCTGGGAACATGACTGAGAGTTGATTCTGGAAACCTGTGGCCTGGGAACATGACTGAAGTTTGATTCTGAAATTCTGTGTCCTGGGAACATGACTGAGATTTGATGGTGGAACCCTGTGACCTGGGAACATGACAGAGGTTTTATTGTGATAAATTGTGGCCTGGGAATATGACTGAGGTTTGATTGTGGAATTCTGTGGTCTGGGAACATGACTGAGATTTGATTCTGGAACCCTGTGGCCTGGGAACATGACTGAGGTTAAATTGTGGAACCTGTGGCCTGGGAACATGACATCCGTTTGACTCTGGAACCCTGTGGCCTGGGAACATGATATCGATTGGTCTCTGGAAACCTGTGGCCTGGAACATGACTGAGGATTGAATCTCGAACACTGTGGCCTGGGAAAATGACTGAGGTTTGATCCTGGAACCATGTGGCCTGCAAATATGATTAAGGTTTGCTTCTGGAAACCTGTGGCCTAGGAACAAGACGGAGGTTTGAATCTGCAACCCTGTGGCCTGGGAACATGACTGAGGTTTGATTGTGGAACCCTGTGCCCTAGGAATATGACTGAAGTTTGATTCTGGAAGCCTGTGGCCTGAGAACATGTCTGAGGCATGATTCTGGAACCCTGTGGCCTTGGAAAATGACTGAGGTTTGATGGTGTTACCCTGTGGCCTGGCAATATGACTGAGGCTTGATTCTGGAACCCTCTTGCCTGGGAACATGACATCAGTTGGATGCTGGGACCCTGTGGCCTGGGAACATGACTGAGGTTTGATTCTGGAACGCTGTGGTCTGGCAACATGACATCAGTTGGATTCTGGAACCCTGTGGTCTGGGAACATAACTGAGGTTTGCTTCTGGAACCCTGTGGCTTAGGAATATGACATCAGTTGGATTCTGGAACCCTGTGGTCTGGCAACATAACTGAGGGTTGATTCTGGAACCCTGTGGCCTGGGAACCTGCCTTACGTTTGATTGTGGAACCCTGTGGCCCGGGAACATGACTGAGGTTTGATTCTGGAACCCTGTGGCCTGGGAACATGACTGAGGTTTGGTTGTGGATACCTGTGGACTGGGAACATTACTGAGGTTTGATTCTGGAACCCTATGGCCTAGAAAAATGACTGAGGCTTGATTGTGGAACCCTGTCATCTGAGAACATGACTGAGGTTTGATTGTGGAACCCTCTGTCCTGGGAACATGACTGTGGTTTGATGATTGTACCCTGTGTCCTGGCAACATGACTGAGGTTTGTTTCTAAAACCTGCGGCCTGGGAACATGACTGAGGCTTCATTCTTGAACCCTGTGGCCTGGGAAAATGACTGAGGTTTGATTCTGGAACCCTGTAGCCTGGGAACTTGGCTGAGCTTTCATTCTGGACCCCTGTTGCCTGGGAACATGATTTAGGTTTGATTCGGGAACCCTGTGACCTGGGAACATTATGGAGGTTTGATTCTGGAATCCTGTGGCCTGGGAACATGACTGAGGTTGGATTGTGGAACCCTGTGCCCTAGGAATATGACTGAGGTTTGATTCTGGAAGCCAGTGGCCAGGGAACATGTCTGAGTCATGATTGTGGAAGCCTGTGGCCTGGGAAAATGACTGAGGTTTGATGGTGTTACCCTGTGGCCTGGCAATATGACTGAGGTTTGATGCTGGAACCCTGTGGCCTGGGAACATGACTGAGGTTTGATTCTGGAACGCTGTGGCCTGGCAACATGACATCAGGTGGATTCTGGAACCCTGTGGCCTTGGAACATGACTGAGGTTTGATTCTGGAACCCTGTGGCTTGGGAATATGACATCAGTTGGATTCTGGAACCCTGTGGTCTGGCAACATAACTGAGGTTTGATTCTGGAACCCTGTGGCCTGGGAACATGCCTTACGTTTGATTGTGGAACCCTGTGGCCCGGGAACATGACTGAGGTTTGATTCTGGCACCCTGTGGCCTGGGAACATGACTGAGGTTTGGTTGTGGATACCTGTGGACTGGGAACATTACTGAGGTTTGATTCTGGAACCCTATGGCCTAGAAAAATGACTGAGGCTTGATTGTGGAACCCTGTCATTTGAGAACATGACTGAGGTTTGATTGTGGAACCCTCTGTCCTGGGAACATGACTGTGGTTTGATGATTGTACCCTGTGTCCTGGCAACATGACTGAGGTTTGTTTCTAAAACCTGCGGCCTGGGAACATGACTGAGGCTTCATTCTTGAACCCTGTGGCTTGGGAAAATGACTGAGGTTTGATTCTGGAACCCTGTAGCCTGGGAACTTGGCTGAGCTTTCATTCTGGACCCCTGTTGCCTGGGAACATGATTTAGGTTTGATTCGGGAACCCTGTGACCTGGGAACATTATGGAGGTTTGATTCTGGAAGCCTGTGGCCTGGGAACATGTCTGAGGCATGATTCTGGGACCCTCTTGCCTGGGAACATGACATCAGTTGGATTCTGGGACCCTGTGGCCTGGGAACATGACTGAGGTTTGATTCTGGAACCCTGTGGCCTTGGAACATGACATCAGTTGGATTCTGGAACCCTGCGGTCTGGGAACATGACTGAGGTTTGCTTCTCGAACCCTGTGGCTTAGGAATATGACATCAGTTGGATTCTGGAACCCTGTGGTCTGGCAACATAACTGAGGTTTGATTCTGGAACCCTGTGGCCTGGGAACATGACTGAGGTTTGGTTGTGGATACCTGTGGACTGGGAACATTACTGAGGTTTGATTCTGGAACCCTATGGCCTAGAAAAATGACTGAGGCTTGATTGTGGAACACTGTCATCTGAGAACATGACTGAGGTTTGATTGTGGAACCCTCTGTCCTGGGAACATGACTGTGGTTTGATGATTGTACCCTGTGTCCTGGCAACATGACTGAGGTTTGTTTCTAAAACCTGCGGCCTGGGAACATGACTGAGGCTTCATTCTTGAACCCTGTGGCCTGGGAAAATGACTGAGGTTTGATTCTGGAACCCTGTAGCCTGGGAACTTGGCTGAGCTTTCATTCTGGACCCCTGTTGCCTGGGAACATGATTTAGGTTTGATTCTGGAATCCTGTGGCCTGGGAACATGACTGAGGTTTGCTTGTGGAATTCTGTGGACTGGGAACATGACTGAGATTTGATTCTGGAACCCTGTGGCCTGGGAACATGACTGAGGCTTGATTCTGGAACCCTGTGGCCTGGGAACATGACTCAGGTTTGATTCTGGTACTCTCTGGCCTGAGAACATCACTGAGATTAGCTTCTGGAACCCTGTGGCCTGGGAACATGACTGAGGTTAAATTGTGGAACCTGTGGCCTGGGAACATGACATCCGTTTGACTCTGGAACCCTGTGGCCTGGGAACGTGATATCGATTGGACTCTGGAAACCTGTGGCCTGGAACATGACTGAGGATTGAATCTCGAAAACTGTGGCCTGGGAAAATGACTGAGGTTTGATTCTGGAACCATGTGGCCTGGAAATATGATTAAGGTTTGCTTCTGGAAACCTGTGGCCTAGGAACAAGACTGAGGTTTGAATCTGCAACCCTGTGGTCTGGGAACATGACTGAGGTTTGATTGTGGAACCCTGTGCCCTAGGAATATGACTGAAGTTTGATTCTGGAAGCCTGTGGCCTGGGAACATGTCTGAGGCATGATTCTGGAACCCTGTGGCCTTGGAAAATGACTGAGGTTTGATGGTGTTACCCTGTGGCCTGGCAATGTGACTGAGGCTTGATTCTGGAACCCTCTTGCTTGGGAACATGACATCACTTGGATTCTGGGACCCTGTGGCCTGGGAACATGACTGAGGTTTGATTCTGGAACCCTGTGGCCTTGGAACATGACATCAGTTGGATTCTGGAACCCTGTGGTCTGGGAACATGAATGAGGTTTGCTTCTGGAACCCTGTGGCTTAGGAATATGACATCAGTTGGATTCTGGAACCCTGTGGTCTGGCAACATAACTGAGGGTTGATTCTGTAACCCTGTGGCCTGGGAACATGACTGAGGGTTGATTGTGGAACCCTGTGTCCTGGCAGCATGACATCAGTTGGATTCTGGAACCCTGTGGCCTGGGAATATGACTTAGGTTTGATTCTGGAACCCTGTGGCCTGGCAACATGAGTGAGGTTTGATTCTTGAACTCTGTTGCCTGGGAAAGTGCCTGACGTTTGATTCTGGAATTCTGCAGCCTGGGAACATGACTGAGCTTTCATTCTGGAACCCTGTGGCCTGGGTACATGACTGAGGTTTGATTCTGGAACCCTGTGGCCTGGGAACATGACTGAGGTGTGATTGTAGAACACTGTGCCCTGGGAACATGCCTGAAGTTTGATTCTGGAAGCCTGTGGCCTGGGATCATATCTGAGGTTTGATTCTGGAACCCTGTGGCCTTGTTAATTGACAGGATTCATGGTGGAACCGTGTGGCCTGGCAATATGACTGAGGTGTGATTCTGGAAGCCTGTGGCCTGGGAATATGACTGAGGCTTGATTCTGGAAGCCTGTGGCCTGTGAACATGACTGAGGTTTGATTCTGGAACTCTGCAGCCTGGGAACATGACTGAGCTTTCATTCTGGAACCCTGTGGCCTGGGAACATGACTGAGGTTTGATTGTGGAAACTTCTGGCCTGGGAACATGACTGAGGCTTGATTGTGGAACCCTGTGTCCTGGGAACATGACATCGGTTTGATTCTGTGACCATGTGGCCTGGGAACATGCCTGAAGTTTGATTCTGGAACCTTGTGGCCTAGAAACATGTCATCAGTTTGACTCTGGAATCCTTTGGCCTGGGAAGATGACTGAGTGTTGATTCTCCGACCCTGTGCGCTGTGAACATGACTGAAGTTTGATGGTGGAACCCTGTGGCCTGGGAAAATGATTGAGGTTTGATTGTGATAACTGATGTCCTGGGTACATGACTGAGGTTTGATTGTGGAACTCTGTGGACTGGGAACATGATTGAGGTTTGTTTCTGGAACCCTGTGGCCTGGGAACATGACTGAGGCTTTATTCTGGACCCATGTGGCCTGGGAACAAGACTGAGGTTTGATTCTGGAACCCTGTGGCCTGGGAACATGACTGAGGTTTGATTGTTGAAACATGTGGCCTGGGAACATGACTGAGGCTTTATTCTGGAACCCTGTTGCCTAAGAACATGACTGAGGTTTAATTCTGGAACCCTGCAGCCTGGGAACATGACTGAGCTTTCATTCCGGTACCCTGTGGCCTGGCAATATTACTGAGGTTTGATTCTGGAACCCTCTGGCCTGGGAACATGACTGAGGTTTGATGATTGAACCCTGTGTCCTGGCAACAAGACTGAGGTTTGATTTTGGAACCCTCTGGCCTGGGAACATGACTGAGGCTTGATTCTGGTACCCTGTGGCCTGGGAACCTGACTGAGGTTTGATTCTGGACCGCTGTGGCCTGGGAACATGACATCGGTTTGATTCTGTGACCCTGTGGCCTGGGAACATGACATCAGTTGGATTCTGGAACCCTCTCGCCTGGGAACATGACTGAGGGTTGATTCTGGAACCCTGTGGCCTGGGAACATGACTGAAGTTTATTTCTGAAATTCTGTGTCCTGGGAACATGACTGAGGTTTGATGGTGGAACCCTGTAGTCTGGGAACATGACAGAGGTTTTATTGTGATAAATTGTGGCCTGGGAATATGACTGAGGTTTGCTTGTGGAATTCTGTGGACTGGGAACATGAGTGAGATTTGATTCTGGAACCCTGTGGCCTGGGAACATGACTGAGGCTTGATTCTGGAACCCTGTGGCCTGGGAACATGACTCAGGTTTGATTCTGGTACTCGCTGGCCTGAGAACATCACTGAGATTAGCTTCTGGAACCCTGTGGCCTGGGAACATGACTGAGGTTAAATTGTGGAACCTGTGGCCTGGGAACATGACATCCGTTTGACTCTGGAACCCTGTGGCCTGGGAACGTGATATCGATTGGACTCTGGAAACCTGTGTCCTGGAACATGACTGAGGATTGAATCTCGAACACTGTGGCCTGCGAAAATGACTGAGGATTGATTCTGGAACCATGTGGCCTGGAAATATGATTAAGGTTTGCTTCTGGAAACCTGTGGCCTAGGAACAAGACGGAGGTTTGAATCTGCAACCCTGTGGCCTGGGAACATGACTGAGGTTTGATTGTGGAACCCTGTGCCATAGGAATATGACTGAAGTTTGATTCTGGAAGCTTGTGGCCTGGGAACATGTCTGAGGCATGATTCTGGAACCCTGTGGCCTTGGAACATGACATCAGTTGGATTCTGGAACCCTGCGGTCTGGGAACATGACTGAGGTTTGCTTCTGGAACCCTGTGGCTTAGGAATATGACATCAGTTGGATTCTGGAACCCTGTGGTCTGGCAACATAACTGAGGTTTGATTCTGGAACCCTGTGGCCTGGGAACATGACTGAGGTTTGGTTGTGGATACCTGTGGACTGGGAACATTACTGAGGTTTGATTCTGGAACCCTATGGCCTAGAAAAATGACTGAGGCTTGATTGTGGAACCCTGTCATCTGAGAACATGACTGAGGTTTGATTGTGGAACCCTCTGTCCTGGGAACATGGCTGTGGTTTGATGATTGTACCCTGTGTCCTGGCAACATGACTGAGGTTTGTTTCTAAAACCTGCGGCCTGGGAACATGACTGAGGCTTCATTCTTGAACCCTGTGGCCTGGGAAAATGACTGAGGTTTGATTCTGGAACCCTGTAGCCTGGGAACTTGGCTGAGCTTTCATTCTGGACCCCTGTTGCCTGGGAACATGATTTAGGTTTGATTCGGGAACCCTGTGACCTGGGAACATTATGGAGGTTTGATTCTGGAATCCTGTGGCCTGGGAACATGACTGAGGTTTGCTTGTGGAATTCTGTGGACTGGGAACATGACTGAGATTTGATTCTGGAACCCTGTGGCCTGGGAACATGACTGAGGCTTGATTCTGGAACCCTGTGGCCTGGGAACATGACTCAGGTTTGATTCTGGTACTCTCTGGCCTGAGAACATCACTGAGATTAGCTTCTGGAACCCTGTGGCCTGGGAACATGACTGAGGTTAAATTGTGGAACCTGTGGCCTGGGAACATGACATCCGTTTGACTCTGGAACCCTGTGGCCTGGGAACGTGATATCGATTGGACTCTGGAAACCTGTGGCCTGGAACATGACTGAGGATTGAATCTCGAACACTGTGGCCTGGGAAAATGACTGAGGTTTGATTCTGGAACCATGTGGCCTGGAAATATGATTAAGGTTTGCTTCTGGAAACCTGTGGCCTAGGAACAAGACTGAGGTTTGAATCTGCAACCCTGTGGTCTTGGAACATGACTGAGGTTTGATTGTGGAACCCTGTGCCCTAGGAATATGACTGAAGTTTGATTCTGGAAGCCTGTGGCCTGGGAACATGTCTGAGGCATGATTCTGGAACCCTGTGGCCTTGGAAAATGACTGAGGTTTGATGGTGTTACCCTGTGGCCTGGCAATGTGACTGAGGCTTGATTCTGGAACCCTCTTGCCTGGGAACATGACATCACTTGGATTCTGGGACCCTGTGGCCTGGGAACATGACTGAGGTTTGATTCTGGAACCCTGTGGCCTTGGAACATGACATCAGTTGGATTCTGGAACCCTGTGGTCTGGGAACATGAATGAGGTTTGCTTCTGGAACCCTGTGGCTTAGGAATATGACATCAGTTGGATTCTGGAACCCTGTGGTCTGGCAACATAACTGAGGGTTAATTCTGGAACCCTGTGGCCTGGGAACATGCCTTACGTTTGATTGTGGAACCCTGTGGCCCGGGAACATGACTGAGGTTTGATTCTGGAACCCTGTGGCCTGGGAACATGACTGAGGTTTGGTTGTGGATACCTGTGGACTGGGAACATTACTGAGGTTTGATTCTGGAACCCTATGGCCTAGAAAAATGACTGAGGCTTGATTGTGGAACCCTGTCATCTGAGAACATGACTGAGGTTTGATTGTGGAACCCTCTGTCCTGGGAACATGACTGTGGTTTGATGATTGTACCCTGTGTCCTGGCAACATGACTGAGGTTTGTTTCTAAAACCTGCGGCCTGGGAACATGACTGAGGCTTCATTCTTGAACCCTGTGGCCTGGGAAAATGACTGAGGTTTGATTCTGGAACCCTGTAGCCTGGGAACTTGGCTGAGCTTTCATTCTGGACCCCTGTTGCCTGGGAACATGATTTAGGTTTGATTCGGGAACCCTGTGACCTGGGAACATTATGGAGGTTTGATTCTGGAATCCTGTGGCCTGGGAACATGACTGAGGTTGGATTGTGGAACCCTGTGCCCTAGGAATATGACTGAGGTTTGATTCTGGAAGCCTGTGGCCAGGGAACATGTCTGAGTCATGATTGTGGAAGCCTGTGGCCTGGGAAAATGACTGAGGTTTGATGGTGTTACCCTGTGGCCTGGCAATATGACTGAGGTTTGATGCTGGAACCCTGTGGCCTGGGAACATGACTGAGGTTTGATTCTGGAACGCTGTGGCCTGGCAACATGACATCAGGTGGATTCTGGAACCCTGTGGCCTTGGAACATGACTGAGGTTTGATTCTGGAACCCTGTGGCTTGGGAATATGACATCAGTTGGATTCTGGAACCCTGTGGTCTGGCAACATAACTGAGGTTTGATTCTGGAACCCTGTGGCCTGGGAACATGCCTTACGTTTGATTGTGGAACCCTGTGGCCCGGGAACATGACTGAGGTTTGATTCTGGCACCCTGTGGCCTGGGAACATGACTGAGGTTTGGTTGTGGATCCCTGTGGACTGGGAACATTACTGAGGTTTGATTCTGGAACCCTATGGCCTAGAAAAATGACTGAGGCTTGATTGTGGAACCCTGTCATCTGAGAACATGACTGAGGTTTGATTGTGGAACCCTCTGTCCTGGGAACATGACTGTGGTTTGATGATTGTACCCTGTGTCCTGGCAACATGACTGAGGTTTGTTTCTAAAACCTGCGGCCTGGGAACATGACTGAGGCTTCATTCTTGAACCCTGTGGCTTGGGAAAATGACTGAGGTTTGATTCTGGAACCCTGTAGCCTGGGAACTTGGCTGAGCTTTCATTCTGGACCCCTGTTGCCTGGGAACATGATTTAGGTTTGATTCGGGAACCCTGTGACCTGGGAACATTATGGAGGTTTGATTCTGGAATCCTATGGCCTGGGAACATGACTGAGGTTTGATTGTGGAACCCTGTGCCCTAGGAATATGACTGAGGTTTGATTCTGGAAGCCTGTGGCCAGGGAACATGTCTGAGGCATGATTGTGGAAGCCTGTGGCCTGGGAAAATGACTGAGGTTTGATGGTGTTACCCTGTGGCCTGTCAATATGACTGAGGTTTGATTCTGGAACCCTGTGGCCTGGGAACATGACTGAGGTTTGATTCCGGAACTCTGTGGCCTGGAAAAATGCCTGAGGTTTGATGATGGAACCCTGTGCCCTGGCAATATGACTGATGTTTGATTCTGGAACACTCTTGCCTGGGAATATGACTGAGGCTTGATTCTGGAAACCTGTGGCCTGGGAACATGACTGGGGATTGAATCGAGAAACCTGTGGCCTGGGAAAATGACTGAGGATTGGTTCTGGAACCATGGGGCCTGGGAACATCACTGAGGTTTGATTGTGGAACCCTGTGTCTTGGGAACATGACATCAATTTGATTCTTGGACCCTGTGGCCTGGGAACATGACATCAGATGGATTCTGGAACACTGTGGCCTGGGAATATGACTGAGGTTTGATTTTGGAAACCTGTGGCCTAGGAACAAGACTGAGGTTTCAATCTGGAACCCTGTGGCCTGGGAACATGACTGAGGGTTGATTGTGGAACCCTGTGTCCTGGCAGCATGACATCAGTTGGATTCTGGAACCCTGTGGCCTGGGAATATGACTTAGGTTTGATTCTGGAACCCTGTGGCCTGGCAACATGAGTGAGGTTTGATTCTTGAACTCTATTGCCTGGGAAAGTGCCTGACGTTTGATTCTGGAATTCTGCAGCCTGGGAACATGACTGAGCTTTCATTCTGGAACCCTGTGGCCTGGGTACATGACTGAGGTTTGATTCTGGAACGCTGTAGCCTGGGAACTTGGCTGAGCTTTCATTCTGGACCCCTGTTGCCTGGGAACATGATTTAGGTTTGATTCGGGAACCCTGTGACCTGGGAACATTATGGAGGTTTGATTCTGGAATCCTGTGGCCTGGGAACATGACTGAGGTTGGATTGTGGAACCCTGTGCCCTAGGAATATGACTGAGGTTTGATTCTGGAAGCCTGTGGCCAGGGAACATGTCTGAGTCATGATTGTGGAAGCCTGTGGCCTGGGAAAATGACTGAGGTTTGATGGTGTTACCCTGTGGCCTGGCAATATGACTGAGGTTTGATTCTGGAACCTTGTGGCCTGGGAACATGACTGAGGTTTGATTCTGGAACGCTGTGGCCTGGCAACATGACATCAGTTGGATTCTGGAACCCTGTGGTCTGGCAACATAACTGAGGGTTGATTCTGGAACCCTGTGGCCTGGGAACATGCCTTACGTTTGATTGTGGAACCCTGTGGCCCCGGAACATGACTGAGGTTTGATTCTGGAACCCTGTGGCCTGGGAACATGACTGAGGTTTGGTTGTGGATACCTGTGGACTGGGAACATTACTGAGGTTTGATTCTGGAACCCTATGGCCTAGAAAAATGACTGAGGCTTGATTGTGGAACCCTGTCATCTGAGAACATGACTGAGGTTTGATTGTGGAACCCTCTGTCCTGGGAACATGACTGTGGTTTGATGATTGTACCCTGTGTCCTGGCAACATGACTGAGGTTTGTTTCTAAAACCTGCGGCCTAGGAACATGAGTGAGGCTTCATTCTTGAACCCTGTGGCCTGGGAAAATGACTGAGGTTTGATTCTGGAACCCTGTAGCCTGGGAACTTGGCTGAGCTTTCATTCTGGACCCCTGTTGCCTGGGAACATGATTTAGGTTTGATTCGGGAACCCTGTGACCTGGGAACATTATGGAGGTTTGATTCTGGAATCCTGTGGCCTGGGAACATGACTGAGGTTGGATTGTGGAACCCTGTGCCCTAGGAATATGACTGAGGTTTGATTCTGGAAGCCTGTGGCCAGGGAACATGTCTGAGTCATGATTGTGGAAGCCTGTGGCCTGGGAAAATGACTGAGGTTTGATGGTGTTACCCTGTGGCCTGGCAATATGACTGAGGTTTGATTCTGGAACCCTCTCGCCTGGAAACATGACTGAGGGTTGATTCTGGAACCCTGTGGCCTGGGAACATGACTGAAGTTTGATTCTGAAATTCTGTGTCCTGGGAACATGACTGAGGTTTGATGGTGGAACCCTGTGGCCTGGGAACATGACAGAGGTTTTATTGTGATAAATTGTGGCCTGGGAATATGACTGAGGTTTGCTTGTGGAATTCTGTGGACTGGGAACATGACTGAGATTTGATTCTGGAACCCTGTGGCCTGGGAACATGACTGAGGCTTGATTCTGGAACCCTGTGGCCTGGGAACATGACTCAGGTTTGATTCTGGTACTCTCTGGCCTGAGAACATCACTGAGATTAGCTTCTGGAACCCTGTGGCCTGGGAACATGACTGAGGTTAAATTGTGGAACCTGTGGCCTGGGAACATGACATCCGTTTGACTCTGGAACCCTGTGGCCTGGGAACATGATATCGATTGGACTCTGGAAACCTGTGGCCTGGAACATGACTGAGGATTGAATCTCGAACACTGTGGCCTGGGAAAATGACTGAGGTTTGATCCTGGAACCATGTGGCCTGGAAATATGATTAAGGTTTGCTTCTGGAAACCTGTGGCCTAGGAACAAGACGGAGGTTTGAATCTGCAACCCTGTGGCCTGGGAACATGACTGAGGTTTGATTGTGGAACCCTGTGCCCTAGGAATATGACTGAAGTTTGATTCTGGAAGCCTGTGGCCTGGGAACATGTCTGAGGCATGATTCTGGGACCCTCTTGCCTGGGAACATGACATCAGTTGGATTCTGGGACCCTGTGGCCTGGGAACATGACTGAGGTTTGATTCTGGAACCCTGTGGCCTTGGAACATGACATCAGTTGGATTCTGGAACCCTGCGGTCTGGGAACATGACTGAGGTTTGCTTCTGGAACCCTGTGGCTTAGAAATATGACATCAGTTGGATTCTGGAACCCTGTGGTCTGGCAACATAACTGAGGTTTGATTCTGGAACCCTGTGGCCTGGGAACATGACTGAGGTTTGGTTGTGGATACCTGTGGACTGGGAATATTACTGAGGTTTGATTCTGGAACCCTATGGCCTAGAAAAATGACTGAGGCTTGATTGTGGAACCCTGTCATCTGAGAACATGACTGAGGTTTGATTGTGGAACCCTGTGGCCTGGGAACATGACTGAGGCTTTATTCTGGACCCATGTGGCCTGGGAACATGACTGAGGTTTGATTCTGGAACCCTGTGGCCTGGGAACATGACTGAGGTTTGATTGTTGAAACATGTGGCCTGGGAACATGACTGAGGCTTTATTCTGGAACCCTGTTGCCTAAGAACATGACTGAGGTTTAATTCTGGAACCCTGCAGCCTGGGAACATGACTGAGCTTTCATTCCGGTACCCTGTGGCCTGGCAATATGACTGAGGTTTGATTCTGGAACCCTCTGGCCTGGGAACATGACTGAGGTTTGATTCTTGAAATCTGTTGCCTGAGAACGTACCTGAAGTTTGATTCTGAAACCCTGTGTCCTGGGAACATGACTGAGGTTTGATTGTGGAACCCTCTGGCCTAGGAACATGACTGAGGCTTGAAACCTGTACCCTGTGGTTGGGAACCTGACTAAGGTTTGATTCTGGACCCCTGTGTCCCGGGAGCATGACTGAGATTTGATACTGGAACCCTTTGGCCTAGGACCATGACTGAGGTTTGATTGTGGAACCTGTGGCCTGGGAACATGACATCTGTTTGACTCTGGAGCCCTGTGGCCTGGGAACATGACATCAGTTGGCTTCTAGAACCCTGTGGCCTGGGAACATGACATCGGTTTGATTGTATAACCCTGTGGCCTGGGAACATGACATCAGTTGGATTCTGGAACCCTCTCGCCTGGGAACATGACTGAGGGTTGATTCTGGAACCCTGTGGCCTGGGAACATGACTGAAGTTTGATTCTGAAATTCTGTGTCCTGGGAACATGACTGAGGTTTGATGGTGGAACCCTGTGGCCTGGGAACATGACAGAGGTTTTATTGTGATAAATTGTGGCCTGGGAATATGACTGAGGTTTGATGGTGGAATTCTGTGGACTGGGAACATGACTGAGATTTGATTCTGGAACCCTGTGGCCTGGGAACATGACTGAGGCTTGATTCTGGAACCCTGTGGCCTGGGAACATGACTCAGGTTTGATTCTGGTACTCTCTGGCCTGAGAACATCACTGAGATTAGCTTCTGGAACCCTGTGGCCTGGGAACATGACTGAGGTTAAATTGTGGAACCTGTGGCCTTGGAACATGACATCCGTTTGACTCTGGAACCCTGTGGCCTGGGAACGTGATATCGATTGGACTCTGGAAACCTGTGGCCTGGAACATGCCTGAGGATTGAATCTCGAACACTGTGGCCTGGGAAAATGACTGAGGTTTGATCCTGGAACCATGTGGCCTGGAAATATGATTAAGGTTTGCTTCTGGAAACCTGTGGCCTAGGAACAAGACGGAGGTTTGAATCTGCAACCCTGTGGCCTGGGAACATGACTGATGTTTGATTGTGGAACCCTGTGCCCTAGGAATATGACTGAAGTTTGATTCTGGAAGCCTGTGGCCTGGGAACATGTCTGAGGCATGATTCTGGAACCCTGTGGCCTTGGAAAATGACTGAGGTTTGATAGTGTTACCCTGTGGCCTGGCAATATGACTGAGGCTTGATTCTGGAATCCTCTTGCTTGGGAACATGACATCAGTTGGATTCTGGGACCCTGTGGCCTGGGAACATGACTGAGGTTTGATTCTGGAACCCTGTGGCCTTGGAACATGACATCAGTTGGATTCTGGAACCCTGTGGTCTGGGAACATGACTGAGGTTTGCTTCTGGAACCCTGTGGCTTAGGAATATGACATCAGTTGGATTCTGGAACCCTGTGGTCTGGCAAAATAACTGAGGGTTGATTCTGTAACCTTGTGGCCTGGGAACATGCCTTACGTTTGATTGTGGAAACCTGTGGCCCGGGAACATGACTGAGGTTTGATTCTGGAACCCTGTGGCCTGGCAACATGACTGAGGTTTGGTTGTGGATACCTGTGGACTGGGAACATTACTGAGGTTTGATTCTGGAACCCTATGGCATAGAAAAATGACTGAGGCTTGATTGTGGAACCCTGTCATCTGGGAACATGACTGAGGTTTGATTGTGGAACCCTCTGTCCTGGGAACATGACTGTAGTTTGATGATTGTACCCTGTGTCCTGGCAACATGACTGAGGTTTGTTTCTAAAACCTGCGGCCTGGGAACATGACTGAGGCTTCATTCTTGAACCCTGTGGCCTGGGAAAATGACTGAGGTTTGATTCTGGAACCCTGTAGCCTGGGAACTTGGCTGAGCTTTCATTCTGGACCCCTGTTGCCTGGGAACATGATTTAGGTTTGATTCGGGAACACTGTGACCTGGGAACATTATGGAGGTTTGATTCTGGAATCCTGTGGCCTGGGAACATGACTGAGGTTGGATTGTGGAACCCTGTGCCCTAGGAATATGACTGAGGTTTGATTCTGGAAGCCTGTGGCCAGGGAACATGTCTGAGGCATGATTGTGGAAGCCTGTGGCCTGGGAAAATGACTGAGGTTTGATGGTGTTACCCTGTGGCCTGGCAATATGACTGAGGTTTGATTCTGGAACCCTGTGGCCTGGGAACATGACTGAGGTTTGATTCTGGAACGCTGTGGCCTGGCAACATGACATCAGTTGGATTCTGGAACCCTGTGGCCTGGGAACATGACTGAGGTTTGATTCTGGAACCCTGTGGCTTGGGAATATGACATCAGTTGGATTCTGGAACCCTGTGGTCTGGCAACATAACTGAGGTTTGATTCTGGAACCCTGTGGCCTGGGAACATGACTTAAGTTTGATTGTGGAACTCTGAGGCCTGGAACATGACTGAGGTTTGATTCTGGCACCCTGTGGCCTGGGAACATGACTGAGGTTTGATTGTGGAACCCTGTGTCCTGGGAACATGACTGAGGTTTGATTCTAGAACACTCTGGCCTGGGAACATGACTAAGGTTTGATTGTGGAACCCTACGGCCTGTCAACATGACTCAGGTTTCGTTCTGGACCCCTGTGGCCTGGGAACATGACTGAGGTTTGATTCTGGAAGCCTGTGCCATGGGAACATATCTGAGGCTTGATTCCGGAACTCTGTGGCCTGGAAAAATGCCTGAGGTTTGATGATGGAACCCTGTGCCCTGGCAATATGACTGATGTTTGATTCTGGAACCCTCTTGCCTGGGAACATGACTGAGGCTTGATTCTGGAAACCTGTGGCCTGGGAACATGACTGAGGATTGAATTGAGAAACCTGTGGCCTGGGAAAATGACTGAGGATTGATTCTGGAACCATGGGGCCTGGGAACGTCACTGAGGTTTGATTGTGGAACCCTGTGTCTTGGGAACATGACATCAATTTGATTCTTGGACCCTGTGGCCTGGGAACATGACATCAGATGGGTTCTGGAACCCTGTGGCCTGGGAATATGACTGAGGTTTGATTCTGGAAACCTGTGGCCTAGGAACAAGACTGAGGTTTCAATCTGGAACCCTGTGGCCTGGGAACATGACTGAGGGTTGATTGTGGAACCCTGTGTCCTGGCAGCATGACATCAGTTGGATTCTGGAACCCTGTGGCCTGGGAATATGACTTAGGTTTGATTCTGGAACCCTGTGGCCTGGCAACATGAGTGAGGTTTGATTCTTGAACTCTGTTGCCTGGGAAAGTGCCTGACGTTTGATTCTGGAATTCTGCAGCCTGGGAACATGACTGAGCTTTCATTCTGGAACCCTGTGGCCTGGGTACATGACTGAGGTTTGATTCTGGAACCCTGTGGCCTGGGAACATGACTGAGGTGTGATTGTAGAACACTGTGCCCTGAGAATATGACTGAAGTTTGATTCTGGAACACTGTGGCCTTGTTAAATGACTGAGGTTTTATGGTGGAACCCTGTGGCCTGGCAATATGACTGAGGTGTGATTCTGGAAGCCTGTGGCCTGGGAATATGACTGAGGCTTGATTCTGGAAGCCTGTGGCCTGTGAATATGACTGAGATTTGATTCTGAAACCCTGTGGCCTAGGAACATGACTGAGGTTTGATTCTGGAAACCTGTGGCCTGGGAATATGACTGAGGTTTAATTGTGGAAAATTCTGGCCTGAGAACATGACTGAGGCTTGATTGTGGAACCCTTTGTCCTGGGAACATGACATCGGTTTGATTCTGGGACCCTGTGGCCTGGGAACATGACTGAAGTTTGATTCTGGAACCTTGTGGCCTGGGAACATGACTGAGGATTGAATTGAGAAACCTGTGGCCTTGGAAAATGACTGAGGATTGATTCTGGAACCATGGGGCCTGGGAACGTCACTGAGGTTTGATTGTGGAACCCTGTGTCTTGGGAACATGACATCAATTTGATTCTTGGACCCTGTGGCCTGGGAACATGACATCAGTTGGATTCTGGAACCCTGTGGCCTGGGAATATGACTGAGGTTTGATTCTGGAAACCTGTGGCCTAGGAACAAGACTGAGGTTTCAGTCTGGAACCCTGTGGCCTGGGAACATGACTGAGGGTTGATTGTGGAACCCTGTGTCCTGGCAGCATGACATCAGTTGGATTCTGGAACCCTGTGGCCTGGGAATATGACTTAGGTTTGATTCTGGAACCCTGTGGCCTGGCAACATGAGTGAGGTTTGATTCTTGAACTCTGTTGCCTGGGAAAGTGCCTGACGTTTGATTCTGGAATTCTGCAGCCTGGGAACATGACTGAGCTTTCATTCTGGAACCCTGTGGCCTGGGTACATGACTGAGGTTTGATTCTGGAACCCTGTGGCCTGGGAACATGACTGAGGTGTGATTGTAGAACACTGTGCCCTGGGAACATGCCTGAAGTTTGATTCTGGAAGCCTGTGGCCTGGGATCATATCTGAGGTTTGATTCTGGAACCCTGTGGCCTTGTTAAATGACAGGTTTCATGGTGGAACCCTGTGGCCTGGCAATATGACTGAGGTGTGATTCTGGAAGCCTGTGGCCTGGGAATATGACTGAGGCTTGATTCTGGAAGCCTGTGGCCTGTGAACATGACTGAGGTTTGATTCTGGAACTCTGCAGCCTGGGAACATGACTGAGCTTTCATTCTGGAACCCTGTGGCCTGGGAACATGACTGAGGTTTGATTGTGGAAACTTCTGGCCTGGGAACATGACTGAGGCTTGATTGTGGAACCCTGTGTCCTGGGAACATGACATCGGTTTGATTCTGTGACCATGTGGCCTGGGAACATGCCTGAAGTTTGATTCTGCAACCTTTTGGCCTAGAAACATGTCATCAGTTTGACTCTGGAATCCATTGGCCTGGGAAGATGACTGAGTGTTGATTCTCCGACCCTGTGCGCTGTGAACATGACTGAAGTTTGATGGTGGAACCCTGTGGCCTGGGAAAATGATTGAGGTTTGATTGTGATAACTGATGTCCTGGGTACATGACTGAGGTTTGATTGTGGAACTCTGTGGACTGGGAACATGATTGAGGTTTGTTTCTGGAACCCTGTGGCCTGGGAACATGACTGAGGCTTTATTCTGGACCCATGTGGCCTGGGAACAAGACTGAGGTTTGATTCTGGAACCCTGTGGCCTGGGAACATGACTGAGGTTTGATTGTTGAAACATGTGGCCTGGGAACATGACTGAGGCTTTATTCTGGAACCCTGTTGCCTAAGAACATGACTGAGGTTTAATTCTGGAACCCTGCAGCCTGGGAACATGACTGAGCTTTCATTCCGGTACCCTGTGGCCTGGCAATATTACTGAGGTTTGATTCTGGAACCCTCTGGCCTGGGAACATGACTGAGGTTTGATGATTGAACCCTGTGTCCTGGCAACAAGACTGAGGTTTGATTTTGGAACCCTCTGGCCTGGGAACATGACTGAGGCTTGATTCTGGTACCCTGTGGCCTGGGAACCTGACTGAGGTTTGATTCTGGACCGCTGTGGCCTGGGAACATGACATCGGTTTGATTCTGTGACCCTGTGGCCTGGGAACATGACATCAGTTGGATTCTGGAACCCTCTCGCCTGGGAACATGACTGAGGGTTGATTCTGGAACCCTGTGGCCTGGGAACATGACTGAAGTTTATTTCTGAAATTCTGTGTCCTGGGAACATGACTGAGGTTTGATGGTGGAACCCTGTAGTCTGGGAACATGACAGAGGTTTTATTGTGATAAATTGTGGCCTGGGAATATGACTGAGGTTTGCTTGTGGAATTCTGTGGACTGGGAACATGAGTGAGATTTGATTCTGGAACCCTGTGGCCTGGGAACATGACTGAGGCTTTATTCTGGAACCCTGTGGCCTGGGAACATGACTCAGGTTTGATTCTGGTACTCGCTGGCCTGAGAACATCACTGAGATTAGCTTCTGGAACCCTGTGGCCTGGGAACATGACTGAGGTTAAATTGTGGAACCTGTGGCCTGGGAACATGACATCCGTTTGACTCTGGAACCCTGTGGCCTGGGAACGTGATATCGATTGGACTCTGGAAACCTGTGGCCTGGAACATGACTGAGGATTGAATCTCGAACACTGTGGCCTGGGAAAATGACTGAGGATTGATTCTGGAACCATGTGGCCTGGAAATATGATTAAGGTTTGCTTCTGGAAACCTGTGGCCTAGGAACAAGACGGAGGTTTGAATCTGCAACCCTGTGGCCTGGGAACATGACTGAGGTTTGATTGTGGAACCCTGTGCCATAGGAATATGACTGAAGTTTGATTCTGGAAGCTTGTGGCCTGGGAACATGTCTGAGGCATGATTCTGGAACCCTGTGGCCTTGGAAAATGACTGAGGTTTGATAGTGTTACCCTGTGGCCTGGCAATATGACTAAGGCTTGATTCTGGAACCCTCTTGCTTGGGAACATGACATCAGTTGGATTCTGGGACCCTGTGGCCTGGGAACATGACTGAGGTTTGATTCTGGAACCCTGTGGCCTGGGAACATGCCTTACGTTTGATTGTGGAACCCTGTGGCCCGGGAACGTGACTGAGGTTTGATTCTGGAACCCTGTGGCCTGGGAACATGACTGAGGTTTGGTTGTGGATACCTGTGGACTGGGAACATTACTGAGGTTTGATTCTGGAAGCCTATGGCCTAGAAAAATGACTGAGGCTTGATTGTGGAACCCTGTCATCTGGGAACATGACTGAGTTTTGATTGTGGAACCCTCTGTCCTGGGAACATGACTGTAGTTTGATGATTGTACCCTGTGTCCTGGCAACATGACTGAGGTTTGTTTCTAAAACCTGCGGCCTGGGAACATGACTGAGGCTTCATTCTTGAACCCTTTGGCCTGGGAAAATGACTGAGGTTTGATTCTGGAACCCTGTAGCCTGGGAACTTGGCTGAGCTTTCATTCTGGACCCCTGTTGCCTGGGAACATGATTTAGGTTTGATTCGGGAACACTGTGACCTGGGAACATTATGGAGGTTTGATTCTGGAATCCTGTGGCCTGGGAACATGACTGAGGTTTGATTGTGGAACCCTGTGCCCTAGGAATATGACTGAGGTTTGATTCTGGAAGCCTGTGGCCAGGGAACATGTCTGAGTCATGATTGTGGAAGCCTGTGGCCTGGGAAAATGACTGAGGTTTGATGGTGTTACCCTGTGGCCTGGCAATATGACTGAGGTTTGATTCTGGAACCCTGTGGCCTGGGAACATGACTGAGGTTTGATTCTGGAACGCTGTGGCCTGGCAACATGACATCAGTTGGATTCTGGAACCCTGTGGCCTGGGAACATGACTGAGGTTTGATTCTGGAACCCTGTGGCTTGGGAAAATGACATCAGTTGGATTCTGGAACCCTGTGGTCTGGCAACATAACTGAGGTTTGATTCTGGAACCCTGTGGCCTGGGAACCTGACTGAGGTTTGATTCTGCACCGCTGTGGCCTAGGAACAAGACTGAGGTTTGAATTTGGAACCCTGTGGCCTGGGAACATGACTGAGGGTTGATTGTGGAACCCTGTGTCCTGGGAACATGACATCGGTTTGATTCTGGGACACTGTGGCCTGGGAAAATGACTGAGGTTTGATTCTGGAACCCTGTAGCCTGGGAACTTGGCTGAGCTTTCATTCTGGACCCCTGTTGCCTGGGAACATGATTTAGGTTTGATTCGGGAACACTGTGACCTGGGAACATTATGGAGGTTTGATTCTGGAATCCTGTGGCCTGGGAACATGACTGAGGTTTGATTGTGGAACCCTGTGCCCTAGGAATATGACTGAGGTTTGATTCTGGAAGCCTGTGGCCAGGGAACATGACTGAGGTTTGGTTGTGGATACCTGTGGACTGGGAACATTACTGAGGTTTGATTCTGGAACCCTATGGCCTAGAAAAATGACTGAGGCTTGATTGTGGAACCCTGTCATCTGAGAACATGACTGAGGTTTGATGATTGTACCCTGTGTCCTGGCAACATGACTGAGGTTTGTTTCTAAAACCTGCGGCCTGGGAACATGACTGAGGCTTCATTCTTGAACCCTGTGGCCTGGGAAAATGACTGAGGTTTGATTCTGGAACCCTCTCGCCTGGAAACATGACTGAGGGTTGATTCTGGAACCCTGTGGCCTGGGAACATGACTGAAGTTTGATTCTGAAATTCTGTGTCCTGGGAACATGACTGAGGTTTGATGGTGGAACCCTGTGGCCTGGGAACATGACAGAGGTTTTATTGTGATAAATTGTGGCCTGGGAATATGACTGAGGTTTGCTTGTGGAATTCTGTGGACTGGGAACATGACTGAGATTTGATTCTGGAACCCTGTGGCCTGGGAACATGACTGAGGCTTGATTCTGGAACCCGGTGGCCTGGGAACATGACTCAGGTTTGATTCTGGTACTCTCTGGCCTGAGAACATCACTGAGATTAGCTTCTGGAACCCTGTGGCCTGGGAACATGACTGAGGTTAAATTGTGGAACCTGTGGCCTGGGAACATGACATCCGTTTGACTCTGGAACCCTGTGGCCTGGGAACATGATATCGATTGGACTCTGGAAACCTGTGGCCTGGAACATGACTGAGGATTGAATCTCGAACACTGTGGCCTGGGAAAATGACTGAGGTTTGATCCTGGAACCATGTGGCCTGGAAATATGATTAAGGTTTGCTTCTGGAAACCTGTGGCCTAGGAACAAGACGGAGGTTTGAATCTGCAACCCTGTGGCCTGGGAACATGACTGAGGTTTGATTGTGGAACCCTGTGCCCTAGGAATATGACTGAAGTTTGATTCTGGAAGCCTGTGGCCTGGGAACATGTCTGAGGCATGATTCTGGGACCCTCTTGCCTGGGAACATGACATCAGTTGGATTCTGGGACCCTGTGGCCTGGGAACATGACTGAGGTTTGATTCTGGAACCCTGTGGCCTTGGAACATGACATCAGTTGGATTCTGGAACCCTGCGGTCTGGGAACATGACTGAGGTTTGCTTCTGGAACCCTGTGGCTTAGGAATATGACATCAGTTGGATTCTGGAACCCTGTGGTCTGGCAACATAACTGAGGTTTGATTCTGGAACCCTGTGGCCTGGGAACATGACTGAGGTTTGGTTGTGGATACCTGTGGACTGGGAACATTACTGAGGTTTGATTCTGGAACCCTATGGCCTAGAAAAATGACTGAGGCTTGATTGTGGAACCCTGTCATCTGAGAACATGACTGAGGTTTGATTGTGGAACCCTCTGTCCTGGGAACATGACTGTGGTTTGATGATTGTACCCTGTGTCCTGGCAACATGACTGAGGTTTGTTTCTAAAACCTGCGGCCTGGGAACATGACTGAGGCTTCATTCTTGAACCCTGTGGCCTGGGAAAATGACTGAGGTTTGATTCTGGAACCCTGTAGCCTGGGAACTTGGCTGAGCTTTCATTCTGGACCCCTGTTGCCTGGGAACATGATTTAGGTTTGATTCGGGAACCCTGTGACCTGGGAACATTATGGAGGTTTGATTCTGGAATCCTGTGGCCTGGGAACATGACTGAGGTTTGCTTGTGGAATTCTGTGGACTGGGAACATGACTGAGATTTGATTCTGGAACCCTGTGGCCTGGGAACATGACTGAGGCTTGATTCTGGAACCCTGTGGCCTGGGAACATGACTCAGGTTTGATTCTGGTACTCTCTGGCCTGAGAACATCACTGAGATTAGCTTCTGGAACCCTGTGGCCTGGGAACATGACTGAGGTTAAATTGTGGAACCTGTGGCCTGGGAACATGACATCCGTTTGACTCTGGAACCCTGTGGCCTGGGAACGTGATATCGATTGGACTCTGGAAACCTGTGGCCTGGAACATGACTGAGGATTGAATCTCGAACACTGTGGCTTGGGAAAATGACTGAGGTTTGATTCTGGAACCATGTGGCCTGGAAATATGATTAAGGTTTGCTTCTGGAAACCTGTGGCCTAGGAACAAGACTGAGGTTTGAATCTGCAACCCTGTGGTCTGGGAACATGACTGAGGTTTGATTGTGGAACCCTGTGCCCTAGGAATATGACTGAAGTTTGATTCTGGAAGCCTGTGGCCTGGGAACATGTCTGAGGCATGATTCTGGAACCCTGTGGCCTTGGAAAATGACTGAGGTTTGATGGTGTTACCCTGTGGCCTGGCAATGTGACTGAGGCTTGATTCTGGAACCCTCTTGCTTGGGAACATGACATCACTTGGATTCTGGGACCCTGTGGCCTGGGAACATGACTGAGGTTTGATTCTGGAACCCCGTGGCCTTGGAACATGACATCAGTTGGATTCTGGAACCCTGTGGTCTGGGAACATGAATGAGGTTTGCTTCTGGAACCCTGTGGCTTAGGAATATGACATCAGTTGGATTCTGGAACCCTGTGGTCTGGCAACATAACTGAGGGTTGATTCTGGAACCCTGTGGCCTGGGAACATGCCTTACGTTTGATTGTGGAACCCTGTGGCCCGGGAACATGACTGAGGTTTGATTCTGGAACCCTGTGGCCTGGGAACATGACTGAGGTTTGGTTGTGGATACCTGTGGACTGGGAACATTACTGAGGTTTGATTCTGGAACCCTATGGCCTAGAAAAATGACTGAGGCTTGATTGTGGAACCCTGTCATCTGAGAACATGACTGAGGTTTGATTGTGGAACCCTCTGTCCTGGGAACATGACTGTGGTTTGATGATTGTATCCTGTGTCCTGGCAACATGACTGAGGTTTGTTTCTAAAACCTGCGGCCTGGGAACATGACTGAGGCTTCATTCTTGAACCCTGTGGCCTGGGAACCTGACTGAGGTTTGATTCTGCACCGCTGTGGCCTAGGAACAAGACTGAGGTTTGAATTTGGAACCCTGTGGCCTGGGAACATGACTGAGGGTTGATTGTTGAAACATGTGGCCTGGGAACATGACTGAGGCTTTATTCTGGAACCCTGTTGCCTAAGAACATGACTGAGGTTTAATTCTGGAACCCTGCAGCCTGGGAACATGACTGAGCTTTCATTCCGGTACCCTGTGGCCTGGCAATATTACTGAGGTTTGATTCTGGAACCCTCTGGCCTGGGAACATGACTGAGGTTTGATGATTGAACCCTGTGTCCTGGCAACAAGACTGAGGTTTGATTTTGGAACCCTCTGGCCTGGGAACATGACTGAGGCTTGATTCTGGTACCCTGTGGCCTGGGAACCTGACTGAGGTTTGATTCTGGACCGCTGTGGCCTGGGAACATGACATCGGTTTGATTCTGTGACCCTGTGGCCTGGGAACATGACATCAGTTGGATTCTGGAACCCTCTCGCCTGGGAACATGACTGAGGGTTGATTCTGGAACCCTGTGGCCTGGGAACATGACTGAAGTTTATTTCTGAAATTCTGTGTCCTGGGAACATGACTGAGGTTTGATGGTGGAACCCTGTAGTCTGGGAACATGACAGAGGTTTTATTGTGATAAATTGTGGCCTGGGAATATGACTGAGGTTTGCTTGTGGAATTCTGTGGACTGGGAACATGAGTGAGATTTGATTCTGGAACCCTGTGGCCTGGGAACATGACTGAGGCTTTATTCTGGAACCCTGTGGCCTGGGAACATGACTCAGGTTTGATTCTGGTACTCGCTGGCCTGAGAACATCACTGAGATTAGCTTCTGGAACCCTGTGGCCTGGGAACATGACTGAGGTTAAATTGTGGAACCTGTGGCCTGGGAACATGACATCCGTTTGACTCTGGAACCCTGTGGCCTGGGAACGTGATATCGATTGGACTCTGGAAACCTGTGTCCTGGAACATGACTGAGGATTGAATCTCGAACACTGTGGCCTGGGAAAATGACTGAGGATTGATTCTGGAACCATGTGGCCTGGAAATATGATTAAGGTTTGCTTCTGGAAACCTGTGGCCTAGGAACAAGACGGAGGTTTGAATCTGCAACCCTGTGGCCTGGGAACATGACTGAGGTTTGATTGTGGAACCCTGTGCCATAGGAATATGACTGAAGTTTGATTCTGGAAGCTTGTGGCCTGGGAACATGTCTGAGGCATGATTCTGGAACCCTGTGGCCTTGGAAAATGACTGAGGTTTGATAGTGTTACCCTGTGGCCTGGCAATATGACTAAGGCTTGATTCTGGAACCCTCTTGCTTGGGAACATGACATCAGTTGGATTCTGGGACCCTGTGGCCTGGGAACATGACTGAGGTTTGATTCTGGAACCCTGTGGCCTGGGAACATGCCTTACGTTTGATTGTGGAACCCTGTGGCCCGGGAACGTGACTGAGGTTTGATTCTGGAACCCTGTGGCCTGGGAACATGACTGAGGTTTGGTTGTGGATACCTGTGGACTGGGAACATTACTGAGGTTTGATTCTGGAAGCCTATGGCCTAGAAAAATGACTGAGGCTTGATTGTGGAACCCTGTCATCTGGGAACATGACTGAGTTTTGATTGTGGAACCCTCTGTCCTGGGAACATGACTGTAGTTTGATGATTGTACCCTGTGTCCTGGCAACATGACTGAGGTTTGTTTCTAAAACCTGCGGCCTGGGAACATGACTGAGGCTTCATTCTTGAACCCTTTGGCCTGGGAAAATGACTGAGGTTTGATTCTGGAACCCTGTAGCCTGGGAACTTGGCTGAGCTTTCATTCTGGACCCCTGTTGCCTGGGAACATGATTTAGGTTTGATTCGGGAACACTGTGACCTGGGAACATTATGGAGGTTTGATTCTGGAATCCTGTGGCCTGGGAACATGACTGAGGTTTGATTGTGGAACCCTGTGCCCTAGGAATATGACTGAGGTTTGATTCTGGAAGCCTGTGGCCAGGGAACATGTCTGAGTCATGATTGTGGAAGCCTGTGGCCTGGGAAAATGACTGAGGTTTGATGGTGTTACCCTGTGGCCTGGCAATATGACTGAGGTTTGATTCTGGAACCCTGTGGCCTGGGAACATGACTGAGGTTTGATTCTGGAACGCTGTGGCCTGGCAACATGACATCAGTTGGATTCTGGAACCCTGTGGCCTGGGAACATGACTGAGGTTTGATTCTGGAACCCTGTGGCTTGGGAAAATGACATCAGTTGGATTCTGGAACCCTGTGGTCTGGCAACATAACTGAGGTTTGATTCTGGAACCCTGTGGCCTGGGAACCTGACTGAGGTTTGATTCTGCACCGCTGTGGCCTAGGAACAAGACTGAGGTTTGAATTTGGAACCCTGTGGCCTGGGAACATGACTGAGGGTTGATTGTGGAACCCTGTGTCCTGGGAACATGACATCGGTTTGATTCTGGGACACTGTGGCCTGGGAAAATGACTGAGGTTTGATTCTGGAACCCTGTAGCCTGGGAACTTGGCTGAGCTTTCATTCTGGACCCCTGTTGCCTGGGAACATGATTTAGGTTTGATTCGGGAACACTGTGACCTGGGAACATTATGGAGGTTTGATTCTGGAATCCTGTGGCCTGGGAACATGACTGAGGTTTGATTGTGGAACCCTGTGCCCTAGGAATATGACTGAGGTTTGATTCTGGAAGCCTGTGGCCAGGGAACATGACTGAGGTTTGGTTGTGGATACCTGTGGACTGGGAACATTACTGAGGTTTGATTCTGGAACCCTATGGCCTAGAAAAATGACTGAGGCTTGATTGTGGAACCCTGTCATCTGAGAACATGACTGAGGTTTGATGATTGTACCCTGTGTCCTGGCAACATGACTGAGGTTTGTTTCTAAAACCTGCGGCCTGGGAACATGACTGAGGCTTCATTCTTGAACCCTGTGGCCTGGGAAAATGACTGAGGTTTGATTCTGGAACCCTCTCGCCTGGAAACATGACTGAGGGTTGATTCTGGAACCCTGTGGCCTGGGAACATGACTGAAGTTTGATTCTGAAATTCTGTGTCCTGGGAACATGACTGAGGTTTGATGGTGGAACCCTGTGGCCTGGGAACATGACAGAGGTTTTATTGTGATAAATTGTGGCCTGGGAATATGACTGAGGTTTGCTTGTGGAATTCTGTGGACTGGGAACATGACTGAGATTTGATTCTGGAACCCTGTGGCCTGGGAACATGACTGAGGCTTGATTCTGGAACCCTGTGGCCTGGGAACATGACTCAGGTTTGATTCTGGTACTCTCTGGCCTGAGAACATCACTGAGATTAGCTTCTGGAACCCTGTGGCCTGGGAACATGACTGAGGTTAAATTGTGGAACCTGTGGCCTGGGAACATGACATCCGTTTGACTCTGGAACCCTGTGGCCTGGGAACATGATATCGATTGGACTCTGGAAACCTGTGGCCTGGAACATGACTGAGGATTGAATCTCGAACACTGTGGCTTGGGAAAATGACTGAGGTTTGATCCTGGAACCATGTGGCCTGGAAATATGATTAAGGTTTGCTTCTGGAAACCTGTGGCCTAGGAACAAGACGGAGGTTTGAATCTGCAACCCTGTGGCCTGGGAACATGACTGAGGTTTGATTGTGGAACCCTGTGCCCTAGGAATATGACTGAAGTTTGATTCTGGAAGCCTGTGGCCTGGGAACATGTCTGAGGCATGATTCTGGGACCCTCTTGCCTGGGAACATGACATCAGTTGGATTCTGGGACCCTGTGGCCTGGGAACATGACTGAGGTTTGATTCTGGAACCCTGTGGCCTTGGAACATGACATCAGTTGGATTCTGGAACCCTGCGGTCTGGGAACATGACTGAGGTTTGCTTCTGGAACCCTGTGGCTTAGGAATATGACATCAGTTGGATTCTGGAACCCTGTGGTCTGGCAACATAACTGAGGTTTGATTCTGGAACCCTGTGGCCTGGGAACATGACTGAGGTTTGGTTGTGGATACCTGTGGACTGGGAACATTACTGAGGTTTGATTCTGGAACCCTATGGCCTAGAAAAATGACTGAGGCTTGATTGTGGAACCCTGTCATCTGAGAACATGACTGAGGTTTGATTGTGGAACCCTCTGTCCTGGGAACATGACTGTGGTTTGATGATTGTACCCTGTGTCCTGGCAACATGACTGAGGTTTGTTTCTAAAACCTGCGGCCTGGGAACATGACTGAGGCTTCATTCTTGAACCCTGTGGCCTGGGAAAATGACTGAGGTTTGATTCTGGAACCCTGTAGCCTGGGAACTTGGCTGAGCTTTCATTCTGGACCCCTGTTGCCTGGGAACATGATTTAGGTTTGATTCGGGAACCCTGTGACCTGGGAACATTATGGAGGTTTGATTCTGGAATCCTGTGGCCTGGGAACATGACTGAGGTTTGCTTGTGGAATTCTGTGGACTGGGAACATGACTGAGATTTGATTCTGGAACCCTGTGGCCTGGGAACATGACTGAGGCTTGATTCTGGAACCCTGTGGCCTGGGAACATGACTCAGGTTTGATTCTGGTACTCTCTGGCCTGAGAACATCACTGAGATTAGCTTCTGGAACCCTGTGGCCTGGGAACATGACTGAGGTTAAATTGTGGAACCTGTGGCCTGGGAACATGACATCCGTTTGACTCTGGAACCCTGTGGCCTGGGAACGTGATATCGATTGGACTCTGGAAACCTGTGGCCTGGAACATGACTGAGGATTGAATCTCGAACACTGTGGCTTGGGAAAATGACTGAGGTTTGATTCTGGAACCATGTGGCCTGGAAATATGATTAAGGTTTGCTTCTGGAAACCTGTGGCCTAGGAACAAGACTGAGGTTTGAATCTGCAACCCTGTGGTCTGGGAACATGACTGAGGTTTGATTGTGGAACCCTGTGCCCTAGGAATATGACTGAAGTTTGATTCTGGAAGCCTGTGGCCTGGGAACATGTCTGAGGCATGATTCTGGAACCCTGTGGCCTTGGAAAATGACTGAGGTTTGATGGTGTTACCCTGTGGCCTGGCAATGTGACTGAGGCTTGATTCTGGAACCCTCTTGCTTGGGAACATGACATCACTTGGATTCTGGGACCCTGTGGCCTGGGAACATGACTGAGGTTTGATTCTGGAACCCCGTGGCCTTGGAACATGACATCAGTTGGATTCTGGAACCCTGTGGTCTGGGAACATGAATGAGGTTTGCTTCTGGAACCCTGTGGCTTAGGAATATGACATCAGTTGGATTCTGGAACCCTGTGGTCTGGCAACATAACTGAGGGTTGATTCTGGAACCCTGTGGCCTGGGAACATGCCTTACGTTTGATTGTGGAACCCTGTGGCCCGGGAACATGACTGAGGTTTGATTCTGGAACCCTGTGGCCTGGGAACATGACTGAGGTTTGGTTGTGGATACCTGTGGACTGGGAACATTACTGAGGTTTGATTCTGGAACCCTATGGCCTAGAAAAATGACTGAGGCTTGATTGTGGAACCCTGTCATCTGAGAACATGACTGAGGTTTGATTGTGGAACCCTCTGTCCTGGGAACATGACTGTGGTTTGATGATTGTATCCTGTGTCCTGGCAACATGACTGAGGTTTGTTTCTAAAACCTGCGGCCTGGGAACATGACTGAGGCTTCATTCTTGAACCCTGTGGCCTGGGAACCTGACTGAGGTTTGATTCTGCACCGCTGTGGCCTAGGAACAAGACTGAGGTTTGAATTTGGAACCCTGTGGCCTGGGAACATGACTGAGGGTTGATTGTGGAACCCTGTGTCCTGGGAACATGACATCGGTTTGATTCTGGGACACTGTGGCCTGGGAAAATGACTGAGGTTTGATTCTGGAACCCTGTAGCCTGGGAACTTGGCTGAGCTTTCATTCTGGACCCCTGTTACCTGGGAACATGATTTAGGTTTGATTCGGGAACACTGTGACCTGGGAACATTATGGAGGTTTGATTCTGGAATCCTGTGGCCTGGGAACATGACTGAGGTTTGATTGTGGAACCCTGTGCCCTAGGAATATGACTGAGGTTTGATTCTGGAAGCCTGTGGCCAGGGAACATGACTGAGGTTTGGTTGTGGATACCTGTGGACTGGGAACATTACTGAGGTTTGATTCTGGAACCCTATGGCCTAGAAAAATGACTGAGGCTTGATTGTGGAACCCTGTCATCTGAGAACATGACTGAGGTTTGATGATTGTACCCTGTGTCCTGGCAACATGACTGAGGTTTGTTTCTAAAACCTGCGGCCTGGGAACATGACTGAGGCTTCATTCTTGAACCCTGTGGCCTGGGAAAATGACTGAGGTTTGATTCTGGAACCCTCTCGCCTGGAAACATGACTGAGGGTTGATTCTGGAACCCTGTGGCCTGGGAACATGACTGAAGTTTGATTCTGAAATTCTGTGTCCTGGGAACATGACTGAGGTTTGATGGTGGAACCCTGTGGCCTGGGAACATGACAGAGGTTTTATTGTGATAAATTGTGGCCTGGGAATATGACTGAGGTTTGCTTGTGGAATTCTGTGGACTGGGAACATGACTGAGATTTGATTCTGGAACCCTGTGGCCTGGGAACATGACTGAGGCTTGATTCTGGAACCCTGTGGCCTGGGAACATGACTCAGGTTTGATTCTGGTACTCTCTGGCCTGAGAACATCACTGAGATTAGCTTCTGGAACCCTGTGGCCTGGGAACATGACTGAGGTTAAATTGTGGAACCTGTGGCCTGGGAACATGACATCCGTTTGACTCTGGAACCCTGTGGCCTGGGAACATGATATCGATTGGACTCTGGAAACCTGTGGCCTGGAACATGACTGAGGATTGAATCTCGAACACTGTGGCCTGGGAAAATGACTGAGGTTTGATCCTGGAACCATGTGGCCTGGAAATATGATTAAGGTTTGCTTCTGGAAACCTGTGGCCTAGGAACAAGACGGAGGTTTGAATCTGCAACCCTGTGGCCTGGGAACATGACTGAGGTTTGATTGTGGAACCCTGTGCCCTAGGAATATGACTGAAGTTTGATTCTGGAAGCCTGTGGCCTGGGAACATGTCTGAGGCATGATTCTGGGACCCTCTTGCCTGGGAACATGACATCAGTTGGATTCTGGGACCCTGTGGCCTGGGAACATGACTGAGGTTTGATTCTGGAACCCTGTGGCCTTGGAACATGACATCAGTTGGATTCTGGAACCCTGCGGTCTGGGAACATGACTGAGGTTTGCTTCTGGAACCCTGTGGCTTAGGAATATGACATCAGTTGGATTCTGGAACCCTGTGGTCTGGCAACATAACTGAGGTTTGATTCTGGAACCCTGTGGCCTGGGAACATGACTGAGGTTTGGTTGTGGATACCTGTGGACTGGGAACATTACTGAGGTTTGATTCTGGAACCCTATGGCCTAGAAAAATGACTGAGGCTTGATTGTGGAACCCTGTCATCTGAGAACATGACTGAGGTTTGATTGTGGAACCCTCTGTCCTGGGAACATGACTGTGGTTTGATGATTGTACCCTGTGTCCTGGCAACATGACTGAGGTTTGTTTCTAAAACCTGCGGCCTGGGAACATGACTGAGGCTTCATTCTTGAACCCTGTGGCCTGGGAAAATGACTGAGGTTTGATTCTGGAACCCTGTAGCCTGGGAACTTGGCTGAGCTTTCATTCTGGACCCCTGTTGCCTGGGAACATGATTTAGGTTTGATTCGGGAACCCTGTGACCTGGGAACATTATGGAGGTTTGATTCTGGAATCCTGTGGCCTGGGAACATGACTGAGGTTTGCTTGTGGAATTCTGTGGACTGGGAACATGACTGAGATTTGATTCTGGAACCCTGTGGCCTGGGAACATGACTGAGGCTTGATTCTGGAACCCTGTGGCCTGGGAACATGACTCAGGTTTGATTCTGGTACTCTCTGGCCTGAGAACATCACTGAGATTAGCTTCTGGAACCCTGTGGCCTGGGAACATGACTGAGGTTAAATTGTGGAACCTGTGGCCTGGGAACATGACATCCGTTTGACTCTGGAACCCTGTGGCCTGGGAACGTGATATCGATTGGACTCTGGAAACCTGTGGCCTGGAACATGACTGAGGATTGAATCTCGAACACTGTGGCCTGGGAAAATGACTGAGGTTTGATTCTGGAACCATGTGGCCTGGAAATATGATTAAGGTTTGCTTCTGGAAACCTGTGGCCTAGGAACAAGACTGAGGTTTGAATCTGCAACCCTGTGGTCTGGGAACATGACTGAGGTTTGATTGTGGAACCCTGTGCCCTAGGAATATGACTGAAGTTTGATTCTGGAAGCCTGTGGCCTGGGAACATGTCTGAGGCATGATTCTGGAACCCTGTGGCCTTGGAAAATGACTGAGGTTTGATGGTGTTACCCTGTGGCCTGGCAATGTGACTGAGGCTTGATTCTGGAACCCTCTTGCTTGGGAACATGACATCACTTGGATTCTGGGACCCTGTGGCCTGGGAACATGACTGAGGTTTGATTCTGGAACCCCGTGGCCTTGGAACATGACATCAGTTGGATTCTGGAACCCTGTGGTCTGGGAACATGAATGAGGTTTGCTTCTGGAACCCTGTGGCTTAGGAATATGACATCAGTTGGATTCTGGAACCCTGTGGTCTGGCAACATAACTGAGGGTTGATTCTGGAACCCTGTGGCCTGGGAACATGCCTTACGTTTGATTGTGGAACCCTGTGGCCCGGGAACATGACTGAGGTTTGATTCTGGAACCCTGTGGCCTGGGAACATGACTGAGGTTTGGTTGTGGATACCTGTGGACTGGGAACATTACTGAGGTTTGATTCTGGAACCCTATGGCCTAGAAAAATGACTGAGGCTTGATTGTGGAACCCTGTCATCTGAGAACATGACTGAGGTTTGATTGTGGAACCCTCTGTCCTGGGAACATGACTGTGGTTTGATGATTGTATCCTGTGTCCTGGCAACATGACTGAGGTTTGTTTCTAAAACCTGCGGCCTGGGAACATGACTGAGGCTTCATTCTTGAACCCTGTGGCCTGGGAAAATGACTGAGGTTTGATTCTGGAACCCTGTAGCCTGGGAACTTGGCTGAGCTTTCATTCTGGACCCCTGTTGCCTGGGAACATGATTTAGGTTTGATTCGGGAACCCTGTGACCTGGGAACATTATGGAGGTTTGATTCTGGAATCCTGTGGCCTGGGAACATGACTGAGGTTGGATTGTGGAACCCTGTGCCCTAGGAATATGACTGAGGTTTGATTCTGGAAGCCTGTGGTCAGGGAACATGTCTGAGTCATGATTGTGGAAGCCTGTGGCCTGGGAAAGTGACTGAGGTTTGATGGTGTTACCCTGTGGCCTGGCAATATGACTGAGGTTTGATTCTGGAACCCTGTGGCCTGGGAACATGACTGAGGTTTGATTCTGGAACGCTGTGGCCTGGCAACATGACATCAGTTGGATTCTGGAACCCTGTGGCCTGGGAACATGACTGAGGTTTGATTCTGGAACCCTGTGGCTTGGGAATATGACATCAGTTGGATTCTGGAACCCTGTGATCTGGCAACATAACTGAGGTTTGATTCTGGAACCCTGTGGCCTGGGAACATGACTTAAGTTTGATTGTGGAACTCTATGGCCTGGAACATGACTGAGGTTGGATTGTGGAACCCTGTGTCCTGGGAACATGACATCAGTTTGTGTCTGGGACCCTGTGGCCTGGGAATATGACTGAGGTTTGATTCGGGAACCCTGTGGCCTGTAAACATGACATCATTTGGATTCTGGAACCCTGTGGCCTGGGAACATGACTGAGGTTTGATTTTGGAACCCTGTGGCCTGGGAACATGACTGAGGTTTGATTGTGATAACTTATGACCTGGGAACATGACTGAGGTTTGATTGTGGAACTCTGTGGACTGGGAACATGACTGAGGTTTCTTTCTGGAACCCTGTGGCCTGGGAACATGACTGAGGCTTTATTCTGGAACCCTGTGGCCTGGGAACATGACTGAGGTTTGATTCTGTAAACCTGGAGCCTGGGAACATGACTGAGCTTTCATTCTGTAACCCTGTGGCTTCGAAACATGACTGAAGTTTGATTCTGGAAACCTGTGACCTGGGAACTTTATTGAGGTTTGATTCTAGAACCCTGTGTCCTGGGAACATGACTGACGTTTTATTGTGAAAAATTGTGGCCTGGGAATATGACTGAGATGTGATTGTGGAATTCTGTGGACTGGGAAAATGACTGATATTTGATTCTGGAACGCTGTGGCCTGGGAACATGCCTGAGGATTTATTCTGGAACACTGTGGCCTGGGAACATGACTCAGGTTTGATTCTTGAACCCTGAGGACTGGGAACATGACTGAGGTATGATTGTGGAAACATATATCCTGGGAACATGACTGAGGCTTTATTCTGGTACCCTGTGTCCTGGGAACATGACATCGGTTTGATTCTGTGACCCTGTGGCCTGGGAACATGACATCAGTTGGATTCTGGAACCCTCTCGCCTGGGAACATGACTGAGGGTTGATTCTGGAAACCTGTGGCCTGGGAACATGACTGAAGTTTGATTCTGAAATTCTGTGTCCTGGGAACATGACTGAGGTTTGATGGTGGAACCCTGTGACCTGGGAACATGACAGAGGTTTTATTGTGATAAATTGTGGCCTGGGAATATGACTGAGGTTTGATTGTGGAATTCTGTGGTCTGGGAACATGACTGAGATTTGATTCTGGAACCCTGTGGCCTGGGAACATGACTGAGGTTAAATTGTGGAACCTGTGGCCTGGGATCATGACATCCGTTTGACTCTGGTACCCTGTGGCCTGGGAACATGATATCGATTGGTCTCTGGAAACCTGTGGCCTGGAACATGACTGAGGATTGAATCTCGAACACTGTGGCCTGGGAAAATGACTGAGGTTTGATCCTGGAACCATGTGGCCTGCAAATATGATTAAGGTTTGCTTCTGGAAACCTGTGGCCTAGGAACAAGACGGAGGTTTGAATCTGCAACCCTGTGGCCTGGGAACATGACTGAGGTTTGATTGTGGAACCCTGTGCCCTAGGAATATGACTGAAGTTTGATTCTGGAAGCCTGTGGCCTGAGAACATGTCTGAGGCATGATTCTGGAACCCTGTGGCCTTGGAAAATGACTGAGGTTTGATGGTGTTACCCTGTGGCCTGGCAATATGACTGAGGCTTGATTCTGGAACCCTCTTGCCTGGGAACATGACATCAGTTGGATTCTGGGACCCTGTGGCCTGGGAACATGACTGAGGTTTGATTCTGGAACGCTGTGGTCTGGGAACATGACTGAGGTTTGCTTCTGGAACCCTGTGGCTTAGGAATATGACATCAGTTGGATTCTGGAACCCTGTGGTCTGGCAACATAACTGAGGGTTGATTCTGGAACCCTGTGGCCTGGGAACCTGCCTTACGTTTGATTGTGGAACCCTGTGGCCCGGGAACATGACTGAGGTTTGATTCTGGAACCCTGTGGCCTGGGAACATGACTGAGGTTTGGTTGTGGATACCTGTGGACTGGGAACATTACTGAGGTTTGATTCTGGAACCCTATGGCCTAGAAAAATGACTGAGGCTTGATTGTGGAACCCTGTCATCTGAGAACATGACTGAGGTTTGATTGTGGAACCCTCTGTCCTGGGAACATGACTGTGGTTTGATGATTGTACCCTGTGTCCTGGCAACATGACTGAGGTTTGTTTCTAAAACCTGCGGCCTGGGAACATGACTGAGGCTTCATTCTTGAACCCTGTGGCCTGGGAAAATGACTGAGGTTTGATTCTGGAACCCTGTAGCCTGGGAACTTGGCTGAGCTTTCATTCTGGACCCCTGTTGCCTGGGAACATGATTTAGGTTTGATTCGGGAACCCTGTGACCTGGGAACATTATGGAGGTTTGATTCTGGAATCCTGTGGCCTGGGAACATGACTGAGGTTGGATTGTGGAACCCTGTGCCCTAGGAATATGACTGAGGTTTGATTCTGGAAGCCTGTGGCCAGGGAACATGTCTGAGTCATGATTGTGGAAGCCTGTGGCCTGGGAAAATGACTGAGGTTTGATGGTGTTACCCTGTGGCCTGGCAATATGACTGAGGTTTGATGCTGGAACCCTGTGGCCTGGGAACATGACTGAGGTTTGATTCTGGAACGCTGTGGCCTGGCAACATGACATCAGGTGGATTCTGGAACCCTGTGGCCTGGGAACATGACTGAGGTTTGATTCTGGAACCCTGTGGCTTGGGAATATGACATCAGTTGGATTCTGGAACCCTGTGGTCTGGCAACATAACTGAGGTTTGATTCTGGAACCCTGTGGCCTGGGAACATGCCTTACATTTGATTGTGGAACCCTGTGGCCCGGGAACATGACTGAGGTTTGATTCTGGCACCCTGTGGCCTGGGAACATGACTGAGGTTTGGTTGTGGATCCCTGTGGACTGGGAACATTACTGAGGTTTGATTCTGGAACCCTATGGCCTAGAAAAATGACTGAGGCTTGATTGTGGAACCCTGTCATCTGAGAACATGACTGAGGTTTGATTGTGGAACCCTCTGTCCTGGGAACATGACTGTGGTTTGATGATTGTACCCTGTGTCCTGGCAACATGACTGAGGTTTGTTTCTAAAACCTGCGGCCTGGGAACATGACTGAGGCTTCATTCTTGAACCCTGTGGCTTGGGAAAATGACTGAGGTTTGATTCTGGAACCCTGTAGCCTGGGAACTTGGCTGAGCTTTCATTCTGGACCCCTGTTGCCTGGGAACATGATTTAGGTTTGATTCGGGAACCCTGTGACCTGGGAACATTATGGAGGTTTGATTCTGGAATCCTATGGCCTGGGAACATGACTGAGGTTTGATTGTGGAACCCTGTGCCCTAGGAATATGACTGAGGTTTGATTCTGGAAGCCTGTGGCCAGGGAACATGTCTGAGGCATGATTGTGGAAGCCTGTGGCCTGGGAAAATGACTGAGGTTTGATGGTGTTACCCTGTGGCCTGGCAATATGACTGAGGTTTGATTCTGGAACCCTGTGGCCTGGGAACATGACTGAGGTTTGATTCCGGAACTCTGTGGCCTGGAAAAATGCCTGAGGTTTGATGATGGAACCCTGTGCCCTGGCAATATGACTGATGTTTGATTCTGGAACCCTCTTGCCTGGGAATATGACTGAGGCTTGATTCTGGAAACCTGTGGCCTGGGAACATGACTGGGGATTGATTCTGGAACGCTGTGGCCTGGCAACATGACATCAGTTGGATTCTGGAACCCTGTGGTCTGGCAACATAACTGAGGGTTGATTCTGGAACCCTGTGGCCTGGGAACATGCCTTACGTTTGATTGTGGAACCCTGTGGCCCCGGAACATGACTGAGGTTTGATTCTGGAACCCTGTGGCCTGGGAACATGACTGAGGTTTGGTTGTGTATACCTGTGGACTGGGAACATTACTGAGGTTTGATTCTGGAACCCTATGGCCTAGAAAAATGACTGAGGCTTGATTGTGGAACCCTGTCATCTGAGAACATGACTGAGGTTTGATTGTGGAACCCTCTGTCCTGGGAACATGACTGTGGTTTGATGATTGTACCCTGTGTCCTGGCAACATGACTGAGGTTTGTTTCTAAAACCTGCGGCCTGGGAACATGACTGAGGCTTCATTCTTGAACCCTGTGGCCTGGGAAAATGACTGAGGTTTGATTCTGGAACCCTGTAGCCTGGGAACTTGGCTGAGCTTTCATTCTGGACCCCTGTTGCCTGGGAACATGATTTAGGTTTGATTCGGGAACCCTGTGACCTGGGAACATTATGGAGGTTTGATTCTGGAATCCTGTGGCCTGGGAACATGACTGAGGTTGGATTGTGGAACCCTGTGCCCTAGGAATATGACTGAGGTTTGATTCTGGAAGCCTGTGGCCAGGGAACATGTCTGAGTCATGATTGTGGAAGCCTGTGGCCTGGGAAAATGACTGAGGTTTGATGGTGTTACCCTGTGGCCTGGCAATATGACTGAGGTTTGATTCTGGAACCCTCTCACCTGGAAACATGACTGAGGGTTGATTCTGGAACCCTGTGGCCTGGGAACATGACTGAAGTTTGATTCTGAAATTCTGTGTCCTGGGAACATGACTGAGGTTTGATGGTGGAACCCTGTGGCCTGGGAACATGACAGAGGTTTTATTGTGATAAATTGTGGCCTGGGAATATGACTGAGGTTTGCTTGTGGAATTCTGTGGACTGGGAACATGACTGAGATTTGATTCTGGAACCCTGTGGCCTGGGAACATGAATGAGGCTTGATTCTGGAACCCTGTGGCCTGGGAACATGACTCAGGTTTGATTCTGGTACTCTCTGGCCTGAGAACATCACTGAGATTAGCTTCTGGAACCCTGTGGCCTGGGAACATGACTGAGGTTAAATTGTGGAACCTGTGGCCTGGGAACATGACATCCGTTTGACTCTGGAACCCTGTGGCCTGGGAACATGATATCGATTGGACTCTGGAAACCTGTGGCCTGGAACATGACTGAGGATTGAATCTCGAACACTGTGGCCTGGGAAAATGACTGAGGTTTGATCCTGGAACCATGTGGACTGGAAATATGATTAAGGTTTGCTTCTGGAAACCTGTGGCCTAGGAACAAGACGGAGGTTTGAATCTGCAACCCTGTGGCCTGGGAACATGACTGAGGTTTGATTGTGGAACCCTGTGCCCTAGGAATATGACTGAAGTTTGATTCTGGAAGCCTGTGGCCTGGGAACATGTCTGAGGCATGATTCTGGGACCCTCTTGCCTGGGAACATGACATCAGTTGGATTCTGGGACCCTGTGGCCTGGGAACATGACTGAGGTTTGATTCTGGAACCCTGTGGCCTTGGAACATGACATCAGTTGGATTCTGGAACCCTGCGGTCTGGGAACATGACTGAGGTTTGCTTCTGGAACCCTGTGGCTTAGAAATATGACATCAGTTGGATTCTGGAACCCTGTGGTCTGGCAACATAACTGAGGTTTGATTCTGGAACCCTGTGGCCTGGGAACATGACTGAGGTTTGGTTGTGGATACCTGTGGACTGGGAACATTACTGAGGTTTGATTCTGGAACCCTATGGCCTAGAAAAATGACTGAGGCTTGATTGTGGAACCCTGTCATCTGAGAACATGACTGAGGTTTGATTGTGGAACCCTCTGTCCTGGGAACATGACTGTGGTTTGATGATTGTACCCTGTGTCCTGGCAACATGACTGAGGTTTGTTTCTAAAACCTGCGGCCTGGGAACATGACTGAGGCTTCATTCTTGAACTCTGTGGCCTGGGAAAATGACTGAGGTTTGATTCTGGAACCCTGTAGCCTGGGAACTTGGCTGAGCTTTCATTCTGGACCCCTGTTGCCTGGGAACATGATTTAGGTTTGATTCGGGAACCCTGTGACCTGGGAACATTATGGAGGTTTGATTCTGGAATCCTGTGGCCTGGGAACATGACTGAGGTTGGATTGTGGAACCCTGTGCCCTAGGAATATGACTGAGGTTTGATTCTGGAAGCCTGTGGCCAGGGAACATGTCTGAGTCATGATTGTGGAAGCCTGTGGCCTGGGAAAATGACTGAGGTTTGATGGTGTTACCCTGTGGCCTGGCAATATGACTGAGGTTTGATTCTGGAACCCTGTGGCCTGGGAACATGACTGAGGTTTGATTCTGGAACGCTGTGGCCTGGCAACATGACATCAGTTGGATTCTGGAACCCTGTGGCCTGGGAACATGACTGAGGTTTGATTCTGGAACCCTGTGGCTTGGGAATATGACATCAGTTGGATTCTGGAACCCTGTGGTCTGGCAACATAACTGAGGTTTGATTCTGGAACCCTGTGGCCTGGGAACATGACTTAAGTTTGATTGTGGAACTCTATGGCCTGGAACATGACTGAGGTTGGATTGTGGAACCCTGTGCCCTAGGAATATGACTGAGGTTTGATTCTGGAAGCCTGTGGCCAGGGAACATGTCTGAGTCATGATTGTGGAAGCCTGTGGCCTGGGAAAATGACTGAGGTTTGATGGTGTTACCCTGTGGCCTGGCAATATGACTGAGGTTTGATTCTGGAACCCTGTGGCCTGGGAACATGACTGAGGTTTGGTTGTGGATACCTGTGGACTGGGAACATTACTGAGGTTTGATTCTGGAACCCTATGGCCTAGAAAAATGACTGAGGCTTGATGGTGGAACCCTGTCATCTGAGAACATGACTGACGTTTGATTGTGGAACCCTCTGTCCTGGGAACATGACTGTGGTTTGATGATTGTACCCTGTGTCCTGGCAACATGACTGAGGTTTGTTTCTAAAACCTGCGGCCTGGGAACATGACTGAGGCTTCATTCTTGAACCCTGTGGCCTGGGAAAATGACTGAGGTTTGATTCTGGAACCCTGTAGCCTGGGAACTTGGCTGAGCTTTCATTCTGGACCCCTGTTGCCTGGGAACATGATTTAGGTTTGATTCGGGAACCCTGTGACCTGGGAACATTATGGAGGTTTGATTCTGGAATCCTGTGGCCTGGGAACATGACTGAGGTTGGATTGTGGAACCCTGTGCCCTAGGAATATGACTGAGGTTTGATTCTGGAAGCCTGTGGCCAGGGAACATGTCTGAGTCATGATTGTGGAAGCCTGTGGCCTGGGAAAATGACTGAGGTTTGATGGTGTTACCCTGTGGCCTGGCAATATGACTGAGGTTTGATTCTGGAACCCTGTGGCCTGGGAACATGACTGAGGTTTGATTCTGGAACGCTGTGGCCTGGCAACATGACATCAGTTGGATTCTGGAACCCTGTGGCCTGGGAACATGACTGAGGTTTGATTCTGGAACCCTGTGGCTTGGGAATATGACATCAGTTGGATTCTGGAACCCTGTGGTCTGGCAACATAACTGAGGTTTGATTCTGGAACCCTGTGGCCTGGGAACATGACGTAAGTTTGATTGTGGAACTCTATGGCCTGGAACATGACTGAGGTTGGATTGTGGAACCCTGTGCCCTAGGAATATGACTGAGGTTTGATTCTGGAAGCCTGTGGCCAGGGAACATGTCTGAGTCATGATTGTGGAAGCCTGTGGCCTGGGAAAATGACTGAGGTTTGATGGTGTTACCCTGTGGCCTGGCAATATGACTGAGGTTTGATTCTGGAACCCTGTGGCCTGGGAACATGACTGAGGCTTGATTCTGGAACCCTGTGGCCTGGGAACATGACTGAGGTTTGATTCTGGAACCCTTTGGCCTGGGAACATGACTGAGGTTTGTCACTCGAACCATGTGGCCTGGAAATATGATTGTCGTTAGTTTCTGGAAATCTATAGCCTACGAACAAGACTAAAGTTTGAATCTGGAACACTGTGGCCTGGAACATGACTGACGGTGATTGTGGAACCCTGTGTCCTGGGAACATGACATCAGTTTGTGTCTGGGACCCTGTGGCCTGGGAATATGACTGAGATTTGATTCGGGAACCCTGTGGCCTTTAAACATGACATCATTTGGATTCTGGAACCCTGTGGCCTGGGAACATGACTGAGGTTTGATTTTGGAACCCTGTGGCCTGGGAACATGACTGAGGTTTGATTGTGATAACTTATGACCTGGGAACATGACTGAGGTTTGATTGTGGAACTCTGTGGACTGGGAACATGACTGAGGTTTCTTTCTGGAACCCTGTGGCCTGGGAACATGACTGAGGCTTTATTCTGGAACCCTGTGGCCTGGGAACATGACTGAGGTTTGATTCTGTAAACCTGGAGCCTGGGAACATGACTGAGCTTTCATTCTGTAACCCTGTGGCTTGGAAACATGACTGAAGTTTGATTCTGGAAACCTGTGACCTGGGAACTTTATTGAGGTTTGATTCTAGAACCCTGTGTCCTGGGAACATGACTGACGTTTTATTGTGAAAAATTGTGGCCTGGGAATATGACTGAGTTGTGATTGTGAAATTCTGTGGACTGGGAAAATGACTGATATTTGATTCTGGAACGCTGTGGCCTGGGAACATGCCTGAGGATTTATTCTGGAACCCTGTGGCCTGGGAACATGACTCAGGTTTGATTCTTGAACCCTGAGGACTGGGAACATGACTGAGGTATGATTGTGGAAACATGTATCCTGGGAACATGACTGAGGCTTTATTCTGGTACCCTGTGGCCTGGGAACATGACTGAGGTTTGATTCTTGAAATCTGTTCCCTGAGAACGTACCTGAAGTTTGATTCTGGAACCCTGTGTCCTGGGAACATGACTGAGGTTTGATTGTGGAACCCTCTGGCCTAGGAACATGACTGAGGCTTGGTACCTGTACCCTGTGGTTGGGAACCTGACTAAGGTTTGATTCTGGACCCCTGTGTCCCGGGAGCATGACTGAGATTTGATACTGGAACCCTTTGGCCTAGGACCATGACTGAGGTTTGATTGTGGAACCTGTGGCCTGGGAACATGACATCTGTTTGACTCTGGAGCCCTGTGGCCTGGGAACATGACATCGGTTGGCTTCTAGAACCCTGTGGCCTGGGAACATGACATCGGTTTGATTGTATAACCCTGTGGCCTGGGAACATGATATCGATTGGATTCTGGTAACCTTTGGCCTGGGAACATGACAACGGTTGGATTCTGGATCCCTGTGGCCTAGGAACATGACTGAGGTTTGATTGTGGACCCTCTGGCCTCGGAACATGACTGAGGCTTGATTGTGGACCCTGTGTCCTGGGAACATGACATCGGTTTGATTCTGTGACCCTGTGGCCTGGGAACATGACATCAGTTGGATTCTGGAACCCTCTCGCCTGGGAACATGACTGAGGGTTGATTCTGGAACCCTGTGGCCTGGGAACATGACTGAAGTTTGATTCTGAAATTCTGTGTCCTGGGAACATGACTGAGGTTTGATGGTGGAACCCTGTGGCCTGGGAACATGACAGAGGTTTTATTGTGATAAATTGTGGCCTGGGAATATGACTGAGGTTTGATTGTGGAATTCTGTGGACTGGGAACATGACTGAGATTTGATTCTGGGACCCTGTGGCCTGGGAACATGACTGAGGCTTGATTCTGGAACCCTGTGGCCTGGGAACATGACTCAGGTTTGATTCTGGTACTCTCTGGCCTGAGAACATCACTGAGACTAGCTTCTGGAACCCTGTGGCCTGGGAACATGACTGAGGTTAAATTGTGGAACCTGTGGCCTGGGAACATGACATCCGTTTGACTCTGGAATCCTGTGGCCTGGGAACATGATATCGATTGGACTCTGGAAACCTGTGGCCTGGAACATGACTGAGGATTGAATCTCGAACACTGTGGCCTGGGAAAATGACTGAGGTTTGATCCTGGAACCATGTGGCCTGCAAATATGATTAAGGTTTGCTTCTGGAAACCTGTGGCCTAGGAACAAGACGGAGGTTTGAATCTGCAACCCTGTGGCCTGGGAACATGACTGAGGTTTGATTGTGGAACCCTGTGCCCTAGGAATATGACTGAAGTTTGATTCTGGAAGCCTGTGGCCTGGGAACATGTCTGAGGCATGATTCTGGAACCCTGTGGCCTTGGAAAATGACTGAGGTTTGATAGTGTTACCCTGTGGCCTGGCAATATGACTGAGGCTTGATTCTGGAACCCTCTTGCCTGGGAACATGACATCAGTTGGATTCTGGGACCCTGTGGCCTGGCAACATGACTGAGGTTTGATTCTGGAACCCTGTGGCCTTGGAACATGACATCAGTTGGATTCTGGAATCCTGTGGCCTGGGAACATGACTGAGGTTGGATTGTGGAACCCTGTGCTCTAGGAATATGACTGAGGTTTGATTCTGGAAGCCTGTGGCCAGGGAACATGTCTGAGTCATGATTGTGGAAGCCTGTGGCCTGGGAAAATGACTGAGGTTTGATGGTGCTACCCTGTGGCCTGGCAATATGACTGAGGTTTGATTCTGGAACCTTGTGGCCTGGGAACATGACTGAGGTTTGATTCTGGAACGCTGTGGCCTGGCAACATGACATCAGTTGGATTCTGGAACCCTGTGGCCTGGGAACATGACTGAGGTTTGATTCTGGAACCCTGTGGCTTGGGAATATGACATCAGTTGGATTCTGGAACCCTGTGGTCTGGCAACATAACTGAGGTTTGATTCTGGAACCCTGTGGCCTGGGAACATGCCTTACGTTTGATTGTGGAACCCTGTGGCCCGGGAACATGACTGAGGTTTGATTCTGGAACCCTGTGGCCTGGGAACATGACTGAGGTTTGGTTGTGGATACCTGTGGACTGGGAACATTACTGAGGTTTGATTCTGGAACCCTATGGCCTAGAAAAATGACTGAGGCTTGATTGTGGAACCCTGTCATCTGAGAACATGACTGAGGTTTGATTGTGGAACCCTCTGTCCTGGGAACATGACTGTGGTTTGATGATTGTACCCTGTGTCCTGGCAACATGACTGAGGTTTGTTTCTAAAACCTGCGGCCTGGGAACATGACTGAGGCTTCATTCTTGAACCCTGTGGCCTGGGAAAATGACTGAGGTTTGATTCTGGAACCCTGTAGCCTGGGAACTTGGCTGAGCTTTCATTCTGGACCCCTGTTGCCTGGGAACATGATTTAGGTTTGATTCGGGAACCCTGTGACCTGGGAACATTATGGAGGTTTGATTCTGGAACCCTGTGGCCTGGGAAGATGACTGAGGTTGGATTGTGGAACCCTGTGCCCTAGGAATATGACTGAGGTTTGATTCTGGAAGCCTGTGGCCAGGGAACATGTCTGAGGCATGATTGTGGAAGCCTGTGGCCTGGGAAAATGACTGAGGTTTGATGGTGTTACCCTGTGGCCTGGCAATATGACTGAGGTTTGATTCTGGAACCCTGTGGCCTGGGAACATGACTGAGGTTTGATTCTGGAACGCTGTGGCCTGGCAACATGACATCAGTTGGATTCTGGAACCCTGTGGCCTGGGAACATGACTGAGGTTTGATTCTGGAACCCTGTGGCTTGGGAATATGACATCAGTTGGATTCTGGAACCCTGTGGTCTGGCAACATAACTGAGGTTTGATTCTGGAACCCTGTGGCCTGGGAACATGACTTAAGTTTGATTGTGGAACTCTGAGGCCTGGAACATGACTGAGGTTTGATTCTGGCACCCTGTGGCCTGGGAACATGACTGAGGTTTGATTGTGGAACCCTGTGTCCTGGGAACATGACTGAGGTTTGATTCTAGAACACTCTGGCCTGGGAACATGACTAAGGTTTGATTGTGGAACCCTACGGCCTGTCAACATGACTCAGGTTTGATTCTGGACCCCTGTGGCCTGGGAACATGACTGAGGTTTGATTCTGGAAGCCTGTGCCATGGGAACATGTCTGAGGCTTGATTCCGGAACTCTGTGGCCTGGAAAAATGCCTGAGGTTTGATGATGGAACCCTGTGCCCTGGCAATATGACTGATGTTTGATTCTGGAACCCTCTTGCCTGGGAACATGACTGAGGCTTGATTCTGGAAACCTGTGGCCTGGGAACATGACTGAGGATTGAATCGAGAAACCTGTGGCCTGGGAAAATGATTGAGGATTGAATCGAGAAACCTGTGGCCTGGGAAAATGATTGAGGATTGGTTCTGGAACCATGGGGCCTGGGAACATCACTGAGGTTTGATTGTGGAACCCTGTGTCTTGGGAACATGACATCAATTTGATTCTTGGACCCTGTGGCCTGGGAACATGACATCAGATGGATTCTGGAACCCTGTGGCCTGGGAATATGACTGAGGTTTGATTCTGGAAACCTGTGGCCTAGGAACAAGACTGAGGTTTCAGTCTGGAACCCTGTGGCCTGGGAACATGACTGAGGGTTGATTGTGGAACCCTGTGTCCTGGCAGCATGACATCAGTTGGATTCTGGAACCCTGTGGCCTGGGAATATGACTTAGGTTTGATTCTGGAACCCTGTGGCCTGGCAACATGAGTGAGGTTTGATTCTGGAACTCTGTTACCTGGGAAAGTGCCTGACGTTTGATTCTGGAATTCTGCAGCCTGGGAACATGACTGAGCTTTCATTCTGGAACCCTGTGGCCTGGGTACATGACTGAGGTTTGATTCTGGAACCCTGTGGCCTGGGAACATGACTGAGGTGTGATTGTAGAACACTGTGCCCTGGGAATATGACTGAAGTTTGATTCTGGAACCCTGTGGCCTTGTTAAATGACTGAGGTTTCATGGTGGAACCCTGTGGCCTGGCAATATGACTGAGGTGTGATTCTGAAGCCTGTGGCCTGGGAATATGACTAAGGCTTGATTCTGGAAGCCTGTGGCCTAAGAACATGACTGAGATTTGATTCTGGAACTCTGCAACCTGGGAATATGACTGAGCTTTCATTCTGGAACCCTGTGGCCTGGGAACATGACTGAGGTTTGATTCTGGAACCCTGTGGCCTGGGAATATGACTGAGGTTTAATTGTGGAAACTTCTGGCCTGGGAACATGACTGAGGATTGATTGTGGAACCCTGTGTCCTGGGAACATGACATCGGTTTGATTCTGGGACCCTGTGGCCTGGGAACATGCCTGAAGTTTGATTCTGGAACCTTGTGGCCTGGTAACATGTCATCAGAAGGATTCTGGAATCCTATGGCCTGGGAAGATGACTGAGCGTTGATTCTGGAACCCTGTGCCCTGGGAACATGACTGAGGTTTGATTGTGGAACCCTTTTCCCTGGGAATATGACTGAAGTTTGATTCTGGAACCCTGTGGCCTGGGAACATGACTGAGGTTTGATTGTGGAACCCTCTGGCTTGGGAACATGACTGAGGCTTGATTCTGGAACCCTGTGGCCTGGGAACATGATATCAGTTGGATTCTGGAACCCTGTGGCCTGGGCACATGAGTGAAGGTTGATTCTGGAATCCTGTGGCCTCGGAATATGACTTACATTTGATTGTGGAAACCTGTGGCCTGGGAACATGACTGAGGTTTGATTCTGGAACCCTGTGTCCTGGGAACATGACTGAGGTTTGATTGTGGAACCCTCTGGCCTAGGAACATGACTGAGGCTTGTTACCTGTACCCTGTGGTTGGGAACCTGACTAAGGTTTGATTCTGGACCCCTGTGTCCCGGGAGCATGACTGAGATTTGATACTGGAACCCTTTGGCCTAGGACCATGACTGAGGTTTGATTGTGGAACCTGTGGCCTGGGAACATGACATCTGTTTGACTCTGGAGCCCTGTGGCCTGGGAACATGACATCGGTTGGCTTCTAGAACCCTGTGGCCTGGGAACATGACATCGGTTTGATTGTATAACCCTGTGGCCTGGGAACATGATATCGATTGGATTCTGGTAACCTTTGGCCTGGGAACATGACAACGGTTGGATTCTGGATCCCTGTGGCCTAGGAACATGACTGAGGTTTGATTGTGGACCCTCTGGCCTCGGAACATGACTGAGGCTTGATTGTGGACCCTGTGTCCTGGGAACATGACATCGGTTTGATTCTGTGACCCTGTGGCCTGGGAACATGACATCAGTTGGATTCTGGAACCCTCTCGCCTGGGAACATGACTGAGGGTTGATTCTGGAACCCTGTGGCCTGGGAACATGACTGAAGTTTGATTCTGAAATTCTGTGTACTGGGAACATGACTGAGGTTTGATGGTGGAACCCTGTGGCCTGGGAACATGACAGAGGTTTTATTGTGATAAATTGTGGCCTGGGAATATGACTGAGGTTTGATTCTGGAACCCTGTGGCCTGGGAACATGACTAAGGTTTGATTGTGGAACCCTGTGGCCTGGGAACATGACTGAGGTTTGATTCTAGAACACTCTGGCCTGGGAACATGACTAAGGTTTGATTGTGGAACCCTACGGCCTGCCAACATGACTCAGGTTTGATTCTGGACCCCTGTGGCCTGGGAACATGACTGAGGTTTGATTCTGGAAGCCTGTGCCATGGGAACATGTCTGAGGCTTGATTCCGGAACTCTGTGGCCTGGAAAAATGCCTGAGGTTTGATGATGGAACCCTGTGCCCTGGCAATATGACTGATGTTTGATTCTGGAACCCTCTTGCCTGGGAACATGACTGAGGCTTGATTCTGGAAACCTGTGGCCTGGGAACATGACTGAGGATTGAATCGAGAAACCTGTGGCCTGTGAAAATGACTGAGGATTGGTTCTGGAACCATGGGGCCTGGGAACATCACTGAGGTTTTATTGTGGAACCCTGTGTCTTGGGAACATGACATCAATTTGATTCTTGGACCCTGTGGCCTGGGAACATGACATCAGATGGATTCTGGAACCCTGTGGCCTGGGAATATGACTGAGGTTTGATTCTGGAAACCTGTGGCCTAGGAACAAGACTGAGGTTTCAGTCTGGAACCCTGTGGCCTGGGAACATGACTGAGCTGTGATTGTAGAACACTGTGCCCTGGGAATATGACTGAAGTTTGATTCTGGAACCCTGTGGCCTTGTTAAATGACTGAGGTTTCATGGTGGAACCCTGTGGCCTGGCAATATGACTGAGGTGTGATTCTGGAAGCCTGTGGCCTGGGAATATGACTGAGGCTTGATTCTGGAAGCCTGTGGCCTGTGAACATGACTGAGATTTGATTCTGGAACTCTGCAACCTGGGAATATGACTGAGCTTTCATTCTGGAACCCTGTGGCCTGGGAACATGACTGAGGTTTGATTCTGGAAGCCTGTGGCCAGGGAACATGTCTGAGGCATGATTGTGGAAGCCTGTGGCCTGGGAAAATGACTGAGGTTTGATGGTGTTACCCTGTGGCCTGTCAATATGACTGAGGTTTGATTCTGGAACCCTGTGGCCTGGGAACATGACTGAGGTTTGATTCCGGAACTCTGTGGCCTGGAAAAACGCCTGAGGTTTGATGATGGAACCCTGTGCCCTGGCAATATGACTGATGTTTGATTCTGGAACCCTCTTGCCTGGGAATATGACTGAGGCTTGATTCTGGAAACCTGTGGCCTGGGAACATGACTGGGGATTGAATCGAGAAACCTGTGGCCTGGGAAAATGACTGAGGATTGGTTCTGGAACCATGGGGCCTGGGAACATCACTGAGGTTTGATTGTGGAACCCTGTGTCTTGGGAACATGACATCAATTTGATTCTTGGACCCTGTGGCCTGGGAACATGACATCAGATGGATTCTGGAACCCTGTGGCCTGGGAATATGGCTGAGGTTTGATTTTGGAAACCTGTGGCCTAGGAACAAGACTGAGGTTTCAATCTGGAACCCTGTGGCCTGGGAACATGACTGAGGGTTGATTTTGGAAACCTGTGTCCTGGCAGCATGACATCAGTTGGATTCTGGAACCCTGTGGCCTGGGAATATGACTTAGGTTTGATTCTGGAACCCTGTGGCCTGGCAACATGAGTGAGGTTTGATTCTTGAACTCTGTTGCCTGGGAAAGTGCCTGACGTTTGATTCTGGAATTCTGCAGCCTGGGAACATGACTGAGCTTTCATTCTGGAACCCTGTGGCCTGGGTACATGACTGAGGTTTGATTCTGGAACCCTGTAGCCTGGGAACTTGGCTGAGCTTTCATTCTGGACCCCTGTTGCCTGGGAACATGATTTAGGTTTGATTCGGGAACCCTGTGACCTGGGAACATTATGGAGGTTTGATTCTGGAATCCTGTGGCCTGGGAACATGACTGAGGTTGGATTGTGGAACCCTGTGCCCTAGGAATATGACTGAGGTTTGATTCTGGAAGCCTGTGGCCAGGGAACATGTCTGAGTCATGATTGTGGAAGCCTGTGGCCTGGGAAAATGACTGAGGTTTGATGGTGTTACCCTGTGGCCTGGCAATATGACTGAGGTTTGATTCTGGAACCTTGTGGCCTGGGAACATGACTGAGGTTTGATTCTGGAACGCTGTGGCCTGGCAACATGACATCAGTTGGATTCTGGAACCCTGTGGCCTGGGAACATGACTGAGGTTTGATTCTGGAACCCTGTGGCTTGGGAATATGACATCAGTTGGATTCTGGAACCCTGTGGTCTGGCAACATAACTGAGGGTTGATTCTGGAACCCTGTGGCCTGGGAACATGCCTTACGTTTGATTGTGGAACCCTGTGGCCCCGGAACATGACTGAGGTTTGATTCTGGAACCCTGTGGCCTGGGAACATGACTGAGGTTTGGTTGTGGATACCTGTGCACTGGGAACATTACTGAGGTTTGATTCTGGAACCCTATGGCCTAGAAAAATGACTGAGGCTTGATTGTGGAACCCTGTCATCTGAGAACATGACTGAGGTTTGATTGTGGAACCCTCTGTCCTGGGAACATGACTGTGGTTTGATGATTGTACCCTGTGTCCTGGCAACATGACTGAGGTTTATTTCTAAAACCTGCGGCCTGGGAACATGACTGAGGCTTCATTCTTGAACCCTGTGGCCTGGGAAAATGACTGAGGTTTGATTCTGGAACCCTGTAGCCTGGGAACTTGGCTGAGCTTTCATTCTGGACCCCTGTTGCCTGGGAACATGATTTAGGTTTGATTCGGGAACCCTGTGACCTGGGAACATTATGGAGGTTTGATTCTGGAATCCTGTGGCCTGGGAACATGACTGAGGTTGGACTGTGGAACCCTGTGCCCTAGGAATATGACTGAGGTTTGATTCTGGAAGCCTGTGGCCAGGGAACATGTCTGAGGCATGATTGTGGAAGCCTGTGGCCTGGGAAAATGACTGAGGTTTGATGGTGTTACCCTGTGGCCTGGCAATATGACTGAGGTTTGATTCTGGAACCCTGTGGCCTGGGAACATGACTGAGGTTTGATTCCGGAACTCTGTGGCCTGGAAAAATGCCTGAGGTTTGATGATGGACCCCTGTGCCCTGGCAATATGACTGATGTTTGATTCTGGAACCCTCTTGCCTGGGAATATGACTGAGGCTTGATTCTGGAAACCTGTGGCCTGGGAACATGACTGGGGATTGAATCGAGAAACCTGTGGCCTGGGAAAATGACTGAGGATTGGTTCTGGAACCATGGGGCCTGGGAACATCACTGAGGTTTGATTGTGGAACCCTGTGTCTTGGGAACATGACATCAATTTGATTCTTGGACTCTGTGGCCTGGGAACATGACATCAGTTGGATTCTGGAACCCTGTGGCCTGGGAATATGACTGAGGTTTGATTTTGGAAACCTGTGGCCTAGGAACAAGACTGAGGTTTCAATCTGGAACCCTGTTGCCTGGGAACATGACTGAGGGTTGATTGTGGAACCCTGTGTCCTGGCAGCATGACATCAGTTGGATTCTGGAACCCTGTGGCCTGGGAATATGACTTAGGTTTGATTCTGGAACCCTGTGGCCTGGCAACATGAGTGAGGTTTGATTCTTGAACTCTGTTGCCTGGGAAAGTGCCTGACGTTTGATTCTGGAATTCTGCAGCCTGGGAACATGACTGAGCTTTCATTCTGGAACCCTGTGGCCTGGGTACATGACTGAGGTTTGATTCTGGAACCCTGTAGCCTGGGAACTTGGCTGAGCTTTCATTCTGGACCCCTGTTGCCTGGGAACATGATTTAGGTTTGATTCGGGAACCCTGTGACCTGGGAACATTATGGAGGTTTGATTCTGGAATCCTGTGGCCTGGGAACATGACTGAGGTTGGATTGTGGAACCCTGTGCCCTAGGAATATGACTGAGGTTTGATTCTGGAAGCCTGTGGCCAGGGAACATGTCTGAGTCATGATTGTGGAAGCCTGTGGCCTGGGAAAATGACTGAGGTTTGATGGTGTTACCCTGTGGCCTGGCAATATGACTGAGGTTTGATTCTGGAACCTTGTGGCCTGGGAACATGACTGAGGTTTGATTCTGGAACGCTGTGGCCTGGCAACATGACATCAGTTGGATTCTGGAACCCTGTGGCCTGGGAACATGACTGAGGTTTGATTCTGGAACCCTGTGGCTTGGGAATATGACATCAGTTGGATTCTGGAACCCTGTGGTCTGGCAACATAACTGAGGGTTGATTCTGGAACCCTGTGGCCTGGGAACATGCCTTACGTTTGATTGTGGAACCCTGTGGCCCGGGAACATGACTGAGGTTTGATTCTGGAACCCTGTGGCCTGGGAACATGACTGAGGTTTGGTTGTGGATACCTGTGGACTGGGAACATTACTGAGGTTTGATTCTGGAACCCTATGGCCTAGAAAAATGACTGAGGCTTGATTGTGGAACCCTGTCATCTGAGAACATGACTGAGGTTTGATTGTGGAACCCTCTGTCCTGGGAACATGACTGTGGTTTGATGATTGTACCCTGTGTCCTGGCAACATGACTGAGGTTTGTTTCTAAAACCTGCGGCCTGGGAACATGACTGAGGCTTCATTCTTGAACCCTGTGGCCTGGGAAAATGACTGAGGTTTGATTCTGGAACCCTGTAGCCTGGGAACTTGGCTGAGCTTTCATTCTGGACCCCTGTTGCCTGGGAACATGATTTAGGTTTGATTCGGGAACCCTGTGACCTGGGAACATTATGGAGGTTTGATTCTGGAATCCTGTGGCCTGGGAACATGACTGAGGTTGGATTGTGGAACCCTGTGCCCTAGGAATATGACTGAGGTTTGATTCTGGAAGCCTGTGGCCAGGAAACATGTCTGAGGCATGATTGTGGAAGCCTGTGGCCTGGGAAAATGACTGAGGTTTGATTGTGGAACCCTGTGCCCTAGGAATATGACTGAAGTTTGATGCTGGAACCCTGTGGCCTGGGAACATGACTGAGGTTTGATTCTGGAACGCTGTGGCCTGGCAACATGACATCAGGTGGATTCTGGAACCCTGTGGCCTTGGAACATGACTGAGGTTTGATTCTGGAACCCTGTGGCTTGGGAATATGACATCAGTTGGATTCTGGAACCCTGTGGTCTGGCAACATAACTGAGGTTTGATTCTGGAACCCTGTGGCCTGGGAACATGCCTTACGTTTGATTGTGGAACCCTGTGGCCCGGGAACATGACTGAGGTTTGATTCTGGCACCCTGTGGCCTGGGAACATGACTGAGGTTTGGTTGTGGATACCTGTGGACTGGGAACATTACTGAGGTTTGATTCTGGAACCCTATGGCCTAGAAAAATGACTGAGGCTTGATTGTGGAACCCTGTCATTTGAGAACATGACTGAGGTTTGATTGTGGACCCCTCTGTCCTGGGAACATGACTGTGGTTTGATGATTGTACCCTGTGTCCTGGCAACATGACTGAGGTTTGTTTCTAAAACCTGCGGCCTGGGAACATGACTGAGGCTTCATTCTTGAACCCTGTGGCTTGGGAAAATGACTGAGGTTTGATTCTGGAACCCTGTAGCCTGGGAACTTGGCTGAGCTTTCATTCTGGACCCCTGTTGCCTGGGAACATGATTTAGGTTTGATTCGGGAACCCTGTGACCTGGGAACATTATGGAGGTTTGATTCTGGAAGCCTGTGGCCTGGGAACATGTCTGAGGCATGATTCTGGGACCCTCTTGCCTGGGAACATGACATCAGTTGGATTCTGGAACCCTGTGGCCTGGGAACATGACTGAGGTTTGATTCTGGAACCCTGTGGCCTTGGAACATGACATCAGTTGGATTCTGGAACCCTGCGGTCTGGGAACATGACTGAGGTTTGCTTCTGGAACCCTGTGGCTTAGGAATATGACATCAGTTGGATTCTGGAACCCTGTGGTCTGGCAACATAACTGAGGTTTGATTCTGGAACCCTGTGGCCTGGGAACATGACTGAGGTTTGGTTGTGGATACCTGTGGACTGGGAACATTACTGAGGTTTGATTCTGGAACCCTATGGCCTAGAAAAATGACTGAGGCTTGATTGTGGAACCCTGTCATCTGAGAACATGACTGAGGTTTGATTGTGGAACCCTCTGTCCTGGGAACATGACTGTGGTTTGATGATTGTACCCTGTGTCCTGGCAACATGACTGAGGTTTATTTCTAAAACCTGCGGCCTGGGAACATGACTGAGGCTTCATTCTTGAACCCTGTGGCCTGGGAAAATGACTGAGGTTTGATTCTGGAACCCTGTAGCCTGGGAACTTGGCTGAGCTTTCATTCTGGACCCCTGTTGCCTGGGAACATGATTTAGGTTTGATTCGGGAACCCTGTGACCTGGGAACATTATGGAGGTTTGATTCTGGAATCCTGTGGCCTGGGAACATGACTGAGGTTGGATTGTGGAACCCTGTGCCCTAGGAATATGACTGAGGTTTGATTCTGGAAGCCTGTGGCCAGGGAACATGTCTGAGGCATGATTGTGGAAGCCTGTGGCCTGGGAAAATGACTGAGGTTTGATGGTGTTACCCTGTGGCCTGGCAATATGACTGAGGTTTGATTCTGGAACCCTGTGGCCTGGGAACATGACTGAGGTTTGATTCCGGAACTCTGTGGCCTGGAAAAATGCCTGAGGTTTGATGATGGACCCCTGTGCCCTGGCAATATGACTGATGTTTGATTCTGGAACCCTCTTGCCTGGGAATATGACTGAGGCTTGATTCTGGAAACCTGTGGCCTGGGAACATGACTGGGGATTGAATCGAGAAACCTGTGGCCTGGGAAAATGACTGAGGATTGGTTCTGGAACCATGGGGCCTGGGAACATCACTGAGGTTTGATTGTGGAACCCTGTGTCTTGGGAACATGACATCAATTTGATTCTTGGACTCTGTGGCCTGGGAACATGACATCAGTTGGATTCTGGAACCCTGTGGCCTGGGAATATGACTGAGGTTTGATTTTGGAAACCTGTGGCCTAGGAACAAGACTGAGGTTTCAATCTGGAACCCTGTTGCCTGGGAACATGACTGAGGGTTGATTGTGGAACCCTGTGTCCTGGCAGCATGACATCAGTTGGATTCTGGAACCCTGTGGCCTGGGAATATGACTTAGGTTTGATTCTGGAACCCTGTGGCCTGGCAACATGAGTGAGGTTTGATTCTTGAACTCTGTTGCCTGGGAAAGTGCCTGACGTTTGATTCTGGAATTCTGCAGCCTGGGAACATGACTGAGCTTTCATTCTGGAACCCTGTGGCCTGGGTACATGACTGAGGTTTGATTCTGGAACCCTGTAGCCTGGGAACTTGGCTGAGCTTTCATTCTGGACCCCTGTTGCCTGGGAACATGATTTAGGTTTGATTCGGGAACCCTGTGACCTGGGAACATTATGGAGGTTTGATTCTGGAATCCTGTGGCCTGGGAACATGACTGAGGTTGGATTGTGGAACCCTGTGCCCTAGGAATATGACTGAGGTTTGATTCTGGAAGCCTGTGGCCAGGGAACATGTCTGAGTCATGATTGTGGAAGCCTGTGGCCTGGGAAAATGACTGAGGTTTGATGGTGTTACCCTGTGGCCTGGCAATATGACTGAGGTTTGATTCTGGAACCTTGTGGCCTGGGAACATGACTGAGGTTTGATTCTGGAACGCTGTGGCCTGGCAACATGACATCAGTTGGATTCTGGAACCCTGTGGCCTGGGAACATGACTGAGGTTTGATTCTGGAACCCTGTGGCTTGGGAATATGACATCAGTTGGATTCTGGAACCCTGTGGTCTGGCAACATAACTGAGGGTTGATTCTGGAACCCTGTGGCCTGGGAACATGCCTTACGTTTGATTGTGGAACCCTGTGGCCCCGGAACATGACTGAGGTTTGATTCTGGAACCCTGTGGCCTGGGAACATGACTGAGGTTTGGTTGTGGATACCTGTGGACTGGGAACATTACTGAGGTTTGATTCTGGAACCCTATGGCCTAGAAAAATGACTGAGGCTTGATTGTGGAACCCTGTCATCTGAGAACATGACTGAGGTTTGATTGTGGAACCCTCTGTCCTGGGAACATGACTGTGGTTTGATGATTGTACCCTGTGTCCTGGCAACATGACTGAGGTTTGTTTCTAAAACCTGCGGCCTGGGAACATGACTGAGGCTTCATTCTTGAACCCTGTGGCCTGGGAAAATGACTGAGGTTTGATTCTGGAACCCTGTAGCCTGGGAACTTGGCTGAGCTTTCATTCTGGACCCCTGTTGCCTGGGAACATGATTTAGGTTTGATTCGGGAACCCTGTGACCTGGGAACATTATGGAGGTTTGATTCTGGAATCCTGTGGCCTGGGAACATGACTGAGGTTGGATTGTGGAACCCTGTGCCCTAGGAATATGACTGAGGTTTGATTCTGGAAGCCTGTGGCCAGGAAACATGTCTGAGGCATGATTGTGGAAGCCTGTGGCCTGGGAAAATGACTGAGGTTTGATTGTGGAACCCTGTGCCCTAGGAATATGACTGAAGTTTGATGCTGGAACCCTGTGGCCTGGGAACATGACTGAGGTTTGATTCTGGAACGCTGTGGCCTGGCAACATGACATCAGGTGGATTCTGGAACCCTGTGGCCTTGGAACATGACTGAGGTTTGATTCTGGAACCCTGTGGCTTGGGAATATGACATCAGTTGGATTCTGGAACCCTGTGGTCTGGCAACATAACTGAGGTTTGATTCTGGAACCCTGTGGCCTGGGAACATGCCTTACGTTTGATTGTGGAACCCTGTGGCCCGGGAACATGACTGAGGTTTGATTCTGGCACCCTGTGGCCTGGGAACATGACTGAGGTTTGGTTGTGGATACCTGTGGACTGGGAACATTACTGAGGTTTGATTCTGGAACCCTATGGCCTAGAAAAATGACTGAGGCTTGATTGTGGAACCCTGTCATTTGAGAACATGACTGAGGTTTGATTGTGGACCCCTCTGTCCTGGGAACATGACTGTGGTTTGATGATTGTACCCTGTGTCCTGGCAACATGACTGAGGTTTGTTTCTAAAACCTGCGGCCTGGGAACATGACTGAGGCTTCATTCTTGAACCCTGTGGCTTGGGAAAATGACTGAGGTTTGATTCTGGAACCCTGTAGCCTGGGAACTTGGCTGAGCTTTCATTCTGGACCCCTGTTGCCTGGGAACATGATTTAGGTTTGATTCGGGAACCCTGTGACCTGGGAACATTATGGAGGTTTGATTCTGGAAGCCTGTGGCCTGGGAACATGTCTGAGGCATGATTCTGGGACCCTCTTGCCTGGGAACATGACATCAGTTGGATTCTGGAACCCTGTGGCCTGGGAACATGACTGAGGTTTGATTCTGGAACCCTGTGGCCTTGGAACATGACATCAGTTGGATTCTGGAACCCTGCGGTCTGGGAACATGACTGAGGTTTGCTTCTGGAACCCTGTGGCTTAGGAATATGACATCAGTTGGATTCTGGAACCCTGTGGTCTGGCAACATAACTGAGGTTTGATTCTGGAACCCTGTGGCCTGGGAACATGACTGAGGTTTGGTTGTGGATACCTGTGGACTGGGAACATTACTGAGGTTTGATTCTGGAACCCTATGGCCTAGAAAAATGACTGAGGCTTGATTGTGGAACCCTGTCATCTGAGAACATGAGTGAGGTTTGATTGTGGAACCCTCTGTCCTGGGAACATGACTGTGGTTTGATGATTGTACCCTGTGTCCTGGCAACATGACTGAGGTTTGTTTCTAAAACCTGCGGCCTGGGAACATGACTGAGGCTTCATTCTTGAACCCTGTGGCCTGGGAAAATGACTGAGGTTTGATTCTGGAACCCTGTAGCCTGGGAACTTGGCTGAGCTTTCATTCTGGACCCCTGTTGCCTGGGAACATGATTTAGGTTTGATTCGGGAACCCTGTGACCTGGGAACATTATGGAGGTTTGATTCTGGAATCCTGTGGCCTGGGAACATGACTGAGGTTTGCTTGTGGAATTCTGTGGACTGGGAACATGACTGAGATTTGATTCTGGAACCCTGTGGCCTGGGAACATGACTGAGGCTTGATTCTGGAACCCTGTGGCCTGGGAACATGACTCAGGTTTGATTCTGGTACTCTCTGGCCTGAGAACATCACTGAGATTAGCTTCTGGAACCCTGTGGCCTGGGAACATGACTGAGGTTAAATTGTGGAACCTGTGGCCTGGGAACATGACATCCGTTTGACTCTGGAACCCTGTGGCCTGGGAACGTGATATCGATTGGACTCTGGAAACCTGTGGCCTGGAACATGACTGAGGATTGAATCTCGAACACTGTGGCCTGGGAAAATGACTGAGGTTTGATTCTGGAACCATGTGGCCTGGAAATATGATTAAGGTTTGCTTCTGGAAACCTGTGGCCTAGGAACAAGACTGAGGTTTGAATCTGCAACCCTGTGGTCTGGGAACATGACTGAGGTTTGATTGTGGAACCCTGTGCCCTAGGAATATGACTGAAGTTTGATTCTGGAAGCCTGTGGCCTGGGAACATGTCTGAGGCATGATTCTGGAACCCTGTGGCCTTGGAAAATGACTGAGGTTTGATGGTGTTACCCTGTGGCCTGGCAATGTGACTGAGGCTTGATTCTGGAACCCTCTTGCTTGGGAACATGACATCACTTGGATTCTGGGACCCTGTGGCCTGGGAACATGACTGAGGTTTGATTCTGGAACCCTGTGGCCTTGGAACATGACATCAGTTGGATTCTGGAACCCTGTGGTCTGGGAACATGAATGAGGTTTGCTTCTGGAACCCTGTGGCTTAGGAATATGACATCAGTTGGATTCTGGAACCCTGTGGTCTGGCAACATAACTGAGGGTTGATTCTGTAACCCTGTGGCATGGGAACATGACTGAGGGTTGATTGTGGAACCCTGTGTCCTGGCAGCATGACATCAGTTGGATTCTGGAACCCTGTGGCCTGGGAATATGACTTAGGTTTGATTCTGGAACCCTGTGGCCTGGCAACATGAGTGAGGTTTGATTCTTGAACTCTGTTGCCTGGGAAAGTGCCTAACGTTTGATTCTGGAATTCTGCAGCCTGGGAACATGACTGAGCTTTCATTCTGGAACCCTGTGGCCTGGGTACATGACTGAGGTTTGATTCTGGAACCCTGTGGCCTGGGAACATGACTGAGGTGTGATTGTAGAACACTGTGCCCTGGGAACATGCCTGAAGTTTGATTCTGGAAGCCTGTGGCCTGGGATCATATCTGAGGTTTGATTCTGGAACCCTGTGGCCTTGTTAATTGACAGGATTCATGGTGGAACCGTGTGGCCTGGCAATATGACTGAGGTGTGATTCTGGAAGCCTGTGGCCTGGGAATATGACTGAGGCTTGATTCTGGAAGCCTGTGGCCTGTGAACATGACTGAGGTTTGATTCTGGAACTCTGCAGCCTGGGAACATGACTGAGCTTTCATTCTGGAACCCTGTGGCCTGGGAACATGACTGAGGTTTGATTGTGGAAACTTCTGGCCTGGGAACATGACTGAGGCTTGATTGTGGAACCCTGTGTCCTGGGAACATGACATCGGTTTGATTCTGTGACCATGTGGCCTGGGAACATGCCTGAAGTTTGATTCTGGAACCTTGTGGCCTAGAAACATGTCATCAGTTTGACTCTGGAATCCTTTGGCCTGGGAAGATGACTGAGTGTTGATTCTCCGACCCTGTGCGCTGTGAACATGACTGAAGTTTGATGGTGGAACCCTGTGGCCTGGGAAAATGATTGAGGTTTGATTGTGATAACTGATGTCCTGGGTACATGACTGAGGTTTGATTGTGGAACTCTGTGGACTGGGAACATGATTGAGGTTTGTTTCTGGAACCCTGTGGCCTGGGAACATGACTGAGGCTTTATTCTGGACCCATGTGGCCTGGGAACAAGACTGAGGTTTGATTCTGGAACCCTGTGGCCTGGGAACATGACTGAGGTTTGATTGTTGAAACATGTGGCCTGGGAACATGACTGAGGCTTTATTCTGGAACCCTGTTGCCTAAGAACATGACTGAGGTTTAATTCTGGAACCCTGCAGCCTGGGAACATGACTGAGCTTTCATTCCGGTACCCTGTGGCCTGGCAATATTACTGAGGTTTGATTCTGGAACCCTCTGGCCTGGGAACATGACTGAGGTTTGATGATTGAACCCTGTGTCCTGGCAACAAGACTGAGGTTTGATTTTGGAACCCTCTGGCCTGGGAACATGACTGAGGCTTGATTCTGGTACCCTGTGGCCTGGGAACCTGACTGAGGTTTGATTCTGGACCGCTGTGGCCTGGGAACATGACATCGGTTTGATTCTGTGACCCTGTGGCCTGGGAACATGACATCAGTTGGATTCTGGAACCCTCTCGCCTGGGAACATGACTGAGGGTTGATTCTGGAACCCTGTGGCCTGGGAACATGACTGAAGTTTATTTCTGAAATTCTGTGTCCTGGGAACATGACTGAGGTTTGATGGTGGAACCCTGTAGTCTGGGAACATGACAGAGGTTTTATTGTGATAAATTGTGGCCTGGGAATATGACTGAGGTTTGCTTGTGGAATTCTGTGGACTGGGAACATGAGTGAGATTTGATTCTGGAACCCTGTGGCCTGGGAACATGACTGAGGCTTTATTCTGGAACCCTGTGGCCTGGGAACATGACTCAGGTTTGATTCTGGTACTCGCTGGCCTGAGAACATCACTGAGATTAGCTTCTGGAACCCTGTGGCCTGGGAACATGACTGAGGTTAAATTGTGGAACCTGTGGCCTGGGAACATGACATCCGTTTGACTCTGGAACCCTGTGGCCTGGGAACGTGATATCGATTGGACTCTGGAAACCTGTGTCCTGGAACATGACTGAGGATTGAATCTCGAACACTGTGGCCTGGGAAAATGACTGAGGATTGATTCTGGAACCATGTGGCCTGGAAATATGATTAAGGTTTGCTTCTGGAAACCTGTGGCCTAGGAACAAGACGGAGGTTTGAATCTGCAACCCTGTGGCCTGGGAACAAGACTGAGGTTTGATTGTGGAACCCTGTGCCATAGGAATATGACTGAAGTTTGATTCTGGAAGCTTGTGGCCTGGGAACATGTCTGAGGCATGATTCTGGAACCCTGTGGCCTTGGAACATGACATCAGTTGGATTCTGGAACCCTGCGGTCTGGGAACATGACTGAGGTTTGCTTCTGGAACCCTGTGGCTTAGGAATATGACATCAGTTGGATTCTGGAACCCTGTGGTCTGGCAACATAACTGAGGTTTGATTCTGGAACCCTGTGGCCTGGGAACATGACTGAGGTTTGGTTGTGGATACCTGTGGACTGGGAACATTACTGAGGTTTGATTCTGGAACCCTATGGCCTAGAAAAATGACTGAGGCTTGATTGTGGAACCCTGTCATCTGAGAACATGACTGAGGTTTGATTGTGGAACCCTCTGTCCTGGGAACATGACTGTGGTTTGATGATTGTACCCTGTGTCCTGGCAACATGACTGAGGTTTGTTTCTAAAACCTGCGGCCTGGGAACATGACTGAGGCTTCATTCTTGAACCCTGTGGCCTGGGAAAATGACTGAGGTTTGATTCTGGAACCCTGTAGCCTGGGAACTTGGCTGAGCTTTCATTCTGGACCCCTGTTGCCTGGGAACATGATTTAGGTTTGATTCGGGAACCCTGTGACCTGGGAACATTATGGAGGTTTGATTCTGGAATCCTGTGGCCTGGGAACATGACTGAGGTTTGCTTGTGGAATTCTGTGGACTGGGAACATGACTGAGATTTGATTCTGGAACCCTGTGGCCTGGGAACATGACTGAGGCTTGATTCTGGAACCCTGTGGCCTGGGAACATGACTCAGGTTTGATTCTGGTACTCTCTGGCCTGAGAACATCACTGAGATTAGCATCTGGAACCCTGTGGCCTGGGAACATGACTGAGGTTAAATTGTGGAACCTGTGGCCTGGGAACATGACATCCGTTTGACTCTGGAACCCTGTGGCCTGGGAACGTGATATCGATTGGACTCTGGAAACCTGTGGCCTGGAACATGACTGAGGATTGAATCTCGAACACTGTGGCCTGGGAAAATGACTGAGGTTTGATTCTGGAACCATGTGGCCTGGAAATATGATTAAGGTTTGCTTCTGGAAACCTGTGGCCTAGGAACAAGACTGAGGTTTGAATCTGCAACCCTGTGGTCTTGGAACATGACTGAGGTTTGATTGTGGAACCCTGTGCCCTAGGAATATGACTGAAGTTTGATTCTGGAAGCCTGTGGCCTGGGAACATGTCTGAGGTTTGATGGTGTTACCCTGTGGCCTGGCAATGTGACTGAGGCTTGATTCTGGAACCCTCTTGCTTGGGAACATGACATCACTTGGATTCTGGGACCCTGTGGCCTGGGAACATGACTGAGGTTTGATTCTGGAACCCTGTGGCCTTGGAACATGACATCAGTTGGATTCTGGAACCCTGTGGTCTGGGAACATGAATGAGGTTTGCTTCTGGAACCCTGTGGCTTAGGAATATGACATCAGTTGGATTCTGGAACCCTGTGGTCTGGCAACATAACTGAGGGTTAATTCTGGAACCCTGTGGCCTGGGAACATGCCTTACGTTTGATTGTGGAACCCTGTGGCCCGGGAACATGACTGAGGTTTGATTCTGGAACCCTGTGGCCTGGGAACATGACTGAGGTTTGGTTGTGGATACCTGTGGACTGGGAACATTACTGAGGTTTGATTCTGGAACCCTATGGCCTAGAAAAATGACTGAGGCTTGATTGTGGAACCCTGTCATCTGAGAACATGACTGAGGTTTGATTGTGGAACCCTCTGTCCTGGGAACATGACTGTGGTTTGATGATTGTACCCTGTGTCCTGGCAACATGACTGAGGTTTGTTTCTAAAACCTGCGGCCTGGGAACATGACTGAGGCTTCATTCTTGAACCCTGTGGCCTGGGAAAATGACTGAGGTTTGATTCTGGAACCCTGTAGCCTGGGAACTTGGCTGAGCTTTCATTCTGGACCCCTGTTGCCTGGGAACATGATTTAGGTTTGATTCGGGAACCCTGTGACCTGGGAACATTATGGAGGTTTGATTCTGGAATCCTGTGGCCTGGGAACATGACTGAGGTTGGATTGTGGAACCCTGTGCCGTAGGAATATGACTGAGGTTTGATTCTGGAAGCCTGTGGCCAGGGAACATGTCTGAGTCATGATTGTGGAAGCCTGTGGCCTGGGAAAATGACTGAGGTTTGATGGTGTTACCCTGTGGCCTGGCAATATGACTGAGGTTTGATGCTGGAACCCTGTGGCCTGGGAACATGACTGAGGTTTGATTCTGGAACGCTGTGGCCTGGCAACATGACATCAGTTGGATTCTGGAACCCTGTGGCCTGGGAACATGACTGAGGTTTGATTCTGGAACCCTGTGGCTTGGGAATATGACATCAGTTGGATTCTGGAACCCTGTGGTCTGGCAACATAACTGAGGGTTGATTCTGGAACCCTGTGGCCTGGGAACATGCCTTACGTTTGATTGTGGAACCCTGTGGCCCCGGAACATGACTGAGGTTTTATTCTGGAACCCTGTGGCCTGGGAACATGACTGAGGTTTGGTTGTGGATACCTGTGGACTGGGAACATTACTGAGGTTTGATTCTGGAACCCTATGGCCTAGAAAAATGACTGAGGCTTGATTGTGGAACCCTGTCATCTGAGAACATGACTGAGGTTTGATTGTGGAACCCTCTGTCCTGGGAACATGACTGTGGTTTGATGATTGTACCCTGTGTCCTGGCAACATGACTGAGGTTTGTTTCTAAAACCTGCGGCCTGGGAACATGACTGAGGCTTCATTCTTGAACCCTGTGGCTTGGGAAAATGACTGAGGTTTGATTCTGGAACCCTGTAGCCTGGGAACTTGGCTGAGCTTTCATTCTGGACCCCTGTTGCCTGGGAACATGATTTAGGTTTGATTCGGGAACCCTGTGACCTGGGAACATTATGGAGGTTTGATTCTGGAATCCTATGGCCTGGGAACATGACTGAGGTTTGATTGTGGAACCCTGTGCCCTAGGAATATGACTGAGGTTTGATTCTGGAAGCCTGTGGCCAGGGAACATGTCTGAGGCATGATTGTGGAAGCCTGTGGCCTGGGAAAATGACTGAGGTTTGATGGTGTTACCCTGTGGCCTGTCAATATGACTGAGGTTTGATTCTGGAACCCTGTGGCCTGGGAACATGACTGAGGTTTGATTCCGGAACTCTGTGGCCTGGAAAAATGCCTGAGGTTTGATGATGGAACCCTGTGCCCTGGCAATATGACTGATGTTTGATTCTGGAACACTCTTGCCTGGGAATATGACTGAGGCTTGATTCTGGAAACCTGTGGCCTGGGAACATGACTGGGGATTGAATCGAGAAACCTGTGGCTTGGGAAAATGACTGAGGATTGGTTCTGGAACCATGGGGCCTGGGAACATCACTGAGGTTTGATTGTGGAACCCTGTGTCTTGGGAACATGACATCAATTTGATTCTTGGACCCTGTGGCCTGGGAACATGACATCAGATGGATTCTGGAACCCTGTGGCCTGGGAATATGACTGAGGTTTGATTTTGGAAACCTGTGGCCTAGGAACAAGACTGAGGTTTCAATCTGGAACCCTGTGGCCTGGGAACATGACTGAGGGTTGATTGTGGAACCCTGTGTCCTGGCAGCATGACATCAGTTGGATTCTGGAACCCTGTGGCCTGGGAATATGACTTAGGTTTGATTCTGGAACCCTGTGGCCTGGCAACATGAGTGAGGTTTGATTCTTGAACTCTGTTGCCTGGGAAAGTGCCTGACGTTTGATTCTGGAATTCTGCAGCCTGGGAACATGACTGAGCTTTCATTCTGGAACCCTGTGGCCTGGGTACATGACTGAGGTTTGATTCTGGAACGCTGTAGCCTGGGAACTTGGCTGAGCTTTCATTCTGGACCCCTGTTGCCTGGGAACATGATTTAGGTTTGATTCGGGAACCCTGTGACCTGGGAACATTATGGAGGTTTGATTCTGGAATCCTGTGGCCTGGGAACATGACTGAGGTTGGATTGTGGAACCCTGTGCCCTAGGAATATGACTGAGGTTTGATTCTGGAAGCCTGTGGCCAGGGAACATGTCTGAGTCATGATTGTGGAAGCCTGTGGCCTGGGAAAATGACTGAGGTTTGATGGTGTTACCCTGTGGCCTGGCAATATGACTGAGGTTTGATTCTGGAACCTTGTGGCCTGGGAACATGACTGAGGTTTGATTCTGGAACGCTGTGGCCTGGCAACATGACATCAGTTGGATTCTGGAACCCTGTGGTCTGGCAACATAACTGAGGGTTGATTCTGGAACCCTGTGGCCTGGGAACATGCCTTACGTTTGATTGTGGAACCCTGTGGCCCCGGAACATGACTGAGGTTTGATTCTGGAACCCTGTGGCCTGGGAACATGACTGAGGTTTGGTTGTGGATACCTGTGGACTGGGAACATTACTGAGGTTTGATTCTGGAACCCTATGGCCTAGAAAAATGACTGAGGCTTGATTGTGGAACCCTGTCATCTGAGAACATGACTGAGGTTTGATTGTGGAACCCTCTGTCCTGGGAACATGACTGTGGTTTGATGATTGTACCCTGTGTCCTGGCAACATGACTGAGGTTTGTTTCTAAAACCTGCGGCCTAGGAATATGAGTGAGGCTTCATTCTTGAACCTTGTGGCCTGGGAAAATGACTGAGGTTTGATTCTGGAACCCTGTAGCCTGGGAACTTGGCTGAGCTTTCATTCTGGACCCCTGTTGCCTGGGAACATGATTTAGGTTTGATTCGGGAACCCTGTGACCTGGGAACATTATGGAGGTTTGATTCTGGAATCCTGTGGCCTGGGAACATGACTGAGGTTGGATTGTGGAACCCTGTGCCCTAGGAATATGACTGAGGTTTGATTCTGGAAGCCTGTGGCCAGGGAACATGTCTGAGTCATGATTGTGGAAGCCTGTGGCCTGGGAAAATGACTGAGGTTTGATGGTGTTACCCTGTGGCCTGGCAATATGACTGAGGTTTGATTCTGGAACCCTCTCGCCTGGAAACATGACTGAGGGTTGATTCTGGAACCCTGTGGCCTGGGAACATGACTGAAGTTTGATTCTGAAATTCTGTGTCCTGGGAACATGACTGAGGTTTGATGGTGGAACCCTGTGGCCTGGGAACATGACAGAGGTTTTATTGTGATAAATTGTGGCCTGGGAATATGACTGAGGTTTGCTTGTGGAATTCTGTGGACTGGGAACATGACTGAGATTTGATTCTGGAACCCTGTGGCCTGGGAACATGAATGAGGCTTGATTCTGGAACCCTGTGGCCTGGGAACATGACTCAGGTTTGATTCTGGTACTCTCTGGCCTGAGAACATCACTGAGATTAGCTTCTGGAACCCTGTGGCCTGGGAACATGACTGAGGTTAAATTGTGGAACCTGTGGCCTGGGAACATGACATCCGTTTGACTCTGGAACCCTGTGGCCTGGGAACATGATATCGATTGGACTCTGGAAACCTGTGGCCTGGAACATGACTGAGGATTGAATCTCGAACACTGTGGCCTGGGAAAATGACTGAGGTTTGATCCTGGAACCATGTGGCCTGGAAATATGATTAAGGTTTGCTTCTGGAAACCTGTGGCCTAGGAACAAGACGGAGGTTTGAATCTGCAACCCTGTGGCCTGGGAACATGACTGAGGTTTGATTGTGGAACCCTGTGCCCTAGGAATATGACTGAAGTTTGATTCTGGAAGCCTGTGGCCTGGGAACATGTCTGAGGCATGATTCTGGGACCCTCTTGCCTGGGAACATGACATCAGTTGGATTCTGGGACCCTGTGGCCTGGGAACATGACTGAGGTTTGATTCTGGAACCCTGTGGCCTTGGAACATGACATCAGTTGGATTCTGGAACCCTGCGGTCTGGGAACATGACTGAGGTTTGCTTCTGGAACCCTGTGGCTTAGAAATATGACATCAGTTGGATTCTGGAACCCTGTGGTCTGGCAACATAACTGAGGTTTGATTCTGGAACCCTGTGGCCTGGGAACATGACTGAGGTTTGGTTGTGGATACCTGTGGACTGGGAATATTACTGAGGTTTGATTCTGGAACCCTATGGCCTAGAAAAATGACTGAGGCTTGATTGTGGAACCCTGTCATCTGAGAACATGACTGAGGTTTGATTGTGGAACCCTGTGGCCTGGGAACATGACTGAGGCTTTATTCTGGACCCATGTGGCCTGGGAACATGACTGAGGTTTGATTCTGGAACCCTGTGGCCTGGGAACATGACTGAGGTTTGATTGTTGAAACATGTGGCCTGGGAACATGACTGAGGCTTTATTCTGGAACCCTGTTGCCTAAGAACATGACTGAGGTTTAATTCTGGAACCCTGCAGCCTGGGAACATGACTGAGCTTTCATTCCGGTACCCTGTGGCCTGGCAATATGACTGAGGTTTGATTCTGGAACCCTCTGGCCTGGGAACATGACTGAGGTTTGATTCTTGAAATCTGTTGCCTGAGAACGTACCTGAAGTTTGATTCTGAAACCCTGTGTCCTGGGAACATGACTGAGGTTTGATTGTGGAACCCTCTGGCCTAGGAACATGACTGAGGCTTGAAACCTGTACCCTGTGGTTGGGAACCTGACTAAGGTTTGATTCTGGACCCCTGTGTCCCGGGAGCATGACTGAGATTTGATACTGGAACCCTTTGGCCTAGGACCATGACTGAGGTTTGATTGTGGAACCTGTGGCCTGGGAACATGACATCTGTTTGACTCTGGAGCCCTGTGGCCTGGGAACATGACATCAGTTGGCTTCTAGAACCCTGTGGCCTGGGAACATGACATCGGTTTGATTGTATAACCCTGTGGCCTGGGAACATGACATCAGTTGGATTCTGGAACCCTCTCGCCTGGGAACATGACTGAGGGTTGATTCTGGAACCCTGTGGCCTGGGAACATGACTGAAGTTTGATTCTGAAATTCTGTGTCCTGGGAACATGACTGAGGTTTGATGGTGGAACCCTGTGGCCTGGGAACATGACAGAGGTTTTATTGTGATAAATTGTGGCCTGGGAATATGACTGAGGTTTGATGGTGGAATTCTGTGGACTGGGAACATGACTGAGATTTGATTCTGGAACCCTGTGGCCTGGGAACATGACTGAGGCTTGATTCTGGAACCCTGTGGCCTGGGAACATGACTCAGGTTTGATTCTGGTACTCTCTGGCCTGAGAACATCACTGAGATTAGCTTCTGGAACCCTGTGGCCTGGGAACATGACTGAGGTTAAATTGTGGAACCTGTGGCCTTGGAACATGACATCCGTTTGACTCTGGAACCCTGTGGCCTGGGAACGTGATATCGATTGGACTCTGGAAACCTGTGGCCTGGAACATGCCTGAGGATTGAATCTCGAACACTGTGGCCTGGGAAAATGACTGAGGTTTGATCCTGGAACCATGTGGCCTGGAAATATGATTAAGGTTTGCTTCTGGAAACCTGTGGCCTAGGAACAAGACGGAGGTTTGAATCTGCAACCCTGTGGCCTGGGAACATGACTGAGGTTTGATTGTGGAAACCTGTGCCCTAGGAATATGACTGAAGTTTGATTCTGGAAGCCTGTGGCCTGGGAACATGTCTGAGGCATGATTCTGGAACCCTGTGGCCTTGGAAAATGACTGAGGTTTGATAGTGTTACCCTGTGGCCTGGCAATATGACTGAGGCTTGATTCTGGAATCCTCTTGCTTGGGAACATGACATCAGTTGGATTCTGGGACCCTGTGGCCTGGGAACATGACTGAGGTTTGATTGTTGAAACATGTGGCCTGGGAACATGACTGAGGCTTTATTCTGGAACCCTGTTGCCTAAGAACATGACTGAGGTTTAATTCTGGAACCCTGCAGCCTGGGAACATGACTGAGCTTTCATTCCGGTACCCTGTGGCCTGGCAATATTACTGAGGTTTGATTCTGGAACCCTCTGGCCTGGGAACATGACTGAGGTTTGATGATTGAACCCTGTGTCCTGGCAACAAGACTGAGGTTTGATTTTGGAACCCTCTGGCCTGGGAACATGACTGAGGCTTGATTCTGGTACCCTGTGGCCTGGGAACCTGACTGAGGTTTGATTCTGGACCGCTGTGGCCTGGGAACATGACATCGGTTTGATTCTGTGACCCTGTGGCCTGGGAACATGACATCAGTTGGATTCTGGAACCCTCTCGCCTGGGAACATGACTGAGGGTTGATTCTGGAACCCTGTGGCCTGGGAACATGACTGAAGTTTATTTCTGAAATTCTGTGTCCTGGGAACATGACTGAGGTTTGATGGTGGAACCCTGTAGTCTGGGAACATGACAGAGGTTTTATTGTGATAAATTGTGGCCTGGGAATATGACTGAGGTTTGCTTGTGGAATTCTGTGGACTGGGAACATGAGTGAGATTTGATTCTGGAACCCTGTGGCCTGGGAACATGACTGAGGCTTTATTCTGGAACCCTGTGGCCTGGGAACATGACTCAGGTTTGATTCTGGTACTCGCTGGCCTGAGAACATCACTGAGATTAGCTTCTGGAACCCTGTGGCCTGGGAACATGACTGAGGTTAAATTGTGGAACCTGTGGCCTGGGAACATGACATCCGTTTGACTCTGGAACCCTGTGGCCTGGGAACGTGATATCGATTGGACTCTGGAAACCTGTGTCCTGGAACATGACTGAGGATTGAATCTCGAACACTGTGGCCTGGGAAAATGACTGAGGATTGATTCTGGAACCATGTGGCCTGGAAATATGATTAAGGTTTGCTTCTGGAAACCTGTGGCCTAGGAACAAGACGGAGGTTTGAATCTGCAACCCTGTGGCCTGGGAACATGACTGAGGTTTGATTGTGGAACCCTGTGCCATAGGAATATGACTGAAGTTTGATTCTGGAAGCTTGTGGCCTGGGAACATGTCTGAGGCATGATTCTGGAACCCTGTGGCCTTGGAACATGACATCAGTTGGATTCTGGAACCCTGCGGTCTGGGAACATGACTGAGGTTTGCTTCTGGAACCCTGTGGCTTAGGAACATGACATCAGTTGGATTCTGGAACCCTGTGGTCTGGCAACATAACTGAGGTTTGATTCTGGAACCCTGTGGCCTGGGAACATGACTGAGGTTTGGTTGTGGATACCTGTGGACTGGGAACATTACTGAGGTTTGATTCTGGAACCCTATGGCCTAGAAAAATGACTGAGGCTTGATTGTGGAACCCTGTCATCTGAGAACATGACTGAGGTTTGATTGTGGAACCCTCTGTCCTGGGAACATGACTGTGGTTTGATGATTGTACCCTGTGTCCTGGCAACATGACTGAGGTTTGTTTCTAAAACCTGCGGCCTGGGAACATGACTGAGGCTTCATTCTTGAACCCTGTGGCCTGGGAAAATGACTGAGGTTTGATTCTGGAACCCTGTAGCCTGGGAACTTGGCTGAGCTTTCATTCTGGACCCCTGTTGCCTGGGAACATGATTTAGGTTTGATTCGGGAACCCTGTGACCTGGGAACATTATGGAGGTTTGATTCTGGAATCCTGTGGCCTGGGAACATGACTGAGGTTTGCTTGTGGAATTCTGTGGACTGGGAACATGACTGAGATTTGATTCTGGAACCCTGTGGCCTGGGAACATGACTGAGGCTTGATTCTGGAACCCTGTGGCCTGGGAACATGACTCAGGTTTGATTCTGGTACTCTCTGGCCTGAGAACATCACTGAGATTAGCTTCTGGAACCCTGTGGCCTGGGAACATGACTGAGGTTAAATTGTGGAACCTGTGGCCTGGGAACATGACATCCGTTTGACTCTGGAACCCTGTGGCCTGGGAACGTGATATCGATTGGACTCTGGAAACCTGTGGCCTGGAACATGACTGAGGATTGAATCTCGAACACTGTGGCCTGGGAAAATGACTGAGGTTTGATTCTGGAACCATGTGGCCTGGAAATATGATTAAGGTTTGCTTCTGGAAACCTGTGGCCTAGGAACAAGACTGAGGTTTGAATCTGCAACCCTGTGGTCTTGGAACATGACTGAGGTTTGATTGTGGAACCCTGTGCCCTAGGAATATGACTGAAGTTTGATTCTGGAAGCCTGTGGCCTGGGAACATGTCTGAGGCATGATTCTGGAACCCTGTGGCCTTGGAAAATGACTGAGGTTTGATGGTGTTACCCTGTGGCCTGGCAATGTGACTGAGGCTTGATTCTGGAACCCTCTTGCTTGGGAACATGACATCACTTGGATTCTGGGACCCTGTGGCCTGGGAACATGACTGAGGTTTGATTCTGGAACCCTGTGGCCTTGGAACATGACATCAGTTGGATTCTGGAACCCTGTGGTCTGGGAACATGAATGAGGTTTGCTTCTGGAACCCTGTGGCTTAGGAATATGACATCAGTTGGATTCTGGAACCCTGTGGTCTGGCAACATAACTGAAGGTTAATTCTGGAACCCTGTGGCCTGGGAACATGCCTTACGTTTGATTGTGGAACCCTGTGGCCCGGGAACATGACTGAGGTTTGATTCTGGAACCCTGTGGCCTGGGAACATGACTGAGGTTTGGTTGTGGATACCTGTGGACTGGGAACATTACTGAGGTTTGATTCTGGAACCCTATGGCCTAGAAAAATGACTGAGGCTTGATTGTGGAACCCTGTCATCTGAGAACATGACTGAGGTTTGATTGTGGAACCCTCTGTCCTGGGAACATGACTGTGGTTTGATGATTGTACCCTGTGTCCTGGCAACATGACTGAGGTTTGTTTCTAAAACCTGCGGCCTGGGAACATGACTGAGGCTTCATTCTTGAACCCTGTGGCCTGGGAAAATGACTGAGGTTTGATTCTGGAACCCTGTAGCCTGGGAACTTGGCTGAGCTTTCATTCTGGACCCCTGTTGCCTGGGAACATGATTTAGGTTTGATTCGGGAACCCTGTGACCTGGGAACATTATGGAGGTTTGATTCTGGAATCCTGTGGCCTGGGAACATGACTGAGGTTGGATTGTGGAACCCTGTGCCGTAGGAATATGACTGAGGTTTGATTCTGGAAGCCTGTGGCCAGGGAACATGTCTGAGTCATGATTGTGGAAGCCTGTGGCCTGGGAAAATGACTGAGGTTTGATGGTGTTACCCTGTGGCCTGGCAATATGACTGAGGTTTGATGCTGGAACCCTGTGGCCTGGGAACATGACTGAGGTTTGATTCTGGAACGCTGTGGCCTGGCAACATGACATCAGGTGGATTCTGGAACCCTGTGGCCTTGGAACATGACTGAGGTTTGATTCTGGAACCCTGTGGCTTGGGAATATGACATCAGTTGGATTCTGGAACCCTGTGGTCTGGCAACATAACTGAGGTTTGATTCTGGAACCCTGTGGCCTGGGAACATGCCTTACGTTTGATTGTGGAACCCTGTGGCCCGGGAACATGACTGAGGTTTGATTCTGGCACCCTGTGGCCTGGGAACATGACTGAGGTTTGGTTGTGGATCCCTGTGGACTGGGAACATTACTGAGGTTTGATTCTGGAACCCTATGGCCTAGAAAAATGACTGAGGCTTGATTGTGGAACCCTGTCATCTGAGAACATGACTGAGGTTTGATTGTGGAACCCTCTGTCCTGGGAACATGACTGTGGTTTGATGATTGTACCCTGTGTCCTGGCAACATGACTGAGGTTTGTTTCTAAAACCTGCGGCCTGGGAACATGACTGAGGCTTCATTCTTGAACCCTGTGGCTTGGGAAAATGACTGAGGTTTGATTCTGGAACCCTGTAGCCTGGGAACTTGGCTGAGCTTTCATTCTGGACCCCTGTTGCCTGGGAACATGATTTAGGTTTGATTCGGGAACCCTGTGACCTGGGAACATTATGGAGGTTTGATTCTGGAATCCTATGGCCTGGGAACATGACTGAGGTTTGATTGTGGAACCCTGTGCCCTAGGAATATGACTGAGGTTTGATTCTGGAAGCCTGTGGCCAGGGAACATGTCTGAGGCATGATTGTGGAAGCCTGTGGCCTGGGAAAATGACTGAGGTTTGATGGTGTTACCCTGTGGCCTGTCAATATGACTGAGGTTTGATTCTGGAACCCTGTGGCCTGGGAACATGACTGAGGTTTGATTCCGGAACTCTGTGGCCTGGAAAAATGCCTGAGGTTTGATGATGGAACCCTGTGCCCTGGCAATATGACTGATGTTTGATTCTGGAACACTCTTGCCTGGGAATATGACTGAGGCTTGATTCTGGAAACCTGTGGCCTGGGAACATGACTGGGGATTGAATCGAGAAACCTGTGGCCTGGGAAAATGACTGAGGATTGGTTCTGGAACCATGGGGCCTGGGAACATCACTGAGGTTTGATTGTGGAACCCTGTGTCTTGGGAACATGACATCAATTTGATTCTTGGACCCTGTGGCCTGGGAACATGACATCAGATGGATTCTGGAACCCTGTGGCCTGGGAATATGACTGAGGTTTGATTTTGGAAACCTGTGGCCTAGGAACAAGACTGAGGTTTCAATCTGGAACCCTGTGGCCTGGGAACATGACTGAGGGTTGATTGTGGAACCCTGTGTCCTGGCAGCATGACATCAGTTGGATTCTGGAACCCTGTGGCCTGGGAATATGACTTAGGTTTGATTCTGGAACCCTGTGGCCTGGCAACATGAGTGAGGTTTGATTCTTGAACTCTGTTGCCTGGGAAAGTGCCTGACGTTTGATTCTGGAATTCTGCAGCCTGGGAACATGACTGAGCTTTCATTCTGGAACCCTGTGGCCTGGGTACATGACTGAGGTTTGATTCTGGAACGCTGTAGCCTGGGAACTTGGCTGAGCTTTCATTCTGGACCCCTGTTGCCTGGGAACATGATTTAGGTTTGATTCGGGAACCCTGTGACCTGGGAACATTATGGAGGTTTGATTCTGGAATCCTGTGGCCTGGGAACATGACTGAGGTTGGATTGTGGAACCCTGTGCCCTAGGAATATGACTGAGGTTTGATTCTGGAAGCCTGTGGCCAGGGAACATGTCTGAGTCATGATTGTGGAAGCCTGTGGCCTGGGAAAATGACTGAGGTTTGATGGTGTTACCCTGTGGCCTGGCAATATGACTGAGGTTTGATTCTGGAACCTTGTGGCCTGGGAACATGACTGAGGTTTGATTCTGGAACGCTGTGGCCTGGCAACATGACATCAGTTGGATTCTGGAACCCTGTGGTCTGGCAACATAACTGAGGGTTGATTCTGGAACCCTGTGGCCTGGGAACATGCCTTACGTTTGATTGTGGAACCCTGTGGCCCCGGAACATGACTGAGGTTTGATTCTGGAACCCTGTGGCCTGGGAACATGACTGAGGTTTGGTTGTGGATACCTGTGGACTGGGAACATTACTGAGGTTTGATTCTGGAACCCTATGGCCTAGAAAAATGACTGAGGCTTGATTGTGGAACCCTGTCATCTGAGAACATGACTGAGGTTTGATTGTGGAACCCTCTGTCCTGGGAACATGACTGTGGTTTGATGATTGTACCCTGTGTCCTGGCAACATGACTGAGGTTTGTTTCTAAAACCTGCGGCCTAGGAATATGAGTGAGGCTTCATTCTTGAACCCTGTGGCCTGGGAAAATGACTGAGGTTTGATTCTGGAACCCTGTAGCCTGGGAACTTGGCTGAGCTTTCATTCTGGACCCCTGTTGCCTGGGAACATGATTTAGGTTTGATTCGGGAACCCTGTGACCTGGGAACATTATGGAGGTTTGATTCTGGAATCCTGTGGCCTGGGAACATGACTGAGGTTGGATTGTGGAACCCTGTGCCCTAGGAATATGACTGAGGTTTGATTCTGGAAGCCTGTGGCCAGGGAACATGTCTGAGTCATGATTGTGGAAGCCTGTGGCCTGGGAAAATGACTGAGGTTTGATGGTGTTACCCTGTGGCCTGGCAATATGACTGAGGTTTGATTCTGGAACCCTCTCGCCTGGAAACATGACTGAGGGTTGATTCTGGAACCCTGTGGCCTGGGAACATGACTGAAGTTTGATTCTGAAATTCTGTGTCCTGGGAACATGACTGAGGTTTGATGGTGGAACCCTGTGGCCTGGGAACATGACAGAGGTTTTATTGTGATAAATTGTGGCCTGGGAATATGACTGAGGTTTGCTTGTGGAATTCTGTGGACTGGGAACATGACTGAGATTTGATTCTGGAACCCTGTGGCCTGGGAACATGAATGAGGCTTGATTCTGGAACCCTGTGGCCTGGGAACATGACTCAGGTTTGATTCTGGTACTCTCTGGCCTGAGAACATCACTGAGATTAGCTTCTGGAACCCTGTGGCCTGGGAACATGACTGAGGTTAAATTGTGGAACCTGTGGCCTGGGAACATGACATCCGTTTGACTCTGGAACCCTGTGGCCTGGGAACATGATATCGATTGGACTCTGGAAACCTGTGGCCTGGAACATGACTGAGGATTGAATCTCGAACACTGTGGCCTGGGAAAATGACTGAGGTTTGATCCTGGAACCATGTGGCCTGGAAATATGATTAAGGTTTGCTTCTGGAAACCTGTGGCCTAGGAACAAGACGGAGGTTTGAATCTGCAACCCTGTGGCCTGGGAACATGACTGAGGTTTGATTGTGGAACCCTGTGCCCTAGGAATATGACTGAAGTTTGATTCTGGAAGCCTGTGGCCTGGGAACATGTCTGAGGCATGATTCTGGGACCCTCTTGCCTGGGAACATGACATCAGTTGGATTCTGGGACCCTGTGGCCTGGGAACATGACTGAGGTTTGATTCTGGAACCCTGTGGCCTTGGAACATGACATCAGTTGGATTCTGGAACCCTGCGGTCTGGGAACATGACTGAGGTTTGCTTCTGGAACCCTGTGGCTTAGAAATATGACATCAGTTGGATTCTGGAACCCTGTGGTCTGGCAACATAACTGAGGTTTGATTCTGGAACCCTGTGGCCTGGGAACATGACTGAGGTTTGGTTGTGGATACCTGTGGACTGGGAATATTACTGAGGTTTGATTCTGGAACCCTATGGCCTAGAAAAATGACTGAGGCTTGATTGTGGAACCCTGTCATCTGAGAACATGACTGAGGTTTGATTGTGGAACCCTGTGGCCTGGGAACATGACTGAGGCTTTATTCTGGACCCATGTGGCCTGGGAACATGACTGAGGTTTGATTCTGGAACCCTGTGGCCTGGGAACATGACTGAGGTTTGATTGTTGAAACATGTGGCCTGGGAACATGACTGAGGCTTTATTCTGGAACCCTGTTGCCTAAGAACATGACTGAGGTTTAATTCTGGAACCCTGCAGCCTGGGAACATGACTGAGCTTTCATTCCGGTACCCTGTGGCCTGGCAATATGACTGAGGTTTGATTCTGGAACCCTCTGGCCTGGGAACATGACTGAGGTTTGATTCTTGAAATCTGTTGCCTGAGAACGTACCTGAAGTTTGATTCTGAAACCCTGTGTCCTGGGAACATGACTGAGGTTTGATTGTGGAACCCTCTGGCCTAGGAACATGACTGAGGCTTGAAACCTGTACCCTGTGGTTGGGAACCTGACTAAGGTTTGATTCTGGACCCCTGTGTCCCGGGAGCATGACTGAGATTTGATACTGGAACCCTTTGGCCTAGGACCATGACTGAGGTTTGATTGTGAAACCTGTGGCCTGGGAACATGACATCTGTTTGACTCTGGAGCCCTGTGGCCTGGGAACATGACATCAGTTGGCTTCTAGAACCCTGTGGCCTGGGAACATGACATCGGTTTGATTGTATAACCCTGTGGCCTGGGAACATGACATCAGTTGGATTCTGGAACCCTCTCGCCTGGGAACATGACTGAGGGTTGATTCTGGAACCCTGTGGCCTGGGAACATGACTGAAGTTTGATTCTGAAATTCTGTGTCCTGGGAACATGACTGAGGTTTGATGGTGGAACCCTGTGGCCTGGGAACATGACAGAGGTTTTATTGTGATAAATTGTGGCCTGGGAATATGACTGAGGTTTGATGGTGGAATTCTGTGGACTGGGAACATGACTGAGATTTGATTCTGGAACCCTGTGGCCTGGGAACATGACTGAGGCTTGATTCTGGAACCCTGTGGCCTGGGAACATGACTCAGGTTTGATTCTGGTACTCTCTGGCCTGAGAACATCACTGAGATTAGCTTCTGGAACCCTGTGGCCTGGGAACATGACTGAGGTTAAATTGTGGAACCTGTGGCCTTGGAACATGACATCCGTTTGACTCTGGAACCCTGTGGCCTGGGAACGTGATATCGATTGGACTCTGGAAACCTGTGGCCTGGAACATGCCTGAGGATTGAATCTCGAACACTGTGGCCTGGGAAAATGACTGAGGTTTGATCCTGGAACCATGTGGCCTGGAAATATGATTAAGGTTTGCTTCTGGAAACCTGTGGCCTAGGAACAAGACGGAGGTTTGAATCTGCAACCCTGTGGCCTGGGAACATGACTGATGTTTGATTGTGGAACCCTGTGCCCTAGGAATATGACTGAAGTTTGATTCTGGAAGCCTGTGGCCTGGGAACATGTCTGAGGCATGATTCTGGAACCCTGTGGCCTTGGAAAATGACTGAGGTTTGATAGTGTTACCCTGTGGCCTGGCAATATGACTGAGGCTTGATTCTGGAATCCTCTTGCTTGGGAACATGACATCAGTTGGATTCTGGGACCCTGTGGCCTGGGAACATGACTGAGGTTTGATTCTGGAACCCTGTGGCCTTGGAACATGACATCAGTTGGATTCTGGAACCCTGTGGTCTGGGAACATGACTGAGGTTTGCTTCTGGAACCCTGTGGCTTAGGAATATGACATCAGTTGGATTCTGGAACCCTGTGGTCTGGCAAAATAACTGAGGGTTGATTCTGTAACCTTGTGGCCTGGGAACATGCCTTACGTTTGATTGTGGAAACCTGTGGCCCGGGAACATGACTGAGGTTTGATTCTGGAACCCTGTGGCCTGGCAACATGACTGAGGTTTGGTTGTGGATACCTGTGGACTGGGAACATTACTGAGGTTTGATTCTGGAACCCTATGGCATAGAAAAATGACTGAGGCTTGATTGTGGAACCCTGTCATCTGGGAACATGACTGAGGTTTGATTGTGGAACCCTGTGTCCTGGGAACATGACTGAGGTTTGATTCTAGAACACTCTGGCCTGGGAACATGACTAAGGTTTGATTGTGGAACCCTACGGCCTGTCAACATGACTCAGGTTTCGTTCTGGACCCCTGTGGCCTGGGAACATGACTGAGGTTTGATTCTGGAAGCCTGTGCCATGGGAACATATCTGAGGCTTGATTCCGGAACTCTGTGGCCTGGAAAAATGCCTGAGGTTTGATGATGGAACCCTGTGCCCTGGCAATATGACTGATGTTTGATTCTGGAACCCTCTTGCCTGGGAACATGACTGAGGCTTGATTCTGGAAACCTGTGGCCTGGGAACATGACTGAGGATTGAATTGAGAAACCTGTGGCCTGGGAAAATGACTGAGGATTGATTCTGGAACCATGGGGCCTGGGAACGTCACTGAGGTTTGATTGTGGAACCCTGTGTCTTGGGAACATGACATCAATTTGATTCTTGGACCCTGTGGCCTGGGAACATGACATCAGATGGGTTCTGGAACCCTGTGGCCTGGGAATATGACTGAGGTTTGATTCTGGAAACCTGTGGCCTAGGAACAAGACTGAGGTTTCAATCTGGAACCCTGTGGCCTGGGAACATGACTGAGGGTTGATTGTGGAACCCTGTGTCCTGGCAGCATGACATCAGTTGGATTCTGGAACCCTGTGGCCTGGGAATATGACTTAGGTTTGATTCTGGAACCCTGTGGCCTGGCAACATGAGTGAGGTTTGATTCTTGAACTCTGTTGCCTGGGAAAGTGCCTGACGTTTGATTCTGGAATTCTGCAGCCTGGGAACATGACTGAGCTTTCATTCTGGAACCCTGTGGCCTGGGTACATGACTGAGGTTTGATTCTGGAACCCTGTGGCCTGGGAACATGACTGAGGTGTGATTGTAGAACACTGTGCCCTGAGAATATGACTGAAGTTTGATTCTGGAACACTGTGGCCTTGTTAAATGACTGAGGTTTTATGGTGGAACCCTGTGGCCTGGCAATATGACTGAGGTGTGATTCTGGAAGCCTGTGGCCTGTGAACATGACTGAGATTTGATTCTGAAACCCTGTGGCCTAGGAACATGACTGAGGTTTGATTCTGGAAACCTGTGGCCTGGGAATATGACTGAGGTTTAATTGTGGAAACTTCTGGCCTGAGAACATGACTGAGGCTTGATTGTGGAACCCTTTGTCCTGGGAACATGACATCGGTTTGATTCTGGGACCCTGTGGCCTGGGAACATGACTGAAGTTTGATTCTGGAACCTTGTGGCCTGGGAACATGACTGAGGATTGAATTGAGAAACCTGTGGCCTTGGAAAATGACTGAGGATTGATTCTGGAACCATGGGGCCTGGGAACGTCACTGAGGTTTGATTGTGGAACCCTGTGTCTTGGGAACATGACATCAATTTGATTCTTGGACCCTGTGGCCTGGGAACATGACATCAGATGGGTTCTGGAACCCTGTGGCCTGGGAATATGACTGAGGTTTGATTCTGGAAACCTGTGGCCTAGGAACAAGACTGAGGTTTCAATCTGGAACCCTGTGGCCTGGGAACATGACTGAGGGTTGATTATGGAACCCTGTGTCCTGGCAGCATGACATCAGTTGGATTCTGGAACCCTGTGGCCTGGGAATATGACTTAGGTTTGATTCTGGAACCCTGTGGCCTGGCAACATGAGTGAGGTTTGATTCTTGAACTCTGTTGCCTGGGAAAGTGCCTGACGTTTGATTCTGGAATTCTGCAGCCTGGGAACATGACTGAGCTTTCATTCTGGAACCCTGTGGCCTGGGTACATGACTGAGGTTTGATTCTGGAACCCTGTGGCCTGGGAACATGACTGAGGTGTGATTGTAGAACACTGTGCCCTGGGAACATGACTGAAGTTTGATTCTGGAAGCCTGTGGCCTGGGATCATATCTGAGGTTTGATTCTGGAACCCTGTGGCCTTGTTAAATGACAGGTTTCATGGTGGAACCCTGTGGCCTGGCAATATGACTGAGGTGTGATTCTGGAAGCCTGTGGCCTGGGAATATGACTGAGGCTTGATTCTGGAAGCCTGTGGCCTGTGAACATGACTGAGGTTTGATTCTGGAACTCTGCAGCCTGGGAACATGACTGAGCTTTCATTCTGGAACCCTGTGGCCTGGGAACATGACTGAGGTTTGATTGTGGAAACTTCTGGCCTGGGAACATGACTGAGGCTTGATTGTGGAACCCTGTGTCCTGGGAACATGACATCGGTTTGATTCTGTGACCATGTGGCCTGGGAACACGCCTGAAGTTTGATTCTGGAACCTTGTGGCCTAGAAACATGTCATCAGTTTGACTCTGGAATCCTTTGGCCTGGGAAGATGACTGAGTGTTGATTCTCCGACCCTGTGCGCTGTGAACATGACTGAAGTTTGATGGTGGAACCCTGTGGCCTGGGAAAATGATTGAGGTTTGATTGTGATAACTGATGTCCTGGGTACATGACTGAGGTTTGATTGTGGAACTCTGTGGACTGGGAACATGATTGAGGTTTGTTTCTGGAACCCTGTGGCCTGGGAACATGACTGAGGCTTTATTCTGGACCCATGTGGCCTGGGAACATGACTGAGGTTTGATTCTGGAACCCTGTGGCCTGGGAACATGACTGAGGTTTGATTGTTGAAACATGTGGCCTGGGAACATGACTGAGGCTTTATTCTGGAACCCTGTTGCCTAAGAACATGACTGAGGTTTAATTCTGGAACCCTGCAGCCTGGGAATATGACTGAGCTTTCATTCAGGTACCCTGTGGCCTGGCAATATTACTGAGGTTTGATTCTGGAACCCTCTGGCCTGGGAACATGACTGAGGTTTGATGATTGAACCCTGTGTCCTGGCAACAAGACTGAGGTTTGATTTTGGAACCCTCTGGCCTGGGAACATGACTGAGGTTTGATTCTGGACCGCTGTGGCCTGGGAAAATGACATTGGTTTGATTCTGTGACCCTGTGGCCTGGGAACATGACATCAGTTGGATTCTGGAACCCTCTCGCCTGGGAACATGACTGAGGGTTGATTCTGGAACCCTGTGGCCTGGGAACATGACTGAAATTTATTTCTGAAATTCTGTGTCCTGGGAACATGACTGAGGTTTGATGGTGGAACCCTGTAGTCTGGGAACATGACAGAGGTTTTATTGTGATAAATTGTGGCCTGGGAATATGACTGAGGTTTGCTTGTGGAATTCTGTGGACTGGGAACATGACTGAGATTTGATTCTGGAACCCTGTGGCCTGGGAACATGACTCAGGTTTGATTCTGGTACTCTCTGGCCTGAGAACATCACTGAGATTAGCTTCTGGAACCCTGTGGCCTGGGAACATGACTGAGGTTAAATTGTGGAACCTGTGGCCTGGGAACATGACATCCGTTTGACTCTGGAACCCTGTGGCCTGGGAACGTGATATCGATTGGACTCTGGAAACCTGTGGCCTGGAACATGACTGAGGATTGAATCTCGAACACTGTGGCCTGGGAAAATGACTGAGGTTTGATACTGGAACCATGGGGCCTGGGAACGTCACTGAGGTTTGATTGTGGAACCCTGTGTCTTGGGAACATGACATCAATTTGATTCTTGGACCCTGTGGCCTGGGAACATGACATCAGATGGGTTCTGAAACCCTGTGGCCTGGGAATATGACTGAGGTTTGATTCTGGAAACCTGTGGCCTAGGAACAAGACTGAGGTTTCAATCTGGAACCCTGTGGCCTGGGAACATGACTGAGGGTTGATTGTGGAACCCTGTGTCCTGGCAGCATGACATCAGTTGGATTCTGGAACCCTGTGGCCTGGGAATATGACTTAGGTTTGATTCTGGAACCCTGTGGCCTGGCAACATGAGTGAGGTTTGATTCTTGAACTCTGTTGCCTGGGAAAGTGCCTGACGTTTGATTCTGGAATTCTGCAGCCTGGGAACATGACTGAGCTTTCATTCTGGAACCCTGTGGCCTGGGTACATGACTGAGGTTTGATTCTGGAACCCTGTGGCCTGGGAACATGACTGAGGTGTGATTGTAGAACACTGTGCCCTGGGAACATGCCTGAAGTTTGATTCTGGAAGCCTGTGGCCTGGGATCATATCTGAGGTTTGATTCTGGAACCCTGTGGCCTTGTTAAATGACAGGTTTCATGGTGGAACCCTGTGGCCTGGCAATATGACTGAGGTGTGATTCTGGAAGCCTGTGGCCTGGGAATATGACTGAGGCTTGATTCTGGAAGCCTGTGGCCTGTGAACATGACTGAGGTTTGATTCTGGAACTCTGCAGCCTGGGAACATGACTGAGCTTTCATTCTGGAACCCTGTGGCCTGGGAACATGACTGAGGTTTGATTGTGGAAACTTCTGGCCTGGGAACATGACTGAGGCTTGATTGTGGAACCCTGTGTCCTGGGAACATGACATCGGTTTGATTCTGTGACCATGTGGCCTGGGAACATGCCTGAAGTTTGATTCTGCAACCTTTTGGCCTAGAAACATGTCATCAGTTTGACTCTGGAATCCATTGGCCTGGGAAGATGACTGAGTGTTGATTCTCCGACCCTGTGCGCTGTGAACATGACTGAAGTTTGATGGTGGAACCCTGTGGCCTGGGAAAATGATTGAGGTTTGATTGTGATAACTGATGTCCTGGGTACATGACTGAGGTTTGATTGTGGAACTCTGTGGACTGGGAACATGATTGAGGTTTGTTTCTGGAACCCTGTGGCCTGGGAACATGACTGAGGCTTTATTCTGGACCCATGTGGCCTGGGAACAAGACTGAGGTTTGATTCTGGAACCCTGTGGCCTGGGAACATGACTGAGGTTTGATTGTTGAAACATGTGGCCTGGGAACATGACTGAGGCTTTATTCTGGAACCCTGTTGCCTAAGAACATGACTGAGGTTTAATTCTGGAACCCTGCAGCCTGGGAACATGACTGAGCTTTCATTCCGGTACCCTGTGGCCTGGCAATATTACTGAGGTTTGATTCTGGAACCCTCTGGCCTGGGAACATGACTGAGGTTTGATGATTGAACCCTGTGTCCTGGCAACAAGACTGAGGTTTGATTTTGGAACCCTCTGGCCTGGGAACATGACTGAGGCTTGATTCTGGTACCCTGTGGCCTGGGAACCTGACTGAGGTTTGATTCTGGACCGCTGTGGCCTGGGAACATGACATCGGTTTGATTCTGTGACCCTGTGGCCTGGGAACATGACATCAGTTGGATTCTGGAACCCTCTCGCCTGGGAACATGACTGAGGGTTCATTCTGGAACCCTGTGGCCTGGGAACATGACTGAAGTTTATTTCTGAAATTCTGTGTCCTGGGAACATGACTGAGGTTTGATGGTGGAACCCTGTAGTCTGGGAACATGACAGAGGTTTTATTGTGATAAATTGTGGCCTGGGAATATGACTGAGGTTTGCTTGTGGAATTCTGTGGACTGGGAACATGAGTGAGATTTGATTCTGGAACCCTGTGGCCTGGGAACATGACTGAGGCTTTATTCTGGAACCCTGTGGCCTGGGAACATGACTCAGGTTTGATTCTGGTACTCGCTGGCCTGAGAACATCACTGAGATTAGCTTCTGGAACCCTGTGGCCTGGGAACATGACTGAGGTTAAATTGTGGAACCTGTGGCCTGGGAACATGACATCCGTTTGACTCTGGAACCCTGTGGCCTGGGAACGTGATATCGATTGGACTCTGGAAACCTGTGGCCTGGAACATGACTGAGGATTGAATCTCGAACACTGTGGCCTGGGAAAATGACTGAGGATTGATTCTGGAACCATGTGGCCTGGAAATATGATTAAGGTTTGCTTCTGGAAACCTGTGGCCTAGGAACAAGACGGAGGTTTGAATCTGCAACCCTGTGGCCTGGGAACATGACTGAGGTTTGATTGTGGAACCCTGTGCCATAGGAATATGACTGAAGTTTGATTCTGGAAGCTTGTGGCCTGGGAACATGTCTGAGGCATGATTCTGGAACCCTGTGGCCTTGGAAAATGACTGAGGTTTGATAGTGTTACCCTGTGGCCTGGCAATATGACTAAGGCTTGATTCTGGAACCCTCTTGCTTGGGAACATGACATCAGTTGGATTCTGGGACCCTGTGGCCTGGGAACATGACTGAGGTTTGATTCTGGAACCCTGTGGCCTGGGAACATGCCTTACGTTTGACTGTGGAACCCTGTGGCCCGGGAACGTGACTGAGGTTTGATTCTGGAACCCTGTGGCCTGGGAACATGACTGAGGTTTGGTTGTGGATACCTGTGGACTGGGAACATTACTGAGGTTTGATTCTGGAAGCCTATGGCCTAGAAAAATGACTGAGGCTTGATTGTGGAACCCTGTCATCTGGGAACATGACTGAGTTTTGATTGTGGAACCCTCTGTCCTGGGAACATGACTGTAGTTTGATGATTGTACCCTGTGTCCTGGCAACATGACTGAGGTTTGTTTCTAAAACCTGCGGCCTGGGAACATGACTGAGGCTTCATTCTTGAACCCTTTGGCCTGGGAAAATGACTGAGGTTTGATTCTGGAACCCTGTAGCCTGGGAACTTGGCTGAGCTTTCATTCTGGACCCCTGTTGCCTGGGAACATGATTTAGGTTTGATTCGGGAACACTGTGACCTGGGAACATTATGGAGGTTTGATTCTGGAATCCTGTGGCCTGGGAACATGACTGAGGTTTGATTGTGGAACCCTGTGCCCTAGGAATATGACTGAGGTTTGATTCTGGAAGCCTGTGGCCAGGGAACATGTCTGAGTCATGATTGTGGAAGCCTGTGGCCTGGGAAAATGACTGAGGTTTGATGGTGTTACCCTGTGGCCTGGCAATATGACTGAGGTTTGATTCTGGAACCCTGTGGCCTGGGAACATGACTGAGGTTTGATTCTGGAACGCTGTGGCCTGGCAACATGACATCAGTTGGATTCTGGAACCCTGTGGCCTGGGAACATGACTGAGGTTTGATTCTGGAACCCTGTGGCTTGGGAAAATGACATCAGTTGGATTCTGGAACCCTGTGGTCTGGCAACATAACTGAGGTTTGATTCTGGAACCCTGTGGCCTGGGAACCTGACTGAGGTTTGATTCTGCACCGCTGTGGCCTAGGAACAAGACTGAGGTTTGAATTTGGAACCCTGTGGCCTGGGAACATGACTGAGGGTTGATTGTGGAACCCTGTGTCCTGGGAACATGACATCGGTTTGATTCTGGGACACTGTGGCCTGGGAAAATGACTGAAGTTTGATTCTGGAACCCTGTAGCCTGGGAACTTGGCTGAGCTTTCATTCTGGACCCCTGTTGCCTGGGAACATGATTTAGGTTTGATTCGGGAACACTGTGACCTGGGAATATTATGGAGGTTTGATTCTGGAATCCTGTGGCCTGGGAACATGACTGAGGTTTGATTGTGGAACCCTGTGCCCTAGGAATATGACTGAGGTTTGATTCTGGAAGCCTGTGGCCAGGGAACATGACTGAGGTTTGGTTGTGGATACCTGTGGACTGGGAACATTACTGAGGTTTGATTCTGGAACCCTATGGCCTAGAAAAATGACTGAGGCTTGATTGTGGAACCCTGTCATCTGAGAACATGACTGAGGTTTGATGATTGTACCCTGTGTCCTGGCAACATGACTGAGGTTTGTTTCTAAAACCTGCGGCCTGGGAACATGACTGAGGCTTCATTCTTGAACCCTGTGGCCTGGGAAAATGACTGAGGTTTGATTCTGGAACCCTCTCGCCTGGAAACATGACTGAGGGTTGATTCTGGAACCCTGTGGCCTGGGAACATGACTGAAGTTTGATTCTGAAATTCTGTGTCCTGGGAACATGACTGAGGTTTGATGGTGGAACCCTGTGGCCTGGGAACATGACAGAGGTTTTATTGTGATAAATTGTGGCCTGGGAATATGACTGAGGTTTGCTTGTGGAATTCTGTGGACTGGGAACATGACTGAGATTTGATTCTGGAACCCTGTGGCCTGGGAACATGACTGAGGCTTGATTCTGGAACCCTGTGGCCTGGGAACATGACTCAGGTTTGATTCTGGTACTCTCTGGCCTGAGAACATCACTGAGATTAGCTTCTGGAACCCTGTGGCCTGGGAACATGACTGAGGTTAAATTGTGGAACCTGTGGCCTGGGAACATGACATCCGTTTGACTCTGGAACCCTGTGGCCTGGGAACATGATATCGATTGGACTCTGGAAACCTGTGGCCTGGAACATGACTGAGGATTGAATCTCGAACACTGTGGCCTGGGAAAATGACTGAGGTTTGATCCTGGAACCATGTGGCCTGGAAATATGATTAAGGTTTGCTTCTGGAAACCTGTGGCCTAGGAACAAGACGGAGGTTTGAATCTGCAACCCTGTGGCCTGGGAACATGACTGAGGTTTGATTGTGGAACCCTGTGCCCTAGGAATATGACTGAAGTTTGATTCTGGAAGCCTGTGGCCTGGGAACATGTCTGAGGCATGATTCTGGGACCCTCTTGCCTGGGAACATGACATCAGTTGGATTCTGGGACCCTGTGGCCTGGGAACATGACTGAGGTTTGATTCTGGAACCCTGTGGCCTTGGAACATGACATCAGTTGGATTCTGGAACCCTGCGGTCTGGGAACATGACTGAGGTTTGCTTCTGGAACCCTGTGGCTTAGGAATATGACATCAGTTGGATTCTGGAACCCTGTGGTCTGGCAACATAACTGAGGTTTGATTCTGGAACCCTGTGGCCTGGGAACATGACTGAGGTTTGGTTGTGGATACCTGTGGACTGGGAACATTACTGAGGTTTGATTCTGGAACCCTATGGCCTAGAAAAATGACTGAGGCTTGATTGTGGAACCCTGTCATCTGAGAACATGACTGAGGTTTGATTGTGGAACCCTCTGTCCTGGGAACATGACTGTGGTTTGATGATTGTACCCTGTGTCCTGGCAACATGACTGAGGTTTGTTTCTAAAACCTGCGGCCTGGGAACATGACTGAGGCTTCATTCTTGAACCCTGTGGCCTGGGAAAATGACTGAGGTTTGATTCTGGAACCCTGTAGCCTGGGAACTTGGCTGAGCTTTCATTCTGGACCCCTGTTGCCTGGGAACATGATTTAGGTTTGATTCGGGAACCCTGTGACCTGGGAACATTATGGAGGTTTGATTCTGGAATCCTGTGGCCTGGGAACATGACTGAGGTTTGCTGGTGGAATTCTGTGGACTGGGAACATGACTGAGATTTGATTCTGGAACCCTGTGGCCTGGGAACATGACTGAGGCTTGATTCTGGAACCCTGTGGCCTGGGAACATGACTCAGGTTTGATTCTGGTACTCTCTGGCCTGAGAACATCACTGAGATTAGCTTCTGGAACCCTGTGGCCTGGGAACATGACTGAGGTTAAATTGTGGAACCTGTGGCCTGGGAACATGACATCCGTTTGACTCTGGAACCCTGTGGCCTGGGAACGTGATATCGATTGGACTCTGGAAACCTGTGGCCTGGAACATGACTGAGGATTGAATCTCGAACACTGTGGCCTGGGAAAATGACTGAGGTTTGATTCTGGAACCATGTGGCCTGGAAATATGATTAAGGTTTGCTTCTGGAAACCTGTGGCCTAGGAACAAGACTGAGGTTTGAATCTGCAACCCTGTGGTCTGGGAACATGACTGAGGTTTGATTGTGGAACCCTGTGCCCTAGGAATATGACTGAAGTTTGATTCTGGAAGCCTGTGGCCTGGGAACATGTCTGAGGCATGATTCTGGAACCCTGTGGCCTTGGAAAATGACTGAGGTTTGATGGTGTTACCCTGTGGCCTGGCAATGTGACTGAGGCTTGATTCTGGAACCCTCTTGCTTGGGAACATGACATCACTTGGATTCTGGGACCCTGTGGCCTGGGAACATGACTGAGGTTTGATTCTGGAACCCCGTGGCCTTGGAACATGACATCAGTTGGATTCTGGAACCCTGTGGTCTGGGAACATGAATGAGGTTTGCTTCTGGAACCCTGTGGCTTAGGAATATGACATCAGTTGGATTCTGGAACCCTGTGGTCTGGCAACATAAGTGAGGGTTGATTCTGGAACCCTGTGGCCTGGGAACATGCCTTACGTTTGATTGTGGAACCCTGTGGCCCGGGAACATGACTGAGGTTTGATTCTGGAACCCTGTGGCCTGGGAACATGACTGAGGTTTGGTTGTGGATACCTGTGGACTGGGAACATTACTGAGGTTTGATTCTGGAACCCTATGGCCTAGAAAAATGACTGAGGCTTGATTGTGGAACCCTGTCATCTGAGAACATGACTGAGGTTTGATTGTGGAACCCTCTGTCCTGGGAACATGACTGTGGTTTGATGATTGTATCCTGTGTCCTGGCAACATGACTGAGGTTTGTTTCTAAAACCTGCGGCCTGGGAACATGACTGAGGCTTCATTCTTGAACCCTGTGGCCTGGGAAAATGACTGAGGTTTGATTCTGGAACCCTGTAGCCTGGGAACTTGGCTGAGCTTTCATTCTGGACCCCTGTTGCCTGGGAACATGATTTAGGTTTGATTCGGGAACCCTGTGACCTGGGAACATTATGGAGGTTTGATTCTGGAATCCTGTGGCCTGGGAACATGACTGAGGTTGGATTGTGGAACCCTGTGCCCTAGGAATATGACTGAGGTTTGATTCTGGAAGCCTGTGGCCAGGGAACATGTCTGAGTCATGATTGTGGAAGCCTGTGGCCTGGGAAAGTGACTGAGGTTTGATGGTGTTACCCTGTGGCCTGGCAATATGACTGAGGTTTGATTCTGGAACCCTGTGGCCTGGGAACATGACTGAGGTTTGATTCTGGAATGCTGTGGCCTGGCAACATGACATCAGTTGGATTCTGGAACCCTGTGGCCTGGGAACATGACTGAGGTTTGATTCTGGAACCCTGTGGCTTGGGAATATGACATCAGTTGGATTCTGGAACCCTGTGATCTGGCAACATAACTGAGGTTTGATTCTGGAACCCTGTGGCCTGGGAACATGACTTAAGTTTGATTGTGGAACTCTATGGCCTGGAACATGACTGAGGTTGGATTGTGGAACCCTGTGTCCTGGGAACATGACATCAGTTTGTGTCTGGGACCCTGTGGCCTGGGAATATGACTGAGGTTTGATTCGGGAACCCTGTGGCCTGTAAACATGACATCATTTGGATTCTGGAACCCTGTGGCCTGGGAACATGACTGAGGTTTGATTTTGGAACCCTGTGGCCTGGGAACATGACTGAGGTTTGATTGTGATAACTTATGACCTGGGAACATGACTGAGGTTTGATTGTGGAACTCTGTGGACTGGGAACATGACTGAGGTTTCTTTCTGGAACCCTGTGGCCTGGGAACATGACTGAGGCTTTATTCTGGAACCCTGTGGCCTGGGAACATGACTGAGGTTTGATTCTGTAAACCTGGAGCCTGGGAACATGACTGAGCTTTCATTCTGTAACCCTGTGGCTTCGAAACATGACTGAAGTTTGATTCTGGAAACCTGTGACCTGGGAACTTTATTGAGGTTTGATTCTAGAACCCTGTGTCCTGGGAACATGACTGACGTTTTATTGTGAAAAATTGTGGCCTGGGAATATGACTGAGATGTGATTGTGGAATTCTGTGGACTGGGAAAATGACTGATATTTGATTCTGGAACGCTGTGGCCTGGGAACATGCCTGAGGATTTATTCTGGAACACTGTGGCCTGGGAACATGACTCAGGTTTGATTCTTGAACCCTGAGGACTGGGAACATGACTGAGGTATGATTGTGGAAACATATATCCTGGGAACATGACTGAGGCTTTATTCTGGTACCCTGTGTCCTGGGAACATGACATCGGTTTGATTCTGTGACCCTGTGGCCTGGGAACATGACATCAGTTGGATTCTGGAACCCTCTCGCCTGGGAACATGACTGAGGGTTGATTCTGGAAACCTGTGGCCTGGGAACATGACTGAAGTTTGATTCTGAAATTCTGTGTCCTGGGAACATGACTGAGGTTTGATGGTGGAACCCTGTGACCTGGGAACATGACAGAGGTTTTATTGTGATAAATTGTGGCCTGGGAATATGACTGAGGTTTGATTGTGGAACCCTGTGCCCTAGGAATATGACTGAGGTTTGATTCTGGAAGCCTGTGGCCAGGGAACATGACTGAGGTTTGGTTGTGGATACCTGTGGACTGGGAACATTACTGAGGTTTGATTCTGGAACCCTATGGCCTAGAAAAATGACTGAGGCTTGATTGTGGAACCCTGTCATCTGAGAACATGACTGAGGTTTGATGATTGTACCCTGTGTCCTGGCAACATGACTGAGGTTTGTTTCTAAAACCTGCGGCCTGGGAACATGACTGAGGCTTCATTCTTGAACCCTGTGGCCTGGGAAAATGACTGAGGTTTGATTCTGGAACCCTCTCGCCTGGAAACATGACTGAGGGTTGATTCTGGAACCCTGTGGCCTGGGAACATGACTGAAGTTTGATTCTGAAATTCTGTGTCCTGGGAACATGACTGAGGTTTGATGGTGGAACCCTGTGGCCTGGGAACATGACAGAGGTTTTATTGTGATAAATTGTGGCCTGGGAATATGACTGAGGTTTGCTTGTGGAATTCTGTGGACTGGGAACATGACTGAGATTTGATTCTGGAACCCTGTGGCCTGGGAACATGACTGAGGTTTGATTCTGGAACCCTGTGGCCTGGGAACATGACTCAGGTTTGATTCTGGTACTCTCTGGCCTGAGAACATCACTGAGATTAGCTTCTGGAACCCTGTGGCCTGGGAACATGACTGAGGTTAAATTGTGGAACCTGTGGCCTGGGAACATGACATCCGTTTGACTCTGGAACCCTGTGGCCTGGGAACATGATATCGATTGGACTCTGGAAACCTGTGGCCTGGAACATGACTGAGGATTGAATCTCGAACACTGTGGCCTGGGAAAATGACTGAGGTTTGATCCTGGAACCATGTGGCCTGGAAATATGATTAAGGTTTGCTTCTGGAAACCTGTGGCCTAGGAACAAGACGGAGGTTTGAATCTGCAACCCTGTGGCCTGGGAACATGACTGAGGTTTGATTGTGGAACCCTGTGCCCTAGGAATATGACTGAAGTTTGATTCTGGAAGCCTGTGGCCTGGGAACATGTCTGAGGCATGATTCTGGGACCCTCCTGCCTGGGAACATGACATCAGTTGGATTCTGGGACCCTGTGGCCTGGGAACATGACTGAGGTTTGATTCTGGAACCCTGTGGCCTTGGAACATGACATCAGTTGGATTCTGGAACCCTGCGGTCTGGGAACATGACTGAGGTTTGCTTCTGGAACCCTGTGGCTTAGGAATATGACATCAGTTGGATTCTGGAACCCTGTGGTCTGGCAACATAACTGAGGTTTGATTCTGGAACCCTGTGGCCTGGGAACATGACTGAGGTTTGGTTGTGGATACCTGTGGACTGGGAACATTACTGAGGTTTGATTCTGGAACCCTATGGCCTAGAAAAATGACTGAGGTTTGATTGTGGAACCCTGTCATCTGAGAACATGACTGAGGTTTGATTGTGGAACCCTCTGTCCTGGGAACATGACTGTGGTTTGATGATTGTACCCTGTGTCCTGGCAACATGACTGAGGTTTGTTTCTAAAACCTGCGGCCTGGGAACATGACTGAGGCTTCATTCTTGAACCCTGTGGCCTGGGAAAATGACTGAGGTTTGATTCTGGAACCCTGTAGCCTGGGAACTTGGCTGAGCTTTCATTCTGGACCCCTGTTGCCTGGGAACATGATTTAGGTTTGATTCGGGAACCCTGTGACCTGGGAACATTATGGAGGTTTGATTCTGGAATCCTGTGGCCTGGGAACATGACTGAGGTTTGCTTGTGGAATTCTGTGGACTGGGAACATGACTGAGATTTGATTCTGGAACCCTGTGGCCTGGGAACATGACTGAGGCTTGATTCTGGAACCCTGTGGCCTGGGAACATGACTCAGGTTTGATTCTGGTACTCTCTGGCCTGAGAACATCACTGAGATTAGCTTCTGGAACCCTGTGGCCTGGGAACATGACTGAGGTTAAATTGTGGAACCTGTGGCCTGGGAACATGACATCCGTTTGACTCTGGAACCCTGTGGCCTGGGAACGTGATATCGATTGGACTCTGGAAACCTGTGGCCTGGAACATGACTGAGGATTGAATCTCGAACACTGTGGCCTGGGAAAATGACTGAGGTTTGATTCTGGAACCATGTGGCCTGGAAATATGATTAAGGTTTGCTTCTGGAAACCTGTGGCCTAGGAACAAGACTGAGGTTTGAATCTGCAACCCTGTGGTCTGGGAACATGACTGAGGTTTGATTGTGGAACCCTGTGCCCTAGGAATATGACTGAAGTTTGATTCTGGAAGCCTGTGGCCTGGGAACATGTCTGAGGCATGATTCTGGAACCCTGTGGCCTTGGAAAATGACTGAGGTTTGATGGTGTTACCCTGTGGCCTGGCAATGTGACTGAGGCTTGATTCTGGAACCCTCTTGCTTGGGAACATGACATCACTTGGATTCTGGGACCCTGTGGCCTGGGAACATGACTGAGGTTTGATTCTGGAACCCCGTGGCCTTGGAACATGACATCAGTTGGATTCTGGAACCCTGTGGTCTGGGAACATGAATGAGGTTTGCTTCTGGAACCCTGTGGCTTAGGAATATGACATCAGTTGGATTCTGGAACCCTGTGGTCTGGCAACATAAGTGAGGGTTGATTCTGGAACCCTGTGGCCTGGGAACATGCCTTACGTTTGATTGTGGAACCCTGTGGCCCGGGAACATGACTGAGGTTTGATTCTGGAACCCTGTGGCCTGGGAACATGACTGAGGTTTGGTTGTGGATACCTGTGGACTGGGAACATTACTGAGGTTTGATTCTGGAACCCTATGGCCTAGAAAAATGACTGAGGCTTGATTTTGGAACCCTGTCATCTGAGAACATGACTGAGGTTTGATTGTGGAACCCTCTGTCCTGGGAACATGACTGTGGTTTGATGACTGTACCCTGTGTCCTGGCAACATGACTGAGGTTTGTTTCTAAAACCTGCGGCCTGGGAACATGACTGAGGCTTCATTCTTGAACCCTGTGGCCTGGGAAAATGACTGAGGTTTGATTCTGGAACCCTGTAGCCTGGGAACTTGGCTGAGCTTTCATTCTGGACCCCTGTTGCCTGGGAACATGATTTAGGTTTGATTCGGGAACCCTGTGACCTGGGAACATTATGGAGGTTTGATTCTGGAATCCTGTGGCCTGGGAACATGACTGAGGTTGGATTGTGGAACCCTGTGCCCTAGGAATATGACTGAGGTTTGATTCTGGAAGCCTGTGGCCAGGGAACATGTCTGAGTCATGATTGTGGAAGCCTGTGGCCTGGGAAAGTGACTGAGGTTTGATGGTGTTACCCTGTGGCCTGGCAATATGACTGAGGTTTGATTCTGGAACCCTGTGGCCTGGGAACATGACTGAGGTTTGATTCTGGAATGCTGTGGCCTGGCAACATGACATCAGTTGGATTCTGGAACCCTGTGGCCTGGGAACATGACTGAGGTTTGATTCTGGAACCCTGTGGCTTGGGAATATGACATCAGTTGGATTCTGGAACCCTGTGATCTGGCAACATAACTGAGGTTTGATTCTGGAACCCTGTGGCCTGGGAACATGACTTAAGTTTGATTGTGGAACTCTATGGCCTGGAACATGACTGAGGTTGGATTGTGGAACCCTGTGTCCTGGGAACATGACATCAGTTTGTGTCTGGGACCCTGTGGCCTGGGAATATGACTGAGGTTTGATTCGGGAACCCTGTGGCCTGTAAACATGACATCATTTGGATTCTGGAACCCTGTGGCCTGGGAACATGACTGAGGTTTGATTTTGGAACCCTGTGGCCTGGGAACATGACTGAGGTTTGATTGTGATAACTTATGACCTGGGAACATGACTGAGGTTTGATTGTGGAACTCTGTGGACTGGGAACATGACTGAGGTTTCTTTCTGGAACCCTGTGGCCTGGGAACATGACTGAGGCTTTATTCTGGAACCCTGTGGCCTGGGAACATGACTGAGGTTTGATTCTGTAAACCTGGAGCCTGGGAACATGACTGAGCTTTCATTCTGTAACCCTGTGGCTTGGAAACATGACTGAAGTTTGATTCTGGAAACCTGTGACCTGGGAACTTTATTGAGGTTTGATTCTAGAACCCTGTGTCCTGGGAACATGACTGACGTTTTATTGTGAAAAATTGTGGCCTGGGAATATGACTGAGATGTGATTGTGGAATTCTGTGGACTGGGAAAATGACTGATATTTGATTCTGGAACGCTGTGGCCTGGGAACATGCCTGAGGATTTATTCTGGAACACTGTGGCCTGGGAACATGACTCAGGTTTGATTCTTGAACCCTGAGGACTGGGAACATGACTGAGGTATGATTGTGGAAACATATATCCTGGGAACATGACTGAGGCTTTATTCTGGTACCCTGTGTCCTGGGAACATGACATCGGTTTGATTCTGTGACCCTGTGGCCTGGGAACATGACATCAGTTGGATTCTGGAACCCTCTCGCCTGGGAACATGACTGAGGGTTGATTCTGGAAACCTGTGGCCTGGGAACATGACTGAAGTTTGATTCTGAAATTCTGTGTCCTGGGAACATGACTGAGGTTTGATGGTGGAACCCTGTGACCTGGGAACATGACAGAGGTTTTATTGTGATAAATTGTGGCCTGGGAATATGACTGAGGTTTGATTGTGGAATTCTGTGGTCTGGGAACATGACTGAGATTTGATTCTGGAACCCTGTGGCCTGGGAACATGACTGAGGTTAAATTGTGGAACCTGTGGCCTGGGATCATGACATCCGTTTGACTCTGGTACCCTGTGGCCTGGGAACATGATATCGATTGGTCTCTGGAAACCTGTGGCCTGGAACATGACTGAGGATTGAATCTCGAACACTGTGGCCTGGGAAAATGACTGAGGTTTGATCCTGGAACCATGTGGCCTGCAAATATGATTAAGGTTTGCTTCTGGAAACCTGTGGCCTAGGAACAAGACGGAGGTTTGAATCTGCAACCCTGTGGCCTGGGAACATGACTGAGGTTTCATTGTGGAACCCTGTGCCCTAGGAATATGACTGAAGTTTGATTCTGGAAGCCTGTGGCCTGAGAACATGTCTGAGGCATGATTCTGGAACCCTGTGGCCTTGGAAAATGACTGAGGTTTGATGGTGTTACCCTGTGGCCTGGCAATATGACTGAGGCTTGATTCTGGAACCCTCTTGCCTGGGAACATGACATCAGTTGGATTCTGGGACCCTGTGGCCTGGGAACATGACTGAGGTTTGATTCTGGAACGCTGTGGTCTGGCAACATGACATCAGTTGGATTCTGGAACCCTGTGGTCTGGGAACATGACTGAGGTTTGCTTCTGGAACCCTGTGGCTTAGGAATATGACATCAGTTGGATTCTGGAACCCTGTGGTCTGGCAACATAACTGAGGGTTGATTCTGGAACCCTGTGGCCTGGGAACCTGCCTTACGTTTGATTGTGGAACCCTGTGGCCCGGGAACATGACTGAGGTTTGATTCTGGAACCCTGTGGCCTGGGAACATGACTGAGGTTTGGTTGTGGATACCTGTGGACTGGGAACATTACTGAGGTTTGATTCTGGAACCCTATGGCCTAGAAAAATGACTGAGGCTTGATTGTGGAACCCTGTCATCTGAGAACATGACTGAGGTTTGATTGTGGAACCCTCTGTCCTGGGAACATGACTGTGGTTTGATGATTGTACCCTGTGTCCTGGCAACATGACTGAGGTTTGTTTCTAAAACCTGCGGCCTGGGAACATGACTGAGGCTTCATTCTTGAACCCTGTGGCCTGGGAAAATGACTGAGGTTTGATTCTGGAACCCTGTAGCCTGGGAACTTGGCTGAGCTTTCATTCTGGACCCCTGTTGCCTGGGAACATGATTTAGGTTTGATTCGGGAACCCTGTGACCTGGGAACATTATGGAGGTTTGATTCTGGAATCCTGTGGCCTGGGAACATGACTGAGGTTGGATTGTGGAACCCTGTGCCCTAGGAATATGACTGAGGTTTGATTCTGGAAGCCTGTGGCCAGGGAACATGTCTGAGTCATGATTGTGGAAGCCTGTGGCCTGGGAAAATGACTGAGGTTTGATGGTGTTACCCTGTGGCCTGGCAATATGACTGAGGTTTGATGCTGGAACCCTGTGGCCTGGGAACATGACTGAGGTTTGATTCTGGAACGCTGTGGCCTGGCAACATGACATCAGGTGGATTCTGGAACCCTGTGGCCTGGGAACATGACTGAGGTTTGATTCTGGAACCCTGTGGCTTGGGAATATGACATCAGTTGGATTCTGGAACCCTGTGGTCTGGCAACATAACTGAGGTTTGATTCTGGAACCCTGTGGCCTGGGAACATGCCTTACATTTGATTGTGGAACCCTGTGGCCCGGGAACATGACTGAGGTTTGATTCTGGCACCCTGTGGCCTGGGAACATGACTGAGGTTTGGTTGTGGATCCCTGTGGACTGGGAACATTACTGAGGTTTGATTCTGGAACCCTATGGCCTAGAAAAATGACTGAGGCTTGATTGTGGAACCCTGTCATCTGAGAACATGACTGAGGTTTGATTGTGGAACCCTCTGTCCTGGGAACATGACTGTGGTTTGATGATTGTACCCTGTGTCCTGGCAACATGACTGAGGTTTGTTTCTAAAACCTGCGGCCTGGGAACATGACTGAGGCTTCATTCTTGAACCCTGTGGCCTGGGAAAATGACTGAGGTTTGATTCTGGAACCCTGTAGCCTGGGAACTTGGCTGAGCTTTCATTCTGGACCCCTGTTGCCTGGGAACATGATTTAGGTTTGATTCGGGAACCCTGTGACCTGGGAACATTATGGAGGTTTGATTCTGGAATCCTATGGCCTGGGAACATGACTGAGGTTTGATTGTGGAACCCTGTGCCCTAGGAATATGACTGAGGTTTGATTCTGGAAGCCTGTGGCCAGGGAACATGTCTGAGGCATGATTGTGGAAGCCTGTGGCCTGGGAAAATGACTGAGGTTTGATGGTGTTACCCTGTGGCCTGGCAATATGACTGAGGTTTGATTCTGGAACCCTGTGGCCTGGGAACATGACTGAGGTTTGATTCCGGAACTCTGTGGCCTGGAAAAATGCCTGAGGTTTGATGATGGAACCCTGTGCCCTGGCAATATGACTGATGTTTGATTCTGGAACCCTCTTGCCTGGGAATATGACTGAGGCTTGATTCTGGAAACCTGTGGCCTGGGAACATGACTGGGGATTGATTCTGGAACGCTGTGGCCTGGCAACATGACATCAGTTGGATTCTGGAACCCTGTGGTCTGGCAACATAACTGAGGGTTGATTCTGGAACCCTGTGGCCTGGGAACATGCCTTACGTTTGATTGTGGAACCCTGTGGCCCCGGAACATGACTGAGGTTTGATTCTGGAACCCTGTGGCCTGGGAACATGACTGAGGTTTGGTTGTGTATACCTGTGGACTGGGAACATTACTGAGGTTTGATTCTGGAACCCTATGGCCTAGAAAAATGACTGAGGCTTGATTGTGGAACCCTGTCATCTGAGAACATGACTGAGGTTTGATTGTGGAACCCTCTGTCCTGGGAACATGACTGTGGTTTGATGATTGTACCCTGTGTCCTGGCAACATGACTGAGGTTTGTTTCTAAAACCTGCGGCCTGGGAACATGACTGAGGCTTCATTCTTGAACCCTGTGGCCTGGGAAAATGACTGAGGTTTGATTCTGGAACCCTGTAGCCTGGGAACTTGGCTGAGCTTTCATTCTGGACCCCTGTTGCCTGGGAACATGATTTAGGTTTGATTCGGGAACCCTGTGACCTGGGAACATTATGGAGGTTTGATTCTGGAATCCTGTGGCCTGGGAACATGACTGAGGTTGGATTGTGGAACCCTGTGCCCTAGGAATATGACTGAGGTTTGATTCTGGAAGCCTGTGGCCAGGGAACATGTCTGAGTCATGATTGTGGAAGCCTGTGGCCTGGGAAAATGACTGAGGTTTGATGGTGTTACCCTGTGGCCTGGCAATATGACTGAGGTTTGATTCTGGAACCCTCTCGCCTGGAAACATGACTGAGGGTTGATTCTGGAACCCTGTGGCCTGGGAACATGACTGAAGTTTGATTCTGAAATTCTGTGTCCTGGGAACATGACTGAGGTTTGATGGTGGAACCCTGTGGCCTGGGAACATGACAGAGGTTTTATTGTGATAAATTGTGGCCTGGGAATATGACTGAGGTTTGCTTGTGGAATTCTGTGGACTGGGAACATGACTGAGATTTGATTCTGGAACCCTGTGGCCTGGGAACATGAATGAGGCTTGATTCTGGAACCCTGTGGCCTGGGAACATGACTCAGGTTTGATTCTGGTACTCTCTGGCCTGAGAACATCACTGAGATTAGCTTCTGGAACCCTGTGGCCTGGGAACATGACTGAGGTTAAATTGTGGAACCTGTGGCCTGGGAACATGACATCCGTTTGACTCTGGAACCCTGTGGCCTGGGAACATGATATCGATTGGACTCTGGAAACCTGTGGCCTGGAACATGACTGAGGATTGAATCTCGAACACTGTGGCCTGGGAAAATGACTGAGGTTTGATCCTGGAACCATGTGGACTGGAAATATGATTAAGGTTTGCTTCTGGAAACCTGTGGCCTAGGAACAAGACGGAGGTTTGAATCTGCAACCCTGTGGCCTGGGAACATGACTGAGGTTTGATTGTGGAACCCTGTGCCCTAGGAATATGACTGAAGTTTGATTCTGGAAGCCTGTGGCCTGGGAACATGTCTGAGGCATGATTCTGGGACCCTCTTGCCTGGGAACATGACATCAGTTGGATTCTGGGACCCTGTGGCCTGGGAACATGACTGAGGTTTGATTCTGGAACCCTGTGGCCTTGGAACATGACATCAGTTGGATTCTGGAACCCTGCGGTCTGGGAACATGACTGAGGTTTGCTTCTGGAACCCTGTGGCTTAGAAATATGACATCAGTTGGATTCTGGAACCCTGTGGTCTGGCAACATAACTGAGGTTTGATTCTGGAACCCTGTGGCCTGGGAACATGACTGAGGTTTGGTTGTGGATACCTGTGGACTGGGAACATTACTGAGGTTTGATTCTGGAACCCTATGGCCTAGAAAAATGACTGAGGCTTGATTGTGGAACCCTGTCATCTGAGAACATGACTGAGGTTTGATTGTGGAACCCTCTGTCCTGGGAACATGACTGTGGTTTGATGATTGTACCCTGTGTCCTGGCAACATGACTGAGGTTTGTTTCTAAAACCTGCGGCCTGGGAACATGACTGAGGCTTCATTCTTGAACCCTGTGGCCTGGGAAAATGACTGAGGTTTGATTCTGGAACCCTGTAGCCTGGGAACTTGGCTGAGCTTTCATTCTGGACCCCTGTTGCCTGGGAACATGATTTAGGTTTGATTCGGGAACCCTGTGACCTGGGAACATTATGGAGGTTTGATTCTGGAATCCTGTGGCCTGGGAACATGACTGAGGTTGGATTGTGGAACCCTGTGCCCTAGGAATATGACTGAGGTTTGATTCTGGAAGCCTGTGGCCAGGGAACATGTCTGAGTCATGATTGTGGAAGCCTGTGGCCTGGGAAAATGACTGAGGTTTGATGGTGTTACCCTGTGGCCTGGCAATATGACTGAGGTTTGATTCTGGAACCCTGTGGCCTGGGAACATGACTGAGGTTTGATTCTGGAACGCTGTGGCCTGGCAACATGACATCAGTTGGATTCTGGAACCCTGTGGCCTGGGAACATGACTGAGGTTTGATTCTGGAACCCTGTGGCTTGGGAATATGACATCAGTTGGATTCTGGAACCCTGTGGTCTGGCAACATAACTGAGGTTTGATTCTGGAACCCTGTGGCCTGGGAACATGACTTAAGTTTGATTGTGGAACTCTATGGCCTGGAACATGACTGAGGTTGGATTGTGGAACCCTGTGCCCTAGGAATATGACTGAGGTTTGATTCTGGAAGCCTGTGGCCAGGGAACATGTCTGAGTCATGATTGTGGAAGCCTGTGGCCTGGGAAAATGACTGAGGTTTGATGGTGTTACCCTGTGGCCTGGCAATATGACTGAGGTTTGATTCTGGAACCCTGTGGCCTGGGAACATGAATGAGGTTTGGTTGTGGATACCTGTGGACTGGGAACATTACTGAGGTTTGATTCTGGAACCCTATGGCCTAGAAAAATGACTGAGGCTTGATGGTGGAACCCTGTCATCTGAGAACATGACTGAGGTTTGATTGTGGAACCCTCTGTCCTGGGAACATGACTGTGGTTTGATGATTGTACCCTGTGTCCTGGCAACATGACTGAGGTTTGTTTCTAAAACCTGCGGCCTGGGAACATGACTGAGGCTTCATTCTTGAACCCTGTGGCCTGGGAAAATGACTGAGGTTTGATTCTGGAACCCTGTAGCCTGGGAACTTGGCTGAGCTTTCATTCTGGACCCCTGTTGCCTGGGAACATGATTTAGGTTTGATTCGGGAACCCTGTGACCTGGGAACATTATGGAGGTTTGATTCTGGAATCCTGTGGCCTGGGAACATGACTGAGGTTGGATTGTGGAACCCTGTGCCCTAGGAATATGACTGAGGTTTGATTCTGGAACCCTGTGGCCAGGGAACATGTCTGAGTCATGATTGTGGAAGCCTGTGGCCTGGGAAAATGACTGAGGTTTGATGGTGTTACCCTGTGGCCTGGCAATATGACTGAGGTTTGATTCTGGAACCCTGTGGCCTGGGAACATGACTGAGGTTTGATTCTGGAACGCTGTGGCCTGGCAACATGACATCAGTTGGATTCTGGAACCCTGTGGCCTGGGAACATGACTGAGGTTTGATTCTGGAACCCTGTGGCTTGGGAATATGACATCAGTTGGATTCTGGAACCCTGTGGTCTGGCAACATAACTGAGGTTTGATTCTGGAACCCTGTGGCCTGGGAACATGACGTAAGTTTGATTGTGGAACTCTATGGCCTGGAACATGACTGAGGTTGGATTGTGGAACCCTGTGCCCTAGGAATATGACTGAGGTTTGATTCTGGAAGCCTGTGGCCAGGGAACATGTCTGAGTCATGATTGTGGAAGCCTGTGGCCTGGGAAAATGACTGAGGTTTGATGGTGTTACCCTGTGGCCTGGCAATATGACTGAGGTTTGATTCTGGAACCCTGTGGCCTGGGAACATGACTGAGGCTTGATTCTGGAACCCTGTGGCCTGGGAACATGACTGAGGTTTGATTCTGGAACCCTTTGGCCTGGGAACATGACTGAGGTTTGTCACTCGAACCATGTGACCTGGAAATATGATTGTCGTTAGTTTCTGGAAATCTATAGCCTACGAACAAGACTAAAGTTTGAATCTGGAACACTGTGGCCTGGAACATGACTGACGGTGATTGTGGAACCCTGTGTCCTGGGAACATGACCTCAGTTTGTGTCTGGGACCCTGTGGCCTGGGAATATGACTGAGATTTGATTCGGGAACCCTGTGGCCTTTAAACATGACATCATTTGGATTCTGGAACCCTGTGGCCTGGGAACATGACTGAGGTTTGATTTTGGAACCCTGTGGCCTGGGAACATGACTGAGGTTTGATTGTGATAACTTATGACCTGGGAACATGACTGAGGTTTGATTGTGGAACTCTGTGGACTGGGAACATGACTGAGGTTTCTTTCTGGAACCCTGTGGCCTGGGAACATGACTGAGGCTTTATTCTGGAACCCTGTGGCCTGGGAACATGACTGAGGTTTGATTCTGTAAACCTGGAGCCTGGGAACATGACTGAGCTTTCATTCTGTAACCCTGTGGCTTGGAAACATGACTGAAGTTTGATTCTGGAAACCTGTGACCTGGGAACTTTATTGAGGTTTGATTCTAGAACCCTGTGTCCTGGGAACATGACTGACGTTTTATTGTGAAAAATTGTGGCCTGGGAATATGACTGAGTTGTGATTGTGAAATTCTGTGGACTGGGAAAATGACTGATATTTGATTCTGGAACGCTGTGGCCTGGGAACATGCCTGAGGATTTATTCTGGAACCCTGTGGCCTGGGAACATGACTCAGGTTTGATTCTTGAACCCTGAGGACTGGGAACATGACTGAGGTATGATTGTGGAAACATGTATCCTGGGAACATGACTGAGGCTTTATTCTGGTACCCTGTGGCCTGGGAACATGACTGAGGTTTGATTCTTGAAATCTGTTCCCTGAGAACGTACCTGAAGTTTGATTCTGGAACCCTGTGTCCTGGGAACATGACTGAGGTTTGATTGTGGAACCCTCTGGCCTAGGAACATGGCTGAGGCTTGGTACCTGTACCCTGTGGTTGGGAACCTGACTAAGGTTTGATTCTGGACCCCTGTGTCCCGGGAGCATGACTGAGATTTGATACTGGAACCCTTTGGCCTAGGACCATGACTGAGGTTTGATTGTGGAACCTGTGGCCTGGGAACATGACATCTGTTTGACTCTGGAGCCCTGTGGCCTGGGAACATGACATCGGTTTGCTTCTAGAACCCTGTGGCCTGGGAACATGACATCGGTTTGATTGTATAACCCTGTGGCCTGGGAACATGATATCGATTGGATTCTGGTAACCTTTGGCCTGGGAACATGACAACGGTTGGATTCTGGATCCCTGTGGCCTAGGAACATGACTGAGGTTTGATTGTGGACCCTCTGGCCTCGGAACATGACTGAGGCTTCATTGTGGACCCTGTGTCCTGGGAACATGACATCGGTTTGATTCTGTGACCCTGTGGCCTGGGAACATGACATCAGTTGGATTCTGGAACCCTCTCGCCTGGGAACATGACTGAGGGTTGATTCTGGAACCCTGTGGCCTGGGAACATGACTGAAGTTTGATTCTGAAATTCTGTGTCCTGGGAACATGACTGAGGTTTGATGGTGGAACCCTGTGGCCTGGGAACATGACAGAGGTTTTATTGTGATAAATTGTGGCCTGGGAATATGACTGAGGTTTGATTGTGGAATTCTGTGGACTGGGAACATGACTGAGATTTGATTCTGGGACCCTGTGGCCTGGGAACATGACTGAGGCTTGATTCTGGAACCCTGTGGCCTGGGAACATGACTCAGGTTTGATTCTGGTACTCTCTGGCCTGAGAACATCACTGAGACTAGCTTCTGGAACCCTGTGGCCTGGGAACATGACTGAGGTTAAATTGTGGAACCTGTGGCCTGGGAACATGACATCCGTTTGACTCTGGAACCCTGTGGCCTGGGATCATGATATCGATTAGACTCTGGAAACCTGTGGCCTGGAACATGACTGAGGATTGAATCTCGAACACTGTGGACTGGGAAAATGACTGAGGTTTGATCCTGGAACCATGTGGCCTGCAAATATGATTAAGGTTTGCTTCTGGAAACCTGTGGCCTAGGAACAAGACGGAGGTTTGAATCTGCAACCCTGTGGCCTGGGAACATGACTGAGGTTTGATTGTGGAACCCTGTGCCCTAGGAATATGACTGAAGTTTGATTCTGGAAGCCTGTGGCCTGGGAATATGTCTGAGGCATGATTCTGGAACCCTGTGGCCTTGGAAAATGACTGAGGTTTGATAGTGTTACCCTGTGGCCTGGCAATATGACTGAGGCTTGATTCTGGAACCCTCTTGCCTGGGAACATGACATCAGTTGGATTCTGGGACCCTGTGGCCTGGCAACATGACTGAGGTTTGATTCTGGAACCCTGTGGCCTTGGAACATGACATCAGTTGGATTCTGGAATCCTGTGGCCTGGGAACATGACTGAGGTTGGATTGTGGAACCCTGTGCTCTAGGAATATGACTGAGGTTTGATTCTGGAAGCCTGTGGCCAGGGAACATGTCTGAGTCATGATTGTGGAAGCCTGTGGCCTGGGAAAATGACTGAGGTTTGATGGTGCTACCCTGTGGCCTGGCAATATGACTGAGGTTTGATTCTGGAACCTTGTGGCCTGGGAACATGACTGAGGTTTGATTCTGGAACGCTGTGGCCTGGCAACATGACATCAGTTGGATTCTGGAACCCTGTGGCCTGGGAACATGACTGAGGTTTGATTCTGGAACCCTGTGGCTTGGGAATATGACATCAGTTGGATTCTGGAACCCTGTGGTCTGGCAACATAACTGAGGTTTGATTCTGGAACCCTGTGGCCTGGGAACATGCCTTACGTTTGATTGTGGAACCCTGTGGCCCGGGAACATGACTGAGGTTTGATTCTGGAACCCTGTGGCCTGGGAACATGACTGAGGTTTGGTTGTGGATACCTGTGGACTGGGAACATTACTGAGGTTTGATTCTGGAACCCTATGGCCTAGAAAAATGACTGAGGCTTGATTGTGGAACCCTGTCATCTGAGAACATGACTGAGGTTTGATTGTGGAACCCTCTGTCCTGGGAACATGACTGTGGTTTGATGATTGTACCCTGTGTCCTGGCAACATGACTGAGGTTTGTTTCTAAAACCTGCGGCCTGGGAACATGACTGAGGCTTCATTCTTGAACCCTGTGGCCTGGGAAAATGACTGAGGTTTGATTCTGGAACCCTGTAGCCTGGGAACTTGGCTGAGCTTTCATTCTGGACCCCTGTTGCCTGGGAACATGATTTAGGTTTGATTCGGGAACCCTGTGACCTGGGAACATTATGGAGGTTTGATTCTGGAACCCTGTGGCCTGGGAACATGACTGAGGTTGGATTGTGGAACCCTGTGCCCTAGGAATATGACTGAGGTTTGATTCTGGAAGCCTGTGGCCAGGGAACATGTCTGAGGCATGATTGTGGAAGCCTGTGGCCTGGGAAAATGACTGAGGTTTGATGGTGTTACCCTGTGGCCTGGCAATATGACTGAGGTTTGATTCTGGAACCCTGTGGCCTGGGAACATGACTGAGGTTTGATTCTGGAACGCTGTGGCCTGGCAACATGACATCAGTTGGATTCTGGAACCCTGTGGCCTGGGAGCATGACTGAGGTTTGATTCTGGAACCCTGTGGCTTGGGAATATGACATCAGTTGGATTCTGGAACCCTGTGGTCTGGCAACATAACTGAGGTTTGATTCTGGAACCCTGTGGCCTGGGAACATGACTTAAGTTTGATTGTGGAACTCTGAGGCCTGGAACATGACTGAGGTTTGATTCTGGCACCCTGTGGCCTGGGAACATGACTGAGGTTTGATTGTGGAACCCTGTGTCCTGGGAACATGACTGAGGTTTGATTCTAGAACACTCTGGCCTGGGAACATGACTAAGGTTTGATTGTGGAACCCTACGGCCTGTCAACATGACTCAGGTTTGATTCTGGACCCCTGTGGCCTGGGAACATGACTGAGGTTTGATTCTGGAAGCCTGTGCCATGGGAACATGTCTGAGGCTTGATTCCGGAACTCTGTGGCCTGGAAAAATGCCTGAGGTTTGATGATGGAACCCTGTGCCCTGGCAATATGACTGATGTTTGATTCTGGAACCCTCTTGCCTGGGAACATGACTGAGGCTTGATTCTGGAAACCTGTGGCCTGGGAACATGACTGAGGATTGAATCGAGAAACCTGTGGCCTGGGAAAATGATTGAGGATTGAATCGAGAAACCTGTGGCCTGGGAAAATGATTGAGGATTGGTTCTGGAACCATGGGGCCTGGGAAAATCACTGAGGTTTGATTGTGGAACCCTGTGTCTTGGGAACATGACATCAATTTGATTCTTGGACCCTGTGGCCTGGGAACATGACATCAGATGGATTCTGGAACCCTGTGGCCTGGGAATATGACTGAGGTTTGATTCTGGAAACCTGTGGCCTAGGAACAAGACTGAGGTTTCAGTCTGGAACCCTGTGGCCTGGGAACATGACTGAGGGTTGATTGTGGAACCCTGTGTCCTGGCAGCATGACATCAGTTGGATTCTGGAACCCTGTGGCCTGGGAATATGACTTAGGTTTGATTCTGGAACCCTGTGGCCTGGCAACATGAGTGAGGTTTGATTCTGGAACTCTGTTACCTGGGAAAGTGCCTGACGTTTGATTCTGGAATTCTGCAGCCTGGGAACATGACTGAGCTTTCATTCTGGAACCCTGTGGCCTGGGTACATGACTGAGGTTTGATTCTGGAACCCTGTGGCCTGGGAACTTGACTGAGGTGTGATTGTAGAACACTGTGCCCTGGGAATATGACTGAAGTTTGATTCTGGAACCCTGTGGCCTTGTTAAATGACTGAGGTTTCATGGTGGAACCCTGTGGCCTGGCAATATGACTGAGGTGTGATTCTGAAGCCTGTGGCCTGGGAATATGACTAAGGCTTGATTCTGGAAGCCTGTGGCCTAAGAACATGACTGAGATTTGATTCTGGAACTCTGCAGCCTGGGAATATGACTGAGCTTTCATTCTGGAACCCTGTGGCCTGGGAACATGACTGAGGTTTGATTCTGGAACCCTGTGGCCTGGGAATATGACTGAGGTTTAATTGTGGAAACTTCTGGCCTGGGAACATGACTGAGGCTTGATTGTGGAACCCTGTGTCCTGGGAACATGACATCGGTTTGATTCTGGGACCCTGTGGCCTGGGAACATGCCTGAAGTTTGATTCTGGAACCTTGTGGCCTGGTAACATGTCATCAGAAGGATTCTGGAATCCTATGGCCTGGGAAGATGACTGAGCGTTGATTCTGGAACCCTGTGCCCTGGGAACATGACTGAGGTTTGATTGTGGAACCCTTTTCCCTGGGAATATGACTGAAGTTTGATTCTGGAACCCTGTGGCCTGGGAACATGACTGAGGTTTGATTGTGGAACCCTCTGGCTTGGGAACATGACTGAGGCTTGATTCTGGAACCCTGTGGCCTGGGAACATGATATCAGTTGGATTCTGGAACCCTGTGGCCTGGGCACATGAGTGAAGGTTGATTCTGGAATCCTGTGGCCTCGGAATATGACTTACATTTGATTGTGGAAACCTGTGGCCTGGGAACATGACTGAGGTTTGATTCTGGAACCCTGTGTCCTGGGAACATGACTGAGGTTTGATTGTGGAACCCTCTGGCCTAGGAACATGACTGAGGCTTGTTACCTGTACCCTGTGGTTGGGAACCTGACTAAGGTTTGATTCTGGACCCCTGTGTCCCGGGAGCATGACTGAGATTTGATACTGGAACCCTTTGGCCTAGGACCATGACTGAGGTTTGATTGTGGAACCTGTGGCCTGGGAACATGACATCTGTTTGACTCTGGAGCCCTGTGGCCTGGGAACATGACATCGGTTGGCTTCTAGAACCCTGTGGCCTGGGAACATGACATCGGTTTCATTGTATAACCCTGTGGCCTGGGAACATGATATCGATTGGATTCTGGTAACCTTTGGCCTGGGAACATGACAACGGTTGGATTCTGGATCCCTGTGGCCTAGGAACATGACTGAGGTTTGATTGTGGACCCTCTGGCCTCGGAACATGACTGAGGCTTGATTGTGGACCCTGTGTCCTGGGAACATGACATCGGTTTGATTCTGTGACCCTGTGGCCTGGGAACATGACATCAGTTGGATTCTGGAACCCTCTCGCCTGGGAACATGACTGAGGGTTGATTCTGGAACCCTGTGGCCTGGGAACATGACTGAAGTTTGATTCTGAAATTCTGTGTACTGGGAACATGACTGAGGTTTGATGGTGGAACCCTGTGACCTGGGAACATGACAGAGGTTTTATTGTGATAAATTGTGGCCTGGGAATATGACTGAGGTTTGATTCTGGAACCCTGTGGCCTGGGAACATGACTAAGGTTTGATTGTGGAACCCTGTGGCCTGGGAACATGACTGAGGTTTGATTCTAGAACACTCTGGCCTGGGAACATGACTAAGGTTTGATTGTGGAACCCTACGGCCTGCCAACATGACTCAGGTTTGATTCTGGACCCCTGTGGCCTGGGAACATGACTGAGGTTTGATTCTGGAAGCCTGTGCCATGGGAACATGTCTGAGGCTTGATTCCGGAACTCTGTGGCCTGGAAAAATGCCTGAGGTTTGATGATGGAACCCTGTGCCCTGGCAATATGACTGATGTTTGATTCTGGAACCCTCTTGCCTGGGAACATGACTGAGGCTTGATTCTGGAAACCTGTGGCCTGGGAACATGACTGAGGATTGAATCGAGAAACCTGTGGCCTGTGAAAATGACTGAGGATTGGTTCTGGAACCATGGGGCCTGGGAACATCACTGAGGTTTTATTGTGGAACCCTGTGTCTTGGGAACATGACATCAATTTGATTCTTGGACCCTGTGGCCTGGGAACATGACATCAGATGGATTCTGGAACCCTGTGGCCTGGGAATATGACTGAGGTTTGATTCTGGAAACCTGTGGCCTAGGAACAAGACTGAGGTTTCAGTCTGGAACCCTGTGGCCTGGGAACATGACTGAGGTGTGATTGTAGAACACTGTGCCCTGGGAATATGACTGAAGTTTGATTCTGGAACCCTGTGGCCTTGTTAAATGACTGAGGTTTCATGGTGGAACCCTGTGGCCTGGCAATATGACTGAGGTGTGATTCTGGAAGCCTGTGGCCTGGGAATATGACTGAGGCTTGATTCTGGAAGCCTGTGGCCTGTGAACATGACTGAGATTTGATTCTGGAACTCTGCAACCTGGGAATATGACTGAGCTTTCATTCTGGAACCCTGTGGCCTGGGAACATGACTGAGGTTTGATTCTGGAAGCCTGTGGCCAGGGAACATGTCTGAGGCATGATTGTGGAAGCCTGTGGCCTGGGAAAATGACTGAGGTTTGATGGTGTTACCCTGTGGCCTGTCAATATGACTGAGGTTTGATTCTGGAACCCTGTGGCCTGGGAACATGACTGAGGTTTGATTCCGGAACTCTGTGGCCTGGAAAAACGCCTGAGGTTTGATGATGGAACCCTGTGCCCTGGCAATATGACTGATGTTTGATTCTGGAACCCTCTTGCCTGGGAATATGACTGAGGCTTGATTCTGGAAACCTGTGGCCTGGGAACATGACTGGGGATTGAATCGAGAAACCTGTGGCCTGGGAAAATGACTGAGGATTGGTTCTGGAACCATGGGGCCTGGGAACATCACTGAGGTTTGATTGTGGAACCCTGTGTCTTGGGAACATGACATCAATTTGATTCTTGGACCCTGTGGCCTGGGAACATGACATCAGATGGATTCTGGAACCCTGTGGCCTGGGAATATGGCTGAGGTTTGATTTTGGAAACCTGTGGCCTAGGAACAAGACTGAGGTTTCAATCTGGAACCCTGTGGCCTGGGAACATGACTGAGGGTTGATTGTGGAAACCTGTGTCCTGGCAGCATGACATCAGTTGGATTCTGGACCCCTGTGGCCTGGGAATATGACATCAGATGGATTCTGGAACCCTCTCGCCTGGGAACATGACTGAGGGTTGATTCTGGAACCCTGTGGCCTGGGAACATGACTGAAGTTTGATTCTGAAATTCTGTGTACTGGGAACATGACTGAGGTTTGATGGTGGAACCCTGTGACCTGGGAACATGACAGAGGTTTTATTGTGATAAATTGTGGCCTGGGAATATGACTGAGGTTTGATTCTGGAACCCTGTGGCCTGGGAACATGACTAAGGTTTGATTGTGGAACCCTGTGGCCTGGGAACATGACTGAGGTTTGATTCTAGAACACTCTGGCCTGGGAACATGACTAAGGTTTGATTGTGGAACCCTACGGCCTGCCAACATGACTCAGGTTTGATTCTGGACCCCTGTGGCCTGGGAACATGACTGAGGTTTGATTCTGGAAGCCTGTGCCATGGGAACATGTCTGAGGCTTGATTCCGGAACTCTGTGGCCTGGAAAAATGCCTGAGGTTTGATGATGGAACCCTGTGCCCTGGCAATATGACTGATGTTTGATTCTGGAACCCTCTTGCCTGGGAACATGACTGAGGCTTGATTCTGGAAACCTGTGGCCTGGGAACATGACTGAGGATTGAATCGAGAAACCTGTGGCCTGTGAAAATGACTGAGGATTGGTTCTGGAAACATGGGGCCTGGGAACATCACTGAGGTTTTATTGTGGAACCCTGTGTCTTGGGAACATGACATCAATTTGATTCTTGGACCCTGTGGCCTGGGAACATGACATCAGATGGATTCTGGAACCCTGTGGCCTGGGAATATGACTGAGGTTTGATTCTGGAAACCTGTGGCCTAGGAACAAGACTGAGGTTTCAGTCTGGAACCCTGTGGCCTGGGAACATGACTGAGGTGTGATTGTAGAACACTGTGCCCTGGGAATATGACTGAAGTTTGATTCTGGAACCCTGTGGCCTTGTTAAATGACTGAGGTTTCATGGTGGAACCCTGTGGCCTGGCAATATGACTGAGGTGTGATTCTGGAAGCCTGTGGCCTGGGAATATGACTGAGGCTTGATTCTGGAAGCCTGTGGCCTGTGAACATGACTGAGATTTGATTCTGGAACTCTGCAACCTGGGAATATGACTGAGCTTTCATTCTGGAACCCTGTGGCCTGGGAACATGACTGAGGTTTGATTCTGGAAGCCTGTGGCCAGGGAACATGTCTGAGGCATGATTGTGGAAGCCTGTGGCCTGGGAAAATGACTGAGGTTTGATGGTGTTACCCTGTGGCCTGTCAATATGACTGAGGTTTGATTCTGGAACCCTGTGGCCTGGGAACATGACTGAGGTTTGATTCCGGAACTCTGTGGCCTGGAAAAACGCCTGAGGTTTGATGATGGAACCCTGTGCCCTGGCAATATGACTGATGTTTGATTCTGGAACCCTCTTGCCTGGGAATATGACTGAGGCTTGATTCTGGAAACCTGTGGCCTGGGAACATGACTGGGGATTGAATCGAGAAACCTGTGGCCTGGGAAAATGACTGAGGATTGGTTCTGGAACCATGGGGCCTGGGAACATCACTGAGGTTTGATTGTGGAACCCTGTGTCTTGGGAACATGACATCAATTTGATTCTTGGACCCTGTGGCCTGGGAACATGACATCAGATGGATTCTGGAACCCTGTGGCCTGGGAATATGGCTGAGGTTTGATTTTGGAAACCTGTGGCCTAGGAACAAGACTGAGGTTTCAATCTGGAACCCTGTGGCCTGGGAACATGACTGAGGGTTGATTGTGGAAACCTGTGTCCTGGCAGCATGACATCAGTTGGATTCTGGAACCCTGTGGCCTGGGAATATGACTTAGGTTTGATTCTGGAACCCTGTGGCCTGGCAACATGAGTGAGGTTTGATTCTTGAACTCTGTTGCCTGGGAAAGTGCCTGACGTTTGATTCTGGAATTCTGCAGCCTGGGAACATGACTGAGCTTTCATTCTGGAACCCTGTGGCCTGGGTACATGACTGAGGTTTGATTCTGGAACCCTGTAGCCTGGGAACTTGGCTGAGCTTTCATTCTGGACCCCTGTTGCCTGGGAACATGATTTAGGTTTGATTCGGGAACCCTGTGACCTGGGAACATTATGGAGGTTTGATTCTGGAATCCTGTGGCCTGGGAACATGACTGAGGTTGGATTGTGGAACCCTGTGCCCTAGGAATATGACTGAGGTTTGATTCTGGAAGCCTGTGGCCAGGGAACATGTCTGAGTCATGATTGTGGAAGCCTGTGGCCTGGGAAAATGACTGAGGTTTGATGGTGTTACCCTGTGGCCTGGCAATATGACTGAGGTTTGATTCTGGAACCTTGTGGCCTGGGAACATGACTGAGGTTTGATTCTGGAACGCTCTGGCCTGGCAACATGACATCAGTTGGATTCTGGAACCCTGTGGCCTGGGAACATGACTGAGGTTTGATTCTGGAACCCTGTGGCTTGGGAATATGACATCAGTTGGATTCTGGAACCCTGTGGTCTGGCAACATAACTGAGGGTTGATTCTGGAACCCTGTGGCCTGGGAACATGCCTTACGTTTGATTGTGGAACCCTGTGGCCCCGGAACATGACTGAGGTTTGATTCTGGAACCCTGTGGCCTGGGAACATGACTGAGGTTTGGTTGTGGATACCTGTGCACTGGGAACATTACTGAGGTTTGATTCTGGAACCCTATGGCCTAGAAAAATGACTGAGGCTTGATTGTGGAACCCTGTCATCTGAGAACATGACTGAGGTTTGATTGTGGAACCCTCTGTCCTGGGAACATGACTGTGGTTTGATGATTGTACCCTGTGTCCTGGCAACATGACTGAGGTTTATTTCTAAAACCTGCGGCCTGGGAACATGACTGAGGCTTCATTCTTGAACCCTGTGGCCTGGGAAAATGACTGAGGTTTGATTCTGGAACCCTGTAGCCTGGGAACTTGGCTGAGCTTTCATTCTGGACCCCTGTTGCCTGGGAACATGATTTAGGTTTGATTCGGGAACCCTGTGACCTGGGAACATTATGGAGGTTTGATTCTGGAATCCTGTGGCCTGGGAACATGACTGAGGTTGGATTGTGGAACCCTGTGCCCTAGGAATATGACTGAGGTTTGATTCTGGAAGCCTGTGGCCAGGGAACATGTCTGAGGCATGATTGTGGAAGCCTGTGGCCTGGGAAAATGACTGAGGTTTGATGGTGTTATCCTGTGGCCTGGCAATATGACTGAGGTTTGATTCTGGAACCCTGTGGCCTGGGAACATGACTGAGGTTTGATTCCGGAACTCTGTGGCCTGGAAAAATGCCTGAGGTTTGATGATGGACCCCTGTGCCCTGGCAATATGACTGATGTTTGATTCTGGAACCCTCTTGCCTGGGAATATGACTGAGGCTTGATTCTGGAAACCTGTGGCCTGGGAACATGACTGGGGATTGAATCGAGAAACCTGTGGCCTGGGAAAATGACTGAGGATTGGTTCTGGAACCATGGGGCCTGGGAACATCACTGAGGTTTGATTGTGGAACCCTGTGTCTTGGGAACATGACATCAATTTGATTCTTGGACTCTGTGGCCTGGGAACATGACATCAGTTGGATTCTGGAACCCTGTGGCCTGGGAATATGACTGAGGTTTGATTTTGGAAACCTGTGGCCTAGGAACAAGACTGAGGTTTCAATCTGGAACCCTGTTGCCTGGGAACATGACTGAGGGTTGATTGTGGAACCCTGTGTCCTGGCAGCATGACATCAGTTGGATTCTGGAACCCTGTGGCCTGGGAATATGACTTAGGTTTGATTCTGGAACCCTGTGGCCTGGCAACATGAGTGAGGTTTGATTCTTGAACTCTGTTGCCTGGGAAAGTGCCTGACGTTTGATTCTGGAATTCTGCAGCCTGGGAACATGACTGAGCTTTCATTCTGGAACCCTGTGGCCTGGGTACATGACTGAGGTTTGATTCTGGAACCCTGTAGCCTGGGAACTTGGCTGAGCTTTCATTCTGGACCCCTGTTGCCTGGGAACATGATTTAGGTTTGATTCGGGAACCCTGTGACCTGGGAACATTATGGAGGTTTGATTCTGGAATCCTGTGGCCTGGGAACATGACTGAGGTTGGATTGTGGAACCCTGTGCCCTAGGAATATGACTGAGGTTTGATTCTGGAAGCCTGTGGCCAGGGAACATGTCTGAGTCATGATTGTGGAAGCCTGTGGCCTGGGAAAATGACTGAGGTTTGATGGTGTTACCCTGTGGCCTGGCAATATGACTGAGGTTTGATTCTGGAACCTTGTGGCCTGGGAACATGACTGAGGTTTGATTCTGGAACGCTGTGGCCTGGCAACATGACATCAGTTGGATTCTGGAACCCTGTGGCCTGGGAACATGACTGAGGTTTGATTCTGGAACCCTGTGGCTTGGGAATATGACATCAGTTGGATTCTGGAACCCTGTGGTCTGGCAACATAACTGAGGGTTGATTCTGGAACCCTGTGGCCTGGGAACATGCCTTACGTTTGATTGTGGAACCCTGTGGCCCCGGAACATGACTGAGGTTTGATTCTGGAACCCTGTGGCCTGGGAACATGACTGAGGTTTGGTTGTGGATACCTGTGGACTGGGAACATTACTGAGGTTTGATTCTGGAACCCTATGGCCTAGAAAAATGACTGAGGCTTGATTGTGGAACCCTGTCATCTGAGAACATGACTGAGGTTTGATTGTGGAACCCTCTGTCCTGGGAACATGACTGTGGTTTGATGATTGTACCCTGTGTCCTGGCAACATGACTGAGGTTTGTTTCTAAAACCTGCGGCCTGGGAACATGACTGAGGCTTCATTCTTGAACCCTGTGGCCTGGGAAAATGACTGAGGTTTGATTCTGGAACCCTGTAGCCTGGGAACTTGGCTGAGCTTTCATTCTGGACCCCTGTTGCCTGGGAACATGATTTAGGTTTGATTCGGGAACCCTGTGACCTGGGAACATTATGGAGGTTTGATTCTGGAATCCTGTGGCCTGGGAACATGACTGAGGTTGGATTGTGGAACCCTGTGCCCTAGGAATATGACTGAGGTTTGATTCTGGAAGCCTGTGGCCAGGGAACATGTCTGAGTCATGATTGTGGAAGCCTGTGGCCTGGGAAAATGACTGAGGTTTGATGGTGTTACCCTGTGGCCTGGCAATATGACTGAGGTTTGATTCTGGAACCCTGTGGCCTGGGAACATGACTGAGGTTTGATTCTGGAACGCTGTGGCCTGGCAACATGACATCAGTTGGATTCTGGAACCCTGTGGCCTGGGAACATGACTGAGGTTTGATTCTGGAACCCTGTGGCTTGGGAATATGACATCAGTTGGATTCTGGAACTCTGTGGTCTGGCAACATAACTGAGGGTTGATTCTGGAACCCTGTGGCCTGGGAACATGCCTTACGTTTGATTGTGGAACCCTGTGGCCCGGGAACATGACTGAGGTTTGATTCTGGCACCCTGTGGCCTGGGAACATGACTGAGGTTTGGTTGTGGATACCTGTGGACTGGGAACATTACTGAGGTTTGATTCTGGAACCCTATGGCCTAGAAAAATGACTGAGGCTTGATTGTGGAACTCTGTCATCTGAGAACATGACTGAGGTTTGATTGTGGAACCCTCTGTCCTGGGAACATGACTGTGGTTTGATGATTGTACCCTGTGTCCTGGCAACATGACTGAGGTTTGTTTCTAAAACCTGCGGCCTGGGAACATGACTGAGGCTTCATTCTTGAACCCTGTGGCCTGGGAAAATGACTGAGGTTTGATTCTGGAACCCTGTAGGCTGGGAACTTGGCTGAGCTTTCATTCTGGACCCCTGTTGCCTGGGAACATGATTTAGGTTTGATTCGGGAAGCCTGTGACCTGGGAACATTATGGAGGTTTGATTCTGGAATCCTGTGGCCTGGGAACATGACTGAGGTTGGATTGTGGAACCCTGTGCCCTAGGAATATGACTGAGGTGTGATTCTGGAAGCCTGTGGCCAGGGAACATGTCTGAGTCATGATTGTGGAAGCCTGTGGCCTGGGAAAATGACTGAGGTTTGATGGTGTTACCCTGTGGCCTGGCAATATGACTGAGGTTTGATTCTGGAACCCTGTGGCCTGGGAACATGACTGAGGTTTGATTCTGGAACGCTGTGGCCTGGCAACATGACATCAGTTGGATTCTGGAACCCTGTGGCTTGGGAACATGACTGAGGTTTGATTCTGGAACCCTGTGGCTTGGGAATATGACATCAGTTGGATTCTGGAACCCTGTGGTCTGGCAACATAACTGAGGGTTGATTCTGGAACCCTGTGGCCTGGGAACATGCCTTACGTTTGATTGTGGAACCCTGTGGCCCGGGAACATGACTGAGGTTTGATTCTGGCACCCTGTGGCCTGGGAACATGACTGAGGTTTGGTTGTGGATACCTGTGGACTGGGAACATTACTGAGGTTTGATTCTGGAACCCTATGGCCTAGAAAATTGACTGAGGCTTGATTGTGGAACTCTGTCATTTGAGAACATGACTGAGGTTTGACTGTGGAACCCTCTGTCCTGGGAACATGACTGTGGTTTGATGATTGTACCCTGTGTCCTGGCAACATGACTGAGGTTTGTTTCTAAAACCTGCGGCCTGGGAACATGACTGAGGCTTCATTCTTGAACCGTGTGGCCTGGGAAAATGACTGAGGTTTGATTCTGGAACCCTGTAGCCTGGGAACTTGGCTGAGCTTTCATTCTGGACCCCTGTTGCCTGGGAACATGATTTAGGTTTGATTCGGGAACCCTGTGACCTGGGAACATTATGGAGGTTTGATTCTGGAATCCTGTGGCCTGGGAACATGACTGAGGTTGGATTGTGGAACCCTGTGCCCTAGGAATATGACTGAGGTTTGATTCTGGAAGCCTGTGGCCAGGGAACATGTCTGAGTCATGATTGTGGAAGCCTGTGGCCTGGGAAAATGACTGAGGTTTGATGGTGTTACCCTGTGGCCTGGCAATATGACTGAGGATTGATTCTGGAACACTGTGGCCTGGGAACATGACTGAGGTTTGATTCTGGAACGCTGTGGCCTGGCAACATGACATCAGTTGGATTCTGGAACCCTGTGGCCTGGGAACATGACTGAGGTTTGATTCTGGAACCCTGTGGCTTGGGAAAATGACATCAGTTGGATTCTGGAACCCTGTGGTCTGGCAACATAACTGAGGTTTGATTCTGGAACCCTGTGGCCTGGGAACATGACTTAAGTTTGATTGTGGAACTCTGAGGCCTGGAACATGACTGAGGTTTGATTCTGGCACCCTGTGGCCTGGGAACATGACTGAGGTTTGATTGTGGAACCCTGTGTCCTGGGAACATGACTGAGGTTTGATTCTAGAACACTCTGGCCTGGGAACATGACTAAGGTTTGATTGTGGAACCCTACGGCCTGTCAACATGACTCAGGTTTGATTCTGGACCCCTGTGGCCTGGGAACATGACTGAGGTTTGATTCTGGAAGCCTGTGCCATGGGAACATGTCTGAGGCTTGATTCCGGAACTCTGTGGCCTGGAAAAATGCCTGAGGTTTGATGATGGAACCCTGTGCCCTGGCAATATCACTGATGTTTGATTCTGGAACCCTCTTGCCTGGGAACATGACTGAGGCTTGATTCTGGAAACCTGTGGCCTGGGAACATGACTGAGGATTGAATCGAGAAACCTGTGGCCTGGGAAAATGACTGAGGATTGGTTCTGGAACCATGGGGCCTGGGAACATCACTGAGGTTTGATTGTGGAACCCTGTGTCTTGGGAACATGACATCAATTTGATTCTTGGACCCTGTGGCCTGGGAACATGACATCAGATGGATTCTGGAACCCTGTGGCCTGGGAATATGACTGAGGTTTGATTCTGGAAACCTGTGGCCTACGAACAAGACTGAGGTTTCAGTCTGGAACCCTGTGGCCTGGGAACATGACTGAGGGTTGATTGTGGAACCGTGTGTCCTGGCAGCATGACATCAGTTGGATTCTGGAACCCTGTGGCCTGGGAACATGACTGAGGTGTGATTGTAGAACACTGTGCCCTGGGAATATGACTGAAGTTTGATTCTGGAACCCTGTGGCCTTGTTAAATGACTGAGGTTTCATGGTGGAACCCTGTGGCCTGGCAATATGACTGAGGTGTGATTCTGGAAGCCTGTGGCCTGGGAATATGACTGAGGCTTGATTCTGGAAGCCTGTGGCCTGTGAACATGACTGAGATTTGATTCTGGAACTCTGCAACCTGGGAATATGACTGAGCTTTCATTCTGGAACCCTGTGGCCTGGGAACATGACTGAGGTTTGATTCTGGAAGCCTGTGGCCAGGGAACATGTCTGAGGCATGATTGTGGAAGCCTGTGGCCTGGGAAAATGACTGAGGTTTGATGGTGTTACCCTGTGGCCTGTCAATATGACTTAGGTTTGATTCTGGAACCCTGTGGCCTGGGAATATGACTGAGGTTTGATTCTGGAACTCTGTGGCCTGGAAAAATGCCTGAGGTTTGATGATGGAACCCTGTGCCCTGGCAATATGACTGATGTTTGATTCTGGAACCCTCTTGCCTGGGAATATGACTGAGGCTTGATTCTGGAAACCTGTGGCCTGGGAACATGACTGGGGATTGAATCGAGAAACCTGTGGCCTGGGAAAATGACTGAGGATTGGTTCTGGAACCATGGGGCCTGGGAACATCACTGAGGTTTGATTGTGGAACCCTGTGTCTTGGGAACATGACATCAATTTGATTCTTGGACTCTGTGGCCTGGGAACATGACATCAGTTGGATTCTGGAACCCTGTGGCCTGGGAATATGACTGAGGTTTGATTTTGGAAACCTGTGGCCTAGGAACAAGACTGAGGTTTCAATCTGGAACCCTGTTGCCTGGGAACATGACTGAGGGTTGATTGTGGAACCCTGTGTCCTGGCAGCATGACATCAGTTGGATTCTGGAACCCTGTGGCCTGGGAATATGACTTAGGTTTGATTCTGGAACCCTGTGGCCTGGCAACATGAGTGAGGTTTGATTCTTGAACTCTGTTGCCTGGGAAAGTGCCTGACGTTTGATTCTGGAATTCTGCAGCCTGGGAACATGACTGAGCTTTCATTCTGGAACCCTGTGGCCTGGGTACATGACTGAGGTTTGATTCTGGAACCCTGTAGCCTGGGAACTTGGCTGAGCTTTCATTCTGGACCCCTGTTGCCTGGGAACATGATTTAGGTTTGATTCGGGAACCCTGTGACCTGGGAACATTATGGAGGTTTGATTCTGGAATCCTGTGGCCTGGGAACATGACTGAGGTTGGATTGTGGAACCCTGTGCCCTAGGAATATGACTGAGGTTTGATTCTGGAAGCCTGTGGCCAGGGAACATGTCTGAGTCATGATTGTGGAAGCCTGTGGCCTGGGAAAATGACTGAGGTTTGATGGTGTTACCCTGTGGCCTGGCAATATGACTGAGGTTTGATTCTGGAACCTTGTGGCCTGGGAACATGACTGAGGTTTGATTCTGGAACGCTGTGGCCTGGCAACATGACATCAGTTGGATTCTGGAACCCTGTGGCCTGGGAACATGACTGAGGTTTGATTCTGGAACCCTGTGGCTTGGGAATATGACATCAGTTGGATTCTGGAACCCTGTGGTCTGGCAACATAACTGAGGGTTGATTCTGGAACCCTGTGGCCTGGGAACATGCCTTACGTTTGATTGTGGAACCCTGTGGCCCCGGAACATGACTGAGGTTTGATTCTGGAACCCTGTGGCCTGGGAACATGACTGAGGTTTGGTTGTGGATACCTGTGGACTGGGAACATTACTGAGGTTTGATTCTGGAACCCTATGGCCTAGAAAAATGACTGAGGCTTGATTGTGGAACCCTGTCATCTGAGAACATGACTGAGGTTTGATTGTGGAACCCTCTGTCCTGGGAACATGACTGTGGTTTGATGATTGTACCCTGTGTCCTGGCAACATGACTGAGGTTTGTTTCTAAAACCTGCGGCCTGGGAACATGACTGAGGCTTCATTCTTGAACCCTGTGGCCTGGGAAAATGACTGAGGTTTGATTCTGGAACCCTGTAGCCTGGGAACTTGGCTGAGCTTTCATTCTGGACCCCTGTTGCCTGGGAACATGATTTAGGTTTGATTCGGGAACCCTGTGACCTGGGAACATTATGGAGGTTTGATTCTGGAATCCTGTGGCCTGGGAACATGACTGAGGTTGGATTGTGGAACCCTGTGCCCTAGGAATATGACTGAGGTTTGATTCTGGAAGCCTGTGGCCAGGGAACATGTCTGAGTCATGATTGTGGAAGCCTGTGGCCTGGGAAAATGACTGAGGTTTGATGGTGTTACCCTGTGGCCTGGCAATATGACTGAGGTTTGATTCTGGAACCCTGTGGCCTGGGAACATGACTGAGGTTTGATTCTGGAACGCTGTGGCCTGGCAACATGACATCAGTTGGATTCTGGAACCCTGTGGCCTGGGAACATGACTGAGGTTTGATTCTGGAACCCTGTGGCTTGGGAATATGACATCAGTTGGATTCTGGAACTCTGTGGTCTGGCAACATAACTGAGGGTTGATTCTGGAACCCTGTGGCCTGGGAACATGCCTTACGTTTGATTGTGGAACCCTGTGGCCCGGGAACATGACTGAGGTTTGATTCTGGCACCCTGTGGCCTGGGAACATGACTGAGGTTTGGTTGTGGATACCTGTGGACTGGGAACATTACTGAGGTTTGATTCTGGAACCCTATGGCCTAGAAAAATGACTGAGGCTTGATTGTGGAACTCTGTCATCTGAGAACATGACTGAGGTTTGATTGTGGAACCCTCTGTCCTGGGAACATGACTGTGGTTTGATGATTGTACCCTGTGTCCTGGCAACATGACTGAGGTTTGTTTCTAAAACCTGCGGCCTGGGAACATGACTGAGGCTTCATTCTTGAACCCTGTGGCCTGGGAAAATGACTGAGGTTTGATTCTGGAACCCTGTAGGCTGGGAACTTGGCTGAGCTTTCATTCTGGACCCCTGTTGCCTGGGAACATGATTTAGGTTTGATTCGGGAAGCCTGTGACCTGGGAACATTATGGAGGTTTGATTCTGGAATCCTGTGGCCTGGGAACATGACTGAGGTTGGATTGTGGAACCCTGTGCCCTAGGAATATGACTGAGGTGTGATTCTGGAAGCCTGTGGCCAGGGAACATGTCTGAGTCATGATTGTGGAAGCCTGTGGCCTGGGAAAATGACTGAGGTTTGATGGTGTTACCCTGTGGCCTGGCAATATGACTGAGGTTTGATTCTGGAACCCTGTGGCCTGGGAACATGACTGAGGTTTGATTCTGGAACGCTGTGGCCTGGCAACATGACATCAGTTGGATTCTGGAACCCTGTGGCTTGGGAACATGACTGAGGTTTGATTCTGGAACCCTGTGGCTTGGGAATATGACATCAGTTGGATTCTGGAACCCTGTGGTCTGGCAACATAACTGAGGGTTGATTCTGGAACCCTGTGGCCTGGGAACATGCCTTACGTTTGATTGTGGAACCCTGTGGCCCGGGAACATGACTGAGGTTTGATTCTGGCACCCTGTGGCCTGGGAACATGACTGAGGTTTGGTTGTGGATACCTGTGGACTGGGAACATTACTGAGGTTTGATTCTGGAACCCTATGGCCTAGAAAATTGACTGAGGCTTGATTGTGGAACTCTGTCATTTGAGAACATGACTGAGGTTTGACTGTGGAACCCTCTGTCCTGGGAACATGACTGTGGTTTGATGATTGTACCCTGTGTCCTGGCAACATGACTGAGGTTTGTTTCTAAAACCTGCGGCCTGGGAACATGACTGAGGCTTCATTCTTGAACCGTGTGGCCTGGGAAAATGACTGAGGTTTGATTCTGGAACCCTGTAGCCTGGGAACTTGGCTGAGCTTTCATTCTGGACCCCTGTTGCCTGGGAACATGATTTAGGTTTGATTCGGGAACCCTGTGACCTGGGAACATTATGGAGGTTTGATTCTGGAATCCTGTGGCCTGGGAACATGACTGAGGTTGGATTGTGGAACCCTGTGCCCTAGGAATATGACTGAGGTTTGATTCTGGAAGCCTGTGGCCAGGGAACATGTCTGAGTCATGATTGTGGAAGCCTGTGGCCTGGGAAAATGACTGAGGTTTGATGGTGTTACCCTGTGGCCTGGCAATATGACTGAGGATTGATTCTGGAACACTGTGGCCTGGGAACATGACTGAGGTTTGATTCTGGAACGCTGTGGCCTGGCAACATGACATCAGTTGGATTCTGGAACCCTGTGGCCTGGGAACATGACTGAGGTTTGATTCTGGAACCCTGTGGCTTGGGAAAATGACATCAGTTGGATTCTGGAACCCTGTGGTCTGGCAACATAACTGAGGTTTGATTCTGGAACCCTGTGGCCTGGGAACATGACTTAAGTTTGATTGTGGAACTCTGAGGCCTGGAACATGACTGAGGTTTGATTCTGGCACCCTGTGGCCTGGGAACATGACTGAGGTTTGATTGTGGAACCCTGTGTCCTGGGAACATGACTGAGGTTTGATTCTAGAACACTCTGGCCTGGGAACATGACTAAGGTTTGATTGTGGAACCCTACGGCCTGTCAACATGACTCAGGTTTGATTCTGGACCCCTGTGGCCTGGGAACATGACTGAGGTTTGATTCTGGAAGCCTGTGCCATGGGAACATGTCTGAGGCTTGATTCCGGAACTCTGTGGCCTGGAAAAATGCCTGAGGTTTGATGATGGAACCCTGTGCCCTGGCAATATCACTGATGTTTGATTCTGGAACCCTCTTGCCTGGGAACATGACTGAGGCTTGATTCTGGAAACCTGTGGCCTGGGAACATGACTGAGGATTGAATCGAGAAACCTGTGGCCTGGGAAAATGACTGAGGATTGGTTCTGGAACCATGGGGCCTGGGAACATCACTGAGGTTTGATTGTGGAACCCTGTGTCTTGGGAACATGACATCAATTTGATTCTTGGACCCTGTGGCCTGGGAACATGACATCAGATGGATTCTGGAACCCTGTGGCCTGGGAATATGACTGAGGTTTGATTCTGGAAACCTGTGGCCTACGAACAAGACTGAGGTTTCAGTCTGGAACCCTGTGGCCTGGGAACATGACTGAGGGTTGATTGTGGAACCGTGTGTCCTGGCAGCATGACATCAGTTGGATTCTGGAACCCTGTGGCCTGGGAACATGACTGAGGTGTGATTGTAGAACACTGTGCCCTGGGAATATGACTGAAGTTTGATTCTGGAACCCTGTGGCCTTGTTAAATGACTGAGGTTTCATGGTGGAACCCTGTGGCCTGGCAATATGACTGAGGTGTGATTCTGGAAGCCTGTGGCCTGGGAATATGACTGAGGCTTGATTCTGGAAGCCTGTGGCCTGTGAACATGACTGAGATTTGATTCTGGAACTCTGCAACCTGGGAATATGACTGAGCTTTCATTCTGGAACCCTGTGGCCTGGGAACATGACTGAGGTTTGATTCTGGAAGCCTGTGGCCAGGGAACATGTCTGAGGCATGATTGTGGAAGCCTGTGGCCTGGGAAAATGACTGAGGTTTGATGGTGTTACCCTGTGGCCTGTCAATATGACTTAGGTTTGATTCTGGAACCCTGTGGCCTGGGAATATGACTGAGGTTTGATTCTGGAACTCTGTGGCCTGGAAAAATGCCTGAGGTTTGATGATGGAACCCTGTGCCCTGGCAATATGACTGATGTTTGATTCTGGAACCCTCTTGCCTGGGAATATGACTGAGGCTTGATTCTGGAAACCTGTGGCCTGGGAACATGAGTGAGGTTTGATTCTTGAACTCTGTTGCCTGGGAAAGTGCCTGACGTTTGATTCTGGAATTCTGCAGCCTGGGAACATGACTGAGCTTTCATTCTGGAACCCTGTGGCCTGGGTACATGACTGAGGTTTGATTCTGGAACCCTGTAGCCTGGGAACTTGGCTGAGCTTTCATTCTGGACCCCTGTTGCCTGGGAACATGATTTAGGTTTGATTCGGGAACCCTGTGACCTGGGAACATTATGGAGGTTTGATTCTGGAATCCTGTGGCCTGGGAACATGACTGAGGTTGGATTGTGGAACCCTGTGCCCTAGGAATATGACTGAGGTTTGATTCTGGAAGCCTGTGGCCAGGGAACATGTCTGAGTCATGATTGTGGAAGCCTGTGGCCTGGGAAAATGACTGAGGTTTGATGGTGTTACCCTGTGGCCTGGCAATATGACTGAGGTTTGATTCTGGAACCTTGTGGCCTGGGAACATGACTGAGGTTTGATTCTGGAACGGTGTGGCCTGGCAACATGACATCAGTTGGATTCTGGAACCCTGTGGCCTGGGAACATGACTGAGGTTTGATTCTGGAACCCTGTGGCTTGGGAATATGACATCAGTTGGATTCTGGAACCCTGTGGTCTGGCAACATAACTGAGGGTTGATTCTGGAACCCTGTGGCCTGGGAACATGCCTTACATTTGATTGTGGAACCCTGTGGCCCCGGAACATGACTGAGGTTTGATTCTGGAACCCTGTGGCCTGGGAACATGACTGAGGTTTGGTTGTGGATACCTGTGGACTGGGAACATTACTGAGGTTTGATTCTGGAACCCTATGGCCTAGAAAAATGACTGAGGCTTGATTGTGGAACCCTGTCATCTGAGAACATGACTGAGGTTTGATTGTGGAACCCTCTGTCCTGGGAACATGACTGTGGTTTGATGATTGTACCCTGTGTCCTGGCAACATGACTGAGGTTTGTTTCTAAAACCTGCGGCCTGGGAACATGACTGAGGCTTCATTCTTGAACCCTGTGGCCTGGGAAAATGACTGAGGTTTGATTCTGGAACCCTGTAGCCTGGGAACTTGGCTGAGCTTTCATTCTGGACCCCTGTTGCCTGGGAACATGATTTAGGTTTGATTCGGGAACCCTGTGACCTGGGAACATTATGGAGGTTTGATTCTGGAATCCTGTGGCCTGGGAACATGACTGAGGTTTGATTGTGGAACCCTGTGGCCTAGGAATATGACTGAGGTTTGATTCTGGAAGCCTGTGGCCAGGGAACATGTCTGAGGCATGATTGTGGAAGCCTGTGGCCTGGGAAAATGACTGAGGTTTGATGGTGTTACCCTGTGGCCTGTCAATATGACTGAGGTTTGATTCTGAAACCCTGTGGCCTGGGAACATGACTGAGGTTTGATTCCGGAACTCTGTGGCCTGGAAAAATGCCTGAGGTTTGATGATGGACCCCTGTGCCCTGGCAATATGACTGATGTTTGATTCTGGAACCCTCTTGCCTGGGAATATGACTGAGGCTTTATTTTGGAAACCTGTGGCCTGGGAACATGACTGGGGATTGAATCGAGAAACCTGTGGCCTGGGAAAATGACTGAGGATTGGTTCTGGAACCATGGGGCCTGGGAACATCACTGAGGTTTGATTGTGGAACCCTGTGTCTTGGGAACATGACATCAATTTGATTCTTGGACTCTGTGGCCTGGGAACATGACATCAGATGGATTCTGGAACCCTGTGGCCTGGGAATATGACTGAGGTTTGATTTTGGAAACCTGTGGCCTAGGAACAAGACTGAGGTTTCAATCTGGAACCCTGTGGCCTGGGAACATGACTGAGGGTTGATTGTGGAACCCTGTGTCCTGGCAGCATGACATCAGTTGGATTCTGGAACCCTGTGGCCTGGGAATATGACTTAGGTTTGATTCTGGAACCCTGTGGCCTGGCAACATGAGTGAGGTTTGATTCTTGAACTCTGTTGCCTGGGAAAGTGCCTGACGTTTGATTCTGGAATTCTGCAGCCTGGGAACATGACTGAGCTTTCATTCTGGAACCCTGTGGCATGGGTATATGACTGAGGTTTGATTCTGGAACCCTGTAGCCTGGGAACTTGGCTGAGCTTTCATTCTGGACCCCTGTTGCCTGGGAACATGATTTAGGTTTGATTCGGGAACCCTGTGACCTGGGAACATTATGGAGGTTTGATTCTGGAATCCTGTGGCCTGGGAACATGACTGAGGTTGGATTGTGGAACCCTGTGCCCTAGGAATATGACTGAGGTTTGATTCTGGAAGCCTGTGGCCAGGGAACATGTCTGAGTCATGATTGTGGAAGCCTGTGGCCTGGGAAAATGACTGAGGTTTGATGGTGTTACCCTGTGGCCTGGCAATATGACTGAGGTTTGATTCTGGAACCTTGTGGCCTGGGAACATGACTGAGGTTTGATTCTGGAACGCTGTGGCCTGGCAACATGACATCAGTTGGATTCTGGAACCCTGTGGCCTGGGAACATGACTGAGGTTTGATTCTGGAACCCTGTGGCTTGGGAATATGACATCAGTTGGATTCTGGAACCCTGTGGTCTGGCAACATAACTGAGGGTTGATTCTGGAACCCTGTGGCCTGGGAACATGCCTTACGTTTGATTGTGGAACCCTGTGGCCCCGGAACATGACTGAGGTTTGATTCTGGAACCCTGTGGCCTGGGAACATGACTGAGGTTTGGTTGTGGATACCTGTGGACTGGGAACATTACTGAGGTTTGATTCTGGAACCCTATGGCCTAGAAAAATGACTGAGGCTTGATTGTGGAACCCTGTCATCTGAGAACATGACTGAGGTTTGATTGTGGAACCCTCTGTCCTGGGAACATGACTGTGGTTTGATGATTGTACCCTGTGTCCTGGCAACATGACTGAGGTTTGTTTCTAAAACCTGCGGCCTGGGAACATGACTGAGGCTTCATTCTTGAACCCTGTGGCCTGGGAAAATGACTGAGGTTTGATTCTGAAACCCTGTAGCCTGGGAACTTGGCTGAGCTTTCATTCTGGACCCCTGTTGCCTGGGAACATGATTTAGGTTTGATTCGGGAACCCTGTGACCTGGGAACATTATGGAGGTTTGATTCTGGAATCCTGTGGCCTGGGAACATGACTGAGGTTGGATTGTGGAACCCTGTGCCCTAGGAATATGACTGAGGTTTGATTCTGGAAGCCTGTGGCCAGGGAACATGTCTGAGTCATGATTGTGGAAGCCTGTGGCCTGGGAAAATGACTGAGGTTTGATGGTGTTACCCTGTGGCCTGGCAATATGACTGAGGTTTGATTCTGGAACCCTGTGGCCTGGGAACATGACTGAGGTTTGATTCTGGAACGCTGTGGCCTGGCAACATGACATCAGTTGGATTCTGGAACCCTGTGGCATGGGAACATGACTGAGGTTTGATTCTGGAACCCTGTGGCTTGGGAATATGACATCAGTTGGATTCTGGAACTCTGTGGTCTGGCAACATAACTGAGGGTTGATTCTGGAACCCTGTGGCCTGGGAACATGCCTTACGTTTGATTGTGGAACCCTGTGGACCGGGAACATGACTGAGGTTTGATTCTGGCACCTTGTCGCCTGGGAACATGACTGAGGTTTGGTTGTGGATACCTGTGGACTGGGAACATTACTGAGGTTTGATTCTGGAACCCTATGGCCTAGAAAAATGACTGAGGCTTGCTTGTGGAACTCTGTCATCTGAGAACATGACTGAGGTTTCATTGTGGAACCCTCTGTCCTGGGAACATGACTGTGGTTTGATGATTGTACCCTGTGTCCTGGCAACATGACTGAGGTTTGTTTCTAAAACCTGCGGCCTGGGAACATGACTGAGGCTTCATTCTTGAACCCTGTGGCCTGGGAAAATGACTGAGGTTTGATTCTGGAACCCTGTAGCCTGGGAACTTGGCTGAGCTTTCATTCTGGACCCCTGTTGCCTGGGAACATGATTTAGGTTTGATTCGGGAACCCTGTGACCTGGGAACATTATGGAGGTTTGATTCTGGAATCCTGGGGCCTGGGAACATGACTGAGGTTGGATTGTGGAACCCTGTGGCCTAGGAATATGACTGAGGTTTGATTCTGGAAGCCTGTGGCCAGGGAACATGTCTGAGTCATGATTGTGGAAGCCTGTGGCCTGGGAAAATGACTGAGGTTTGATGGTGTTACCCTGTGGCCTGGCAATATGACTGAGGTTTGATTCTGGAACCCTGTGGCCTGGGAACATGACTGAGGTTTGATTCTGGAACGCTGTGGCCTGGCAACATGACATCAGTTGGATTCTGGAACCCTGTGGCCTTGGAACATGACTGAGGTTTGATTCTGGAACCCTGTGGCTTGGGAATATGACATCAGTTGGATTCTGGAACCCTGTGGTCTGGCAACATAACTGAGGTTTGATTCTGGAACCCTGTGGCCTGGGAACATGCCTTACGTTTGATTGTGGAACCCTGTGGCCCGGGAACATGACTGAGGTTTGATTCTGGCACCCTGTGGCCTGGGAACATGACTGAGGTTTGGTTGTGGATACCTGTGGACTGGGAACATTACTGAGGTTTGATTCTGGAACCCTATGGCCTAGAAAATTGACTGAGGCTTGATTGTGGAACTCTGTCATTTGAGAACATGACTGAGGTTTGTCTGTGGAACCCTCTGTCCTGGGAACATGACTGTGGTTTGATGATTGTACCCTGTGTCCTGGCAACATGACTGAGGTTTGTTTCTAAAACCTGCGGCCTGGGAACATGACTGAGGCTTCATTCTTGAACCCTGTGGCCTGGGAAAATGACTGAGGTTTGATTCTGGAACCCTGTAGCCTGGGAACTTGGCTGAGCTTTCATTCTGGACCCCTGTTGCCTGGGAACATGATTTAGGTTTGATTCGGGAACCCTGTGACCTGGGAACATTATGGAGGTTTGATTCTGGAATCCTGTGGCCTGGGAACATGACTGAGGTTGGATTGTGGAACCCTGTGCCCTAGGAATATGACTGAGGTTTGATTCTGGAAGCCTGTGGCCAGGGAACATGTCTGAGTCATGATTGTGGAAGCCTGTGGCCTGGGAAAATGACTGAGGTTTGATGGTGTTACCCTGTGGCCTGGCAATATGACTGAGGTTTGATTCTGGAACCCTGTGGCTTGGGAACATGACTGAGGTTTGATTCTGGAACGCTGTGGCCTGGCAACATGACATCAGTTGGATTCTGGAACCCTGTGGCCTGGGAACATGACTGAGGTTTGATTCTGGAACCCTGTGGCTTGGGAAAATGACATCAGTTGGATTCTGGAACCCTGTGGTCTGGCAACATAATTGAGGTTTGATTCTGGAACCCTGTGGCCTGGGAACATGACTTAAGTTTGATTGTGGAACTCTGAGGCCTGGAACATGACTGAGGTTTGATTCTGGCACCCTGTGGCCTGGGAACATGACTGAGGTTTGATTGTGGAACCCTGTGTCCTGGGAACATGACTGAGGTTTGATTCTAGAACACTCTGGCCTGGGAACATGACTAAGGTTTGATTGTGGAACCCTACGGCCTGTCAACATGACTCAGGATTGATTCTGGACCCCTGTGGCCTGGGAACATGACTGAGGTTTGATTCTGGAAGCCTGTGCCATGGGAACATGTCTGAGGCTTGATTCCGGAACTCTGTGGCCTGGAAAAATGCCTGAGGTTTGATGATGGAACCCTGTGCCCTGGCAATATCACTGATGTTTCATTCTGGAACCCTCTTGCCTGGGAACATGACTGAGGCTTGATTCTGGAAACCTGTGGCCTGGGAACATGACTGAGGATTGAATCGAGAAACCTGTGGCCTGGGAAAATGACTGAGGATTGGTTCTGGAACCATGGGGCCTGGGAACATCACTGAGGTTTGATTGTGGAACCCTGTGTCTTGGGAACATGACATCAATTTGATTCTTGGACCCTGTGGCCTGGGAACATGACATCAGATGGATTCTGGAACCCTGTGGCCTGGGAATATGACTGAGGTTTGATTCTGGAAACCTGTGGCCTACGAACAAGACTGAGGTTTCAGTCTGGAACCCTGTGGCCTGGGAACATGACTGAGGGTTGATTGTGTAACCGTGTGTCCTGGCAGCATGACATCAGTTGGATTCTGGAACCCTGTGGCCTGGGAACATGACTGAGGTGTGATTGTAGAACACTGTGCCCTGGGAATATGACTGAAGTTTGATTCTGGAACCCTGTGGCCTTGTTAAATGACTGAGGTTTCATGGTGGAACCCTGTGGCCTGGCAATATGACTGAGGTGTGATTCTGGAAGCCTGTGGCCTGGGAATATGACTGAGGCTTGATTCTGGAAGCCTGTGGCCTGTGAACATGACTGAGATTTGATTCTGGAACTCTGCAACCTGGGAATATGACTGAGCTTTCATTCTGGAACCCTGTGGCCTGGGAACATGACTGAGGTTTGATTCTGGAAGCCTGTGGCCAGGGAACATGTCTGAGGCATGATTGTGGAAGCCTGTGGCCTGGGAAAATGACTGACGTTTGATGGTGTTACCCTGTGGCCTGTCAATATGACTGAGGTTTGATTCTGGAACCCTGTGGCCTGGGAATATGACTGAGGTTTGATTCCGGAACTCTGTGGCCTGGAAAAATGCCTGAGGTTTGATGATGGAACCCTGTGCCCTGGCAATATGACTGATGTTTGATTCTGGAACCCTCTTGCCTGGGAATATGACTGAGGCTTGATTCTGGAAACCTGTGGCCTGGGAACATGACTGGGGATTGAATCGAGAAACCTGTGGCCTGGGAAAATGACTGAGGATTGGTTCTGGAACCATGGGGCCTGGGAACATCACTGAGGTTTGATTGTGGAACCCTGTGTCTTGGGAACATGACATCAATTTGATTCTTGGACCCTGTGGCCTGGGAACATGACATCAGATGGATTCTGGAACCCTGTGGCCTGGGAATATGGCTGAGGTTTGATTTTGGAAACCTGTGGCCTAGGAACAAGACTGAGGTTTCAATCTGGAACCCTGTGGCCTGGGAACATGACTGAGGGTTGATTGTGGAACCCTGTGTCCTGGCAGCATGACATCAGTTGGATTCTGGAACCCTGTGGCCTGGGAATATGACTTAGGTTTGATTCTGGAACCCTGTGGCCTGGCAACATGAGTGAGGTTTGATTCTTGAACTCTGTTGCCTGGGAAAGTGCCTGACGTTTGATTCTGGAATTCTGCAGCCTGGGAACATGACTGAGCTTTCATTCTGGAACCCTGTGGCCTGGGAAAATGACTGAGGTTTGATTCTGGAACCCTGTAGCCTGGGAACTTGGCTGAGCTTTCATTCTGGACCCCTGTTGCCTGGGAACATGATTTAGGTTTGATTCGGGAACCCTGTGACCTGGGAACATTATGGAGGTTTGATTCTGGAATCCTGTGGCCTGGGAACATGACTGAGGTTGGATTGTGGAACCCTGTGCCCTAGGAATATGACTGAGGTTTGATTCTGGAAGCTTGTGGCCAGGGAACATGTCTGAGTCATGATTGTGGAAGCCTGTGGCCTGGGAAGATGACTGAGGTTTGATGGTGTTACCCTGTGGCCTGGCAATATGACTGAGGTTTGATTCTGGAACCTTGTGGCCTGGGAACATGACTGAGGTTTGATTCTGGAACGCTGTGGCCTGGCAACATGACATCAGTTGGATTCTGTAACCCTGTGGCCTGGGAACATGACTGAGGTTTGATTCTGGCACCCTGTGGCCTGGGAACATGACTAAGGTTTGATTGTGGAACCCTGTGTCCTGGGAACATGACTGAGGTTTGATTCTAGAACACTCTGGCCTGGGAACATGACTAAGGTTTGATTGTGGAACCCTACGGCCTGTCAACATGACTCAGGTTTGATTCTGGACCCCTGTGGCCTGGGAACATGACTGAGGTTTGATTCTGGAAGCCTGTGCCATGGGAACATGTCTGAGGCTTGATTCCGGAACTCTGTGGCCTGGAAAAAAGCCTGAGGTTTGATGATGGAACCCTGTGCCCTGGCAATATGACTGATGTTTGATTCTGGAACCCTCTTGCCTGGGAACATGACTGAGGCTTGATTCTGGAAACCTGTGGCCTGGGAACATGACTGAGGATTGAATCGAGAAACCTGTGGCCTGGGAAAATGACTGAGGATTGGTTCTGGAACCATGGGGCCTGGGAACATCACTGAGGTTTGATTGTGGAACCCTGTGTCTTGGGAACATGACATCAATTTGATTCTTGGACCCTGTGGCCTGGGAACATGACATCAGATGAATTCTGGAACCCTGTGGCCTGGGAATATGACTGAGGTTTGATTCTGGAAACCTGTGGCCTAGGAACAAGACTGAGGTTTCAGTCTGGAACCCTGTGGCCTGGGAACATGACTGAGGGTTGATTGTGGAACCCTGTGTCCTGGCAGCATGACATCAGTTGGATTCTGGAACCCTGTGGCCTGGGAATATGACTTAGGTTTGATTCTGGAACCCTGTGTCCTGGCAACATGAGTGAGGTTTGATTCTTGAACTCTGTTGCCTCGGAAAGTGCCTGACGTTTGATTCTGGAATTCTGCAGCCTGGGAACATGACTGAGCTTTCATTCTGGAACCCTGTGGCCTGGGTACATGACTGAGGTTTGATTCTGGAACCCTGTGGCCTGGGAACATGACTGAGGTGTGATTGTAGAACACTGTGCCCTGGGAATATGACTGAAGTTTGATTCTGGAACCCTGTGGCCTTGTTAAATGACTGAGGTTTCATGGTGGAACCCTGTGGCCTGGCAATATGACTGATGTGTGATTCTGGAAGCCTGTGGCCTGGGAATATGACTGAGGCTTGATTCTGGAAGCCTGTGGCCTGTGAACATGACTGAGATTTGATTCTGGAACTCTGCAACCTGGGAATATGACTGAGCTTTCATTCTGGAACCCTGTGGCCTGGGAACATGACTGAGGTTTGATTCTGGAAGCCTGTGGCCAGGGAACATGTCTGAGGCATGATTGTGGAAGCCTGTGGCCTGGGAAAATGACTGAGGTTTGATGGTGTTACCCTGTGGCCTGTCAATATGACTGAGGTTTGATTCTGGAACCCTGTGGCCTGGGAACATGACTGAGGTTTGATTCCGGAACTCTGTGGCCTGGAAAAATGCCTGAGGTTTGATGATGGAACCCTGTGCCCTGGCAATATGACTGATGTTTGATTCTGGAACACTCTTGCCTGGGAATATGACTGAGGCTTGATTCTGGAAACCTGTGGCCTGGGAACATGACTGGGGATTGAATCGAGAAACCTGTGGCCTGGGAAAATGACTGAGGATTGGTTCTGGAACCATGGGGCCTGGGAACATCACTGAGGTTTGATTGTGGAACCCTGTGTCTTGGGAACATGACATCAATTTGATTCTTGGACCCTGTGGCCTGGGAACATGACATCAGATGGATTCTGGAACCCTGTGGCCTGGGAATATGACTGAGGTTTGATTTTGGAAACCTGTGGCCTAGGAACAAGAGTGAGGTTTCAATCTGGAACCCTGTGGCCTGGGAACATGACTGAGGGTTGATTGTGGAACCCTGTGTCCTGGCAGCATGACATCAGTTGGATTCTGGAACCCTGTGGCCTGGGAATATGACTTAGGTTTGATTCTGGAACCCTGTGGCCTGGCAACATGAGTGAGGTTTGATTCTTGAACTCTGTTGCCTGGGAAAGTGCCTGACGTTTGATTCTGGAACTCTGCAGCCTGGGAACATGACTGAGCTTTCATTCTGGAACCCTGTGGCCTGGGTACATGACTGAGGTTTGATTCTGGAACCCTGTAGCCTGGGAACTTGGCTGAGCTTTCATTCTGGGCCCCTGTTGCCTGGGAACATGATTTAGGTTTGATTCGGGAACCCTGTGACCTGGGAACATTATGGAGGTTTGATTCTGGAATCCTGTGGCCTGGGAACATGACTGAGGTTGGATTGTGGAACCCTGTGCCCTAGGAATATGACTGAGGTTTGATTCTGGAAGCCTGTGGCCAGGGAACATGTCTGAGTCATGATTGTGGAAGCCTGTGGCCTGGGAAAAGGACTGAGGTTTGATGGTGTTACCCTGTGGCCTGGCAATATGACTGAGGTTTGATTCTGGAACCCTGTGGCCTGGGAACATGACTGAGGTTTGATTCTGGAACGCTGTGGCCTGGCAACATGACATCAGTTGGATTCTGGAACCCTGTGGCCTGGGAACATGACTGAGGTTTGATTCTGGAACCCTGTGGCTTGGGAATATGACATCAGTTGGATTCTGGAACCCTGCGGTCTGGGAACATGACTGAGGTTTGCTTCTGGAAACCTGTGGCTTAGGAATATGACATCAGTTGGATTCTGGAACCCTGTGGTCTGGCAACATAACTGAGGTTTGATTCTGGAACCCTGTGGCCTGGGAACATGACTGAGGTTTGGTTGTGGATACCTGTGGACTGGGAACATTACTGAGGTTTGATTCTGGAACCCTATGGCCTAGAAAAATGACTGAGGCTTGATTGTGGAACCCTGTCATCTGAGAACATGACTGAGGTTTGATTGTGGAACCCTCTGTCCTGGGAACATGACTGTGGTTTGATGATTGTACCCTGTGTCCTGGCAACATGACTGAGGTTTGTTTCTAAAACCTGCGGCCTGGGAACATGACTGAGGCTTCATTCTTGAACCCTGTGGCCTGGGAAAATGACTGAGGTTTGATTCTGGAACCCTGTAGCCTGGGAACTTGGCTGAGCTTTCATTCTGGACCCCTGTTGCCTGGGAACATGATTTAGGTTTGATTCGGGAACCCTGTGACCTGGGAACATTATGGAGGTTTGATTCTGGAATCCTGTGGCCTGGGAACATGACTGAGGTTTGATTGTGGAACCCTGTGGCCTAGGAATATGACTGAGGTTTGATTCTGGAAGCCTGTGGCCAGGGAACATGTCTGAGGCATGATTGTGGAAGCCTGTGGCCTGGGAAAATGACTGAGGTTTGATGGTGTTACCCTGTGGCCTGTCAATATGACTGAGGTTTGATTCTGAAACCCTGTGGCCTGGGAACATGACTGAGGTTTGATTCCGGAACTCTGTGGCCTGGAAAAATGCCTGAGGTTTGATGATGGATCCCTGTGCCCTGGCAATATGACTGATGTTTGATTCTGGAACCCTCTTGCCTGTGAATATGACTGAGGCTTGATTCTGGAAACCTGTGGCCTGGGAACATGACTGGGGATTGAATCGAGAAACCTGTGGCCTGGGAAAATGACTGAGGATTGGTTCTGGAACCATGGGGCCTGGGAACATCACTGAGGTTTGATTGTGGAACCCTGTGTCTTGGGAACATGACATCAATTTGATTCTTGGACTCTGTGGCCTGGGAACATGACATCAGATGGATTCTGGAACCCTGTGGCCTGGGAATATGACTGAGGTTTGATTTTGGAAACCTGTGGCCTAGGAACAAGACTGAGGTTTCAATCTGGAACCCTGTGGCCTGGGAACATGACTGAGGGTTGATTGTGGAACCCTGTGTCCTGGCAGCATGACATCAGTTGGATTCTGGAACCCTGTGGCCTGGGAATATGACTTAGGTTTGATTCTGGAACCCTGTGGCCTGGCAACATGAGTGAGGTTTGATTCTTGAACTCTGTTGCCTGGGAAAGTGCCTGACGTTTGATTCTGGAATTCTGCAGCCTGGGAACATGACTGAGCTTTCATTCTGGAACCCTGCGGCCTGGGTACATGACTGAGGTTTGATTCTGGAACCCTGTAGCCTGGGAACTTGGCTGAGCTTTCATTCTGGACCCCTGTTGCCTGGGAACATGATTTAGGTTTGATTCGGGAACCCTGTGACCTGGGAACATTATGGAGGTTTGATTCTGGAATCCTGTGGCCTGGGAACATGACTGAGGTTGGATTGTGGAACCCTGTGCCCTAGGAATATGACTGAGTTTTGATTCTGGAAGCCTGTGGCCAGGGAACATGTCTGAGGCATGATTGTGGAAGCCTGTGGCCTGGGAAAATGACTGAGGTTTGATGGTGTTACCCTGTGGCCTGGCAATATGACTGAGGTTTGATTCTGGAACCCTGTGGCCTGGGAACATGACTGAGGTTTGATTCTGGAACGCTGTGGCCTGGCAACATGACATCAGTTGGATTCTGGAACCCTGTGGCCTGGGAACATGACTGAGGTTTGATTCTGGAACCCTGTGGCTTGGGAATATGACATCAGTTGGATTCTGGAACCCTGTGGTCTGGCAACATAACTGAGGGTTGATTCTGTAACCTTGTGGCCTGGGAACATGCCTTACGTTTGATTGTGAAACCCTGTGGCCCGGGAACATGACTGAGATTTGATTCTGGAACCCTGTGGCCTGGGAACATGACTGAGGTTTGATTGTGGAAACCTGTGTCCTGGGAACATTACTGAGGTTTGATTCTTGAACCCTATGGCCTAGAAAAATGACTGAGGCTTGATTGTGGAACCCTGTCATCTGAGAACATGACTGAGGTTTGATTGTGCAACCCTCTGTCCTGGGAACATGACTGTGGTTTGATGATTGTACCCTGTGTCCTGGCAACATGACTGAGGTTTGTTTCTAACACCTGCGGCCTGGGAACATGACTGAGGCTTCATTCTTGAACCCTGTGGCCTGGGAAAATGACTGAGGTTTGATTCTGGAACCCTGTAGCCTGGGAACTTGGCTGAGCTTTCATTCTGGACCCCTGTTGCCTGGGAACATGATTTAGGTTTGATTCGGGAACCCTGTGACCTGGGAACATTATGGAGGTTTGATTCTGGAATCCTGTGGCCTGGGAACATGACTGAGGTTTGATTGTGGAACCCTGTGCCCTAGGAATATGACTGAGGTTTGATTCTGGAAGCCTGTGGCCAGGGAACATGTCTGAGTCATGATTGTGGAAGCCTGTGGCCTGGGAAAATGACTGAGGTTTGATGGTGTTACCCTGTGGCCTGGCAATATGACTGAGGTTTGATTCTGGAACCCTGTGGCCTGGGAACATGACTGAGGTTTGATTCTGGATCGCTGTGGCCTGGCAACATGACATCAGTTGGATTCTGGAACCCTGTGGCCTGGGAACATGACTGAGGTTTGATTCTGGAACTCTGCAACCTGGGAATATGACTGAGCTTTCATTCTGGAACCCTGTGGCCTGGGAACATGACTGAGGTTTGATTCTGGAACCCTGTGGCCTGGGAATATGACTGAGGTTTAATTGTGGAAACTTCTGGCCTGGGAACATGACTGAGGCTTGATTGTGGAAACCTGTGTCCTGGGAACATGACATCGGTTTGATTCTGGGACCCTGTGGCCTGGGAACATGACTGAAGTTTGATTCTGGAACCTTGTGGCCTGGTAACATGTCATCAGAAGGATTCTGGAATCCTATGGCCTGGGAAGATGACTGAGCGTTGATTCTGGAACCCTGTGCCCTGGGAACATGACTGAGGTTTGATTGTGGAACCCTTTTCCCTGGGAATATGACTGAAGTTTGATTCTGGAACCCTGTGGCCTGGGAACATGACTGAGGTTTGATTGTGGAACCCTCTGGCTTGGGAACATGACTGAGGCTTGATTCTGGAACCCTGTGGCCTGGGAACAAGATATCAGTTGGATTCTGGAACCCTGTGGCCTGGGCATATGAGTGAAGGTTGATTCTGGAATCCTGTGGCCTCGGAATATGACTTACATTTGATTGTGGAAACCTGTGGCCTGGGAACATGACTGAGGTTTGATTCTGGAACCCTGTGTCCTGGGAACATGACTGAGGTTTGATTGTGGAACCCTCTGGCCTAGGAACATGACTGAGGCTTGGTACCTGTACCCTGTGGTTGGGAACCTGACTAAGGTTTGATTCTGGACCCCTGTGTCCCGGGAGCATGACTGAGATTTGATACTGGAACCCTTTGGCCTAGGACCATGACTGAGGTTTGATTGTGGAACCTGTGGCCTTGGAACATGACATCTGTTTGACTCTGGAGCCCTGTGGCCTGGGAACATGACATCGGTTGGCTTCTAGAACCCTGTGGCCTGGGAACATGACATCGGTTTGATTGTATAACCCTGTGGCCTGGGAACATGATATCGATTGGATTCTGGTAACCTTTGGCCTGGGAACATGACAACGGTTGGATTCTGGATCCCTGTGGCCTAGGAACATGACTGAGGTTTGATTGTGGACCCTCTGGCCTCGGAACATGACTGAGGCTTGATTGTGGACCCTGTGTCCTGGGAACATGACATCGGTTTGATTCTGTGACCCTGTGGCCTGGGAACATGACATCAGTTGGATTCTGGAACCCTCTCGCCTGGGAACATGACTGAGGGTTGATTCTGGAACCCTGTGGCCTGGGAACATGACTGAAGTTTGATTCTGAAATTCTGTGTCCTGGGAACATGACTGAGGTTTGATGGTGGAACCCTGTAGCCTGGGAACATGGCAGAGGTTTTATTGTGATAAATTGTGGCCTGGGAATATGACTGAGGTTTGATTGTGGAATTCTGTGGACTGGGAACATGACTGAGATTTGATTCTGGAACCCTGTGGCCTGGGAACATGACTGAGGCTTGATTCTGGAACCCTGTGGCCTGGGAACATGACTGAGGTTTGCTTCTGGAACCCTGTGGCTTAGGAATATGACATCAGTTGGATTCTGGAACCCTGTGGTCTGGCAACATAACTGAGGGTTGATTCTGTAACCCTGTGGCCTGGGAACCTGCCTTACGTTTGATTGTGGAACCCTGTGGCCCGGGAATATGACTGAGGTTTGATTCTGGAACCCTGTGGCCTGGGAACATGACTGAGGTTTGGTTCTGGATACCTGTGGACTGGGAAAATGACTGAGGTTTGATTCTGGAACCCTATGGCCTAGAAAAATGACTGAGGCTTGATTGTGGAACCCTGTCATCTGAGAACATGACTGAGGTTTGATTGTGGAACCCTCTGTCCTGGGAACATGACTGTAGTTTGATGATTGTACCCTGTGTCCTGGCAACATGACTGAGGTTTGTTTCTAAAACCTGCGGCCAGGGAACATGACTGAGGCTTCATTCTTGAACCCTGTGGCCTGGGAAAATGACTGAGGTTTGATGGTGTTACCCTGTGGCCTGGCAATATGACTGAGGTTTGATTCTGGAACCCTGTGGCCTGGGAACATGACTGAGGTTTGATTCTTGAACGCTGTGGCCTGGCAACATGACATCAGTTGGATTCTGGAACCCTGTGGCCTGGGAACATGACTGAGGTTTGATTCTGGAACCCTGTGGCTTGGGAATATTACATCAGTTGGATTCTGGAACCCTGTGCTCTGGCAACATAACTGAGGTTTGATTCTGGAACCCTGTGGCCTGGGAACATGACTTAAGTTTGATTGTGGAACTCTGAGGCCTGGAACATGACTGAGGTTTGATTCTGGCACCCTGTGGCCTGGGAACATGACTGAGGTTTGATTGTGGAACCCTGTGTCCTGGGAACATGACTGAGGTTTGATTCTAGAACACTCTGGCCTGGGAACATGACTAAGGTTTGATTGTGGAACCCTACGGCCTGTCAACATGACTCAGGTTTGATTCTGGACCCCTGTGGCCTGGGAACATGACTGAGGTTTGATTCTGGAAGCCTGTGCCATGGGAACATGTCTGAGGCTTGATTCCGGAACTCTGTGGCCTGGAAAAATGCCTGAGGTTTGATGATGGAACCCTGTGCCCTGGCAATATGACTGATGTTTGATTCTGGAACCCTCTTGCCTGGGAATATGACTGAGGCTTGATTCTGGAAGCCTGTGGCCTGTGAACATGACTGAGGTTTGATTCTGGAACTCTGCAGCCTGGGAACATGACTGAGCTTTCATTCTGGAACCCTGTGGCCTGGGAACATGACTGAGGTTTGATTCTGGAACCCTGTGGCCTGGGAATATGACTGAGGTTTAATTGTGGAAACTTCTGGCCTGGGAACATGACTGAGGCTTGATTGTGGAACCCTGTGTCCTGGGAACATGACATCGGTTTGATTCTGTGACCATGTGGCCTGGGAACATGCCTGAAGTTTGATTCTGGAACCTTGTGGCCTGGTAACATGTCTGAGTCATGATTGTGGAAGCCTGTGGCCTGGGAAAATGACTGAGGTTTGATGGTGTTACCCTGTGGCCTGGCAATATGACTGAGGTTTGATTCTGGAACCCTGTGGCCTGGGAACATGACTGAGGTTTGATTCTGGAACCCTGTGGCCTGGGAATATGACTGAGGTTTAATTGTGGAAACTTCTGGCCTGGGAACATGACTGAGGCTTGATTGTGGAACCCTGTGTCCTGGGAACATGACATCGGTTTGATTCTGTGACCATGTGGCCTGGGAACATGCCTGAAGTTTGATTCTGGAACCTTGTGGCCTGGTAACATGTCATCAGAAGGATTCTGGAATCCTATGGCCTGGGAAGATGACTGAGCGTTGATTCTGGAACCCTGTGCCCTGGTAACATGACTGAGGTTTGATTGTGGAACCCTTTTCCCTGGGAATATGACTGAAGTTTGATTCTGGAACCCTGTGGCCTGGGAACATGACTGAGGTTTGATTGTGGAACCCTCTGGCTTGGGAACATGACTGAGGCTTGATTCTGAAACCCTGTGGCCTGGGAACATGATATCAGTTGGATTCTGGAACCCTGTGGCCTGGGCACATGAGTGAAGGTTGATTCTGTAATCCTGTGGCCTCGGAATATGACTTACATTTGATTGTGGAAACCTGTGGCCTGGGAACATGACATCGGTTGGCTTCTAGAACCCTGTGGCCTGGGAACATGACATCGGTTTGATTATATAACCTTGTGGCCTGGGAACATGATATCGATTGGATTCTGGTAACCTTTGGCCTGGGAACATGACAACGGTTGGATTCTGGATCCCTGTGGCCTAGGAACATGACTGAGGTTTGATTGTGGACCCTCTGGACTCTGAACATGACTGAGGCTTGATTGTGGACCCTGTGTCCTGGGAACATGACATCGGTTTGATTCTGTGACCCTGTGGCCTGTGAACATGACATCAGTTGGAATCTGGAACCCTCTCGCCTGGGAACATGACTGAGGGTTGATTCTGGAACCCTGTGGCCTGGGAACATGACTGAAGTTTGATTCTGAAATTCTGTGTCCTGGGAACATGACTGAGGTTTGATGGTGGAACCCTGTGGCCTGGGAACATGGCAGAGGTTTTATTGTGATAAATTGTGGCCTGGGAATATGACTGAGGTTTGATTGTGGAATTCTGTGGACTGGGAACATGACTGAGATTTGATTCTGGAACCCTGTGGCCTGGGAACATGACTGAGGCTTTATTCTGGAACCCTGTGGCCTGGGAACATGACTCAGGTTTGATTCTGGTACTCTCTGGCCTGAGAACATCACTGAGATTAGCTTCTGGAACCCTGTGGCCTGGGAACATGACTGAGGTTAAATTGTGGAACCTGTGGCCTGGGAACATGACATCCGTTTGACTCTGGAACCCTGTGGCCTGGGAACATGATATCGATTGGACTCTGGAAACCTGTGGCCTGGAACATGACTGAGGATTGAATGTCGAACACTGTGGCCTGGGAAAATGACTGAGGTTTGATCCTGGAACCATGTGGCCTGGAAATATGATTAAGGTTTGCTTCTGGAAACCTGTGGCCTAGGAACAAGACGGAGGTTTGAATCTGCAACCCTGTGGCCCGGGAACATGACTGAGGTTTGATTCTGGAACCCTGTGGCCTGGGAACATGACTGAGGTTTGGTTGTGGATACCTGTGGACTGGGAACATTACTGAGGTTTGATTCTGGAACCCTATGGCCTAGAAAAATGACTGAGGCTTGATGGTGGAACCCTGTCATCTGAGAACATGACTGAGGTTTGATTGTGGAACCCTCTGTCCTGGGAACATGACTGTGGTTTGATGATTGTACCCTGTGTCCTGGCAACATGACTGAGGTTTGTTTCTAAAACCTGCGGCCTGGGAACATGACTGAGGCTTCATTCTTGAACCCTGTGGCCTGGGAAAATGACTGAGGTTTGATTCTGGAACCCTGTAGCCTGGGAACTTGGCTGAGCTTTCATTCTGGACCCCTGTTGCCTGGGAACATGATTTAGGTTTGATTCGGGAACCCTGTGACCTGGGAACATTATGGAGGTTTGATTCTGGAATCCTGTGGCCTCGGAACATGACTGAGGTTGGATTGTGGAACCCTGTGCCCTAGGAATATGACTGAGGTTTGATTCTGGAAGCCTGTGGCCAGGGAACATGTCTGAGGCATGATTGTGGAAGCCTGTGGCCTGGGAAAATGACTGAGGTTTGATGGTGTTACCCTGTGGCCTGGCAATATGACTGAGGTTTGATGCTGGAACCCTGTGGCCTGGGAACATGACTGAGGTTTGATTCTGGTACTCTCTGGCCTGAGAACATCACTGAGATTAGCTTCTGGAACCCTGTGGCCTGGGAACATGACTGAGGTTAAATTGTGGAACCTGTGGCCTGGGAACATGACATCCGTTTGACTCTGGAACCCTGTGGCCTGGGAACATGATATCGATTGGACTCTGGAAACCTGTGGCCTGGAACATGACTGAGGATTGAATGTCGAACACTGTGGCCTGGGAAAATGACTGAGGTTTGATCCTGGAACCATGTGGCCTGGAAATATGATTAAGGTTTGCTTCTGGAAACCTGTGGCCTAGGAACAAGACGGAGGTTTGAATCTGCAACCCTGTGGCCCGGGAACATGACTGAGGTTTGATTCTGGAACCCTGTGGCCTGGGAACATGACTGAGGTTTGGTTGTGGATACCTGTGGACTGGGAACATTACTGAGGTTTGATTCTGGAACCCTATGGCCTAGAAAAATGACTGAGGCTTGATTGTGGAACCCTGTCATCTGAGAACATGACTGAGGTTTGATTGTGGAACCCTCTGTCCTGGGAACATGACTGTGGTTTGATGATTGTACCCTGTGTCCTGGCAACATGACTGAGGTTTGTTTCTAAAACCTGCGGCCTGGGAACATGACTGAGGCTTCATTCTTGAACCCTGTGGCCTGGGAAAATGACTGAGGTTTGATTCTGGAACCCTGTAGCCTGGGAACTTGGCTGAGCTTTCATTCTGGACCCCTGTTGCCTGGGAACATGATTTAGGTTTGATTCGGGAACCCTGTGACCTGGGAACATTATGGAGGTTTGATTCTGGAATCCTGTGGCCTGGGAACATGACTGAGGTTGGATTGTGGAACCCTGTGCCCTAGGAATATGACTGAGGTTTGATTCTGGAAGCCTGTGGCCAGGGAACATGTCTGAGTCATGATTGTGGAAGCCTGTGGCCTGGGAAAGTGACTGAGGTTTGATGGTGTTACCCTGTGGCCTGGCAATATGACTGAGGTTTGATTCTGGAACCCTGTGGCCTGGGAACATGACTGAGGTTTGATTCTGGAACGCTGTGGCCTGGCAACATGACATCAGTTGGATTCTGGAACCCTGTGGCCTGGGAACATGACTGAGGTTTGATTCTGGAACCCTGTGGCTTGGGAATATGACATCAGTTGGATTCTGGAACCCTTTGGTCTGGCAACATAACTGAGGGTTGATTCTGGAACCCTGTGGCCTGGGAACATGCCTTACGTTTGATTGTGGAACCCTGTGGCCCGGGAACATGACTGAGGTTTGATTCTGGCACCCTGTGGCCTGGGAACATGACTGAGGTTTGGTTGTGGATACCTGTGGACTGGGAACATTACTGAGGTTTGATTCTGGAACCCTATGGCCTAGAAAAATGACTGAGGCTTGATTGTGGAACTCTGTCATCTGAGAACATGACTGAGGTTTGATTGTGGAACCCTCTGTCCTGGGAACATGACTGTGGTTTGATGATTGTACCCTGTGTCCTGGCAACATGACTGAGGTTTGTTTCTAAAACCTGCGGCCTGGGAAAATGACTGAGGCTTCATTCTTGAACCCTGTGGCCTGGGAAAATGACTGAGGTTTGATTCTGGAACCCTGTAGCCTGGGAACTTGGCTGAGCTTTCATTCTGGACCCCTGTTGCCTGGGAACATGATTTAGGTTTGATTCGGGAACCCTGTGACCTGGGAACATTATGGAGGTTTGATTCTGGAATCCTGTGGCCTGGGAACATGACTGAGGTTGGATTGTGGAACCCTGTGCCCTAGGAATATGACTGAGGTTTGATTCTGGAAGCCTGTGGCCAGGGAACATGTCTGAGTCATGATTGTGGAAGCCTGTGGCCTGGGAAAATGACTGAGGTTTGATGGTGTTACCCTGTGGCCTGGCAATATGACTGAGGTTTGATTCTGGAACCCTGTGGCCTGGGAACATGACTGAGGTTTGATTCTGGAACGCTGTGGCCTGGCAACATGACATCAGTTGGATTCTGGAACCCTGTGGCCTGGGAACATGACTGAGGTTTGATTCTGGAACCCTGTGGCTTGGGAATATGACATCAGTTGGATTCTGGAACCCTGTGGTCTGGCAACATAACTGAGGGTTGATTCTGAAACCTTGTGGCCTGGGAACATGCCTTACGTTTGATTGTGAAACCCTGTGGCCCGGGAACATGACTGAGGTTTGATTCTGGAACCCTGTGGCCTGGGAACATGACTGAGGTTTGATTGTGGAAACCTGTGTCCTGGGAACATTACTGAGGTTTGATTCTGGAACCCTATGGCCTAGAAAAATGACTGAGGCTTGATTGTGGAACCCTGTCATCTGAGAACATGACTGAGGTTTGATTGTGGAACCCTCTGTCCTGGGAACATGACTGTGGTTTGATGATTGTACCCTGTGTCCTGGCAACATGACTGAGGTTTGTTTCTAAAACCTGCGGCCTGGGAACATGACTGAGGCTTCATTCTTGAACCCTGTGGCCTGGGAAAATGACTGAGGTTTGATTCTGGAACCCTGTAGCCTGGGAACTTGGCTGAGCTTTCATTCTGGACCCCTGTTGCCTGGGAACATGATTTAGGTTTGATTCGGGAACCCTGTGACCTGGGAACATTATGGAGGTTTGATTCTGGAATCCTGTGGCCTGGGAACATGACTGAGGTTTGATTGTGGAACCCTGTGCCCTAGGAATATGACTGAGGTTTGATTCTGGAAGCCTGTGGCCAGGGAACATGTCTGAGTCATGATTGTGGAAGCCTGTGGCCTGGGAAAATGACTGAGGTTTGATGGTGTTACCCTGTGGCCTGGCAATATGACTGAGGTTTGATTCTGGAACCCTGTGGCCTGGGAACATGACTGAGGTTTGATTCTGGATCGCTGTGGCCTGGCAACATGACATCAGTTGGATTCTGGAACCCTGTGGCCTGGGAACATGACTGAGGTTTGATTCTGGAACTCTGCAACCTGGGAATATGACTGAGCTTTCATTCTGGAACCCTGTGGCCTGGGAACATGACTGAGGTTTGATTCTGGAACCCTGTGGCCTGGGAATATGACTGAGGTTTAATTGTGGAAACTTCTGGCCTGGGAACATGACTGAGGCTTGATTGTGGAAACCTGTGTCCTGGGAACATGACATCGGTTTGATTCTGGGACCCTGTGGCCTGGGAACATGACTGAAGTTTGATTCTGGAACCTTGTGGCCTGGTAACATGTCATCAGAAGGATTCTGGAATCCTATGGCCTGGGAAGATGACTGAGCGTTGATTCTGGAACCCTGTGCCCTGGGAACATGACTGAGGTTTGATTGTGCAACCCTTTTCCCTGGGAATATGACTGAAGTTTGATTCTGGAACCCTGTGGCCTGGGAACATGACTGAGGTTTGATTGTGGAACCCTCTGGCTTGGGAACATGACTGAGGCTTGATTCTGGAACCCTGTGGCCTGGGAACAAGATATCAGTTGGATTCTGGAACCCTGTGGCCTGGGCATATGAGTGAAGGTTGATTCTGGAATCCTGTGGCCTCGGAATATGACTTACATTTGATTGTGGAAACCTGTGGCCTGGGAACATGACTGAGGTTTGATTCTGGAACCCTGTGTCCTGGGAACATGACTGAGGTTTGATTGTGGAACCCTCTGGCCTAGGAACATGACTGAGGCTTGGTACCTGTACCCTGTGGTTGGGAACCTGACTAAGGTTTGATTCTGGACCCCTGTGTCCCGGGAGCATGACTGAGATTTGATACTGGAACCCTTTGGCCTAGGACCATGACTGAGGTTTGATTGTGGAACCTGTGGCCTGGGAACATGACATCTGTTTGACTCTGGAGCCCTGTGGCCTGGGAACATGACATCGGTTGGCTTCTAGAACCCTGTGGCCTGGGAACATGACATCGGTTTGATTGTATAACCCTGTGGCCTGGGAACATGATATCGATTGGATTCTGGTAACCTTTGGCCTGGGAACATGACAACGGTTGGATTCTGGATCCCTGTGGCCTAGGAACATGACTGAGGTTTGATTGTGGACCCTCTGGCCTCGGAACATGACTGAGGCTTGATTGTGGACCCTGTGTCCTGGGAACATGACATCGGTTTGATTCTGTGACCCTGTGGCCTGGGAACATGACATCAGTTGGATTCTGGAACCCTCTCGCCTGGGAACATGACTGAGGGTTGATTCTGGAACCCTGTGGCCTGGGAACATGACTGAAGTTTGATTCTGAAATTCTGTGTCCTGGGAACATGACTGAGGTTTGATGGTGGAACCCTGTAGCCTGGGAACATGACAGAGGTTTTATTGTGATAAATTGTGGCCTGGGAATATGACTGAGGTTTGATTGTGGAATTCTGTGGACTGGGAACATGACTGAGATTTGATTCTGGAACCCTGTGGCCTGGGAACATGACTGAGGCTTTATTCTGGAACCCTGTGGCCTGGGAACATGACTGAGGTTTGCTTCTGGAACCCTGTGGCTTAGGAATATGACATCAGTTGGATTCTGGAACCCTGTGGTCTGGCAACATAACTGAGGGTTGATTCTGTAACCCTGTGGCCTGGGAACCTGCCTTACGTTTGATTGTGGAACTCTGTGGCCCGGGAACATGACTGAGGTTTGATTCTGGAACCCTGTGGCCTGGGAACATGACTGAGGTTTGGTTCTGGATACCTGTGGACTGAGAACATTACTGAGGTTTGATTCTGGAACCCTATGGCCTAGAAAAATGACTGAGGCTTGATTGTGGAACCCTGTCATCTGAGAACATGACTGAGGTTTGATTGTGGAACCCTCTGTCCTGGGAACATGACTGTGGTTTGATGATTGTACCCTGTGTCCTGGCAACATGACTGAGGTTTGTTTCTAAAACCTGCGGCCTGGGAACATGACTGAGGCTTCATTCTTGAACCCTGTGGCCTGGGAAAATGACTGAGGTTTGATGGTGTTACCCTGTGGCCTGGCAATATGACTGAGGTTTGATTCTGGAACCCTGTGGCCTGGGAACATGACTGAGGTTTGATTCTGGAACGCTGTGGCCTGGTAACATGACATCAGTTGGATTCTGGAACCCTGTGGCCTGGGAACATGACTGAGGTTTGATTGTGGAACCCTGTGGCTTGGGAATATTACATCAGTTGGATTCTGGAACCCTGTGCTCTGGCAACATAACTGAGGTTTGATTCTGGAACCCTGTGGCCTGGGAACATGACTTAAGTTTGATTGTGGAACTCTGAGGCCTGGAACATGACTGAGGTTTGATTCTGGCACCCTGTGGCCTGGGAACATGACTGAGGTTTGATTGTGGAACCCTGTGTCCTGGGAACATGACTGAGGTTTGATTCTAGAACACTCTGGCCTGGGAACATGACTAAGGTTTGATTGTGGAACCCTACGGCCTGTCAACATGACTCAGGTTTGATTCTGGACCCCTGTGGCCTGGGAACATGACTGAGGTTTGATTCTGGAAGCCTGTGCCATGGGAACATGTCTGAGGCTTGATTCCGGAACTCTGTGGCCTGGAAAAATGCCTGAGGTTTGATGATGGAACCCTGTGCCCTGGCAATATGACTGATGTTTGATTCTGGAACCCTCTTGCCTGGGAATATGACTGAGGCTTGATTCTGGAAGCCTGTGGCCTGTGAACATGACTGAGGTTTGATTCTGGAACTCTGCAGCCTGGGAACATGACTGAGCTTTCATTCTGGAACCCTGTGGCCTGGGAACATGACTGAGGTTTGATTCTGGAACCCTGTGGCCTGGGAATATGACTGAGGTTTAATTGTGGAAACTTCTGGCCTGGGAACATGACTGAGGCTTGATTGTGGAACCCTGTGTCCTGGGAACATGACATCGGTTTGATTCTGTGACCATGTGGCCTGGGAACATGCCTGAAGTTTGATTCTGGAACCTTGTGGCCTGGTAACATGTCTGAGTCATGATTGTGGAAGCCTGTGGCCTGGGAAAATGACTGAGGTTTGATGGTGTTACCCTGTGGCCTGGCAATATGACTGAGGTTTGATTCTGGAACCCTGTGGCCTGGGAACATGACTGAGGTTTGATTCTGGAACCCTGTGGCCTGGGAATATGACTGAGGTTTAATTGTGGAAACTTCTGGCCTGGGAACATGACTGAGGCTTGATTGTGGAACCCTGTGTCCTGGGAACATGACATCGGTTTGATTCTGTGACCATGTGGCCTGGGAACATGTCTGAAGTTTGATTCTGGAACCTTGTGGCCTGGTAACATGTCATCAGAAGGATTCTGGAATCCTATGGCCTGGGAAGATGACTGAGCGTTGATTCTGGAACCCTGTGCCCTGGGAACATGACTGAGGTTTGATTGTGGAACCCTTTTCCCTGGGAATATGACTGAAGTTTGATTCTGGAACCCTGTGGCCTGGGAACATGACTGAGGTTTGATTGTGGAACCCTCTGGCTTGGGAACATGACTGAGGCTTGATTCTGGAACCCTGTGGCCTGGGAACATGATATCAGTTGGATTCTGGAACCCTGTGGCCTGGGCATATGAGTGAAGGTTGATTCTGGAATCCTGTGGCCTCGGAATATGACTTACATTTGATTGTGGAAACCTGTGGCCTGGGAACATGACATCGGTTGGCTTCTAGAACCCTGTGGCCTGGGAACATGACATCGGTTTGATTATATAACCTTGTGGCCTGGGAACATGATATCGATTGGATTCTGGTAACCTTTGGCCTGGGAACATGACAACGGTTGGATTCTGGATCCCTGTGGCCTAGGAACATGACTGAGGTTTGATTGTGGACCCTCTGGACTCGGAACATGACTGAGGCTTGATTGTGGACCCTGTGTCCTGGGAACATGACATCGGTTTGATTCTGTGACCCTGTGGCCTGGGAACATGACATCAGTTGGAATCTGGAACCCTCTCGCCTGGGAACATGACTGAGGGTTGATTCTGGAACCCTGTGGCCTGGGAACATGACTGAAGTTTGATTCTGAAATTCTGTGTCCTGGGAACATGACTGAGGTTTGATGGTGGAACCCTGTGGCCTGGGAACATGGCAGAGGTTTTATTGTGATAAATTGTGGCCTGGGAATATGACTGAGGTTTGATTGTGGAATTCTGTGGACTGGGAACATGACTGAGATTTGATTCTGGAACCCTGTGGCCTGGGAACATGACTGAGGTTTGATTCTGGAACCCTGTGGCTTGGGAATATGACATCAGTTGGATTCTGGAACCCTGTGGTCTGGCAACATAACTGAGGGTTGATTCTGGAACCCTGTGGCCTGGGAACATGCCTTACGTTTGATTGTGGAACCCTGTGGCCCCGGAACATGACTGAGGTTTGATTCTGGCACCCTGTGGCCTGGGAACATGACTGAGGTTTGGTTGTGGATACCTGTGGACTGGGAACATTACTGAGGTTTGATTCTGGAACCCTATGGCCTAGAAAAATGACTGAGGCTTGATTGTGGAACCCTGTCATCTGAGAACATGACTGAGGTTTGATTGTGGAACCCTCTGTCCTGGGAACATGACTGTGGTTTGATGATTGTACCCTGTGTCCTGGCAACATGACTGAGGTTTGTTTCTAAAACCTGCGGCCTGGGAACATGACTGAGGCTTCATTCTTGAACCCTGTGGCCTGGGAAAATGACTGAGGTTTGATTCTGGAACCCTGTAGCCTGGGAACTTGGCTGAGCTTTCATTCTGGACCCCTGTTGCCTGGGAACATGATTTAGGTTTGATTCGGGAACCCTGTGACCTGGGAACATTATGGAGGTTTGATTCTGGAATCCTGTGGCCTGGGAACATGACTGAGGTTGGATTGTGGAACCCTGTGCCCTAGGAATATGACTGAGGTTTGATTCTGGAAGCCTGTGGCCAGGGAACATGTCTGAGTCATGATTGTGGAAGCCTGTGGCCTGGGAAAATGACTGAGGTTTGATGGTGTTACCCTGTGGCCTGGCAATATGACTGAGGTTTGATTCTGGAAGCCTGTGGCCTGGGAACATGACTGAGGTTTGATTCTGGAACGCTGTGGCCTGGCAACATGACATCAGTTGGATTCTGGAACCCTGTGGCCTGGGAACATGACTGAGGTTTGATTCTGGAACCCTGTGGCTTGGGAATATGACATCAGTTGGATTCTGGAACCCTTTGGTCTGGCAACATAACTGAGGGTTGATTCTGGAACCCTGTGGCCTGGGAACATGCCTTACGTTTGATTGTGGAACCCTGTGGCCCGGGAACATGACTGAGGTTTGATTCTGGCACCCTGTGGCCTGGGAACATGACTGAGGTTTGGTTGTGGATACCTGTGGACTGGGAACATTACTGAGGTTTGATTCTGGAACCCTATGGCCTAGAAAAATGACTGAGGCTTGATTGTGGAACTCTGTCATCTGAGAACATGACTGAGGTTTGATTGTGGAACCCTCTGTCCTGGGAACATGACTGTGGTTTGATGATTGTACCCTGTGTCCTGGCAACATGACTGAGGTTTGTTTCTAAAACCTGCGGCCTGGGAAAATGACTGAGGCTTCATTCTTGAACCCTGTGGCCTGGGAAAATGACTGAGGTTTGATTCTGGAACCCTGTAGCCTGGGAACTTGGCTGAGCTTTCATTCTGGACCCCTGTTGCCTGGGAACATGATTTAGGTTTGATTCGGGAACCCTGTGACCTGGGAACATTATGGAGGTTTGATTCTGGAATCCTGTGGCCTGGGAACATGACTGAGGTTGGATTGTGGAACCCTGTGCCCTAGGAATATGACTGAGGTTTGATTCTGGAAGCCTGTGGCCAGGGAACATGTCTGAGTCATGATTGTGGAAGCCTGTGGCCTGGGAAAATGACTGAGGTTTGATGGTGTTACCCTGTGGCCTGGCAATATGACTGAGGTTTGATTCTGGAACCCTGTGGCCTGGGAACATGACTGAGGTTTGATTCTGGAACGCTGTGGCCTGGCAACATGACATCAGTTGGATTCTGGAACCCTGTGGCCTGGGAACATGACTGAGGTTTGATTCTGGAACCCTGTGGCTTGGGAATATGACATCAGTTGGATTCTGGAACCCTGTGGTCTGGCAACATAACTGAGGGTTGATTCTGAAACCTTGTGGCCTGGGAACATGCCTTACGTTTGATTGTGAAACCCTGTGGCCCGGGAACATGACTGAGGTTTGATTCTGGAACCCTGTGGCCTGGGAACATGACTGAGGTTTGATTGTGGAAACCTGTGTCCTGGGAACATTACTGAGGTTTGATTCTGGAACCCTATGGCCTAGAAAAATGACTGAGGCTTGATTGTGGAACCCTGTCATCTGAGAACATGACTGAGGTTTGATTGTGGAACCCTCTGTCCTGGGAACATGACTGTGGTTTGATGATTGTACCCTGTGTCCTGGCAACATGACTGAGGTTTGTTTCTAAAACCTGCGGCCTGGGAACATGACTGAGGCTTCATTCTTGAACCCTGTGGCCTGGGAAAATGACTGAGGTTTGATTCTGGAACCCTGTAGCCTGGGAACTTGGCTGAGCTTTCATTCTGGACCCCTGTTGCCTGGGAACATGATTTAGGTTTGATTCGGGAACCCTGTGACCTGGGAACATTATGGAGGTTTGATTCTGGAATCCTGTGGCCTGGGAACATGACTGAGGTTTGATTGTGGAACCCTGTGCCCTAGGAATATGACTGAGGTTTGATTCTGGAAGCCTGTGGCCAGGGAACATGTCTGAGTCATGATTGTGGAAGCCTGTGGCCTGGGAAAATGACTGAGGTTTGATGGTGTTACCCTGTGGCCTGGCAATATGACTGAGGTTTGATTCTGGAACCCTGTGGCCTGGGAACATGACTGAGGTTTGATTCTGGATCGCTGTGGCCTGGCAACATGACATCAGTTGGATTCTGGAACCCTGTGGCCTGGGAACATGACTGAGGTTTGATTCTGGAACTCTGCAACCTGGGAATATGACTGAGCTTTCATTCTGGAACCCTGTGGCCTGGGAACATGACTGAGGTTTGATTCTGGAACCCTGTGGCCTGGGAATATGACTGAGGTTTAATTGTGGAAACTTCTGGCCTGGGAACATGACTGAGGCTTGATTGTGGAAACCTGTGTCCTGGGAACATGACATCGGTTTGATTCTGGGACCCTGTGGCCTGGGAACATGACTGAAGTTTGATTCTGGAACCTTGTGGCCTGGTAACATGTCATCAGAAGGATTCTGGAATCCTATGGCCTGGGAAGATGACTGAGCGTTGATTCTGGAACCCTGTGCCCTGGGAACATGACTGAGGTTTGATTGTGCAACCCTTTTCCCTGGGAATATGACTGAAGTTTGATTCTGGAACCCTGTGGCCTGGGAACATGACTGAGGTTTGATTGTGGAACCCTCTGGCTTGGGAACATGACTGAGGCTTGATTCTGGAACCCTGTGGCCTGGGAACAAGATATCAGTTGGATTCTGGAACCCTGTGGCCTGGGCATATGAGTGAAGGTTGATTCTGGAATCCTGTGGCCTCGGAATATGACTTACATTTGATTGTGGAAACCTGTGGCCTGGGAACATGACTGAGGTTTGATTCTGGAACCCTGTGTCCTGGGAACATGACTGAGGTTTGATTGTGGAACCCTCTGGCCTAGGAACATGACTGAGGCTTGGTACCTGTACCCTGTGGTTGGGAACCTGACTAAGGTTTGATTCTGGACCCCTGTGTCCCGGGAGCATGACTGAGATTTGATACTGGAACCCTTTGGCCTAGGACCATGACTGAGGTTTGATTGTGGAACCTGTGGCCTGGGAACATGACATCTGTTTGACTCTGGAGCCCTGTGGCCTGGGAACATGACATCGGTTGGCTTCTAGAACCCTGTGGCCTGGGAACATGACATCGGTTTGATTGTATAACCCTGTGGCCTGGGAACATGATATCGATTGGATTCTGGTAACCTTTGGCCTGGGAACATGACAACGGTTGGATTCTGGATCCCTGTGGCCTAGGAACATGACTGAGGTTTGATTGTGGACCCTCTGGCCTCGGAACATGACTGAGGCTTGATTGTGGACCCTGTGTCCTGGGAACATGACATCGGTTTGATTCTGTGACCCTGTGGCCTGGGAACATGACATCAGTTGGATTCTGGAACCCTCTCGCCTGGGAACATGACTGAGGGTTGATTCTGGAACCCTGTGGCCTGGGAACATGACTGAAGTTTGATTCTGAAATTCTGTGTCCTGGGAACATGACTGAGGTTTGATGGTGGAACCCTGTAGCCTGGGAACATGACAGAGGTTTTATTGTGATAAATTGTGGCCTGGGAATATGACTGAGGTTTGATTGTGGAATTCTGTGGACTGGGAACATGACTGAGATTTGATTGTGGAACCCTGTGGCCTGGGAACATGACTGAGGCTTTATTCTGGAACCCTGTGGCCTGGGAACATGACTGAGGTTTGCTTCTGGAACCCTGTGGCTTAGGAATATGACATCAGTTGGATTCTGGAACCCTGTGGTCTGGCAACATAACTGAGGGTTGATTCTGTAACCCTGTGGCCTGGGAACCTGCCTTACGTTTGATTGTGGAACTCTGTGGCCCGGGAACATGACTGAGGTTTGATTCTGGAACCCTGTGGCCTGGGAACATGACTGAGGTTTGGTTCTGGATACCTGTGGACTGAGAACATTACTGAGGTTTGATTCTGGAACCCTATGGCCTAGAAAAATGACTGAGGCTTGATTGTGGAACCCTGTCATCTGAGAACATGACTGAGGTTTGATTGTGGAACCCTCTGTCCTGGGAACATGACTGTGGTTTGATGATTGTACCCTGTGTCCTGGCAACATGACTGAGGTTTGTTTCTAAAACCTGCGGCCTGGGAACATGACTGAGGCTTCATTCTTGAACCCTGTGGCCTGGGAAAATGACTGAGGTTTGATGGTGTTACCCTGTGGCCTGGCAATATGACTGAGGTTTGATTCTGGAACCCTGTGGCCTGGGAACATGACTGAGGTTTGATTCTGGAACGCTGTGGCCTGGTAACATGACATCAGTTGGATTCTGGAACCCTGTGGCCTGGGAACATGACTGAGGTTTGATTGTGGAACCCTGTGGCTTGGGAATATTACATCAGTTGGATTCTGGAACCCTGTGCTCTGGCAACATAACTGAGGTTTGATTCTGGAACCCTGTGGCCTGGGAACATGACTTAAGTTTGATTGTGGAACTCTGAGGCCTGGAACATGACTGAGGTTTGATTCTGGCACCCTGTGGCCTGGGAACATGACTGAGGTTTGATTGTGGAACCCTGTGTCCTGGGAACATGACTGAGGTTTGATTCTAGAACACTCTGGCCTGGGAACATGACTAAGGTTTGATTGTGGAACCCTACGGCCTGTCAACATGACTCAGGTTTGATTCTGGACCCCTGTGGCCTGGGAACATGACTGAGGTTTGATTCTGGAAGCCTGTGCCATGGGAACATGTCTGAGGCTTGATTCCGGAACTCTGTGGCCTGGAAAAATGCCTGAGGTTTGATGATGGAACCCTGTGCCCTGGCAATATGACTGATGTTTGATTCTGGAACCCTCTTGCCTGGGAATATGACTGAGGCTTGATTCTGGAAGCCTGTGGCCTGTGAACATGACTGAGGTTTGATTCTGGAACTCTGCAGCCTGGGAACATGACTGAGCTTTCATTCTGGAACCCTGTGGCCTGGGAACATGACTGAGGTTTGATTCTGGAACCCTGTGGCCTGGGAATATGACTGAGGTTTAATTGTGGAAACTTCTGGCCTGGGAACATGACTGAGGCTTGATTGTGGAACCCTGTGTCCTGGGAACATGACATCGGTTTGATTCTGTGACCATGTGGCCTGGGAACATGCCTGAAGTTTGATTCTGGAACCTTGTGGCCTGGTAACATGTCTGAGTCATGATTGTGGAAGCCTGTGGCCTGGGAAAATGACTGAGGTTTGATGGTGTTACCCTGTGGCCTGGCAATATGACTGAGGTTTGATTCTGGAACCCTGTGGCCTGGGAACATGACTGAGGTTTGATTCTGGAACCCTGTGGCCTGGGAATATGACTGAGGTTTAATTGTGGAAACTTCTGGCCTGGGAACATGACTGAGGCTTGATTGTGGAACCCTGTGTCCTGGGAACATGACATCGGTTTGATTCTGTGACCATGTGGCCTGGGAACATGTCTGAAGTTTGATTCTGGAACCTTGTGGCCTGGTAACATGTCATCAGAAGGATTCTGGAATCCTATGGCCTGGGAAGATGACTGAGCGTTGATTCTGGAACCCTGTGCCCTGGGAACATGACTGAGGTTTGATTGTGGAACCCTTTTCCCTGGGAATATGACTGAAGTTTGATTCTGGAACCCTGTGGCCTGGGAACATGACTGAGGTTTGATTGTGGAACCCTCTGGCTTGGGAACATGACTGAGGCTTGATTCTGGAACCCTGTGGCCTGGGAACATGATATCAGTTGGATTCTGGAACCCTGTGGCCTGGGCATATGAGTGAAGGTTGATTCTGGAATCCTGTGGCCTCGGAATATGACTTACATTTGATTGTGGAAACCTGTGGCCTGGGAACATGACATCGGTTGGCTTCTAGAACCCTGTGGCCTGGGAACATGACATCGGTTTGATTATATAACCTTGTGGCCTGGGAACATGATATCGATTGGATTCTGGTAACCTTTGGCCTGGGAACATGACAACGGTTGGATTCTGGATCCCTGTGGCCTAGGAACATGACTGAGGTTTGATTGTGGACCCTCTGGACTCGGAACATGACTGAGGCTTGATTGTGGACCCTGTGTCCTGGGAACATGACATCGGTTTGATTCTGTGACCCTGTGGCCTGGGAACATGACATCAGTTGGAATCTGGAACCCTCTCGCCTGGGAACATGACTGAGGGTTGATTCTGGAACCCTGTGGCCTGGGAACATGACTGAAGTTTGATTCTGAAATTCTGTGTCCTGGGAACATGACTGAGGTTTGATGGTGGAACCCTGTGGCCTGGGAACATGGCAGAGGTTTTATTGTGATAAATTGTGGCCTGGGAATATGACTGAGGTTTGATTGTGGAATTCTGTGGACTGGGAACATGACTGAGATTTGATTCTGGAACCCTGTGGCCTGGGAACATGACTGAGGCTTGATTCTGGAACCCTGTGGCCTGGGAACATGACTCAGGTTTGATTCTGGTACTCTCTGGCCTGAGAACATCACTGAGATTAGCTTCTGGAACCCTGTGGCCTGGGAACATGACTGAGGTTAAATTGTGGAACCTGTGGCCTGGGAACATGACATCCGTTTGACTCTGGAACCCTGTGGCCTGGGAACATGATATCGATTGGACTCTGGAAACCTGTGGCCTGGAACATGACTGAGGATTGAATGTCGAACACTGTGGCCTGGGAAAATGACTGAGGTTTGATCCTGGAACCATGTGGCCTGGAAATATGATTAAGGTTTGCTTCTGGAAACCTGTGGCCTAGGAACAAGATGGAGGTTTGAATCTGCAACCCTGTGGCCCGGGAACATGACTGAGGTTTGATTCTGGAACCCTGTGGCCTGGGAACATGACTGAGGTTTGGTTGTGGATACCTGTGGACTGGGAACATTACTGAGGTTTGATTCTGGAACCCTATGGCCTAGAAAAATGACTGAGGCTTGATGGTGGAACCCTGTCATCTGAGAACATGACTGAGGTTTGATTGTGGAACCCTCTGTCCTGGGAACATGACTGTGGTTTGATGATTGTACCCTGTGTCCTGGCAACATGACTGAGGTTTGTTTCTAAAACCTGCGGCCTGGGAACATGACTGAGGCTTCATTCTTGAACCCTGTGGCCTGGGAAAATGACTGAGGTTTGATTCTGGAACCCTGTAGCCTGGGAACTTGGCTGAGCTTTCATTCAGGACCCCTGTTGCCTGGGAACATGATTTAGGTTTGATTCGGGAACCCTGTGACCTGGGAACATTATGGAGGTTTGATTCTGGAATCCTGTGGCCTGGGAACATGACTGAGGTTTGATTGTGGAACCCTGTGCCCTAGGAATATGACTGAGGTTTGATTCTGGAAGCCTGTGGCCAGGGAATATGTCTGAGTCATGATTGTGGAAGCCTGTGGCCTGGGAAAATGACTGAGGTTTGATGGTGTTACCCTGTGGCCTGGCAATATGACTGAGGTTTGATTCTGGAACCCTGTGGCCTGGGAACATGACTGAGGTTTGATTCTGGAACGCTGTGGCCTGGCAACATGACATCAGTTGGATTCTGGAACCCTGTGGCCTGGGAACATGACTGAGGTTTGATTCTGGAACCCTGTGGCTTGGGAATATGACATCAGTTGGATTCTGGAACCCTGTGGTCTGGCAACATAACTGAGGTTTGATTCTGGAACCCTGTGGCCTGGGAACATGACTTAAGTTTGATTGTGGAACTCTGAGGCCTGGAACATGACTGAGGTTTGATTCTGACACCCTGTGGCCTGGGAACATGACTGAGGTTTGATTCTAGAACACTCTGGCCTGGGAACATGACTAAGGTTTGATTGTGGAACCCTACGGCCTGTCAACATGACTCAGGTTTGATTCTGGACCCCTGTGGCCTGGGAACATGACTGAGGTTTGATTGTGGAATTCTGTGGCCTGGGAACATGACTGAGGTTTGATTCTGGAACCCTGTGGCCTGGGAATATGACTGAGGTTTAATTGTGGAAACTTCTGGCCTGGGAACATGACTGAGGCTTGATTGTGGAACCCTGTGTCCTGGGAACATGACATCGGTTTGATTCTGTGACCATGTGGCCTGGGAACATGTCTGAAGTTTGATTCTGGAACCTTGTGGCCTGGTAACATGTCATCAGAAGGATTCTGGAATCCTATGGCCTGGGAAGATGACTGAGCGTTGATTCTGGAACCCTGTGCCCTGGGAACATGACTGAGGTTTGATTGTGGAACCCTTTTCCCTGGGAATATGACTGAAGTTTGATTCTGGAACCCTGTGGCCTGGGAACATGACTGAGGTTTGATTGTGGAACCCTCTGGCTTGGGAACATGACTGAGGCTTGATTCTGGAACCCTGTGGCCTGGGAACATGATATCAGTTGGATTCTGGAACCCTGTGGCCTGGGCACATGAGTGAAGGTTGATTCTGGAATCCTGTGGCCTCGGAATATGACTTACATTTGATTGTGGAAACCTGTGGCCTGGGAACATGACATCGGTTGGCTTCTAGAACCCTGTGGCCTGGGAACATGACATCGGTTTGATTATATAACCTTGTGGCCTGGGAACATGATATCGATTGGATTCTGGTAACCTTTGGCCTGGGAACATGACAACGGTTGGATTCTGGATCCCTGTGGCCTAGGAACATGACTGAGGTTTGATTGTGGACCCTCTGGACTCGGAACATGACTGAGGCTTGATTGTGGACCCTGTGTCCTGGGAACATGACATCGGTTTAATTCTGTGACCCTGTGGCCTGGGAACATGACATCAGTTGGAATCTGGAACCCTCTCGCCTGGGAACATGACTGAGGGTTGATTCTGGAACCCTGTGGCCTGGGAACATGACTGAAGTTTGATTCTGAAATTCTGTGTCCTGGGAACATGACTGAGGTTTGATGGTGGAACCCTGTGGCCTGGGAACATGGCAGAGGTTTTATTGTGATAAATTGTGGCCTGGGAATATGACTGAGGTTTGATTGTGGAATTCTGTGGACTGGGAACATGACTGAGATTTGTTTCTGGAACCCTGTGGCCTGGGAACATGACTGAGGCTTGATTCTGGAACCCTGTGGCCTGGGAACATGACTCAGGTTTGATTCTGGTACTCTCTGGCCTGAGAACATCACTGAGATTAGCTTCTGGAACCCTGTGGCCTGGGAACATGACTGAGGTTAAATTGTGGAACCTGTGGCCTGGGAACATGACATCCGTTTGACTCTGGAACCCTGTGGCCTGGGAACATGATATCGATTGGACTCTGGAAACCTGTGGCCTGGAACATGACTGAGGATTGAATGTCGAACACTGTGGCCTGGGAAAATGACTGAGGTTTGATCCTGGAACCATGTGGCCTGGAAATATGATTAAGGTTTGCTTCTGGAAACCTGTGGCCTAGGAACAAGATGGAGGTTTGAATCTGCAACCCTGTGGCCCGGGAACATGACTGAGGTTTGATTCTGGAACCCTGTGGCCTGGGAACATGACTGAGGTTTGGTTGTGGATACCTGTGGACTGGGAACATAACTGAGGTTTGATTCTGGAACCCTATGGCCTAGAAAAATGACTGAGGCTTGATGGTGGAACCCTGTCATCTGAGAACATGACTGAGGTTTGATTGTGGAACCCTCTGTCCTGGGAACATGACTGTGGTTTGATGATTGTACCCTGTGTCCTGGCAACATGACTGAGGTTTGTTTCTAAAACCTGCGGCCTGGGAACATGACTGAGGCTTCATTCTTGAACCCTGTGGCCTGGTAAAATGACTGAGGTTTGATTCTGGAACCCTGTAGCCTGGGAACTTGGCTGAGCTTTCATTCAGGACCCCTGTTGCCTGGGAACATGATTTAGGTTTGATTCGGGAACCCTGTGACCTGGGAACATTATGGAGGTTTGATTCTGGAATCCTGTGGCCTGGGAACATGACTGAGGTTTGATTGTGGAACCCTGTGCCCTAGGAATATGACTGAGGTTTGATTCTGGAAGCCTGTGGCCAGGGAACATGTCTGAGGCATGATTGTGGAAGCCTGTGGCCTGGGAAAATGACTGAGGTTTGATGGTGTTACCCTGTGGCCTGGCAATATGACTGAGGTTTGATTCTGGAACCCTGTGGCCTGGGAACATGACTGAGGTTTGATTCTGGAACGCTGTGGCCTGGCAACATGACATCAGTTGGATTCTGGAACCCTGTGGCCTGGGAACATGACTGAGGTTTGATTCTGGAACCCTGTGGCTTGGGAATATGACATCAGTTGGATTCTGGAACCCTGTGGTCTGGCAACATAACTGAGGTTTGATTCTGGAACCCTGTGGCCTGGGAACATGACTTAAGTTTGATTGTGGAACTCTGAGGCCTGGAACATGACTGAGGTTTGATTCTGACACCCTGTGGCCTGGGAACATGACTGAGGTTTGATTCTAGAACACTCTGGCCTGGGAACATGACTAAGGTTTGATTGTGGAACCCTACGGCCTGTCAACATGACTCAGGTTTGATTCTGGACCCCTGTGGCCTGGGAACATGACTGAGGTTTGGTTGTGGATACCTGTGGACTGGGAACATTACTGAGGTTTGATTCTGGAACCCTATGGCCTAGAAAAATGACTGAGGCTTGATGGTGGAACCCTGTCATCTGAGAACATGACTGAGGTTTGATTGTGGAACCCTCTGTCCTGGGAACATGACTGTGGTTTGATGATTGTACCCTGTGTCCTGGCAACATGACTGAGGTTTGTTTCTAAAACCTGCGGCCTGGGAACATGACTGAGGCTTCATTCTTGAACCCTGTGGCCTGGTAAAATGACTGAGGTTTGATTCTGGAACCCTGTAGCCTGGGAACTTGGCTGAGCTTTCATTCAGGACCCCTGTTGCCTGGGAACATGATTTAGGTTTGATTCGGGAACCCTGTGACCTGGGAACATTATGGAGGTTTGATTCTGGAATCCTGTGGCCTGGGAACATGACTGAGGTTTGATTGTGGAACCCTGTGCCCTAGGAATATGACTGAGGTTTGATTCTGGAAGCCTGTGGCCAGGGAACATGTCTGAGGCATGATTGTGGAAGCCTGTGGCCTGGGAAAATGACTGAGGTTTGATGGTGTTACCCTGTGGCCTGGCAATATGACTGAGGTTTGATTCTGGAACCCTGTGGCCTGGGAACATGACTGAGGTTTGATTCTGGAACGCTGTGGCCTGGCAACATGACATCAGTTGGATTCTGGAACCCTGTGGCCTGGGAACATGACTGAGGTTTGATTCTGGAACCCTGTGGCTTGGGAATATGACATCAGTTGGATTCTGGAACCCTGTGGTCTGGCAACATAACTGAGGTTTGATTCTGGAACCCTGTGGCCTGGGAACATGACTTAAGTTTGATTGTGGAACTCTGAGGCCTGGAACATGACTGAGGTTTGATTCTGACACCCTGTGGCCTGGGAACATGACTGAGGTTTGATTCTAGAACACTCTGGCCTGGGAACATGACTAAGGTTTGATTGTGGAACCCTACGGCCTGTCAACATGACTCAGGTTTGATTCTGGACCCCTGTGGCCTGGGAACATGACTGAGGTTTGATTGTGGAATTCTGTGGCCTGTGAACATGACTGAGGTTTGATTCTGGAACTCTGCAGCCTGGGAACATGACTGAGCTTTCATTCTGGAACCCTGTGGCCTGGGAACATGACTGAGGTTTGATTCTGGAACCCTGTGGTCTGGGAATATGACTGAGGTTTAATTGTGGAAACTTCTGGCCTGGGAACATGACTGAGGCTTGATTGTGGAACCCTGTGTCCTGGGAACATGACATCGGTTTGATTCTCTGACCATGTGGCCTGGGAACATGCCTGAAGTTTGATTCTGGAACCTTGTGGCCTGGTAACATGTCTGAGTCATGATTGTGGAAGCCTGTGGCCTGGGAAAATGACTGAGGTTTGATGGTATTACCCTGTGGCCTGGCAATATGACTGAGGTTTGATTCTGGAACCCTGTGGCCTGGGAACATGACTGAGGTTTGATTCTGGAACCCTGTGGCCTGGGAATATGACTGAGGTTTAATTGTGGAAACTTCTGGCCTGGGATCATGACTGAGGCTTGATTGTGGAACCCTGTGTCCTGGGAACTTGACATCGGTTTGATTCTGTGACCATGTGGCCTGGGAACATGCCTGAAGTTTGATTCTGGAACCTTGTGGCCTGGTAACATGTCATCAGAAGGATTCTGGAATCCTATGGCCTGGGAAGATGACTGAGCATTGATTCTGGAACCCTGTGCCCTGGGAACATGACTGAGGTTTGATTGTGGAACCCTTTTCCCTGGGAATATGACTGAAGTTTGATTCTGGAACCCTGTGGCCTGGGAACATGACTGAGGTTTGATTGTGGAACCCTCTGGCTTGGGAACATGACTGAGGCTTGATTCTGGAACCCTGTGGCCTGGGAACATGATATCAGTTGGATTCTGGAACCCTGTGGCCTGGGCACATGAGTGAAGGTTGATTCTGGAATCCTGTGGCCTCGGAATATGACTTACATTTGATTGTGGAAACCTGTGGCCTGGGAACATGACATCGGTTGGCTTCTAGAACCCTGTGGCCTGGGAACATGACATCGGTTTGATTGTATAACCCTGTGGCCTGGGAACATGATATCGATTGGATTCTGGTAACCTTTGGCCTGGGAACATGACAACGGTTGGATTCTGGATCCCTGTGGCCTAGGAACATGACTGAGGTTTGATTGTGGACCCTCTGGACTCGGAACATGACTGAGGCTTGATTGTGGACCCTGTGTCCTGGGAACATGACATCGGTTTGATTCTGTGACCCTGTGGCCTGGGAACATGACATCAGTTGGAATCTGGAACCCTCTCGCCTGGGAACATGACTGAGGGTTGATTCTGGAACCCTGTGGCCTGGGAACATGACTGAAGTTTGATTCTGAAATTCTGTGTCCTGGGAACATGACTGAGGTTTGATGGTGGAACCCTGTGGCCTGGGAACATGGCAGAGGTTTTATTGTGATAAATTGTGGCCTGGGAATATGACTGAGGTTTGATTGTGGAATTCTGTGGACTGGGAACATGACTGAGATTTGATTCTGGAACCCTGTGGCCTGGGAACATGACTGAGGCTTGATTCTGGAACCCTGTGGCCTGGGAACATGACTCAGGTTTGATTCTGGTACTCTCTGGCCTGAGAACATCACTGAGATTAGCTTCTGGAACCCTGTGGCCTGGGAACATGACTGAGGTTAAATTGTGGAACCTGTGGCCTGGGAACATGACATCCGTTTGACTCTGGAACCCTGTGGCCTGGGAACATGATATCGATTGGACTCTGGAAACCTGTGGCCTGGAACATGACTGAGGATTGAATCTCGAACACTGTGGCCTGGGAAAATGACTGAGGTTTGATCCTGAAACCATGTGGCCTGGAAATATGATTAAGGTTTGCTTCTGGAAACCTGTGGCCTAGGAACAAGACGGAGGTTTGAATCTGCAACCCTGTGGCCTGGGAACATGACTGAGGTTTGATTGTGGAACCCTGTGCCCTAGGAATATGACTGAAGTTTGATTCTGGAAGCCTGTGGCCTGGGAACATGTCTGAGGCATGATTCTGGGACCCTCTTGCCTGGGAACATGACATCAGTTGGGTTCTGGGACCCTGTGGCCTGGGAACATGACTGAGGTTTGATTCTGGAACCCTGTGGCCTTGGAACATGACATCAGTTGGATTCTGGAACCCTGCGGTCTGGGAACATGACTGAGGTTTGCTTCTGGAACCCTGTGGCTTAGGAATATGACATCAGTTGGATTCTGGAACCCTGTGGTCTGGCAACATAACTGAGGTTTGATTCTGGAACCCTGTGGCCTGGGAACATGACTGAGGTTTGGTTGTGGATACCTGTGGACTGGGAACATTACTGAGGTTTGATTCTGGAACCCTATGGCCTAGAAAAATGACTGAGGCTTGATTGTGGAACCCTGTCATCTGAGAACATGACTGAGGTTTGATTGTGGAACCCTCTGTCCTGGGAACATGACTTTGGTTTGATGATTGTACCCTGTGTCCTGGCAACATGACTGAGGTTTGTTTCTAAAACCTGCGGCCTGGGAACATGACTGAGGCTTCATTCTTGAACCCTGTGGCCTGGGAAAATGACTGAGGTTTGATTCTGGAACCCTGTAGCCTGGGAACTTGGCTGAGCTTTCATTCTGGACCCCTGTTGCCTGGGAACATGATTTAGGTTTGATTCGGGAACCCTGTGACCTGGGAACATTATGGAGGTTTGATTCTGGAATCCTGTGGCCTGGGAACATGACTGAGGTTGGATTGTGGAACCCTGTGCCCTAGGAATATGACTGAGGTTTGATTCTGGAAGCCTGTGGCCAGGGAACATGTCTGAGTCATGATTGTGGAAGCCTGTGGCCTGGGAAAATGACTGAGGTTTGATGGTGTTACCCTGTGGCCTGGCAATATGACTGAGGTTTGATTCTGGAACCCTGTGGCCTGGGAACATGACTGAGGTTTGATTCTGGAACGCTGTGGCCTGGCAACATGACATCAGTTGGATTCTGGAACCCTGTGGCCTGGGAACATGACTGAGGTTTGATTCTGGAACCCTGTGGCTTGGGAATATGACATCAGTTGGATTCTGGAACCCTGTGGTCTGGCAACATAACTGAGGTTTGATTCTGGAACCCTGTGGCCTGGGAACATGACTTAAGTTTGATTGTGGAACTCTATGGCCTGGAACATGACTGAGGTTGGATTGTGGAACCCTGTGCCCTAGGAATATGACTGAGGTTTGATTCTGGAAGCCTGTGGCCAGGGAACATGTCTGAGTCATGATTGTGGAAGCCTGTGGCCTGGGAAAATGACTGAGGTTTGATGGTGTTACCCTGTGGCCTGGCAATATGACTGAGGTTTGATTCTGGAACCCTGAGGCCTGGGAACATGACTGAGGTTTGGTTGTGGATACCTGTGGACTGGAACATTACTGAGGTTTGATTCTGGAACCCTATGGCCTAGAAAAATGACTGAGGCTTGATTGTGGAACCCTGTCATCTGAGAACATGACTGAGGTTTGATTGTGGAACCCTCTGTCCTGGGAACATGACTTTGGTTTGATGATTGTACCCTGTGTCCTGGCAACATGACTGAGGTTTGTTTCTAAAACCTGCGGGCTGGGAACATGACTGAGGCTTCATTCTTGAACCCTGAGGCCTGGGAAAATGACTGAGGTTTGATTCTGGAACCCTGTAGCCTGGGAACTTGGCTGAGCTTTCATTCTGGACCCCTGTTGCCTGGGAACATGATTTAGGTTTGATTCGGGAACCCTGTGACCTGGGAACATTATGGAGGTTTGATTCTGGAATCCTGTGGCCTGGGAACATGACTGAGGTTGGATTGTGGAACCCTGTGCCCTAGGAATATGACTGAGGTTTGATTCTGGAAGCCTGTGGCCAGGGAACATGTCTGAGTCATGATTGTGGAAGCCTGTGGCCTGGGAAAATGACTGAGGTTTGATGGTGTTACCCTGTGGCCTGGCAATATGACTGAGGTTTGATTCTGGAACCCTGTGGCCTGGGAACATGACTGAGGTTTGATTCTGGAACGCTGTGGCCTGGTAACATGACATCAGTTGGATTCTGGAACCCTGTGGCCTGGGAACATGACTGAGGTTTGATTGTGGAACCCTGTGGCTTGGGAATATTACATCAGTTGGATTCTGGAACCCTGTGCTCTGGCAACATAACTGAGGTTTGATTCTGGAACCCTGTGGCCTGGGAACATGACTTAAGTTTGATTGTGGAACTCTGAGGCCTGGAACATGACTGAGGTTTGATTCTGGCACCCTGTGGCCTGGGAACATGACTGAGGTTTGATTGTGGAACCCTGTGTCCTGGGAACATGACTGAGGTTTGATTCTAGAACACTCTGGCCTGGGAACATGACTAAGGTTTGATTGTGGAACCCTACGGCCTGTCAACATGACTCAGGTTTGATTCTGGACCCCTGTGGCCTGGGAACATGACTGAGGTTTGATTCTGGAAGCCTGTGCCATGGGAACATGTCTGAGGCTTGATTCCGGAACTCTGTGGCCTGGAAAAATGCCTGAGGTTTGATGATGGAACCCTGTGCCCTGGCAATATGACTGATGTTTGATTCTGGAACCCTCTTGCCTGGGAATATGACTGAGGCTTGATTCTGGAAGCCTGTGGCCTGTGAACATGACTGAGGTTTGATTCTGGAACTCTGCAGCCTGGGAACATGACTGAGCTTTCATTCTGGAACCCTGTGGCCTGGGAACATGACTGAGGTTTGATTCTGGAACCCTGTGGCCTGGGAATATGACTGAGGTTTAATTGTGGAAACTTCTGGCCTGGGAACATGACTGAGGCTTGATTGTGGAACCCTGTGTCCTGGGAACATGACATCGGTTTGATTCTGTGACCATGTGGCCTGGGAACATGCCTGAAGTTTGATTCTGGAACCTTGTGGCCTGGTAACATGTCTGAGTCATGATTGTGGAAGCCTGTGGCCTGGGAAAATGACTGAGGTTTGATGGTGTTACCCTGTGGCCTGGCAATATGACTGAGGTTTGATTCTGGAACCCTGTGGCCTGGGAACATGACTGAGGTTTGATTCTGGAACCCTGTGGCCTGGGAATATGACTGAGGTTTAATTGTGGAAACTTCTGGCCTGGGAACATGACTGAGGCTTGATTGTGGAACCCTGTGTCCTGGGAACATGACATCGGTTTGATTCTGTGACCATGTGGCCTGGGAACATGTCTGAAGTTTGATTCTGGAACCTTGTGGCCTGGTAACATGTCATCAGAAGGATTCTGGAATCCTATGGCCTGGGAAGATGACTGAGCGTTGATTCTGGAACCCTGTGCCCTGGGAACATGACTGAGGTTTGATTGTGGAACCCTTTTCCCTGGGAATATGACTGAAGTTTGATTCTGGAACCCTGTGGCCTGGGAACATGACTGAGGTTTGATTGTGGAACCCTCTGGCTTGGGAACATGACTGAGGCTTGATTCTGGAACCCTGTGGCCTGGGAACATGATATCAGTTGGATTCTGGAACCCTGTGGCCTGGGCATATGAGTGAAGGTTGATTCTGGAATCCTGTGGCCTCGGAATATGACTTACATTTGATTGTGGAAACCTGTGGCCTGGGAACATGACATCGGTTGGCTTCTAGAACCCTGTGGCCTGGGAACATGACATCGGTTTGATTATATAACCTTGTGGCCTGGGAACATGATATCGATTGGATTCTGGTAACCTTTGGCCTGGGAACATGACAACGGTTGGATTCTGGATCCCTGTGGCCTAGGAACATGACTGAGGTTTGATTGTGGACCCTCTGGACTCGGAACATGACTGAGGCTTGATTGTGGACCCTGTGTCCTGGGAACATGACATCGGTTTGATTCTGTGACCCTGTGGCCTGGGAACATGACATCAGTTGGAATCTGGAACCCTCTCGCCTGGGAACATGACTGAGGGTTGATTCTGGAACCCTGTGGCCTGGGAACATGACTGAAGTTTGATTCTGAAATTCTGTGTCCTGGGAACATGACTGAGGTTTGATGGTGGAACCCTGTGGCCTGGGAACATGGCAGAGGTTTTATTGTGATAAATTGTGGCCTGGGAATATGACTGAGGTTTGATTGTGGAATTCTGTGGACTGGGAACATGACTGAGATTTGATTCTGGAACCCTGTGGCCTGGGAACATGACTGAGGCTTGATTCTGGAACCCTGTGGCCTGGGAACATGACTCAGGTTTGATTCTGGTACTCTCTGGCCTGAGAACATCACTGAGATTAGCTTCTGGAACCCTGTGGCCTGGGAACATGACTGAGGTTAAATTGTGGAACCTGTGGCCTGGGAACATGACATCCGTTTGACTCTGGAACCCTGTGGCCTGGGAACATGATATCGATTGGACTCTGGAAACCTGTGGCCTGGAACATGACTGAGGATTGAATGTCGAACACTGTGGCCTGGGAAAATGACTGAGGTTTGATCCTGGAACCATGTGGCCTGGAAATATGATTAAGGTTTGCTTCTGGAAACCTGTGGCCTAGGAACAAGATGGAGGTTTGAATCTGCAACCCTGTGGCCCGGGAACATGACTGAGGTTTGATTCTGGAACCCTGTGGCCTGGGAACATGACTGAGGTTTGGTTGTGGATACCTGTGGACTGGGAACATTACTGAGGTTTGATTCTGGAACCCTATGGCCTAGAAAAATGACTGAGGCTTGATGGTGGAACCCTGTCATCTGAGAACATGACTGAGGTTTGATTGTGGAACCCTCTGTCCTGGGAACATGACTGTGGTTTGATGATTGTACCCTGTGTCCTGGCAACATGACTGAGGTTTGTTTCTAAAACCTGCGGCCTGGGAACATGACTGAGGCTTCATTCTTGAACCCTGTGGCCTGGGAAAATGACTGAGGTTTGATTCTGGAACCCTGTAGCCTGGGAACTTGGCTGAGCTTTCATTCAGGACCCCTGTTGCCTGGGAACATGATTTAGGTTTGATTCGGGAACCCTGTGACCTGGGAACATTATGGAGGTTTGATTCTGGAATCCTGTGGCCTGGGAACATGACTGAGGTTTGATTGTGGAACCCTGTGCCCTAGGAATATGACTGAGGTTTGATTCTGGAAGCCTGTGGCCAGGGAACATGTCTGAGTCATGATTGTGGAAGCCTGTGGCCTGGGAAAATGACTGAGGTTTGATGGTGTTACCCTGTGGCCTGGCAATATGACTGAGGTTTGATTCTGGAACCCTGTGGCCTGGGAACATGACTGAGGTTTGATTCTGGAACGCTGTGGCCTGGCAACATGACATCAGTTGGATTCTGGAACCCTGTGGCCTGGGAACATGACTGAGGTTTGATTCTGGAACCCTGTGGCTTGGGAATATGACATCAGTTGGATTCTGGAACCCTGTGGTCTGGCAACATAACTGAGGTTTGATTCTGGAACCCTGTGGCCTGGGAACATGACTTAAGTTTGATTGTGGAACTCTGAGGCCTGGAACATGACTGAGGTTTGATTCTGACACCCTGTGGCCTGGGAACATGACTGAGGTTTGATTCTAGAACACTCTGGCCTGGGAACATGACTAAGGTTTGATTGTGGAACCCTACGGCCTGTCAACATGACTCAGGTTTGATTCTGGACCCCTGTGGCCTGGGAACATGACTGAGGTTTGATTGTGGAATTCTGTGGCCTGGGAACATGACTGAGGTTTGATTCTGGAACCCTGTGGCCTGGGAATATGACTGAGGTTTAATTGTGGAAACTTCTGGCCTGGGAACATGACTGAGGCTTGATTGTGGAACCCTGTGTCCTGGGAACATGACATCGGTTTGATTCTGTGACCATGTGGCCTGGGAACATGTCTGAAGTTTGATTCTGGAACCTTGTGGCCTGGTAACATGTCATCAGAAGGATTCTGGAATCCTATGGCCTGGGAAGATGACTGAGCGTTGATTCTGGAACCCTGTGCCCTGGGAACATGACTGAGGTTTGATTGTGGAACCCTTTTCCCTGGGATTATGACTGAAGTTTGATTCTGGAACCCTGTGGCCTGGGAACATGACTGAGGTTTGATTGTGGAACCCTCTGGCTTGGGAACATGACTGAGGCTTGATTCTGGAACCCTGTGGCCTGGGAACATGATATCAGTTGGATTCTGGAACCCTGTGGCCTGGGCACATGAGTTAAGGTTGATTCTGGAATCCTGTGGCCTCGGAATATGACTTACATTTGATTGTGGAAACCTGTGGCCTGGGAACATGACATCGGTTGGCTTCTAGAACCCTGTGGCCTGGGAACATGACATCGGTTTGATTATATAACCTTGTGGCCTGGGAACATGATATCGATTGGATTCTGGTAACCTTTGGCCTGGGAACATGACAACGGTTGGATTCTGGATCCCTGTGGCCTAGGAACATGACTGAGGTTTGATTGTGGACCCTCTGGACTCGGAACATGACTGAGGCTTGATTGTGGACCCTGTGTCCTGGGAACATGACATCGGTTTGATTCTGTGACCCTGTGGCCTGGGAACATGACATCAGTTGGAATCTGGAACCCTCTCGCCTGGGAACATGACTGAGGGTTGATTCTGGAACCCTGTGGCCTGGGAACATGACTGAAGTTTGATTCTGAAATTCTGTGTCCTGGGAACATGACTGAGGTTTGATGGTGGAACCCTGTGGCCTGGGAACATGGCAGAGGTTTTATTGTGATAAATTGTGGCCTGGGAATATGACTGAGGTTTGATTGTGGAATTCTGTGGACTGGGAACATGACTGAGATTTGTTTCTGGAACCCTGTGGCCTGGGAACATGACTGAGGCTTGATTCTGGAACCCTGTGGCCTGGGAACATGACTCAGGTTTGATTCTGGTACTCTCTGGCCTGAGAACATCACTGAGATTAGCTTCTGGAACCCTGTGGCCTGGGAACATGACTGAGGTTAAATTGTGGAACCTGTGGCCTGGGAACATGACATCCGTTTGACTCTGGAACCCTGTGGCCTGGGAACATGATATCGATTGGACTCTGGAAACCTGTGGCCTGGAACATGACTGAGGATTGAATGTCGAACACTGTGGCCTGGGAAAATGACTGAGGTTTGATCCTGGAACCATGTGGCCTGGAAATATGATTAAGGTTTGCTTCTGGAAACCTGTGGCCTAGGAACAAGATGGAGGTTTGAATCTGCAACCCTGTGGCCCGGGAACATGACTGAGGTTTGATTCTGGAACCCTGTGGCCTGGGAACATGACTGAGGTTTGGTTGTGGATACCTGTGGACTGGGAACATAACTGAGGTTTGATTCTGGAACCCTATGGCCTAGAAAAATGACTGAGGCTTGATGGTGGAACCCTGTCATCTGAGAACATGACTGAGGTTTGATTGTGGAACCCTCTGTCCTGGGAACATGACTGTGGTTTGATGATTGTACCCTGTGTCCTGGCAACATGACTGAGGTTTGTTTCTAAAACCTGCGGCCTGGGAACATGACTGAGGCTTCATTCTTGAACCCTGTGGCCTGGTAAAATGACTGAGGTTTGATTCTGGAACCCTGTAGCCTGGGAACTTGGCTGAGCTTTCATTCAGGACCCCTGTTGCCTGGGAACATGATTTAGGTTTGATTCGGGAACCCTGTGACCTGGGAACATTATGGAGGTTTGATTCTGGAATCCTGTGGCCTGGGAACATGACTGAGGTTTGATTGTGGAACCCTGTGCCCTAGGAATATGACTGAGGTTTGATTCTGGAAGCCTGTGGCCAGGGAACATGTCTGAGGCATGATTGTGGAAGCCTGTGGCCTGGGAAAATGACTGAGGTTTGATGGTGTTACCCTGTGGCCAGGCAATATGACTGAGGTTTGATTCTGGAACCCTGTGGCCTGGGAACATGACTGAGGTTTGATTCTGGAACGCTGTGGCCTGGCAACATGACATCAGTTGGATTCTGGAACCCTGTGGCCTGGGAACATGACTGAGGTTTGATTCTGGAACCCTGTGGCTTGGGAATATGACATCAGTTGGATTCTGGAACCCTGTGGTCTGGCAACATAACTGAGGTTTGATTCTGGAACCCTGTGGCCTGGGAACATGACTTAAGTTTGATTGTGGAACTCTGAGGCCTGGAACATGACTGAGGTTTGATTCTGACACCCTGTGGCCTGGGAACATGACTGAGGTTTGATTCTAGAACACTCTGGCCTGGGAACATGACTAAGGTTTGATTGTGGAACCCTACGGCCTGTCAACATGACTCAGGTTTGATTCTGGACCCCTGTGGCCTGGGAACATGACTGAGGTTTGATTGTGGAATTCTGTGGCCTGTGAACATGACTGAGGTTTGATTCTGGAACTCTGCAGCCTGGGAACATGACTGAGCTTTCATTCTGGAACCCTGTGGCCTGGGAACATGACTGAGGTTTGATTCTGGAACCCTGTGGCCTGGGAATATGACTGAGGTTTAATTGTGGAAACTTCTGGCCTGGGAACATGACTGAGGCTTGATTGTGGAACCCTGTGTCCTGGGAACATGACATCGGTTTGATTCTCTGACCATGTGGCCTGGGAACATGCCTGAAGTTTGATTCTGGAACCTTGTGGCCTGGTAACATGTCTGAGTCATGATTGTGGAAGCCTGTGGCCTGGGAAAATGACTGAGGTTTGATGGTATTACCCTGTGGCCTGGCAATATGACTGAGGTTTGATTCTGGAACCCTGTGCCCTGGGAACATGACTGAGGTTTGATTCTGGAACCCTGTGGCCTGGGAATATGACTGAGGTTTAATTGTGGAAACTTCTGGCCTGGGATCATGACTGAGGCTTGATTGTGGAACCCTGTGTCCTGGGAACTTGACATCGGTTTGATTCTGTGACCATGTGGCCTGGGAACATGCCTGAAGTTTGATTCTGGAACCTTGTGGCCTGGTAACATGTCATCAGAAGGATTCTGGAATCCTATGGCCTGGGAAGATGACTGAGCATTGATTCTGGAACCCTGTGCCCTGGGAACATGACTGAGGTTTGATTGTGGAACCCTTTTCCCTGGGAATATGACTGAAGTTTGATTCTGGAACCCTGTGGCCTGGGAACATGACTGAGGTTTGATTGTGGAACCCTCTGGCTTGGGAACATGACTGAGGCTTGATTCTGGAACCCTGTGGCCTGGGAACATGATATCAGTTGGATTCTGGAACCCTGTGGCCTGGGCACATGAGTGAAGGTTGATTCTGGAATCCTGTGGCCTCGGAATATGACTTACATTTGATTGTGGAAACCTGTGGCCTGGGAACATGACATCGGTTGGCTTCTAGAACCCTGTGGCCTGGGAACATGACATCGGTTTGATTGTATAACCCTGTGGCCTGGGAACATGATATCGATTGGATTCTGGTAACCTTTGGCCTGGGAACATGACAACGGTTGGATTCTGGATCCCTGTGGCCTAGGAACATGACTGAGGTTTGATTGTGGACCCTCTGGACTCGGAACATGACTGAGGCTTGATTGTGGACCCTGTGTCCTGGGAACATGACATCGGTTTGATTCTGTGACCCTGTGGCCTGGGAACATGACATCAGTTGGAATCTGGAACCCTCTCGCCTGGGAACATGACTGAGGGTTGATTCTGGAACCCTGTGGCCTGGGAACATGACTGAAGTTTGATTCTGAAATTCTGTGTCCTGGGAACATGACTGAGGTTTGATGGTGGAACCCTGTGGCCTGGGAACATGGCAGAGGTTTTATTGTGATAAATTGTGGCCTGGGAATATGACTGAGGTTTGATTGTGGAATTCTGTGGACTGGGAACATGACTGAGATTTGATTCTGGAACCCTGTGGCCTGGGAACATGACTGAGGCTTGATTCTGGAACCCTGTGGCCTGGGAACATGACTCAGGTTTGATTCTGGTACTCTCTGGCCTGAGAACATCACTGAGATTAGCTTCTGGAACCCTGTGGCCTGGGAACATGACTGAGGTTAAATTGTGGAACCTGTGGCCTGGGAACATGACATCCGTTTGACTCTGGAACCCTGTGGCCTGGGAACATGATATCGATTGGACTCTGGAAACCTGTGGCCTGGAACATGACTGAGGATTGAATCTCGAACACTGTGGCCTGGGAAAATGACTGAGGTTTGATCCTGAAACCATGTGGCCTGGAAATATGATTAAGGTTTGCTTCTGGAAACCTGTGGCCTAGGAACAAGACGGAGGTTTGAATCTGCAACCCTGTGGCCTGGGAACATGACTGAGGTTTGATTGTGGAACCCTGTGCCCTAGGAATATGACTGAAGTTTGATTCTGGAAGCCTGTGGCCTGGGAACATGTCTGAGGCATGATTCTGGGACCCTCTTGCCTGGGAACATGACATCAGTTGGATTCTGGGACCCTGTGGCCTGGGAACATGACTGAGGTTTGATTCTGGAACCCTGTGGCCTTGGAACATGACATCAGTTGGATTCTGGAACCCTGCGGTCTGGGAACATGACTGAGGTTTGCTTCTGGAACCCTGTGGCTTAGGAATATGACATCAGTTGGATTCTGGAACCCTGTGGTCTGGCAACATAACTGAGGTTTGATTCTGGAACCCTGTGGCCTGGGAACATGACTGAGGTTTGGTTGTGGATACCTGTGGACTGGGAACATTACTGAGGTTTGATTCTGGAACCCTATGGCCTAGAAAAATGACTGAGGCTTGATTGTGGAACCCTGTCATCTGAGAACATGACTGAGGTTTGATTGTGGAACCCTCTGTCCTGGGAACATGACTTTGGTTTGATGATTGTACCCTGTGTCCTGGCAACATGACTGAGGTTTGTTTCTAAAACCTGCGGCCTGGGAACATGACTGAGGCTTCATTCTTGAACCCTGTGGCCTGGGAAAATGACTGAGGTTTGATTCTGGAACCCTGTAGCCTGGGAACTTGGCTGAGCTTTCATTCTGGACCCCTGTTGCCTGGGAACATGATTTAGGTTTGATTCGGGAACCCTGTGACCTGGGAACATTATGGAGGTTTGATTCTGGAATCCTGTGGCCTGGGAACATGACTGAGGTTGGATTGTGGAACCCTGTGCCCTAGGAATATGACTGAGGTTTGATTCTGGAAGCCTGTGGCCAGGGAACATGTCTGAGTCATGATTGTGGAAGCCTGTGGCCTGGGAAAATGACTGAGGTTTGATGGTGTTACCCTGTGGCCTGGCAATATGACTGAGGTTTGATTCTGGAACGCTGTGGCCTGGCAACATGACATCAGTTGGATTCTGGAACCCTGTGGCCTGGGAACATGACTGAGGTTTGATTCTGGAACCCTGTGGCTTGGGAATATGACATCAGTTGGATTCTGGAACCCTGTGGTCTGGCAACATAACTGAGGTTTGATTCTGGAACCCTGTGGCCTGGGAACATGACTTAAGTTTGATTGTGGAACTCTGAGGCCTGGAACATGACTGAGGTTTGATTCTGACACCCTGTGGCCTGGGAACATGACTGAGGTTTGATTCTAGAACACTCTGGCCTGGGAACATGACTAAGGTTTGATTGTGGAACCCTACGGCCTGTCAACATGACTCAGGTTTGATTCTGGACCCCTGTGGCCTGGGAACATGACTGAGGTTTGATTGTGGAATTCTGTGGCCTGTGAACATGACTGAGGTTTGATTCTGGAACTCTGCAGCCTGGGAACATGACTGAGCTTTCATTCTGGAACCCTGTGGCCTGGGAACATGACTGAGGTTTGATTCTGGAACCCTGTGGCCTGGGAATATGACTGAGGTTTAATTGTGGAAACTTCTGGCCTGGGAACATGACTGAGGCTTGATTGTGGAACCCTGTGTCCTGGGAACATGACATCGGTTTGATTCTCTGACCATGTGGCCTGGGAACATGCCTGAAGTTTGATTCTGGAACCTTGTGGCCTGGTAACATGTCTGAGTCATGATTGTGGAAGCCTGTGGCCTGGGAAAATGACTGAGGTTTGATGGTATTACCCTGTGGCCTGGCAATATGACTGAGGTTTGATTCTGGAACCCTGTGCCCTGGGAACATGACTGAGGTTTGATTCTGGAACCCTGTGGCCTGGGAATATGACTGAGGTTTAATTGTGGAAACTTCTGGCCTGGGATCATGACTGAGGCTTGATTGTGGAACCCTGTGTCCTGGGAACTTGACATCGGTTTGATTCTGTGACCATGTGGCCTGGGAACATGCCTGAAGTTTGATTCTGGAACCTTGTGGCCTGGTAACATGTCATCAGAAGGATTCTGGAATCCTATGGCCTGGGAAGATGACTGAGCATTGATTCTGGAACCCTGTGCCCTGGGAACATGACTGAGGTTTGATTGTGGAACCCTTTTCCCTGGGAATATGACTGAAGTTTGATTCTGGAACCCTGTGGCCTGGGAACATGACTGAGGTTTGATTGTGGAACCCTCTGGCTTGGGAACATGACTGAGGCTTGATTCTGGAACCCTGTGGCCTGGGAACATGATATCAGTTGGATTCTGGAACCCTGTGGCCTGGGCACATGAGTGAAGGTTGATTCTGGAATCCTGTGGCCTCGGAATATGACTTACATTTGATTGTGGAAACCTGTGGCCTGGGAACATGACATCGGTTGGCTTCTAGAACCCTGTGGCCTGGGAACATGACATCGGTTTGATTGTATAACCCTGTGGCCTGGGAACATGATATCGATTGGATTCTGGTAACCTTTGGCCTGGGAACATGACAACGGTTGGATTCTGGATCCCTGTGGCCTAGGAACATGACTGAGGTTTGATTGTGGACCCTCTGGACTCGGAACATGACTGAGGCTTGATTGTGGACCCTGTGTCCTGGGAACATGACATCGGTTTGATTCTGTGACCCTGTGGCCTGGGAACATGACATCAGTTGGAATCTGGAACCCTCTCGCCTGGGAACATGACTGAGGGTTGATTCTGGAACCCTGTGGCCTGGGAACATGACTGAAGTTTGATTCTGAAATTCTGTGTCCTGGGAACATGACTGAGGTTTGATGGTGGAACCCTGTGGCCTGGGAACATGGCAGAGGTTTTATTGTGATAAATTGTGGCCTGGGAATATGACTGAGGTTTGATTGTGGAATTCTGTGGACTGGGAACATGACTGAGATTTGATTCTGGAACCCTGTGGCCTGGGAACATGACTGAGGCTTGATTCTGGAACCCTGTGGCCTGGGAACATGACTCAGGTTTGATTCTGGTACTCTCTGGCCTGAGAACATCACTGAGATTAGCTTCTGGAACCCTGTGGCCTGGGAACATGACTGAGGTTAAATTGTGGAACCTGTGGCCTGGGAACATGACATCCGTTTGACTCTGGAACCCTGTGGCCTGGGAACATGATATCGATTGGACTCTGGAAACCTGTGGCCTGGAACATGACTGAGGATTGAATCTCGAACACTGTGGCCTGGGAAAATGACTGAGGTTTGATCCTGAAACCATGTGGCCTGGAAATATGATTAAGGTTTGCTTCTGGAAACCTGTGGCCTAGGAACAAGACGGAGGTTTGAATCTGCAACCCTGTGGCCTGGGAACATGACTGAGGTTTGATTGTGGAACCCTGTGCCCTAGGAATATGACTGAAGTTTGATTCTGGAAGCCTGTGGCCTGGGAACATGTCTGAGGCATGATTCTGGGACCCTCTTGCCTGGGAACATGACATCAGTTGGATTCTGGGACCCTGTGGCCTGGGAACATGACTGAGGTTTGATTCTGGAACCCTGTGGCCTTGGAACATGACATCAGTTGGATTCTGGAAACCTGCGGTCTGGGAACATGACTGAGGTTTGCTTCTGGAACCCTGTGGCTTAGGAATATGACATCAGTTGGATTCTGGAACCCTGTGGTCTGGCAACATAACTGAGGTTTGATTCTGGAACCCTGTGGCCTGGGAACATGACTGAGGTTTGGTTGTGGATACCTGTGGACTGGGAACATTACTGAGGTTTGATTCTGGAACCCTATGGCCTAGAAAAATGACTGAGGCTTGATTGTGGAACCCTGTCATCTGAGAACATGACTGAGGTTTGATTGTGGAACCCTCTGTCCTGGGAACATGACTTTGGTTTGATGATTGTACCCTGTGTCCTGGCAACATGACTGAGGTTTGTTTCTAAAACCTGCGGCCTGGGAACATGACTGAGGCTTCATTCTTGAACCCTGTGGCCTGGGAAAATGACTGAGGTTTGATTCTGGAACCCTGTAGCCTGGGAACTTGGCTGAGCTTTCATTCTGGACCCCTGTTGCCTGGGAACATGATTTAGGTTTGATTCGGGAACCCTGTGACCTGGGAACATTATGGAGGTTTGATTCTGGAATCCTGTGGCCTGGGAACATGACTGAGGTTGGATTGTGGAACCCTGTGCCCTAGGAATATGACTGAGGTTTGATTCTGGAAGCCTGTGGCCAGGGAACATGTCTGAGTCATGATTGTGGAAGCCTGTGGCCTGGGAAAATGACTGAGGTTTGATGGTGTTACCCTGTGGCCTGGCAATATGACTGAGGTTTGATTCTGGAACGCTGTGGCCTGGCAACATGACATCAGTTGGATTCTGGAACCCTGTGGCCTGGGAACATGACTGAGGTTTGATTCTGGAACCCTGTGGCTTGGGAATATGACATCAGTTGGATTCTGGAACCCTGTGGTCTGGCAACATAACTGAGGTTTGATTCTGGAACCCTGTGGCCTGGGAACATGACTTAAGTTTGATTGTGGAACTCTGAGGCCTGGAACATGACTGAGGTTTGATTCTGACACCCTGTGGCCTGGGAACATGACTGAGGTTTGATTCTAGAACACTCTGGCCTGGGAACATGACTAAGGTTTGATTGTGGAACCCTACGGCCTGTCAACATGACTCAGGTTTGATTCTGGACCCCTGTGGCCTGGGAACATGACTGAGGTTTGATTGTGGAATTCTGTGGCCTGTGAACATGACTGAGGTTTGATTCTGGAACTCTGCAGCCTGGGAACATGACTGAGCTTTCATTCTGGAACCCTGTGGCCTGGGAACATGACTGAGGTTTGATTCTGGAACCCTGTGGCCTGGGAATATGACTGAGGTTTAATTGTGGAAACTTCTGGCCTGGGAACATGACTGAGGCTTGATTGTGGAACCCTGTGTCCTGGGAACATGACATCGGTTTGATTCTCTGACCATGTGGCCTGGGAACATGCCTGAAGTTTGATTCTGGAACCTTGTGGCCTGGTAACATGTCTGAGTCATGATTGTGGAAGCCTGTGGCCTGGGAAAATGACTGAGGTTTGATGGTATTACCCTGTGGCCTGGCAATATGACTGAGGTTTGATTCTGGAACCCTGTGCCCTGGGAACATGACTGAGGTTTGATTCTGGAACCCTGTGGCCTGGGAATATGACTGAGGTTTAATTGTGGAAACTTCTGGCCTGGGATCATGACTGAGGCTTGATTGTGGAACCCTGTGTCCTGGGAACTTGACATCGGTTTGATTCTGTGACCATGTGGCCTGGGAACATGCCTGAAGTTTGATTCTGGAACCTTGTGGCCTGGTAACATGTCATCAGAAGGATTCTGGAATCCTATGGCCTGGGAAGATGACTGAGCATTGATTCTGGAACCCTGTGCCCTGGGAACATGACTGAGGTTTGATTGTGGAACCCTTTTCCCTGGGAATATGACTGAAGTTTGATTCTGGAACCCTGTGGCCTGGGAACATGACTGAGGTTTGATTGTGGAACCCTCTGGCTTGGGAACATGACTGAGGCTTGATTCTGGAACCCTGTGGCCTGGGAACATGATATCAGTTGGATTCTGGAACCCTGTGGCCTGGGCACATGAGTGAAGGTTGATTCTGGAATCCTGTGGCCTCGGAATATGACTTACATTTGATTGTGGAAACCTGTGGCCTGGGAACATGACATCGGTTGGCTTCTAGAACCCTGTGGCCTGGGAACATGACATCGGTTTGATTGTATAACCCTGTGGCCTGGGAACATGATATCGATTGGATTCTGGTAACCTTTGGCCTGGGAACATGACAACGGTTGGATTCTGGATCCCTGTGGCCTAGGAACATGACTGAGGTTTGATTGTGGACCCTCTGGACTCGGAACATGACTGAGGCTTGATTGTGGACCCTGTGTCCTGGGAACATGACATCGGTTTGATTCTGTGACCCTGTGGCCTGGGAACATGACATCAGTTGGAATCTGGAACCCTCTCGCCTGGGAACATGACTGAGGGTTGATTCTGGAACCCTGTGGCCTGGGAACATGACTGAAGTTTGATTCTGAAATTCTGTGTCCTGGGAACATGACTGAGGTTTGATGGTGGAACCCTGTGGCCTGGGAACATGGCAGAGGTTTTATTGTGATAAATTGTGGCCTGGGAATATGACTGAGGTTTGATTGTGGAATTCTGTGGACTGGGAACATGACTGAGATTTGATTCTGGAACCCTGTGGCCTGGGAACATGACTGAGGCTTGATTCTGGAACCCTGTGGCCTGGGAACATGACTCAGGTTTGATTCTGGTACTCTCTGGCCTGAGAACATCACTGAGATTAGCTTCTGGAACCCTGTGGCCTGGGAACATGACTGAGGTTAAATTGTGGAACCTGTGGCCTGGGAACATGACATCCGTTTGACTCTGGAACCCTGTGGCCTGGGAACATGATATCGATTGGACTCTGGAAACCTGTGGCCTGGAACATGACTGAGGATTGAATCTCGAACACTGTGGCCTGGGAAAATGACTGAGGTTTGATCCTGAAACCATGTGGCCTGGAAATATGATTAAGGTTTGCTTCTGGAAACCTGTGGCCTAGGAACAAGACGGAGGTTTGAATCTGCAACCCTGTGGCCTGGGAACATGACTGAGGTTTGATTGTGGAACCCTGTGCCCTAGGAATATGACTGAAGTTTGATTCTGGAAGCCTGTGGCCTGGGAACATGTCTGAGGCATGATTCTGGGACCCTCTTGCCTGGGAACATGACATCAGTTGGATTCTGGGACCCTGTGGCCTGGGAACATGACTGAGGTTTGATTCTGGAACCCTGTGGCCTTGGAACATGACATCAGTTGGATTCTGGAACCCTGCGGTCTGGGAACATGACTGAGGTTTGCTTCTGGAACCCTGTGGCTTAGGAATATGACATCAGTTGGATTCTGGAACCCTGTGGTCTGGCAACATAACTGAGGTTTGATTCTGGAACCCTGTGGCCTGGGAACATGACTGAGGTTTGGTTGTGGATACCTGTGGACTGGGAACATTACTGAGGTTTGATTCTGGAACCCTATGGCCTAGAAAAATGACTGAGGCTTGATTGTGGAACCCTGTCATCTGAGAACATGACTGAGGTTTGATTGTGGAACCCTCTGTCCTGGGAACATGACTTTGGTTTGATGATTGTACCCTGTGTCCTGGCAACATGACTGAGGTTTGTTTCTAAAACCTGCGGCCTGGGAACATGACTGAGGCTTCATTCTTGAACCCTGTGGCCTGGGAAAATGACTGAGGTTTGATTCTGGAACCCTGTAGCCTGGGAACTTGGCTGAGCTTTCATTCTGGACCCCTGTTGCCTGGGAACATGATTTAGGTTTGATTCGGGAACCCTGTGACCTGGGAACATTATGGAGGTTTGATTCTGGAATCCTGTGGCCTGGGAACATGACTGAGGTTGGATTGTGGAACCCTGTGCCCTAGGAATATGACTGAGGTTTGATTCTGGAAGCCTGTGGCCAGGGAACATGTCTGAGTCATGATTGTGGAAGCCTGTGGCCTGGGAAAATGACTGAGGTTTGATGGTGTTACCCTGTGGCCTGGCAATATGACTGAGGTTTGATTCTGGAACCCTGTGGCCTGGGAACATGACTGAGGTTTGATTCTGGAACGCTGTGGCCTGGCAACATGACATCAGTTGGATTCTGGAACCCTGTGGCCTGGGAACATGACTGAGGTTTGATTCTGGAACCCTGTGGCTTGGGAATATGACATCAGTTGGATTCTGGAACCCTGTGGTCTGGCAACATAACTGAGGTTTGATTCTGGAACCCTGTGGCCTGGGAACATGACTTAAGTTTGATTGTGGAACTCTATGGCCTGGAACATGACTGAGGTTGGATTGTGGAACCCTGTGCCCTAGGAATATGACTGAGGTTTGATTCTGGAAGCCTGTGGCCAGGGAACATGTCTGAGTCATGATTGTGGAAGCCTGTGGCCTGGGAAAATGACTGAGGTTTGATGGTGTTACCCTGTGGCCTGGCAATATGACTGAGGTTTGATTCTGGAACCCTGAGGCCTGGGAACATGACTGAGGTTTGGTTGTGGATACCTGTGGACTGGAACATTACTGAGGTTTGATTCTGGAACCCTATGGCCTAGAAAAATGACTGAGGCTTGATTGTGGAACCCTGTCATCTGAGAACATGACTGAGGTTTGATTGTGGAACCCTCTGTCCTGGGAACATGACTTTGGTTTGATGATTGTACCCTGTGTCCTGGCAACATGACTGAGGTTTGTTTCTAAAACCTGCGGGCTGGGAACATGACTGAGGCTTCATTCTTGAACTCTGAGGCCTGGGAAAATGACTGAGGTTTGATTCTGGAACCCTGTAGCCTGGGAACTTGGCTGAGCTTTCATTCTGGACCCCTGTTGCCTGGGAACATGATTTAGGTTTGATTCGGGAACCCTGTGACCTGGGAACATTATGGAGGTTTGATTCTTGAATCCTGTGGCCTGGGAACATGACTGAGGTTGGATTGTGGAACCCTGTGCCCTAGGAATATGACTGAGGTTTGATTCTGGAAGCCTGTGGCCAGGGAACATGTCTGAGTCATGATTGTGGAAGCCTGTGGCCTGGGAAAATGACTGAGGTTTGATGGTGTTACCCTGTGGCCTGGCAATATGACTGAGGTTTGATTCTGGAACCCTGTGGCCTGGGAACATGACTGAGGTTTGATTCTGGAACGCTGTGGCCTGGCAACATGACATCAGTTGGATTCTGGAACCCTGTGGCCTGGGAACATGACTGAGGTTTGATTCTGGAACCCTGTGGCTTGGGAATATGACATCAGTTGGATTCTGGAACCCTGTGGTCTGGCAACATAACTGAGGTTTGATTCTGGAACCCTGTGGCCTGGGAACATGACGTAAATTTGATTGTGGAACTCTATGGCCTGGAACATGACTGAGGTTGGATTGTGGAACCCTGTGCCCTAGGAATATGACTGAGGTTTGATTCTGGAAGCATGTGGCCAGGGAACATGTCTGAGTTATGATTGTGGAAGCCTGTGGCCTGGGAAAATGACTGAGGTTTGATGGTGTTACCCTGTGGCCTGGCAATATGACTGAGGTTTGATTCTGGAACACTGTGGCCTGGGAACATGACTGAGGCTTGATTCTGGAACCCTGTGGCCTGGGAACATGACTGAGGTTTGATTCTGGAACCCTTTGGCCTGGGAACATGACTGAGGTTTGTCACTCGAACCATGTGGCCTGGAAATATGATTGTCGTTAGTTTCTGGAAATCTATAGCCTACGAACAAGACTAAAGTTTGAATCTGGAACACTGTGGCCTGGAACATGACTGACGGTGATTGTGGAACCCTGTGTCCTGGGAACATGACATCAGTTTGTGTCTGGGACCCTGTGGCCTGGGAATATGACTGAGGTTTGATTCGGGAACCCTGTGGCCTTTAAACATGACATCATTTGGATTCTGGAACCCTGTGGCCTGGGAACATGACTGAGGTTTGATTTTGGAACCCTGTGGCCTGGGAACATGACTGAGGTTTGATTGTGATAACTTATGACCTGGGAACATGACTGAGGTTTGATTGTGGAACTCTGTGGACTGGGAACATGACTGAGGTTTCTTTCTGGAACCCTGTGGCCTGGGAACATGACTGAGGCTTTATTCTGGAACCCTGTGGCCTGGGAACATGACTGAGGTTTGATTCTGTAAACCTGGAGCCTGGGAACATGACTGAGCTTTCATTCTGTAACCCTGTGGCTTGGAAACATGACTGAAGTTTGATTCTGGAAACCTGTGACCTGGGAACTTTATTGAGGTTTGATTCTAGAACCCTGTGTCCTGGGAACATGACTGACGTTTTATTGTAAAAAATTGTGGCCTGGGAATATGACTGAGTTGTGATTGTGGAATTCTGTGGACTGGGAAAATGACTGATATTTGATTCTGGAACGCTGTGGCCTGGGAACATGCCTGAGGATTTATTCTGGAACCCTGTGGCCTGGGAACATGACTCAGGTTTGATTCTTGAACCCTGAGGACTGGGAACATGACTGAGGTATGATTGTGGAAACATGTATCCTGGGAACATGACTGAGGCTTTATTCTGGTACCCTGTGGCCTGGGAACATGACTGAGGTTTGATTCTTGAAATCTGTTGCCTGAGAACGTACCTGAAGTTTGATTCTGGAACCCTGTGTCCTGGGAACATGACTGAGGTTTGATTGTGGAACCCTCTGGCCTAGGAACATGACTGAGGCTTGGTACCTGTACCCTGTGGTTGGGAACCTGACTAAGGTTTGATTCTGGACCCCTGTGTCCCGGGAGCATGACTGAGATTTGATACTGGAACCCTTTGGCCTAGGACCATGACTGAGGTTTGATTGTGGAACCTGTGGCCTGGGAACATGACATCTGTTTGACTCTGGAGCCCTGTGGCCTGGGAACATGACATCGGTTGGCTTCTAGAACCCTGTGGCCTGGGAACATGACATCGGTTTGATTGTATAACCCTGTGGCCTGGGAACATGATATCGATTGGATTCTGGTAACCTTTGGCCTGGGAACATGACAACGGTTGGATTCTGGATCCCTGTGGCCTAGGAACATGACTGAGGTTTGATTGTGGACCCTCTGGCCTCGGAACATGACTGAGGCTTGATTGTGGACCCTGTGTCCTGGGAACATGACATCGGTTTGATTCTGTGACCCTGTGGCCTGGGAACATGACATCAGTTGGATTCTGGAACCCTCTCGCCTGGGAACATGACTGAGGGTTGATTCTGGAACCCTGTGGCCTGGGAACATGACTGAAGTTTGATTCTGAAATTCTGTGTCCTGGGAACATGACTGAGGTTTGATGGTGGAACCCTGTGGCCTGGGAACATGACAGAGGTTTTATTGTGATAAATTGTGGCCTGGGAATATGACTGAGGTTTGATTGTGGAATTCTGTGGACTGGGAACATGACTGAGATTTGATTCTGGAACCCTGTGGCCTGGGAACATGACTGAGGCTTGATTCTGGAACCCTGTGGCCTGGGAACATGACTCAGGTTTGATTCTGGTACTCTCTGGCCTGAGAACATCACTGAGATTAGCTTCTGGAACCCTGTGGCCTGGGAACATGACTGAGGTTAAATTGTGGAACCTGTGGCCTGGGAACATGACATCCGTTTGACTCTGGAACCCTGTGGCCTGGGAACATGATATCGATTGGACTCTGGAAACCTGTGGCCTGGAACATGACTGAGGATTGAATCTCGAACACTGTGGCCTGGGAAAATGACTGAGGTTTGATTCTGGAACCATGTGGCCTGCAAATATGATTAAGGTTTGCTTCTGGAAACCTGTGGCCTAGGAACAAGACTGAGGTTTGAATCTGCAACCCTGTGGCCTGGGAACATGACTGAGGTTTGATTGTGGAACCCTGTGCCCTAGGAATATGACTGAAGTTTGATTCTGGAAGCCTGTGGCCTGGGAACATGTCTGAGGCATGATTCTGGAACCCTGTGGCCTTGGAAAATGACTGAGGTTTGATAGTGTTACCCTGTGGCCTGGCAATATGACTGAGGCTTGATTCTGGAACCCTCTTGCCTGGGAACATGACATCAGTTGGATTCTGGGACCCTGTGGCCTGGCAACATGACTGAGGTTTGATTCTGGAACCCTGTGGCCTTGGAACATGACATCAGTTGGATTCTGGAATCCTGTGGCCTGGGAACATGACTGAGGTTGGATTGTGGAACCCTGTGCTCTAGGAATATGACTGAGGTTTGATTCTGGAAGCCTGTGGCCAGGGAACATGTCTGAGTCATGATTGTGGAAGCCTGTGGCCTGGGAAAATGACTGAGGTTTGATGGTGCTACCCTGTGGCCTGGCAATATGACTGAGGTTTGATTCTGGAACCTTGTGGCCTGGGAACATGACTGAGGTTTGATTCTGGAACGCTGTGGCCTGGCAACATGACATCAGTTGGATTCTGGAACCCTGTGGCCTGGGAACATGACTGAGGTTTGATTCTGGAACCCTGTGGCTTGGGAATATGACATCAGTTGGATTCTGGAACCCTGTGGTCTGGCAACATAACTGAGGGTTGATTCTGGAACCCTGTGGCCTGGGAACATGCCTTACGTTTGATTGTGGAACCCTGTGGCCCGGGAACATGACTGAGGTTTGATTCTGGCACCCTGTGGCCTGGGAACATGACTGAGGTTTGGTTGTGGATACCTGTGGACTGGGAACATTACTGAGGTTTGATTCTGGAACCCTATGGCCTAGAAAAATGACTGAGGCTTGATTGTGGAACCCTGTCATCTGAGAACATGACTGAGGTTTGATTGTGGAACCCTCTGTCCTGGGAACATGACTGTGGTTTGATGATTGTACCCTGTGTCCTGGCAACATGACTGAGGTTTGTTTCTAAAACCTGCGGCCTGGGAACATGACTGAGGCTTCATTCTTGAACCCTGTGGCCTGGGAAAATGACTGAGGTTTGATTCTGGAACCCTGTAGCCTGGGAACTTGGCTGAGCTTTCATTCTGGACCCCTGTTGCCTGGGAACATGATTTAGGTTTGATTCGGGAACCCTGTGACCTGGGAACATTATGGAGGTTTGATTCTGGAATCCTGTGGCCTGGGAACATGACTGAGGTTGGATTGTGGAACCCTGTGCCCTAGGAATATGACTGAGGTTTGATTCTGGAAGCCTGTGGCCAGGGAACATGTCTGAGGCATGATTGTGGAAGCCTGTGGCCTGGGAAAATGACTGAGGTTTGATGGTGTTACCCTGTGGCCTGGCAATATGACTGAGGTTTGATTCTGGAACCCTGTGGCCTGGGAACATGACTGAGGTTTGATTCTGGAACGCTGTGGCCTGGCAACATGACATCAGTTGGATTGTGGAACCCTGTGGCCTGGGAACATGACTGAGGTTTGATTCTGGAACCCTGTGGCTTGGGAATATGACATCAGTTGGATTCTGGAACCCTGTGGTCTGGCAACATAACTGAGGTTTGATTCTGGAACCCTGTGGCCTGGGAACATGACTTACGTTTGATTGTGGAACTCTGAGGCCTGGAACATGACTGAGGTTTGATTCTGGCACCCTGTGGCCTGGGAACATGACTGAGGTTTGATTGTGGAACCCTGTGTCCTGGGAACATGACTGAGGTTTGATTCTAGAACACTCTGGCCTGGGAACATGACTAAGGTTTGATTGTGGAACCCTACGGCCTGTCAACATGACTCAGGTTTGATTCTGGACCCCTGTGGCCTGGGAACATGACTGAGGTTTGATTCTGGAAGCCTGTGCCATGGGAACATGTCTGAGGCTTGATTCCGGAACTCTGTGGCCTGGAAAAATGCCTGAGGTTTGATGATGGAACCCTGTGCCCTGGCAATATGACTGATGTTTGATTCTGGAACCCTCTTGCCTGGGAACATGACTGAGGCTTGATTCTGGAAACCTGTGGCCTGGGAACATGACTGAGGATTGAATCGAGAAACCTGTGGCCTGGGAAAATGACTGAGGATTGGTTCTGGAACCATGGGGCCTGGGAACATCACTGAGGTTTGATTGTGGAACCCTGTGTCTTGGGAACATGACATCAATTTGATTCTTGGACCCTGTGGCCTGGGAACATGACATCAGATGGATTCTGGAACCCTGTGGCCTGGGAATATGACTGAGGTTTGATTCTGGAAACCTGTGGCCTAGGAACAAGACTGAGGTTTCAGTCTGGAACCCTGTGGCCTGGGAACATGACTGAGGGTTGATTGTGGAACCGTGTGTCCTGGCAGCATGACATCAGTTGGATTCTGGAAACCTGTGGCCTGGGAACATGACTGAGGTGTGATTGTAGAACACTGTGCCCTGGGAATATGACTGAAGTTTGATTCTGGAACCCTGTGGCCTTGTTAAATGACTGAGGTTTCATGGTGGAACCCTGTGTCCTGGCAATATGACTGAGGTATGATTCTGGAAGCCTGTGGCCTGGGAATATGACTGAGGCTTGATTCTGGAAGCCTGTGGCCTGTGAACATGACTGAGATTTGATTCTGGAACTCTGCAACCTGGGAATATGACTGAGCTTTCATTCTGGAACCCTGTGGCCTGGGAACATGACTGAGGTTTGATTCTGGAAGCCTGTGGCCAGGGAACATGTCTGAGGCATGATTGTGGAAGCCTGTGGCCTGGGAAAATGACTGAGGTTTGATGGTGTTACCCTGTGGCCTGTCAATATGACTGAGGTTTGATTCTGGAACCCTGTGGCCTGGGAATATGACTGAGGTTTGATTCCGGAACTCTGTGGCCTGGAAAAATGCCTGAGGTTTGATGATGGAACCCTGTGCCCTGGCAATATGACTGATGTTTGATTCTGGAACCCTCTTGCCTGGGAATATGACTGAGGCTTGATTCTGGAAACCTGTGGCCTGGGAACATGACTGGGGATTGAATCGAGAAACCTGTGGCCTGGGAAAATGACTGAGGATTGGTTCTGGAACCATGGGGCCTGGGAACATCACTGAGGTTTGATTGTGGAACCCTGTGTCTTGGGAACATGACATCAATTTGATTCTTGGACCCTGTGGCCTGGGAACATGACATCAGATGGATTCTGGAACCCTGTGGCCTGGGAATATGGCTGAGGTTTGATTCTGGAACCCTGTGGCCTGGGAACATGACTGAGGTTTGATTCTGGAACGCTGTGGCCTGGCAACATGACATCAGTTGGATTCTGGAACCCTGTGGCCTGGGAACATGACTGAGGTTTGATTCTGGAACCCTGTGGCTTGGGAAAATGACATCAGTTGGATTCTGGAACCCTGTGGTCTGGCAACATAACTGAGGTTTGATTCTGGAACCCTGTGGCCTGGGAACATGACTTAAGTTTGATTGTGGAACTCTGAGGCCTGGAACATGACTGAGGTTTGATTCTGGCACCCTGTGGCCTGGGAACATGACTGAGGTTTGATTGTGGAACCCTGTGTCCTGGGAACATGACTGAGGTTTGATTCTAGAACACTCTGGCCTGGGAACATGACTAAGGTTTGATTGTGGAACCCTACGGCCTGTCAACATGACTCAGGTTTGATTCTGGACCCCTGTGGCCTGGGAACATGACTGAGGTTTGATTCTGGAAGCCTGTGCCATGGGAACATGTCTGAGGCTTGATTCCGGAACTCTGTGGCCTGGAAAAATGCCTGAGGTTTGATGATGGAACCCTGTGCCCTGGCAATATGACTGATGTTTGATTCTGGAACCCTCTTGCCTGGGAACATGACTGAGGCTTGATTCTGGAAACCTGTGGCCTGGGAACATGACTGAGGATTGAATCGAGAAACCTGTGGCCTGGGAAAATGACTGAGGATTGGTTCTGGAACCATGGGGCCTGGGAACATCACTGAGGTTTGATTGTGGAACCCTGTGTCTTGGGAACATGACATCAATTTGATTCTTGGACCCTGTGGCCTGGGAACATGACATCAGATGGATTCTGGAACCCTGTGGCCTGGGAATATGACTGAGGTTTGATTCTGGAAACCTGTGGCCTAGGAACAAGACTGAGGTTTCAGTCTGGAACCCTGTGGCCTGGGAACATGACTGAGGGTTGATTGTGGAACCGTGTGTCCTGGCAGCATGACATCAGTTGGATTCTGGAAACCTGTGGCCTGGGAACATGACTGAGGTGTGATTGTAGAACACTGTGCCCTGGGAATATGACTGAAGTTTGATTCTGGAACCCTGTGGCCTTGTTAAATGACTGAGGTTTCATGGTGGAACCCTGTGGCCTGGCAATATGACTGAGGTGTGATTCTGGAAGCCTGTGGCCTGGGAATATGACTGAGGCTTGATTCTGGAAGCCTGTGGCCTGTGAACATGACTGAGATTTGATTCTGGAACTCTGCAACCTGGGAATATGACTGAGCTTTCATTCTGGAACCCTGTGGCCTGGGAACATGACTGAGGTTTGATTCTGGAAGCCTGTGGCCAGGGAACATGTCTGAGGCATGATTGTGGAAGCCTGTGGCCTGGGAAAATGACTGAGGTTTGATGGTGTTACCCTGTGGCCTGTCAATATGACTGAGGTTTGATTCTGGAACCCTGTGGCCTGGGAATATGACTGAGGTTTGATTCCGGAACTCTGTGGCCTGGAAAAATGCCTGAGGTTTGATGATGGAACCCTGTGCCCTGGCAATATGACTGATGTTTGATTCTGGAACCCTCTTGCCTGGGAATATGACTGAGGCTTGATTCTGGAAACCTGTGGCCTGGGAACATGACTGGGGATTGAATCGAGAAACCTGTGGCCTGGGAAAATGACTGAGGATTGGTTCTGGAACCATGGGGCCTGGGAACATCACTGAGGTTTGATTGTGGAACCCTGTGTCTTGGGAACATGACATCAATTTGATTCTTGGACCCTGTGGCCTGGGAACATGACATCAGATGGATTCTGGAACCCTGTGGCCTGGGAATATGGCTGAGGTTTGATTTTGGAAACCTGTGGCCTAGGAACAAGACTGAGGTTTCAATCTGGAACCCTGTGGCCTGGGAACATGACTGAGGGTTGATTGTGGAACCCTGTGTCCTGGCAGCATGACATCAGTTGGATTCTGGAACCCTGTGGCCTGGGAATATGACTTAGGTTTGATTCTGGAACCCTGTGGCCTGGCAACATGAGTGAGGTTTGATTCTTGAACTCTGTTGCCTGGGAAAGTGCCTGACGTTTGATTCTGGAATTCTGCAGCCTGGGAACATGACTGAGCTTTCATTCTGGAACCCTGTGGCCTGGGTACATGACTGAGGTTTGATTCTGGAACCCTGTAGCCTGGGAACTTGGCTGAGCTTTCATTCTGGACCCCTGTTGCCTGGGAACATGATTTAGGTTTGATTCGGGAACCCTGTGACCTGGGAACATTATGGAGGTTTGATTCTGGAATCCTGTGGCCTGGGAACATGACTGAGGTTGGATTGTGGAACCCTGTGCCCTAGGAATATGACTGAGGTTTGATTCTGGAAGCCTGTGGCCAGGGAACATGTCTGAGTCATGATTGTGGAAGCCTGTGGCCTGGGAAAATGACTGAGGTTTGATGGTGTTACCCTGTGGCCTGGCAATATGACTGAGGTTTGATTCTGGAACCCTGTGGCCTGGGAACATGACTGAGGTTTGATTCTGGAACGCTGTGGCCTGGCAACATGACATCAGTTGGATTCTGGAACCCTGTGGCCTGGGAACATGACTGAGGTTTGATTCTGGCACCCTGTGGCCTGGGAACATGACTAAGGTTTGATTGTGGAACCCTGTGTCCTGGGAACATGACTGAGGTTTGATTCTAGAACACTCTGGCCTGGGAACATGACTAAGGTTTGATTGTGGAACCCTACGGCCTGTCAACATGACTCAGGTTTGATTCTGGACCCCTGTGGCCTGGGAACATGACTGAGGTTTGATTCTGGAACCCTGTGGCTTGGGAATATGACATCAGTTGGATTCTGGAACCCTGCGGTCTGGGAACATGACTGAGGTTTGCTTCTGGAAACCTGTGGCTTAGGAATATGACATCAGTTGGATTCTGGAACCCTGTGGTCTGGCAACATAACTGAGGTTTGATTCTGGAACCCTGTGGCCTGGGAACATGACTGAGGTTTGGTTGTGGATACCTGTGGACTGGGAACATTACTGAGGTTTGATTCTGGAACCCTATGGCCTAGAAAAATGACTGAGGCTTGATTGTGGAACCCTGTCATCTGAGAACATGACTGAGGTTTGATTGTGGAACCCTCTGTCCTGGGAACATGACTGTGGTTTGATGATTGTACCCTGTGTCCTGGCAACATGACTGAGGTTTGTTTCTAAAACCTGCGGCCTGGGAACATGAGTGAGGCTTCATTCTTGAACCCTGTGGCCTGGGAAAATGACTGAGGTTTGATTCTGGAACCCTGTAGCCTGGGAACTTGGCTGAGCTTTCATTCTGGACCCCTGTTGCCTGGGAACATGATTTAGGTTTGATTCGGGAACCCTGTAACCTGGGAACATTATGGAGGTTTGATTCTGGAATCCTGTGGCCTGGGAACATGACTGAGGTTTGATTGTGGAACCCTGTGCCTTTGGAATATGACTGAGGTTTGATTCTGGAAGCCTGTGGCCAGGGAACATGTCTGAGGCATGATTGTGGAAGCCTGTGGCCTGGGAAAATGACTGAGGTTTGATGGTGTTACCCTGTGGCCTGTCAATATGACTGAGGTTTGATTCTGAAACCCTGTGTCCTGGGAACATGACTGAGGTTTGATTCTAGAACACTCTGGCCTGGGAACATGACTAAGGTTTGATTGTGGAACCCTACGGCCTGTCAACATGACTCAGGTTTGATTCTGGACCCCTGTGGCCTGGGATCATGACTGAGGTTTGATTCTGGAAGCCTGTGCCATGGGAACATGTCTGAGGCTTGATTCCGGAACTCTGTGGCCTGGAAAAATGCCTGAGGTTTGATGATGGAACCCTGTGCCCTGGCAATATGACTGATGTTTGATTCTGGAACCCTCTTGTCTGGGAACATGACTGAGGCTTGATTCTGGAAACCTGTGGCCTGGGAACATGACTGAGGATTGGTTCTGGAACCATGGGGCCTGGGAACATCACTGAGGTTTGATTGTGGAACCCTGTGTCTTGGGAACATGACATCAATTTGATTCTTGGACCCTGTGGCCTGGGAACATGACATCAGATGGATTCTGGAACCCTGTGGCCTGGGAATATGACTGAGGTTTGATTCTGGAAACCTGTGGCCTAGGAACAAGACTGAGGTTTCAGTCTGGAACCCTGTGGCCTGGGAACATGACTGAGGGTTGATTGTGGAACCGTGTGTCCTGGCAGCATGACATCAGTTGGATTCTGGAACCCTGTGGCCTGGGAATATGACTTAGGTTTGATTCTGGAACCCTGTGTCCTGGCAACATGAGTGAGGTTTGATTCTTGAACTCTGTTGCCTCGGAAAGTGCCTGACGTTTGATTCTGGAATTCTGCAGCCTGGGAACATGACTGAGCTTTCATTCTGGAACCCTGTGGCCTGGGTACATGACTGAGGTTTGATTCTGGAACCCTGTGGCCTGGGAACATGACTGAGGTGTGATTGTAGAACACTGTGCCCTGGGAATATGACTGAAGTTTGATTCTGGAACCCTGTGGCCTTGTTAAATGACTGAGGTTTCATGGTGGAACCCTGTGGCCTGGCAATATGACTGAGGTGTGATTCTGGAAGCCTGTGGCCTGGGAATATGACTGAGGCTTGATTCTGGAAGCCTGTGGCCTGTGAACATGACTGAGATTTGATTCTGGAACTCTGCAACCTGGGAATATGACTGAGCTTTCATTCTGGAACCCTGTGGCCTGGGAACATGACTGAGGTTTGATTCTGGAAGCCTGTGGCCAGGGAACATGTCTGAGGCATTATTGTGGAAGCCTGTGGCCTGGGAAAATGACTGAGGTTTGATGGTGTTACCCTGTGGCCTGTCAATATGACTGAGGTTTGATTCTGGAACCCTGTGGCCTGGGAACATGACTGAGGTTTGATTCCGGAACTCTGTGGACTGGAAAATGCCTGAGGTTTGATGATGGAACCCTGTGCCCTGGTAATATGACTGATGTTTGATTCTGGAACCCTCTTGCCTGGGAATATGACTGAGGCTTGATTCTGGAAACCTGTGGCCTGGGAACATGACTGGGGATTGAATCGAGAAACCTGTGGCCTGGGAAAATGACTGAGGATTGGTTCTGGAACCATGGGGCCTGGGAACATCACTGAGGTTTGATTGTGGAACCCTGTGTCTTGGGAACATGACATCAATTTGATTCTTGGACCCTGTGGCCTGGGAACATGACATCAGATGGATTCTGGAACCCTGTGGCCTGGGAATATGACTGAGGTTTGATTTTGGAAACCTGTGGCCTAGGAACAAGACTGAGGTTTCAATCTGGAACCCTGTGGCCTGGGAACATGACTGAGGGTTGATTGTGGAACCCTGTGTCCTGGCAGCATGACATCAGTTGGATTCTGGAACCCTGTGGCCTGGGAATATGACTTAGGTTTGATTCTGGAACCCTGTGGCCTGGCAACATGAGTGAGGTTTGATTCTTGAACTCTGTTGCCTGGGAAAGTGCCTGACGTTTGATTCTGGAATTCTGCAGCCTGGGAACATGACTGAGCTTTCATTCTGGAACCCTGTGGCCTGGGTACATGACTGAGGTTTCATGCTGGAACCCTGTAGCCTGGGAACTTGGCTGAGCTTTCATTCTGGACCCCTGTTGCCTGGGAACATGATTTAGGTTTGATTCGGGAACCCTGTGACCTGGGAACATTATGGAGGTTTGATTCTGGAATCCTGTGGCCTGGGAACATGACTGAGGTTGGATTGTGGAACCCTGTGTCCTAGGAATATGACTGAGGTTTGATTCTGGAAGCCTGTGGCCAGGGAACATGTCTGAGGCATGATTGTGGAAGCCTGTGGCCTGGGAAAATGACTGAGGTTTGATGGTGTTACCCTGTGGCCTGGCAATATGACTGAGGTTTGATTCTGGAACCTTGTGGCCTGGGAACATGACTGAGGTTTGATTCTGGAACGCTGTGGCCTGGCAACATGACATCAGTTGGATTCTGGAACCCTGTGGCCTGGGAACATGACTGAGGTTTGATTCTGGAACCCTGTGGCTTGGGAATATGACATCAGTTGGATTCTGGAACCCTGTGGTCTGGCAACATAACTGAGGGTTGATTCTGTAACCTTGTGGCCTGGGAACATGCCTTACGTTTGATTGTGAAACGCTGTGGCCCGGGAACATGACTGAGGTTTGATTCTGGAACCCTGTGGCCTGGGAACATGACTGAGGTTTGATTGTGGAACCCTGTGTCCTGGGAACATTACTGAGGTTTGATTCTTGAACCCTATGGCCTAGAAAAATGACTGAGGCTTGATTGTGGAACCCTGTCATCTGAGAACATGACTGAGGTTTGATTGTGGAACCCTCTGTCCTGGGAACATGACTGTGGTTTGATGATTGTACCCTGTGTCCTGGCAACATGACTGAGGTTTGTTTCTAAAACCTGCGGCCTGGGAACATGACTGAGGCTTCATTCTTGAACCCTGTGGCCTGGGAAAATGACTGAGGTTTGATTCTGGAACCCTGTAGCCTGGGAACTTGGCTGAGCTTTCATTCTGGACCCCTGTTGCCTGGGAACATGATTTAGGTTTGATTCGGGAACCCTGTGACCTGGGAACATTATGGAGGTTTGATTCTGGAATCCTGTGGCCTGGGAACATGACTGAGGTTGGATTGTGGAACCCTGTGCCCTAGGAATATGACTGAGGTTTGATTCTGGAAGCCTGTGGCCAGGGAACATGTCTGAGTCATGATTGTGGAAGCCTGTGGCCTGGGAAAATGACTGAGGTTTGATGGTGTTACCCTGTGGCCTGGCAATATGACTGAGGTTTGATTCTGGAACCCTGTGGCCTGGGAACATGACTGAGGTTTGATTCTGGAACGCTGTGGCCTGGCAACATGACATCAGTTGGATTCTGGAACCCTGTGGCCTGGGAACATGACTGAGGTTTGATTCTGGAACTCTGCAACCTGGGAATATGACTGAGCTTTCATTCTGGAACCCTGTGGCCTGGGAACATGACTGAGGTTTGATTCTGGAACCCTGTGGCCTGGGAATATGACTGAGGTTTAATTGTGGAAACCTCTGGCCTGGGAACATGACTGAGGCTTGATTGTGGAAACCTGTGTCCTGGGAACATGACATCGGTTTGATTCTGGGACCCTGTGGCCTGGGAACATGACTGAAGTTTGATTCTGGAACCTTGTGGCCTGGTAACATGTCATCAGAAGGATTCTGGAATCCTATGGCCTGGGAACATGACTGAGGTTTGATTGTGGAACCCTTTTCCCTGGGAATATGACTGAAGTTTGATTCTGGAACCCTGTGGCCTGGGAACATGACTGAGGTTTGATTGTGGAACCCTCTGGCTTGGGAACATGACTGAGGCTTGATTCTGGAACCCTGTGGCCTGGGAACAAGATATCAGTTGGATTCTGGAACCCTGTGGCCTGGGCATATGAGTGAAGGTTGATTCTGGAATCCTGTGGCCTCGGAATATGACTTACATTTGATTGTGGAAACCTGTGGCCTGGGAACATGACTGAGGTTTGATTCTGGAACCCTGTGTCCTGGGAACATGACTGAGGTTTGATTGTGGAACCCTCTGGCCTAGGAACATGACTGAGGCTTGGTACCTGTACCCTGTGGTTGGGAACCTGACTAAGGTTTGATTCTGGACCCCTGTGTCCCGGGAGCATGACTGAGATTTGATACTGGAACCCTTTGGCCTAGGACCATGACTGAGGTTTGATTGTGGAACCTGTGGCCTGGGAACATGACATCTGTTTGACTCTGGAGCCCTGTGGCCTGGGAACATGACATCGGTTGGCTTCTAGAACCCTGTGGCCTGGGAACATGACATCGGTTTGATTGTATAACCCTGTGGCCTGGGAACATGATATCGATTGGATTCTGGTAACCTTTGGCCTGGGAACATGACAACGGTTGGATTCTGGATCCCTGTGGCCTAGGAACATGACTGAGGTTTGATTGTGGACCCTCTGGCCTCGGAACATGACTGAGGCTTGATTTTGGACCCTGTGTCCTGGGAACATGACATCGGTTTGATTCTGTGACCCTGTGGCCTGGGAACATGACATCAGTTGGATTCTGGAACCCTCTCGCCTGGGAACATGACTGAGGGTTGATTCTGGAACCCTGTGGCCTGGGAACATGACTGAAGTTTGATTCTGAAATTCTGTGTCCTGGGAACATGACTGAGGTTTGATGGTGGAACCCTGTAGCCTGGGAACATGACAGAGGTTTTATTGTGATAAATTGTGGCCTGGGAATATGACTGAGGTTTGATTGTGGAATTCTGTGGACTGGGAACATGATTGAGATTTGATTCTGGAACCCTGTGGCCTGGGAACATGACTGAGGCTTTATTCTGGAACCCTGTGGCCTGGGAACATGACTGAGGTTTGCTTCTGGAACCCTGTGGCTTAGGAATATGACATCAGTTGGATTCTGGAACCCTGTGGTCTGGCAACATAACTGAGGGTTGATTCTGTAACCCTGTGGCCTGGGAACCTGCCTTACGATTGATTGTGGAACCCTGTGGCCCGGGAACATGACTGAGGTTTGATTCTGGAACCCTGTGGCCTGGGAACATGACTGAGGTTTGGTTCTGGATACCTGTGGACTGGGAACATTACTGAGGTTTGATTCTGGAACCCTATGGCCTAGAAAAATGACTGAGGCTTGATTGTGGAACCCTGTCATCTGAGAACATGACTGAGGTTTGATTGTGGAACCCTCTGTCCTGGGAACATGACTGTGGTTTGATGATTGTACCCTGTGTCCTGGCAACATGACTGAGGTTTGTTTCTAAAACCTGCGGCCTGGGAACATGACTGAGGCTTCATTGTTGAACCCTGTGGCCTGGGAAAATGACTGAGGTTTGATTCTGGAACCCTGTAGCCTGGGAACTTGGCTGAGCTTTCATTCTGGACCCCTGTTGCCTGGGAACATGATTTAGGTTTGATTCGGGAACCCTGTGACCTGGGAACATTATGGAGGTTTGATTCTGGAATCCTGTGGCCTGGGAACATGACTGAGGTTTGATTGTGGAACCCTGTGCCCTGGCAATATGACTGATGTTTGATTCTGGAACCCTCTTGCCTGGGAATATGACTGAGGCTTCATTCTGGAAGCCTGTGGCCTGTGAACATGACTGAGGTTTGATTCTGGAACTCTGCAGCCTGGGAACATGACTGAGCTTTCATTCTGGAACCCTGTGGCCTGGGAACATGACTGAGGTTTGATTCTGGAACTCTGTGGCCTGGGAATATGACTGAGGTTTAATTGTGGAAACTTCTGGCCTGGGAACATGACTGAGGCTTGATTGTGGAACCCTGTGTCCTGGGAACATGACATCGGTTTGATTCTGTGACCATGTGGCCTGGGAACATGCCTGAAGTTTGATTCTGGAAACTTGTGGCCTGGTAACATGTCTGAGTCATGATTGTGGAAGCCTGTGGCCTGGGAAAATGACTGAGGTTTGATGGTGTTACCCTGTGGCCTGGCAATATGACTGAGGTTTGATTCTGGAACCCTGTGGCCTGGGAACATGACTGAGGTTTGATTGTGGAACCCTGTGGCCTGGGAATATGACTGAGGTTTAATTGTGGAAACTTCTGGCCTGGGAACATGACTGAGGCTTGATTGTGGAACCCTGTGTCCTGGGAACATGACATCGGTTTGATTCTGTGACCATGTGGCCTGGGAACATGCCTGAAGTTTGATTCTGGAACCTTGTGGCCTGGTAACATGTCATCAGAAGGATTCTGGAATCCTATGGCCTGGGAAGATGACTGAGCGTTGATTCTGGAACCCTGTGCCCTGGGAACATGACTGAGGTTTGATTGTGGAACCCTTTTCCCTGGGAATATGACTGAAGTTTGATTCTGGAACCCTGTGGCCTGGGAACATGACTGAGGTTTGATTGTGGAACCCTCTGGCTTGGGAACATGACTGAGGCTTGATTCTGGAACCCTGTGGCCTGGGAACATGATATCAGTTGGATTCTGGAACCCTGTGGCCTGGGCACATGAGTGAAGGTTGATTCTTGAATCCTGTGGCCTCGGAATATGACTTACATTTGATTGTGGAAACCTGTGGCCTGGGAACATGACATCGGTTGGCTTCTAGAACCCTGTGGCCTGGGAACATGACATCGGTTTGATTATATAACCTTGTGGCCTGGGAACATGATATCGATTGGATTCTGGTAACCTTTGGCCTGGGAACATGACAACGGTTGGATTCTGGATCCCTGTGGCCTAGGAACATGACTGAGGTTTGATTGTGGACCCTCTGGACTCGGAACATGACTGAGGCTTGATTGTGGACCCTGTGTCCTGGGAACATGACATCGGTTTGATTCTGTGACCCTGTGGCCTGGGAACATGACATCAGTTAGAATCTGGAACCCTCTCGCCTGGGAACATGACTGAGGGTTGATTCTGGAACCCTGTGGCCTGGGAACATGACTGAAGTTTGATTCTGAAATTCTGTGTCCTGGGAACATGACTGAGGTTTGATGGTGGAACCCTGTGGCCTGGGAACATGGCAGAGGTTTTATTGTGATAAATTGTGGCCTGGGAATATGACTGAGGTTTGATTGTGGAATTCTGTGGACTGGGAACATGACTGAGATTTGATTCTGGAACCCTGTGGCCTGGGAACATGACTGAGGCTTTATTCTGGAACCCTGTGGCCTGGGAACATGACTCAGGTTTGATTCTGGTACTCTCTGGCCTGAGAACATCACTGAGATTAGCTTCTGGAACCCTGTGGCCTGGGAACATGACTGAGGTTAAATTGTGGAACCTGTGGCCTGGGAACATGACATCCGTTTGACTCTGGAACCCTGTGGCCTGGGAACATGATATCGATTGGACTCTGGAAACCTGTGGCCTGGAACATGACTGAGGATTGAATCTCGAACACTGTGGCCTGGGAAAATGACTGAGGTTTGATCCTGGAACCATGTGGCCTGGAAATATGATTAAGGTTTGCTTCTGGAAACCTGTGGCCTAGGAACAAGACGGAGGTTTGAATCTGCAACCCTGTGGCCCGGGAACATGACTGAGGTTTGATTCTGGAACCCTGTGGCCTGGGAACATGACTGAGGTTTGGTTGTGGATACCTGTGGACTGGGAACATTACTGAGGTTTGATTCTGGAACCCTATGGCCTAGAAAAATGACTGAGGCTTGATGGTGGAACCCTGTCATCTGAGAACATGACTGAGGTTTGATTGTGGAACCCTCTGTCCTGGGAACATGACTGTGGTTTGATGATTGTACCCTGTGTCCTGGCAACATGACTGAGGTTTGTTTCTAAAACCTGAGGCCTGGGAACATGACTGAGGCTTCATTCTTGAACCCTGTGGCCTGGGAAAATGACTGAGGTTTGATTCTGGAACCCTGTAGCCTGGGAACTTGGCTGAGCTTTCATTCTGGACCCCTGTTGCCTGAGAACATGATTTAGGCTTGATTCGGGAACCCTGTGACCTGGGAACATTATGGAGGTTTGATTCTGGAATCCTGTGGCCTGGGAACATGACTGAGGTTGGATTGTGGAACCCTGTGCCCTAGGAATATGACTGAGGTTTGATTCTGGAAGCCTGTGGCCAGGGAACATGTCTGAGGCATGATTGTGGAAGCCTGTGGCCTGGGAAAATGACTGAGGTTTGATGGTGTTACCCTGTGGCCTGGCAATATGACTGAGGTTTGATTCTGGAACCCTGTGGCCTGGGAACATGACTGAGGTTTGATTCTGGAACGCTATGGCCTGGCAACATGACATCAGTTGGATTCTGGAACCCTGTGGCCTGGGAACATGACTGAGGTTTGATTCTGGAACCCTGTGGCTTGGGAATATGACATCAGTTGGATTCTGGAACCCTGTGGTCTGGCAACATAACTGAGGTTTGATTCTGGAACCCTGTGGCCTGGGAACATGACTTAAGTTTGATTGTGGAACTCTGAGGCCTGGAACATGACTGAGGTTTGATTCTGACACCCTGTGGCCTGGGAACATGACTGAGGTTTGATTCTAGAACACTCTGGCCTGGGAACATGACTAAGGTTTGATTGTGGAAACCTACGGCCTGTCAACATGACTCAGGTTTGATTCTGGACCCCTGTGGCCTGGGAACATGACTGAGGTTTGATTGTGGAATTCTGTGGCCTGTGAACATGACTGAGGTTTGATTCTGGAACTCTGCAGCCTGGGAACATGACTGAGCTTTCATTCTGGAACCCTGTGGCCTGGGAACATGACTGAGGTTTGATTCTGGAACCCTGTGGCCTGGGAATATGACTGAGGTTTAATTGTGGAAACTTCTGGCCTGGGAACATGACTGAGGCTTGATTGTGGAACCCTGTGTCCTGGGAACATGACATCGGTTTCATTCTGTGACCATGTGGCCTGGGAACATGCCTGAAGTTTGATTCTGGAACCTTGTGGCCTGGTAACATGTCTGAGTCATGATTGTGGAAGCCTGTGGCCTGGGAAAATGACTGAGGTTTGATGGTATTACCCTGTGGCCTGGCAATATGACTGAGGTTTGATTCTGGAACCCTGTGCCCTGGGAACATGACTGAGGTTTGATTCTGGAACCCTGTGGCCTGGGAATATGACTGAGGTTTAATTGTGGAAACTTCTGGCCTGGGATCATGACTGAGGCTTGATTGTGGAACCCTGTGTCCTGGGAACATGACATCGGTTTGATTCTGTGACCATGTGGCCTGGGAACATGCCTGAAGTTTGATTCTGGAACCTTGTGGCCTGGTAACATGTCATCAGAAGGATTCTGGAATCCTATGGCCTGGGAAGATGACTGAGCATTGATTCTGGAACCCTGTGCCCTGGGAACATGACTGAGGTTTGATTGTGGAACCCTTTTCCCTGGGAATATGACTGAAGTTTGATTCTGGAACCCTGTGGCCTGGGAACATGACTGAGGTTTGATTGTGGAACCCTCTGGCTTGGGAACATGACTGAGGCTTGATTCTGGAACCCTGTGGCCTGGGAACATGATATCAGTTGGATTCTGGAACCCTGTGGCCTGGGCACATGAGTGAAGGTTGATTCTGGAATCCTGTGGCCTCGGAATATGACTTACATTTGATTGTGGAAACCTGTGGCCTGGGAACATGACATCGGTTGGCTCTAGAACCCTGTGGCCTGGGAACATGACATCGGTTTGATTGTATAACCCTGTGGCCTGGGAACATGATATCGATTGGATTCTGGTAACCTTTGGCCTGGGAACATGACAACGGTTGGATTCTGGATCCCTGTGGCCTAGGAACATGACTGAGGTTTGATTGTGGACCCTCTGGACTCGGAACATGACTGAGGCTTGATTGTGGACCCTGTGTCCTGGGAACATGACATCGGTTTGATTCTGTGACCCTGTGGCCTGGGAACATGACATCAGTTGGAATCTGGAACCCTCTCGCCTGGGAACATGACTGAGGGTTGATTCTGGAACCCTGTGACCTAGGAACATGACTGAAGTTTGATTCTGAAATTCTGTGTCCTGGGAACATGACTGAGGTTTGATGGTGGAACCCTGTGGCCTGGGAACATGGCAGAGGTTTTATTGTGATAAATTGTGGCCTGGGAATATGACTGAGGTTTGATTGTGGAATTCTGTGGACTGGGAACATGACTGAGATTTGATTCTGGAACCCTGTGGCCTGGGAACATGACTGAGGCTTGATTCTGGAACCCTGTGGCCTGGGAACATGACTCAGGTTTGATTCTGGTACTCTCTGGCCTGAGAACATCACTGAGATTAGCTTCTGGAACCCTGTGGCCTGGGAACATGACTGAGGTTAAATTGTGGAACCTGTGGCCTGGGAACATGACATCCGTTTGACTCTGGAACCCTGTGGCCTGGGAACATGATATCGATTGGACTCTGGAAACCTGTGGCCTGGAACATGACTGAGGATTGAATCTCGAACACTGTGGCCTGGGAAAATGACTGAGGTTTGATCCTGGAACCATGTGGCCTGGAAATATGATTAAGGTTTGCTTCTGGAAACCTGTGGCCTAGGAACAAGACGGAGGTTTGAATCTGCAACCCTGTGGCCCGGGAACATGACTGAGGTTTGATTCTGGAACCCTGTGGCCTGGGAACATGACTGAGGTTTGGTTGTGGATACCTGTGGACTGGGAACATGACTGAGGTTTGATTCTGGAACCCTATGGCCTAGAAAAATGACTGAGGCTTGATGGTGGAACCCTGTCATCTGAGAACATGACTGAGGTTTGATTGTGGAACCCTCTGTCCTGGGAACATGACTGTGGTTTGATGATTGTACCCTGTGTCCTGGCAACATGACTGAGGTTTGTTTCTAAAACCTGCGGCCTGGGAACATGACTGAGGCTTCATTCTTGAACCCTGTGGCCTGGGAAAATGACTGAGGTTTGATTCTGGAACCCTGTAACCTGGGAACTTGGCTGAGCTTTCATTCTGGACCCCTGTTGCCTGGGAACATGATTTAGGTTTGATTCGGGAACCCTGTGACCTGGGAACATTATGGAGGTTTGATTCTGGAATCCTGTGGCCTGGGAACATGACTGAGGTTTGATTGTGGAACCCTATGCCCTAGAAATATGACTGAGGTTTGATTCTGGAAGCCTGTGGCCAGGGAACATGTCTGAGTCATGATTGTGGAAGCCTGTGGCCTGGGAAAATGACTGAGGTTTGATGGTGTTACCCTGTGGCCTGGCAATATGACTGAGGTTTGATTCTGGAACCCTGTGGCCTGGGAACATGACTGAGGTTTGATTCTGGAACGCTGTGGCCTGGCAACATGACATCAGTTGGATTCTGGAACCCTGTGGCCTGGGAACATGACTGAGGTTTGATTCTGGAACCCTGTGGCTTGGGAATATGACATCAGTTGGATTCTGGAACCCTGTGGTCTGGCAACATAACTGAGGTTTGATTCTGGAACCCTGTGGCCTGGGAACATGACTTAAGTTTGATTGTGGAACTCTGAGGCCTGGAACATGACTGAGGTTTGATTCTGGCACCCTGTGGCCTGGGAACATGACTGAGGTTTGATTGTGGAACCCTGTGTCCTGGGAATATGACTGAGGGTTGATTCTAGAACACTCTGGCCTGGGAACATGACTAAGGTTTGATTGTGGAACCCTACGGCCTGTCAACATGACTCAGGTTTGATTCTGGACCCCTGTGGCCTGGGAACATGACTGAGGTTTGATTCTGGAAGCCTGTGCCATGGGAACATGTCTGAGGCTTGATTCCGGAACTCTGTGGCCTGGAAAAATGCCTGAGGTTTGATGATGGAACCCTGTGCCCTGGCAATATGACTGATGTTTGATTCTGGAACCCTCTTGCCTGGGAATATGACTGAGGCTTGATTCTGGAAACCTGTGGCCTGGGAACATGACTGAGGATTGAATCGAGAAACCTGTGGCCTGGGAAAATGACTGAGGATTGGTTCTGGAACCATGGGGCCTGGGAACATCACTGAGGTTTGATTGTGGAACCCTGTGTCTTGGGAACATGACATCAATTTGATTCTTGGACCCTGTGGCCTGGGAACATGACATCAGATGGATTCTGGAACCCTGTGCCCTGGGAATATGACTGAGGTTGGATTCTGGAAACCTGTGGCCTAGGAACAAGACTGAGGTTTCAGTCTGGAACCCTGTGGCCTGGGAACATGACTGAGGGTTGATTGTGGAACCGTGTGTCCTGGCAGCATGACATCAGTTGGATTCTGGAACCCTGTGGCCTGGGAATATGACTTAGGTTTGATTCTGGAACCCTGTGGCCTGGCAACATGAGTGAGGTTTGATTCTTGAACTCTGTTGCCTGGGAAAGTGCCTGACGTTTGATTCTGGAATTCCGCAGCCTGGGAACATGACTGAGCTTTCATTCTTGAACCCTGTGGCCTGGGAAAATGACTGAGGTTTGATTCTGGAACCCTGTAGCCTGGGAACTTGGCTGAGCTTTCATTCTGGACCCCTGTTGCCTGGGAACATGATTTAGGTTTGATTCGGGAACCCTGTGACCTAGGAACATTATGGAGGTTTGATTCTGGAATCCTGTGGCCTGGGAACATGACTGAGGTTTGATTGTGGAACCCTGTGCCCTAGGAATATGACTGATGTTTGATTCTGGAAGCCTGTGGCCAGGGAACATGTCTGAGGCATGATTGTGGAAGCCTGTGGCCTGGGAACATGACTGAGGTTTGATTCTGGAACCCTGTGGCCTGGGAATTTGACTGAGGTTTAATTGTGGAAACTTCTGGCCTGGGAACATGACTGAGGCTTGATTGTGGAACCCTGTGTCCTGGGAACATGACATCGGTTTGATTCTGTGACCATGTGGCCTGGGAACATGCCTGAAGTTTAATTCTGGAACCTTGTTGCCTGGTAATATGTCATCAGAAGGATTCTGGAATCCTATGGCCTGGGAAGATGACTGAGCGTTGATTCTGGAACCCTGTGTCCTGGGAACATGACTGAGGTTTGATTGTGGAACCCTTTTCCCTGGGAATATGACTGAAGTTTGATTCTGGAACCCTGTGGCCTGGGAACATGACTGAGGTTTGATTGTGGAACCCTCTGGCTTGGGAACATGACTGAGGCTTGATTCTGGAACCCTGTGGCCTGGGAACATGATATCAGTTGGATTCTGGAACCCTGTGGCCTGGGCACATGAGTGAAGGTTGATTCTGGAATCCTGTGGCCTCGGAATATGACTTACATTTGATTGTGGAAACCTGTGGCCTGGGAATATGACATCGGTTGGCTTCTAGAACCCTGTGGCCTGGGAACATGACATCGGTTTGATTATATAACCTTGTGGCCTGGGAACATGATATCGATTGGATTCTGGTAACCTTTGGCCTGGGAACATGACAACGGTTGGATTCTGGATCCCTGTGGCCTAGGAACATGACTGAGGTTTGATTGTGGACCCTCTGGACTCGGAACATGACTGAGGCTTGATTGTGGACCCTGTGTCCTGGGAACATGACATCGGTTTGATTCTGTGACCCTGTGGCCTGGGAACATGACATCAGTTGGAATCTGGAACCCTCTCGCCTGGGAACATGACTGAGGGTTGATTCTGGAACCCTGTGGCCTGGGAACATGACTGAAGTTTGATTCTGAAATTCTGTGTCCTGGGAACATGACTGAGGTTTGATGGTGGAACCCTGTGGCCTGGGAACATGGCAGAGGTTTTATTGTGATAAATTGTGGCCTGGGAATATGACTGAGGTTTGATTGTGGAATTCTGTGGACTGGGAACATGACTGAGATTTGATTCTGGAACCCTGTGGCCTGGGAACATGACTGAGGCTTGATTCTGGAACCCTGTGGCCTGGGAACATGACTCAGGTTTGATTCTGGTACTCTCTGGCCTGAGAACATCACTGAGATTAGCTTCTGGAACCCTGTGGCCTGGGAACATGACTGAGGTTAAATTGTGGAACCTGTGGCCTGGGAACATGACATCCGTTTGACTCTGGAACCCTGTGGCCTGGGAACATGATATCGATTGGACTCTGGAAACCTGTGGCCTGGAACATGACTGAGGATTGAATGTCGAACACTGTGGCCTGGGAAAATGACTGAGGTTTGATCCTGGAACCATGTGGCCTGGAAATATGATTAAGGTTTGCTTCTGGAAACCTGTGGCCTAGGAACAAGACGGAGGTTTGAATCTGCAACCCTGTGGCCCGGGAACATGACTGAGGTTTGATTCTGGAACCCTGTGGCCTGGGAACATGACTGAGGTTTGGTTGTGGATACCTGTGGACTGGGAACATTACTGAGGTTTGATTCTGGAACCCTATGGCCTAGAAAAATGACTGAGGCTTGATTGTGGAACCCTGTCATCTGAGAACATGACTGAGGTTTGATTGTGGAACCCTCTGTCCTGGGAACATGACTGTGGTTTGATGATTGTACCCTGTGTCCTGGCAACATGACTGAGGTTTTTTCTAAAACCTGCGGCATGGGAACATGACTGAGGCTTCATTCTTGAACCCTGTGGCCTGGGAAAATGACTGAGGTTTGATTCTGGAACCCTGTAACCTGGGAACTTGGCTGAGCTTTCATTCTGGACCCCTGTTGCCTGGGAACATGATTTAGGTTTGATTCGGGAACCCTGTGACCTGGGAACATTATGGAGGTTTGATTCTGGAATCCTGTGGCCTGGGAACATGACTGAGGTTGGATTGTGGAACCCTATGCCCTAGAAATATGACTGAGGTTTGATTCTGGAAGCCTGTGGCCAGGGAACATGTCTGAGTCATGATTGTGGAAGCCTGTGGCCTGGGAAAATGACTGAGGTTTGATGGTGTTACCCTGTGGCCTGGCAATATGACTGAGGTTTGATTCTGGAACCCTGTGGCCTGGGAAAATGACTGAGGTTTGATTCTGGAACGCTGTGGCCTGGCAACATGACATCAGTTGGATTCTGGAACCCTGTGGCCTGGGAACATGACTGAGGTTTGATTCTGGAACCCTGTGGCTTGGGAATATGACATCAGTTGGATTCTGGAACCCTGTGGTCTGGCAACATAACTGAGGTTTGATTCTGGAACCCTGTGGCCTGGGAACATGACTTAAGTTTGATTGTGGAACTCTGAGGCCTGGAACATGACTGAGGTTTGATTCTGGCACCCTGTGGCCTGGGAACATGACTGAGGTTTGATTGTGGAACCCTGTGTCCTGGGAATATGACTGAGGGTTGATTCTAGAACACTCTGGCCTGGGAACATGACTAAGGTTTGATTGTGGAACCCTACGGCCTGTCAACATGACTCAGGTTTGATTCTGGACCCCTGTGGCCTGGGAACATGACTGAGGTTTGATTCCGGAAGCCTGTGCCATGGGAACATGTCTGAGGCTTGATTCCGGAACTCTGTGGCCTGGAAAAATGCCTGAGGTTTGATGATGGAACCCTGTGCCCTGGCAATATGACTGATGTTTGATTCTGGAACCCTCTTGCCTGGGAATATGACTGAGGCTTGATTCTGGAAACCTGTGGCCTGGGAACATGACTGAGGATTGAATCGAGAAACCTGTGGCCTGGGAAAATGACTGAGGATTGGTTCTGGAACCATGGGGCCTGGGAACATCACTGAGGTTTGATTGTGGAACCCTGTGTCTTGGGAACATGAAATCAATTTGATTCTTGGACCCTGTGGCCTGGGAACATGACATCAGATGGATTCTGGAACCCTGTGCCCTGGGAATATGACTGAGGTTTGATTCTGGAAACCTGTGGCCTAGGAACAAGACTGAGGTTTCAGTCTGGAACCCTGTGGCCTGGGAACATGACTGAGGGTTGATTGTGGAACCGTGTGTCCTGGCAGCATGACATCAGTTGGATTCTGGAACCCTGTGGCCTGGGAATATGACTTAGGTTTGATTCTGGAACCCTGTGGCCTGGCAACATGAGTGAGGTTTGATTCTTGAACTCTGTTGCCTGGGAAAGTGCCTGACGTTTGATTCTGGAATTCCGCAGCCTGGGAACATGACTGAGCTTTCATTCTTGAACCCTGTGGCCTGGGAAAATGACTGAGGTTTGATTCTGGAACCCTGTAGCCTGGGAACTTGGCTGAGCTTTCATTCTGGACCCCTGTTGCCTGGGAACATGATTTAGGTTTGATTCGGGAACCCTGTGACCTAGGAACATTATGGAGGTTTGATTCTGGAATCCTGTGGCCTGGGAACATGACTGAGGTTGGATTGTGGAACCCTGTGCCCTAGGAATATGACTGATGTTTGATTCTGGAAGCCTGTGGCCAGGGAACATGTCTGAGGCATGATTGTGGAAGCCTGTGGCCTGGGAACATGACTGAGGTTTGATTCTGGAACCCTGTGGCCTGGGAATATGACTGAGGTTTAATTGTGGAAACTTCTGGCCTGGGAACATGACTGAGGCTTGATTGTGGAACCCTGTGTCCTGGGAACATGACATCGGTTTGATTCTGTGACCATGTGGCCTGGGAACATGCCTGAAGTTTGATTCTGGAACCTTGTGGCCTGGTAACATGTCATCAGAAGGATTCTGGAATCCTATGGCCTGGGAAGATGACTGAGCGTTGATTCTGGAACCCTGTGCCCTGGGAACATGACTGAGGTTTGATTGTGGAACCCTTTTCCCTGGGAATATGACTGAAGTTTGATTCTGGAACCCTGTGGCCTGGGAACATGACTGAGGTTTGATTGTGGAACCCTCTGGCTTGGGAACATGACTGAGGCTTGATTCTGGAACCCTGTGGCCTGGGAACATGATATCAGTTGGATTCTGGAACCCTGTGGCCTGGGCACATGAGTGAAGGTTGATTCTGGAATCCTGTGGCCTCGGAATATGACTTACATTTGATTGTGGAAACCTGTGGCCTGGGAACATGACATCGGTTGGCTTCTAGAACCCTGTGGCCTGGGAACATGACATCGGTTTGATTATATAACCTTGTGGCCTGGGAACATGATATCGATTGGATTCTGGTAACCTTTGGCCTGGGAACATGACAACGGTTGGATTCTGGATCCCTGTGGCCTAGGAACATGACTGAGGTTTGATTGTGGACCCTCTGGACTCGGAACATGACTGAGGCTTGATTGTGGACCCTGTGTCCTGGGAACATGACATCGGTTTGATTCTGTGACCCTGTGGCCTGGGAACATGACATCAGTTGGAATCTGGAACCCTCTCGCCTGGGAACATGACTGAGGGTTGATTCTGGAACCCTGTGGCCTGGGAACATGACTGAGGCTTGTTTCTGGAACCCTGTGGCCTGGGAACATGACTCAGGTTTGATTCTGGTACTCTCTGGCCTGAGAACATCACTGAGATTAGCTTCTGGAACCCTGTGGCCTGGGAACATGACTGAGGTTAAATTGTGGAACCTGTGGCCTGGGAACATGACATCCGTTTGACTCTGGAACCCTGTGGCCTGGGAACATGATATCGATTGGACTCTGGAAACCTGTGGCCTGGAACATGACTGAGGATTGAATGTCGAACACTGTGGCCTGGGAAAATGACTGAGGTTTGATCCTGGAACCATGTGGCCTGGAAATATGATTAAGGTTTGCTTCTGGAAACCTGTGGCCTAGGAACAAGACGGAGGTTTGAATCTGCAACCCTGTGGCCCGGGAACATGACTGAGGTTTGATTCTGGAACCCTGTGGCCTGGGAACATGACTGAGGTTTGGTTGTGGATACCTGTGGACTGGGAACATTACTGAGGTTTGATTCTGGAACCCTATGGCCTAGAAAAATGACTGAGGCTTGATTGTGGAACCCTGTCATCTGAGAACATGACTGAGGTTTGATTGTGGAACCCTCTGTCCTGGGAACATGACTGTGGTTTGATAATTGTACCCTGTGTCCTGGCAACATGACTGAGGTTTGTTTCTAAAACCTGCGGCCTGGGAACATGACTGAGGCTTCATTCTTGAACCCTGTGGCCTGGGAAAATGACTGAGGTTTGATTCTGGAACCCTGTAGCCTGGGAACTTGGCTGAGCTTTCATTCTGGACCCCTGTTGCCTGGGAACATGATTTAGGTTTGATTCGGGAACCCTGTGACCTGGGAACATTATGGAGGTTTGATTCTGGAATCCTGTGGCCTGGGAACATGACTGAGGTTGGATTGTGGAACCCTGTGCCCTAGGAATATGACTGAGGTTTGATTCTGGAAGCCTGTGGCCAGGGAACATGTCTGAGTCATGATTGTGGAAGCCTGTGGCCTGGGAAAATGACTGAGGTTTGATGGTGTTACCCTGTGGCCTGGCAATATGACTGAGGTTTGATTCTGGAACCCTGTGGCCTGGGAACATGACTGAGGTTTGATTCTGGAACGCTGTGGCCTGGCAACATGACATCAGTTGGATTCTGGAACCCTGTGGCCTGGGAACATGACTGAGGTTTGATTCTGGAACCCTGTGGCTTGGGAATATGACATCAGTTGGATTCTGGAACCCTGTGGTCTGGCAACATAACTGAGGTTTGATTCTGGAACCCTGTGGCCTGGGAATATGACTTAAGTTTGATTGTGGAACTCTGAGGCCTGGAACATGACTGAGGTTTGATTCTGGCACCCTGTGGCCTGGGAACATGACTGAGGTTTGATTGTGGAACCCTGTGTCCTGGGAACATGACTGAGGTTTGATTCTAGAACACTCTGGCCTGGGAACATGACTAAGGTTTGATTGTGGAACCCTACGGCCTGTCAACATGACTCAGGTTTGATTCTGGACCCCTGTGGCCTGGGAACATGACTGAGGTTTGATTCTGGAAGCCTGTGCCATGGGAACATGTCTGAGGCTTGATTCCGGAACTCTATGGCCTGGAAAAATGCCTGAGGTTTGATGATGGAACCCTGTGCCCTGGCAATATGACTGATGTTTGATTCTGGAACCCTCTTGCCTGGGAATATGACTGAGGCTTCATTCTGGAAGCCTGTGGCCTGTGAACATGACTGAGGTTTGATTCTGGAACTCTGCAGCCTGGGAACATGACTGAGCTTTCATTCTGGAACCCTGTGGCCTGGGAACATGATTGAGGTTTGATTCTGGAACCCTGTGGCCTGGGAATATGACTGAGGTTTAATTGTGGAAACTTCTGGCCTGGGAACATGACTGAGGCTTGATTGTGGAACCCTGTGTCCTGGGAACATGACATCGGTTTGATTCTGTGACCATGTGGCCTGGGAACATGCCTGAAGTTTGATTCTGGAACCTTGTGGCCTGGTAACATGTCTGAGTCATGATTGTGGAAGCCTGTGGCCTGGGAAAATGACTGAGGTTTGATGGTGTTACCCTGTGGCCTGGCAATATGACTGAGGTTTGATTCTGGAACCCTGTGGCCTGGGAACATGACTGAGGTTTGATTCTGGAACCCTGTGGCCTGGGAATATGACTGAGGTTTAATTGTGGAAACTTCTGGCCTGGGAACATGACTGAGGCTTGATTGTGGAACCCTGTGTCCTGGGAACATGCCATCGGTTTGATTCTGTGACCATGTGGCCTGGGAACATGCCTGAAGTTTGATTCTGGAACCTTGTGGCCTGGTAACATGTCATCAGAAGGATTCTGGAATCCTATGGCCTGGGAAGATGACTGAGCATTGATTCTGGAACCCTGTGCCCTGGGAACATGACTGAGGTTTGATTGTGGAACCCTTTTCCCTGGGAATATGACTGAAGTTTGATTCTGGAACCCTGTGGCCTGGGAACATGACTGAGGTTTGATTGTGGAACCCTCTGGCTTGGGAACATGACTGAGGCTTGATTCTGGAACCCTGTGGCCTGGGAACATGATATCAGTTGGATTCTGGAACCCTGTGGCCTGGGCACATGAGTGAAGGTTGATTCTGGAATCCTGTGGCCTCAGAATATGACTTACATTTGATTGTGGAAATCTGTGGCCTGGGAACATGACATCGGTTGGCTTCTAGAACCCTGTGGCCTGGGAACATGACATCGGTTTGATTATATAACCTTGTGGCCTGGGAACATGACATCGATTGGATTCTGGTAACCTTTGGCCTGGGAACATGACAACGGTTGGATTCTGGATCCCTGTGGCCTAGGAACATGACTGAGGTTTGATTGTGGACCCTCTGGACTCGGAACATGACTGAGGCTTGATTGTGGACCCTGTGTCCTGGGAACATGACATCGGTTTGATTCTGTGACCCTGTGACCTGGGAACATGACATCAGTTGGAATCTGGAACCCTCTCACCTGGGAACATGACTGAGGGTTGATTCTGGAACCCTGTGACCTGGGAACATGACTGAAGTTTGATTCTGAAATTCTGTGTCCTGGGAACATGACTGAGGTTTGATGGTGGAACCCTGTGGCCTGGGAACATGGCAGAGGTTTTATTGTGATAAATTGTGGCCTGGGAATATGACTGAGGTTTGATTGTGGAATTCTGTGGACTGGGAACATGACTGAGATTTGATTCTGGAACCCTGTGGCCTGGGAACATGACTGAGGCTTGATTCTGGAACCCTGTGGCCTGGGAACATGACTCAGGTTTGATTCTGGTACTCTCTGGCCTGAGAACATCACTGAGATTAGCTTCTGGAACCCTGTGGCCTGGGAACATGACTGAGGTTAAATTGTGGAACCTGTGGCCTGGGCACATGACATCCGTTTGACTCTGGAACCCTGTGGCCTGGGAACATGATATCGATTGGACTCTGGAAACCTGTGGCCTGGAACATGACTGAGGATTGAATGTCGAACACTGTGGCCTGGGAATATGACTGAGGTTTGATCCTGGAACCATGTGGCCTGGAAATATGATTAAGGTTTGCTTCTGGAAACCTGTGGCCTAGGAACAAGACGGAGGTTTGAATCTGCAACCCTGTGGCCCGGGAACATGACTGAGGTTTGATTCTGGAACCCTGTGGCCTGGGAACATGACTGAGGTTTGGTTGTGGATACCTGTGGACTGGGAACATTACTGAGGTTTGATTGTGGAACCCTGTGCCCTAGGAATATGACTGAGGTTTGATTCTGGAAGCCTGTGGCCAGGGAACATGTCTGAGGCATGATTGTGGAAGCCTGTGGCCTGGGAAAATGACTGAGGTTTGATGGTGTTACCCTGTGGCCTGGCAATATGACTGAGGTTTGATTCTGGAACCCTGTGCCCTGGGAATATGACTGAGGTTTAATTGTGGAAACTTCTGGCCTGGGAACATGACTGAGGCTTGATTGTGGAACCCTGTGTCCTGGGAACATGACATCGGTTTGATTCTGTGACCATGTGGCCTGGGAACATGCCTGAAGTTTGATTCTGGAACCTTGTGGCCTGGTAACATGTCATCAGAAGGATTCTGGAATCCTATGGCCTGGGAAGATGACTGAGCATTGATTCTGGAACCCTGTGCCCTGGGAACATGACTGAGGTTTGATTGTGGAACCCTTTTCCCTGGGAATATGACTGAAGTTTGATTCTGGAACCCTGTGGCCTGGGAACATGACTGAGGTTTGATTGTGGAACCCTCTGGCTTGGGAACATGACTGAGGCTTGATTCTGGAACCCTGTGGCCTGGGAACATGATATCAGTTGGATTCTGGAACCCTGTGGCCTGGGCACATGAGTGAAGGTTGATTCTGGAATCCTGTGGCCTCGGAATATGACTTATATTTGATTGTGGAAACCTGTGGCCTGGGAACATGACATCGGTTGGCTTCTAGAACCCTGTGGCCTGGGAACATGACATCGGTTTGATTATATAACCTTGTGGCCTGGGAACATGATATCGATTGGATTCTGGTAACCTTTGGCCTGGGAACATGACAACGGTTGGATTCTGGATCCCTGTGGCCTAGGAACATGACTGAGGTTTGATTGTGGACCCTCTGGACTCGGAACATGACTGAGGCTTGATTGTGGACCCTGTGTCCTGGGAACATGACATCGGTTTGATTCTGTGACCCTGTGGCCTGGGAACATGACATCAGTTGGAATCTGGAACCCTCTCGCCTGGGAACATGACTGAGGGTTGATTCTGGAACCCTGTGGCCTGGGAACATGACTGAAGTTTGATTCTGAAATTCTGTGTCCTGGGAACATGACTGAGGTTTGATGGTGGAACCCTGTGGCCTGGGAACATGGCAGAGGTTTTATTGTGATAAATTGTGGCCTGGGAATATGACTGAGGTTTGATTGTGGAATTCTGTGGACTGGGAACATGACGGAGATTTGATTCTGGAACCCTGTGGCCTGGGAACATGACTGAGGCTTTATTCTGGAACCCTGTGGCCTGGGAACATGACTCAGGTTTGATTCTGGTACTCTCTGGCCTGAGAACATCACTGAGATTAGCTTCTGGAACCCTGTGGCCTGGGAACATGACTGAGGTTAAATTGTGGAACCTGTGGCCTGGGCACATGACATCCGTTTGACTCTGGAACCCTGTGGCCTGGGAACATGATATCGATTGGACTCTGGAAACCTGTGGCCTGGAACATGACTGAGGATTGAATCTCGAACACTGTGGCCTGGGAAAATGACTGAGGTTTGATCCTGGAACCATGTGGCCTGGAAATATGATTAAGGTTTGCTTCTGGAAACCTGTGGCCTAGGAACAAGACGGAGGTTTGAATCTGCAACCCTGTGGCCCGGGAACATGACTGAGGTTTGATTCTGGAACCCTGTGGCCTGGGAACATGACTGAGGTTTGGTTGTGGATACCTGTGGACTGGGAACATGACTGAGGTTTGATTCTGGAACCCTATGGCCTAGAAAAATGACTGAGGCTTGATGGTGGAACCCTGTCATCTGAGAACATGACTGAGGTTTGATTGTGGAACCCTCTGTCCTGGGAACATGACTGTGGTTTGATGATTGTACCCTGTGTCCTGGCAACATGACTGAGGTTTGTTTCTAAAACCTGCGGCCTGGGAACATGACTGAGGCTTCATTCTTGAACCCTGTGGCCTGGGAAAATGACTGAGGTTTGATTCTGGAACCCTGTAACCTGGGAACTTGGCTGAGCTTTCATTCTGGACCCCTGTTGCCTGGGAACATGATTTAGGTTTGATTCGGGAACCCTGTGACGTGGGAACATTATGGAGGTTTGATTCTGGAATCCTGTGGCCTGGGAACATGACTGAGGTTTGATTGTGGAACCCTATGCCCTAGAAATATGACTGAGGTTTGATTCTGGAAGCCTGTGGCCAGGGAACATGTCTGAGTCATGATTGTGGAAGCCTGTGGCCTGGGAAAATGACTGAGGTTTGATGGTGTTACCCTGTGGCCTGGCAATATGACTGAGGTTTGATTCTGGAACCCTGTGGCCTGGGAACATGACTGAGGTTTGATTCTGGAACGCTGTGGCCTGGCAACATGACATCAGTTGGATTCTGGAACCCTGTGGCCTGGGAACATGACTGAGGTTTGATTCTGGAACCCTGTGGCTTGGGAATATGACATCAGTTGGATTCTGGAACCCTGTGGTCTGGCAACATAACTGAGGTTTGATTCTGGAACCCTGTGGCCTGGGAACATGACTTAAGTTTGATTGTGGAACTCTGAGGCCTGGAACATGACTGAGGTTTGATTCTGGCACCCTGTGGCCTGGGAACATGACTGAGGTTTGATTGTGGAACCCTGTGTCCTGGGAATATGACTGAGGGTTGATTCTAGAACACTCTGGCCTGGGAACATGACTAAGGTTTGATTGTGGAACCCTACGGCCTGTCAACATGACTCAGGTTTGATTCTGGACCCCTGTGGCCTGGGAACATGACTGAGGTTTGATTCTGGAAGCCTGTGCCATGGGAACATGTCTGAGGCTTGATTCCGGAACTCTGTGGCCTGGAAAAATGCCTGAGGTTTGATGATGGAACCCTGTGCCCTGGCAATATGACTGATGTTTGATTCTGGAACCCTCTTGCCTGGGAATATGACTGAGGCTTGATTCTGGAAACCTGTGGCCTGGGAACATGACTGAGGATTGAATCGAGAAACCTGTGGCCTGGGAAAATGACTGAGGATTGGTTCTGGAACCATGGGGCCTGGGAACATCACTGAGGTTTGATTGTGGAACCCTGTGTCTTGGGAACATGACATCAATTTGATTCTTGGACCCTGTGGCCTGGGAACATGACATCAGATGGATTCTGGAACCCTGTGCCCTGGGAATATGACTGAGGTTGGATTCTGGAAACCTGTGGCCTAGGAACAAGACTGAGGTTTCAGTCTGGAACCCTGTGGCCTGGGAACATGACTGAGGGTTGATTGTGGAACCGTGTGTCCTGGCAGCATGACATCAGTTGGATTCTGGAACCCTGTGGCCTGGGAATATGACTTAGGTTTGATTCTGGAACCCTGTGGCCTGGCAACATGAGTGAGGTTTGATTCTTGAACTCTGTTGCCTGGGAAAGTGCCTGACGTTTGATTCTGGAATTCCGCAGCCTGGGAACATGACTGAGCTTTCATTCTTGAACCCTGTGGCCTGGGAAAATGACTGAGGTTTGATTCTGGAACCCTGTAGCCTGGGAACTTGGCTGAGCTTTCATTCTGGACCCCTGTTGCCTGGGAACATGATTTAGGTTTGATTCGGGAACCCTGTGACCTAGGAACATTATGGAGGTTTGATTCTGGAATCCTGTGGCCTGGGAACATGACTGAGGTTTGATTGTGGAACCCTGTGCCCTAGGAATATGACTGATGTTTGATTCTGGAAGCCTGTGGCCAGGGAACATGTCTGAGGCATGATTGTGGAAGCCTGTGGCCTGGGAACATGACTGAGGTTTGATTCTGGAACCCTGTGGCCTGGGAATTTGACTGAGGTTTAATTGTGGAAACTTCTGGCCTGGGAACATGACTGAGGCTTGATTGTGGAACCCTGTGTCCTGGGCACATGACATCGGTTTGATTCTGTGACCATGTGGCCTGGGAACATGCCTGAAGTTTAATTCTGGAACCTTGTTGCCTGGTAATATGTCATCAGAAGGATTCTGGAATCCTATGGCCTGGGAAGATGACTGAGCGTTGATTCTGGAACCCTGTGTCCTGGGAACATGACTGAGGTTTGATTGTGGAACCCTTTTCCCTGGGAATATGACTGAAGTTTGATTCTGGAACCCTGTGGCCTGGGAACATGACTGAGGTTTGATTGTGGAACCCTCTGGCTTGGGAACATGACTGAGGCTTGATTCTGGAACCCTGTGGCCTGGGAACATGATATCAGTTGGATTCTGGAACCCTGTGGCCTGGGCACATGAGTGAAGGTTGATTCTGGAATCCTGTGGCCTCGGAATATGACTTACATTTGATTGTGGAAACCTGTGGCCTGGGAATATGACATCGGTTGGCTTCTAGAACCCTGTGGCCTGGGAACATGACATCGGTTTGATTATATAACCTTGTGGCCTGGGAACATGATATCGATTGGATTCTGGTAACCTTTGGCCTGGGAACATGACAACGGTTGGATTCTGGATCCCTGTGGCCTAGGAACATGACTGAGGTTTGATTGTGGACCCTCTGGACTCGGAACATGACTGAGGCTTGATTGTGGACCCTGTGTCCTGGGAACATGACATCGGTTTGATTCTGTGACCCTGTGGCCTGGGAACATGACATCAGTTGGAATCTGGAACCCTCTCGCCTGGGAACATGACTGAGGGTTGATTCTGGAACCCTGTGGCCTGGGAACATGACTGAAGTTTGATTCTGAAATTCTGTGTCCTGGGAACATGACTGAGGTTTGATGGTGGAACCCTGTGGCCTGGGAACATGGCAGAGGTTTTATTGTGATAAATTGTGGCCTGGGAATATGACTGAGGTTTGATTGTGGAATTCTGTGGACTGGGAACATGACTGAGATTTGATTCTGGAACCCTGTGGCCTGGGAACATGACTGAGGCTTGATTCTGGAACCCTGTGGCCTGGGAACATGACTCAGGTTTGATTCTGGTACTCTCTGGCCTGAGAACATCACTGAGATTAGCTTCTGGAACCCTGTGGCCTGGGAACATGACTGAGGTTAAATTGTGGAACCTGTGGCCTGGGAACATGACATCCGTTTGACTCTGGAACCCTGTGGCCTGGGAACATGATATCGATTGGACTCTGGAAACCTGTGGCCTGGAACATGACTGAGGATTGAATGTCGAACACTGTGGCCTGGGAAAATGACTGAGGTTTGATCCTGGAACCATGTGGCCTGGAAATATGATTAAGGTTTGCTTCTGGAAACCTGTGGCCTAGGAACAAGACGGAGGTTTGAATCTGCAACCCTGTGGCCCGGGAACATGACTGAGGTTTGATTCTGGAACCCTGTGGCCTGGGAACATGACTGAGGTTTGGTTGTGGATACCTGTGGACTGGGAACATTACTGAGGTTTGATTCTGGAACCCTATGGCCTAGAAAAATGACTGAGGCTTGATTGTGGAACCCTGTCATCTGAGAACATGACTGAGGTTTGATTGTGGAACCCTCTGTCCTGGGAACATGACTGTGGTTTGATGATTGTACCCTGTGTCCTGGCAACATGACTGAGGTTTTTTCTAAAACCTGCGGCATGGGAACATGACTGAGGCTTCATTCTTGAACCCTGTGGCCTGGGAAAATGACTGAGGTTTGATTCTGGAACCCTGTAACCTGGGAACTTGGCTGAGCTTTCATTCTGGACCCCTGTTGCCTGGGAACATGATTTAGGTTTGATTCGGGAACCCTGTGACCTGGGAACATTATGGAGGTTTGATTCTGGAATCCTGTGGCCTGGGAACATGACTGAGGTTGGATTGTGGAACCCTATGCCCTAGAAATATGACTGAGGTTTGATTCTGGAAGCCTGTGGCCAGGGAACATGTCTGAGTCATGATTGTGGAAGCCTGTGGCCTGGGAAAATGACTGAGGTTTGATGGTGTTACCCTGTGGCCTGGCAATATGACTGAGGTTTGATTCTGGAACCCTGTGGCCTGGGAAAATGACTGAGGTTTGATTCTGGAACGCTGTGGCCTGGCAACATGACATCAGTTGGATTCTGGAACCCTGTGGCCTGGGAACATGACTGAGGTTTGATTCTGGAACCCTGTGGCTTGGGAATATGACATCAGTTGGATTCTGGAACCCTGTGGTCTGGCAACATAACTGAGGTTTGATTCTGGAACCCTGTGGCCTGGGAACATGACTTAAGTTTGATTGTGGAACTCTGAGGCCTGGAACATGACTGAGGTTTGATTCTGGCACCCTGTGGCCTGGGAACATGACTGAGGTTTGATTGTGGAACCCTGTGTCCTGGGAATATGACTGAGGGTTGATTCTAGAACACTCTGGCCTGGGAACATGACTAAGGTTTGATTGTGGAACCCTACGGCCTGTCAACATGACTCAGGTTTGATTCTGGACCCCTGTGGCCTGGGAACATGACTGAGGTTTGATTCCGGAAGCCTGTGCCATGGGAACATGTCTGAGGCTTGATTCCGGAACTCTGTGGCCTGGAAAAATGCCTGAGGTTTGATGATGGAACCCTGTGCCCTGGCAATATGACTGATGTTTGATTCTGGAACCCTCTTGCCTGGGAATATGACTGAGGCTTGATTCTGGAAACCTGTGGCCTGGGAACATGACTGAGGATTGAATCGAGAAACCTGTGGCCTGGGAAAATGACTGAGGATTGGTTCTGGAACCATGGGGCCTGGGAACATCACTGAGGTTTGATTGTGGAACCCTGTGTCTTGGGAACATGACATCAATTTGATTCTTGGACCCTGTGGCCTGGGAACATGACATCAGATGGATTCTGGAACCCTGTGCCCTGGGAATATGACTGAGGTTTGATTCTGGAAACCTGTGGCCTAGGAACAAGACTGAGGTTTCAGTCTGGAACCCTGTGGCCTGGGAACATGACTGAGGGTTGATTGTGGAACCGTGTGTCCTGGCAGCATGACATCAGTTGGATTCTGGAACCCTGTGGCCTGGGAATATGACTTAGGTTTGATTCTGGAACCCTGTGGCCTGGCAACATGAGTGAGGTTTGATTCTTGAACTCTGTTGCCTGGGAAAGTGCCTGACGTTTGATTCTGGAATTCCGCAGCCTGGGAACATGACTGAGCTTTCATTCTTGAACCCTGTGGCCTGGGAAAATGACTGAGGTTTGATTCTGGAACCCTGTAGCCTGGGAACTTGGCTGAGCTTTCATTCTGGACCCCTGTTGCCTGGGAACATGATTTAGGTTTGATTCGGGAACCCTGTGACCTAGGAACATTATGGAGGTTTGATTCTGGAATCCTGTGGCCTGGGAACATGACTGAGGTTGGATTGTGGAACCCTGTGCCCTAGGAATATGACTGATGTTTGATTCTGGAAGCCTGTGGCCAGGGAACATGTCTGAGGCATGATTGTGGAAGCCTGTGGCCTGGGAACATGACTGAGGTTTGATTCTGGAACCCTGTGGCCTGGGAATATGACTGAGGTTTAATTGTGGAAACTTCTGGCCTGGGAACATGACTGAGGCTTGATTGTGGAACCCTGTGTCCTGGGAACATGACATCGGTTTGATTCTGTGACCATGTGGCCTGGGAACATGCCTGAAGTTTGATTCTGGAACCTTGTGGCCTGGTAACATGTCATCAGAAGGATTCTGGAATCCTATGGCCTGGGAAGATGACTGAGCGTTGATTCTGGAACCCTGTGCCCTGGGAACATGACTGAGGTTTGATTGTGGAACCCTTTTCCCTGGGAATATGACTGAAGTTTGATTCTGGAACCCTGTGGCCTGGGAACATGACTGAGGTTTGATTGTGGAACCCTCTGGCTTGGGAACATGACTGAGGCTTGATTCTGGAACCCTGTGGCCTGGGAACATGATATCAGTTGGATTCTGGAACCCTGTGGCCTGGGCACATGAGTGAAGGTTGATTCTGGAATCCTGTGGCCTCGGAATATGACTTACATTTGATTGTGGAAACCTGTGGCCTGGGAACATGACATCGGTTGGCTTCTAGAACCCTGTGGCCTGGGAACATGACATCGGTTTGATTATATAACCTTGTGGCCTGGGAACATGATATCGATTGGATTCTGGTAACCTTTGGCCTGGGAACATGACAACGGTTGGATTCTGGATCCCTGTGGCCTAGGAACATGACTGAGGTTTGATTGTGGACCCTCTGGACTCGGAACATGACTGAGGCTTGATTGTGGACCCTGTGTCCTGGGAACATGACATCGGTTTGATTCTGTGACCCTGTGGCCTGGGAACATGACATCAGTTGGAATCTGGAACCCTCTCGCCTGGGAACATGACTGAGGGTTGATTCTGGAACCCTGTGGCCTGGGAACATGACTGAGGCTTGTTTCTGGAACCCTGTGGCCTGGGAACATGACTCAGGTTTGATTCTGGTACTCTCTGGCCTGAGAACATCACTGAGATTAGCTTCTGGAACCCTGTGGCCTGGGAACATGACTGAGGTTAAATTGTGGAACCTGTGGCCTGGGAACATGACATCCGTTTGACTCTGGAACCCTGTGGCCTGGGAACATGATATCGATTGGACTCTGGAAACCTGTGGCCTGGAACATGACTGAGGATTGAATGTCGAACACTGTGGCCTGGGAAAATGACTGAGGTTTGATCCTGGAACCATGTGGCCTGGAAATATGATTAAGGTTTGCTTCTGGAAACCTGTGGCCTAGGAACAAGACGGAGGTTTGAATCTGCAACCCTGTGGCCCGGGAACATGACTGAGGTTTGATTCTGGAACCCTGTGGCCTGGGAACATGACTGAGGTTTGGTTGTGGATACCTGTGGACTGGGAACATTACTGAGGTTTGATTCTGGAACCCTATGGCCTAGAAAAATGACTGAGGCTTGATTGTGGAACCCTGTCATCTGAGAACATGACTGAGGTTTGATTGTGGAACCCTCTGTCCTGGGAACATGACTGTGGTTTGATAATTGTACCCTGTGTCCTGGCAACATGACTGAGGTTTGTTTCTAAAACCTGCGGCCTGGGAACATGACTGAGGCTTCATTCTTGAACCCTGTGGCCTGGGAAAATGACTGAGGTTTGATTCTGGAACCCTGTAGCCTGGGAACTTGGCTGAGCTTTCATTCTGGACCCCTGTTGCCTGGGAACATGATTTAGGTTTGATTCGGGAACCCTGTGACCTGGGAACATTATGGAGGTTTGATTCTGGAATCCTGTGGCCTGGGAACATGACTGAGGTTGGATTGTGGAACCCTGTGCCCTAGGAATATGACTGAGGTTTGATTCTGGAAGCCTGTGGCCAGGGAACATGTCTGAGGCATGATTGTGGAAGCCTGTGGCCTGGGAAAATGACTGAGGTTTGATGGTGTTACCCTGTGGCCTGGCAATATGACTGAGGTTTGATTCTGGAACCCTGTGGCCTGGGAACATGACTGAGGTTTGATTCTGGAACGCTGTGGCCTGGCAACATGACATCAGTTGGATTCTGGAACCCTGTGGCCTGGGAACATGACTGAGGTTTGATTCTGGAACCCTGTGGCTTGGGAATATGACATCAGTTGGATTCTGGAACCCTGTGGTCTGGCAACATAACTGAGGTTTGATTCTGGAACCCTGTGGCCTGGGAATATGACTTAAGTTTGATTGTGGAACTCTGAGGCCTGGAACATGACTGAGGTTTGATTCTGGCACCCTGTGGCCTGGGAACATGACTGAGGTTTGATTGTGGAACCCTGTGTCCTGGGAACATGACTGAGGTTTGATTCTAGAACACTCTGGCCTGGGAACATGACTAAGGTTTGATTGTGGAACCCTACGGCCTGTCAACATGACTCAGGTTTGATTCTGGACCCCTGTGGCCTGGGAACATGACTGAGGTTTGATTCTGGAAGCCTGTGCCATGGGAACATGTCTGAGGCTTGATTCCGGAACTCTATGGCCTGGAAAAATGCCTGAGGTTTGATGATGGAACCCTGTGCCCTGGCAATATGACTGATGTTTGATTCTGGAACCCTCTTGCCTGGGAATATGACTGAGGCTTCATTCTGGAAGCCTGTGGCCTGTGAACATGACTGAGGTTTGATTCTGGAACTCTGCAGCCTGGGAACATGACTGAGCTTTCATTCTGGAACCCTGTGGCCTGGGAACATGATTGAGGTTTGATTCTGGAACCCTGTGGCCTGGGAATATGACTGAGGTTTAATTGTGGAAACTTCTGGCCTGGGAACATGACTGAGGCTTGATTGTGGAACCCTGTGTCCTGGGAACATGACATCGGTTTGATTCTGTGACCATGTGGCCTGGGAACATGCCTGAAGTTTGATTCTGGAACCTTGTGGCCTGGTAACATGTCTGAGTCATGATTGTGGAAGCCTGTGGCCTGGGAAAATGACTGAGGTTTGATGGTGTTACCCTGTGGCCTGGCAATATGACTGAGGTTTGATTCTGGAACCCTGTGGCCTGGGAACATGACTGAGGTTTGATTCTGGAACCCTGTGGCCTGGGAATATGACTGAGGTTTAATTGTGGAAACTTCTGGCCTGGGAACATGACTGAGGCTTGATTGTGGAACCCTGTGTCCTGGGAACATGCCATCGGTTTGATTCTGTGACCATGTGGCCTGGGAACATGCCTGAAGTTTGATTCTGGAACCTTGTGGCCTGGTAACATGTCATCAGAAGGATTCTGGAATCCTATGGCCTGGGAAGATGACTGAGCATTGATTCTGGAACCCTGTGCCCTGGGAACATGACTGAGGTTTGATTGTGGAACCCTTTTCCCTGGGAATATGACTGAAGTTTGATTCTGGAACCCTGTGGCCTGGGAACATGACTGAGGTTTGATTGTGGAACCCTCTGGCTTGGGAACATGACTGAGGCTTGATTCTGGAACCCTGTGGCCTGGGAACATGATATCAGTTGGATTCTGGAACCCTGTGGCCTGGGCACATGAGTGAAGGTTGATTCTGGAATCCTGTGGCCTCAGAATATGACTTACATTTGATTGTGGAAATCTGTGGCCTGGGAACATGACATCGGTTGGCTTCTAGAACCCTGTGGCCTGGGAACATGACATCGGTTTGATTATATAACCTTGTGGCCTGGGAACATGACATCGATTGGATTCTGGTAACCTTTGGCCTGGGAACATGACAACGGTTGGATTCTGGATCCCTGTGGCCTAGGAACATGACTGAGGTTTGATTGTGGACCCTCTGGACTCGGAACATGACTGAGGCTTGATTGTGGACCCTGTGTCCTGGGAACATGACATCGGTTTGATTCTGTGACCCTGTGACCTGGGAACATGACATCAGTTGGAATCTGGAACCCTCTCACCTGGGAACATGACTGAGGGTTGATTCTGGAACCCTGTGACCTGGGAACATGACTGAAGTTTGATTCTGAAATTCTGTGTCCTGGGAACATGACTGAGGTTTGATGGTGGAACCCTGTGGCCTGGGAACATGGCAGAGGTTTTATTGTGATAAATTGTGGCCTGGGAATATGACTGAGGTTTGATTGTGGAATTCTGTGGACTGGGAACATGACTGAGATTTGATTCTGGAACCCTGTGGCCTGGGAACATGACTGAGGCTTGATTCTGGAACCCTGTGGCCTGGGAACATGACTCAGGTTTGATTCTGGTACTCTCTGGCCTGAGAACATCACTGAGATTAGCTTCTGGAACCCTGTGGCCTGGGAACATGACTGAGGTTAAATTGTGGAACCTGTGGCCTGGGCACATGACATCCGTTTGACTCTGGAACCCTGTGGCCTGGGAACATGATATCGATTGGACTCTGGAAACCTGTGGCCTGGAACATGACTGAGGATTGAATGTCGAACACTGTGGCCTGGGAATATGACTGAGGTTTGATCCTGGAACCATGTGGCCTGGAAATATGATTAAGGTTTGCTTCTGGAAACCTGTGGCCTAGGAACAAGACGGAGGTTTGAATCTGCAACCCTGTGGCCCGGGAACATGACTGAGGTTTGATTCTGGAACCCTGTGGCCTGGGAACATGACTGAGGTTTGGTTGTGGATACCTGTGGACTGGGAACATTACTGAGGTTTGATTGTGGAACCCTGTGCCCTAGGAATATGACTGAGGTTTGATTCTGGAAGCCTGTGGCCAGGGAACATGTCTGAGGCATGATTGTGGAAGCCTGTGGCCTGGGAAAATGACTGAGGTTTGATGGTGTTACCCTGTGGCCTGGCAATATGACTGAGGTTTGATTCTGGAACCCTGTGCCCTGGGAATATGACTGAGGTTTAATTGTGGAAACTTCTGGCCTGGGAACATGACTGAGGCTTGATTGTGGAACCCTGTGTCCTGGGAACATGACATCGGTTTGATTCTGTGACCATGTGGCCTGGGAACATGCCTGAAGTTTGATTCTGGAACCTTGTGGCCTGGTAACATGTCATCAGAAGGATTCTGGAATCCTATGGCCTGGGAAGATGACTGAGCATTGATTCTGGAACCCTGTGCCCTGGGAACATGACTGAGGTTTGATTGTGGAACCCTTTTCCCTGGGAATATGACTGAAGTTTGATTCTGGAACCCTGTGGCCTGGGAACATGACTGAGGTTTGATTGTGGAACCCTCTGGCTTGGGAACATGACTGAGGCTTGATTCTGGAACCCTGTGGCCTGGGAACATGATATCAGTTGGATTCTGGAACCCTGTGGCCTGGGCACATGAGTGAAGGTTGATTCTGGAATCCTGTGGCCTCGGAATATGACTTATATTTGATTGTGGAAACCTGTGGCCTGGGAACATGACATCGGTTGGCTTCTAGAACCCTGTGGCCTGGGAACATGACATCGGTTTGATTATATAACCTTGTGGCCTGGGAACATGATATCGATTGGATTCTGGTAACCTTTGGCCTGGGAACATGACAACGGTTGGATTCTGGATCCCTGTGGCCTAGGAACATGACTGAGGTTTGATTGTGGACCCTCTGGACTCGGAACATGACTGAGGCTTGATTGTGGACCCTGTGTCCTGGGAACATGACATCGGTTTGATTCTGTGACCCTGTGGCCTGGGAACATGACATCAGTTGGAATCTGGAACCCTCTCGCCTGGGAACATGACTGAGGGTTGATTCTGGAACCCTGTGGCCTGGGAACATGACTGAAGTTTGATTCTGAAATTCTGTGTCCTGGGAACATGACTGAGGTTTGATGGTGGAACCCTGTGGCCTGGGAACATGGCAGAGGTTTTATTGTGATAAATTGTGGCCTGGGAATATGACTGAGGTTTGATTGTGGAATTCTGTGGACTGGGAACATGACTGAGATTTGATTCTGGAACCCTGTGGCCTGGGAACATGACTGAGGCTTGATTCTGGAACCCTGTGGCCTGGGAACATGACTCAGGTTTGATTCTGGTACTCTCTGGCCTGAGAACATCACTGAGATTAGCTTCTGGAACCCTGTGGCCTGGGAACATGACTGAGGTTAAATTGTGGAACCTGTGGCCTGGGCACATGACATCCGTTTGACTCTGGAACCCTGTGGCCTGGGAACATGATATCGATTGGACTCTGGAAACCTGTGGCCTGGAACATGACTGAGGATTGAATCTCGAACACTGTGGCCTGGGAAAATGACTGAGGTTTGATCCTGGAACCATGTGGCCTGGAAATATGATTAAGGTTTGCTTCTGGAAACCTGTGGCCTAGGAACAAGACGGAGGTTTGAATCTGCAACCCTGTGGCCCGGGAACATGACTGAGGTTTGATTCTGGAACCCTGTGGCCTGGGAACATGACTGAGGTTTGGTTGTGGATACCTGTGGACTGGGAACATGACTGAGGTTTGATTCTGGAACCCTATGGCCTAGAAAAATGACTGAGGCTTGATTGTGGAACCCTGTCATCTGAGAACATGACTGAGGTTTGATTGTGGAACCGTCTGTCCTGGGAACATGACTGTGGTTTGATGATTGTACCCTGTGTCCTGGCAACATGACTGAGGTTTGTTTCTAAAACCTGCGGCCTGGGAACATGACTGAGGCTTCATTCTTGAACCCTGTGGCCTGGGAAAATGACTGAGGTTTGATTCTGGAACCCTGTAGCCTGGGAACTTGGCTGAGCTTTCATTCTGGACCCCTGTTGCCTGGGAACATGATTTAGGTTTGATTCGGGAACCCTGTGACCTGGGAACATTATGGAGGTTTGATTCTGGAATCCTGTGGCCTGGGAACATGACTGAGGTTGGATTGTGGAACCCTGTGCCCTAGGAATATGACTGAGGTTTGATTCTGGAAGCCTGTGGCCAGGGAACATGTCTGAGGCATGATTGTGGAAGCCTGTGGCCTGGGAAAATGACTGAGGTTTGATGGTGTTACCCTGTGGCCTGGCAATATGACTGAGGTTTGATTCTGGAACCCTGTGGCCTGGGAACATGACTGAGGTTTGATTCTGGAACGCTGTGGCCTGGCAACATGACATCAGTTGGATTCTGGAACCCTGTGGCCTGGAAACATGACTGAGGTTTGATTCTGGAACCCTGTGGCTTGGGAATATGACATCAGTTGGATTCTGGAACCCTGTGGTCTGGCAACATAACTGAGGTTTGTTTCTGGAACCCTGTGGCCTGGGAACATGACTTAAGTTTGATTGTGGAACTCTGAGGCCTGGAACATGACTGAGGTTTGATTCTGACACCCTGTGGCCTGGGAACATGACTGAGGTTTGATTGTGGAACCCTGTGTCCTGGGAACATGACTGAGGTTTGATTCTAGAACACTCTGGCCTGGGAACATGACTAAGGTTTGATTGTGGAACCCTACGGCCTGTCAACATGACTCAGGTTTGATTCTGGACCCCTGTGGCCTGGGAACATGACTGAGGTTTGATTCTGGAAGCCTGTGCCATGGGAACATGTCTGAGGCTTGATTCCGGAACTCTATGGCCTGGAAAAATGCCTGAGGTTTGATGATGGAACCCTGTGCCCTGGCAATATGACTGATGTTTGATTCTGGAACCCTCTTGCCTGGGAATATGACTGAGGCTTCATTCTGGAAGCCTGTGGCCTGTGAACATGACTGAGGTTTGATTCTGGAACTCTGCAGCCTGGGAACATGACTGAGCTTTCATTCTGGAACCCTGTGGCCTGGGAACATGACTGAGGTTTGATTCTGGAACCCTGTGGCCTGGGAATATGACTGAGGTTTAATTGTGGAAACTTCTGGCCTGGGAACATGACTGAGGCTTGATTGTGGAACCCTGTGTCCTGGGCACATGACATCGGTTTGATTCTGTGACCATGTGGCCTGGGAACATGCCTGAAGTTTGATTCTGGAACCTTGTGGCCTGGTAACATGTCTGAGTCATGATTGTGGAAGCCTGTGGCCTGGGAAAATGACTGAGGTTTGATGGTATTACCCTGTGGCCTGGCAATATGACTGAGGTTTGATTCTGGAACCCTGTGCCCTGGGAACATGACTGAGGTTTGATTCTGGAACCCTGTGGCCTGGGAATATGACTGAGGTTTAATTGTGGAAACTTCTGGCCTGGGAACATGACTGAGGCTTGATTGTGGAACCCTGTGTCCTGGGAACATGACATCGGTTTGATTCTGTGACCATGTGGCCTGGGAACATGCCTGAAGTTTGATTCTGGAAACTTGTGGCCTGGTAACATGTCATCAGAAGGATTCTGGAATCCTATGGCCTGGGAAGATGACTGAGCATTGATTCTGGAACCCTGTGCCCTGGGAACATGATTGAGGTTTGATTGTGGAACCCTTTTCCCTGGGAATATGACTGAAGTTTGATTCTGGAACCCTGTGGCCTGGGAACATGACTGAGGTTTGATTGTGGAACCCTCTGGCTTGGGAATATGACTGAGGCTTGATTCTGGAACCCTGTGGCCTGGGAACATGATATCAGTTGGATTCTGGAACCCTGTGTCCTGGGCACATGAGTGAAGGTTGATTCTGGAATCCTGTGGCCTCGGAATATGACTTACATTTGATTGTGGAAACCTGTGGCCTGGGAACATGACATCGGTTGGCTTCTAGAACCCTGTGGCCTGGGAACATGACATCGGTTTGATTATATAACCTTGTGGCCTGGGAACATGATATCGATTGGATTCTGGTAACCTTTGGCCTGGGAACATGACAACGGTTGGATTCTGGATCCCTGTGGCCTAGGACCATGACTGAGGTTTGATTGTGGACCCTCTGGACTCGGAACATGACTGAGGCTTGATTGTGGACCCTGTGTCCTGGGAACATGACATCGGTTTGATTCTGTGACCCTGTGGCCTGGGAACATGACATCAGTTGGAATCTGGAACCCTCTCGCCTGGGAACATGACTGAGGGTTGATTCTGGAACCCTGTGGCCTGGGAACATGACTGAAGTTTGATTCTGAAATTCTGTGTCCTGGGAACATGACTGAGGTTTGATGGTGGAACCCTGTGGTCTGGGAACATGGCAGAGGTTTTATTGTGATAAATTGTGGCCTGGGAATATGACTGAGGTTTGATTGTGGAATTCTGTGGACTGGGAACATGACTGAGATTTGATTCTGGAACCCTGTGGCCTGGGAACATGACTGAGGCTTTATTCTGGAACCCTGTGGCCTGGGAACATGACTCAGGTTTGATTCTGGTACTCTCTGGCCTGAGAACATCACTGAGATTAGCTTCTGGAACCCTGTGGCCTGGGAACATGACTGAGGTTAAATTGTGGAACCTGTGGCCTGGGAACATGACATCCGTTTGACTCTGGAACCCTGTGGCCTGGGAACATGATATCGATTGGACTCTGGAAACCTGTGGCCTGGAACATGACTGAGGATTGAATCTCGAACACTGTGGCCTGGGAAAATGACTGAGGTTTGATCCTGGAACCATGTGGCCTGGAAATATGATTAAGGTTTGCTTCTGGAAACCTGTGGCCTAGGAACAAGACGGAGGTTTGAATCTGCAACCCTGTGGCCCGGGAACATGACTGAGGTTTGATTCTGGAACCCTGTGGCCTGGGAACATGACTGAGGTTTGGTTGTGGATACCTGTGGACTGGGAACATTACTGAGGTTTGATTCTGGAACCCTATGGCCTAGAAAAATGACTGAGGCTTGATTGTGGAACCCTGTCATCTGAGAACATGACTGAGGTTTGATTGTGGAACCCTCTGTCCTGGGAACATGACTGTGGTTTGATGATTGTACCCTGTGTCCTGGCAACATGACTGAGGTTTGTTTCTAAAACCTGCGGCCTGGGAACATGACTGAGGCTTCATTCTTGAACCCTGTGGCCTGGGAAAATGACTGAGGTTTGATTCTGGAACCCTGTAGCCTGGGAACTTGGCTGAGCTTTCATTCTGGACCCCTGTTGCCTGGGAACATGATTTAGGTTTGATTCGGGAACCCTGTGACCTGGGAACATTATGGAGGTTTGATTCTGGAATCCTGTGGCCTGGGAACATGACTGAGGTTTGATTGTGGAACCCTGTGCCCTAGGAATATGACTGAGGTTTGATTCTGGAAGCCTGTGGCCAGGGAATATGTCTGAGGCATGATTGTGGAAGCCTGTGGCCTGGGAAAATGACTGAGGTTTGATGGTGTTACCCTGTGGCCTGGCAATATGACTGAGGTTTGATTCTGGAACCCTGTGGCCTGGGAATATGACTGAGGTTTAATTGTGGAAACTTCTGGCCTGGGAACATGACTGAGGCTTGATTGTGGAACCCTGTGTCCTGGGAACATGACATCGGTTTGATTCTGTGACCATGTGGCCTGGGAACATGCCTGAAGTTTGATTCTGGAACCTTGTGGCCTGGTAACATGTCATCAGAAGGATTCTGGAATCCTATGGCCTGGGAAGATGACTGAGCATTGATTCTGGAACCCTGTGCCCTGGGAACATGACTGAGGTTTGATTGTGGAACCCTTTTCCCTGGGAATATGACTGAAGTTTGATTCTGGAACCCTGTGGCCTGGGAACATGACTGAGGTTTGATTGTGGAACCCTCTGGCTTGGGAACATGACTGAGGCTTGATTCTGGAACCCTGTGGCCTGGGAACATGATATCAGTTGGATTCTGGAACCCTGTGGCCTGGGCACATGAGTGAAGGTTGATTCTGGAATCCTGTGGCCTGGGAACATGACTGAGGTTTGATTGTGGAACCCTGTGTCCTGGGAACATGACTGAGGTTTGATTCTAGAACACTCTGGCCTGGGAACATGACTAAGGTTTGATTGTGGAACCCTACGGCCTGTCAACATGACTCAGGTTTGATTCTGGACCCCTGTGGCCTGGGAACATGACTGAGGTTTGATTCTGGAAGCCTGTGCCATGGGAACATGTCTGAGGCTTGATTCCGGAACTCTATGGCCTGGAAAAATGCCTGAGGTTTGATGATGGAACCCTGTGCCCTGGCAATATGACTGATGTTTGATTCTGGAACCCTCTTGCCTGGGAATATGACTGAGGCTTCATTCTGGAAGCCTGTGGCCTGTGAACATGACTGAGGTTTGATTCTGGAACTCTGCAGCCTGGGAACATGACTGAGCTTTCATTCTGGAACCCTGTGGCCTGGGAACATGACTGAGGTTTGATTCTGGAACCCTGTGGCCTGGGAATATGACTGAGGTTTAATTGTGGAAACTTCTGGCCTGGGAGCATGACTGAGGCTTGATTGTGGAACCCTGTGTCCTGGGAACATGACATCGGTTTGATTCTGTGACCATGTGGCCTGGGAACATGCCTGAAGTTTGATTCTGGAACCTTGTGGCCTGGTAACATGTCTGAGTCATGATTATGGAAGCCTGTGGCCTGGGAAAATGACTGAGGTTTGATGGTATTACCCTGTGGCCTGGCAATATGACTGAGGTTTGATTCTGGAACCCTGTGCCCTGGGAACATGACTGAGGTTTGATTCTGGAACCCTGTGGCCTGGGAATATGACTGAGGTTTAATTGTGGAAACTTCTGGCCTGGGAACATGACTGAGGCTTGATTGTGGAACCCTGTGTCCTGGGAACATGACATCGGTTTGATTCTGTGACCATGTGGCCTGGGAACATGCCTGAAGTTTGATTCTGGAACCTTGTGGCCTGGTAACATGTCATCAGAAGGATTCTGGAATCCTATGTCCTGGGAAGATGACTGAGCATTGATTCTGGAACCCTGTGCCCTGGGAACATGACTGAGGTTTGATTGTGGAACCCTTTTCCCTGGGAATATGACTGAAGTTTGATTCTGGAACCCTGTGGCCTGGGAACATGACTGAGGTTTGATTGTGGAACCCTCTGGCTTGGGAACATGACTGAGGCTTGATTCTGGAACCCTGTGGCCTGGGAACATGATATCAGTTGGATTCTGGAACCCTGTGGCCTGGGCACATGAGTGAAGGTTGATTCTGGAATCCTGTGGCCTCGGAATATGACTTACATTTGATTGTGGAAACCTGTGGCCTGGGAACATGACATCGGTTGGCTTCTAGAACCCTGTGGCCTGGGAACATGACATCGGTTTGATTATATAACCTTGTGGCCTGGGAACATGATATCGATTGGATTCTGGTAACCTTTGGCCTGGGAACATGACAACGGTTGGATTCTGGATCCCTGTGGCCTAGGAACATGACTGAGGTTTGATTGTGGACCCTCTGGACTCGGAACATGACTGAGGCTTGATTGTGGACCCTGTGTCCTGGGAACATGACATCGGTTTGATTCTGTGACCCTGTGGCCTGGGAACATGACATCAGTTGGAATCTGGAACCCTCTCGCCTGGGAACATGACTGAGGGTTGATTCTGGAACCCTGTGGCCTGGGAACATGACTGAAGTTTGATTCTGAAATTCTGTGTCCTGGGAACATGACTGAGGTTTGATGGTGGAACCCTGTGGCCTGGGAACATGGCAGAGGTTTTATTGTGATAAATTGTGGCCTGGGAATATGACTGAGGTTTGATTGTGGAATTCTGTGGACTGGGAACATGACTGAGATTTGATTCTGGAACCCTGTGGCCTGGGAACATGACTGAGGCTTGATTCTGGAACCCTGTGGCCTGGGAACATGACTCAGGTTTGATTCTGGTACTCTCTGGCCTGAGAACATCACTGAGATTAGCTTCTGGAACCCTGTGGCCTGGGAACATGACATCCGTTTGACTCTGGAACCCTGTGGCCTGGGAACATGATATCGATTGGACTCTGGAAACCTGTGGCCTGGAACATAACTGAGGATTGAATCTCGAACACTGTGGCCTGGGAAAATGACTGAGGTTTGATCCTGGAACCATGTGGCCTGCAAATATGATTAAGGTTTGCTTCTGGAAACCTGTGGCCTAGGAACAAGACGGAGGTTTGAATCTGCAACCCTGTGGCCCGGGAACATGACTGAGGTTTGATTCTGGAACCCTGTGGCCTGGGAACATGACTGAGGTTTGGTTGTGGATACCTGTGGACTGGGAACATTACTGAGGTTTGATTCTGGAACCCTATGGCCTAGAAAAATGACTGAGGCTTGATTGTGGAACCCTGTCATCTGAGAACATGACTGAGGTTTGATTGTGGAACCCTCTGTCCTGGGAACATGACTGTGGTTTGATGATTGTACCCTGTGTCCTGGCAACATGACTGAGGTTTGTTTCTAAAACCTGCGGCCTGGGAACATGACTGAGGCTTCATTCTTGAACCCTGTGGCCTGGGAAAATGACTGAGGTTTGATTCTGGAACCCTGTAGCCTGGGAACTTGGCTGAGCTTTCATTCTGGACCCCTGTTGCCTGGGAACATGATTTAGGTTTGATTCGGGAACCCTGTGACCTGGGAACATTATGGAGGTTTGATTCTGGAATCCTGTGGCCTGGGAACATGACTGAGGTTGGATTGTGGAACCCTGTGCCCTAGGAATATGACTGAGGTTTGATTCTGGAAGCCTGTGGCCAGGGAACATGTCTGAGGCATGATTGTGGAAGCCTGTGGCCTGGGAAAATGACTGAGGTTTGATTCTGGAACCCTGTGGCCTGGGAATATGACTGAGGTTTAATTGTGGAAACTTCTGGCCTGGGAACATGACTGAGGCTTGATGTGGAACCCTGTGTCCTGGGAACATGACATCGGTTTGATTCTGTGACCATGTGGCCTGGGAACATGCCTGAAGTTTGATTCTGGAACCTTGTGGCCTGGTAACATGTCATCAGAAGGATTCTGGAATCCTATGGCCTGGGAAGATGACTGAGCGTTGATTCTGGAACCCTGTGCCCTGGGAACATGACTGAGGTTTGATTGTGGAACCCTTTTCCCTGGGAATATGACTGAAGTTTGATTCTGGAACCCTGTGGCCTGGGAACATGACTGAGGTTTGATTGTGGAACCCTCTGGCTTGGGAACATGACTGAGGCTTGATTCTGGAACCCTGTGGCCTGGGAACATGATATCAGTTGGATTCTGGAACCCTGTGGCCTGGGCACATGAGTGAAGGTTGATTCTGGAATCCTGTGGCCTCGGAATATGACTTACATTTGATTGTGGAAACCTGTGGCCTGGGAACATGACATCGGTTGGCTTCTAGAACCCTGTGGCCTGGGAACATGACATCGGTTTGATTGTATAACCCTGTGGCCTGGGAACATGATATCGATTGGATTCTGGTAACCTTTGGCCTGGGAACATGACAACGGTTGGATTCTGGATCCCTGTGGCCTAGGAACATGACTGAGGTTTGATTGTGGACCCTCTGGCCTCGGAACATGACTGAGGCTTGATTGTGGACCCTGTGTCCTGGGAACATGACATCGGTTTGATTCTGTGACCCTGTGGCCTGGGAACATGACATCAGTTGGAATCTGGAACCCTCTCGCCTGGGAACATGACTGAGGGTTGATTCTGGAACCCTGTGGCCTGGGAACATGACTGAAGTTTGATTCTGAAATTCTGTGTCCTGGGAACATGACTGAGGTTTGATGGTGGAACCCTGTGGCCTGGGAACATGGCAGAGGTTTTATTGTGATAAATTGTGGCCTGGGAATATGACTGAGGTTTGATTGTGGAATTCTGTGGACTGGGAACATGACTGAGATTTGATTCTGGAACCCTGTGGCCTGGGAACATGACTGAGGCTTGATTCTGGAACCCTGTGGCCTGGGAACATGACTCAGGTTTGATTCTGGTACTCTCTGGCCTGAGAACATCACTGAGATTAGCTTCTGGAACCCTGTGGCCTGGGAACATGACTGAGGTTAAATTGTGGAACCTGTGGCCTGGGAACATGACATCCGTTTGACTCTGGAACCCTGTGGCCTGGGAACATGATATCGATTGGACTCTGGAAACCTGTGGCCTGGAACATGACTGAGGATTGAATCTCGAACACTGTGGCCTGGGAAAATGACTGAGGTTTGATCCTGGAACCATGTGGCCTGGAAATATGATTAAGGTTTGCTTCTGGAAACCTGTGGCCTAGGAACAAGACGGAGGTTTGAATCTGCAACCCTGTGGCCCGGGAACATGACTGAGGTTTGATTCTGGAACCCTGTGGCCTGGGAACATGACTGAGGTTTGGTTGTGGATACCTGTGGACTGGGAACATTACTGAGGTTTGATTCTGGAACCCTATGGCCTAGAAAAATGACTGAGGCTTGATTGTGGAACCCTGTCATCTGAGAACATGACTGAGGTTTGATTGTGGAACCCTCTGTCCTGGGAACATGACTGTGGTTTGATGATTGTACCCTGTGTCCTGGCAACATGACTGAGGTTTGTTTCTAAAACCTGCGGCCTGGGAACATGACTGAGGCTTCATTCTTGAACCCTGTGGCCTGGGAAAATGACTGAGGTTTGATTCTGGAACCCTGTAGCCTGGGAACTTGGCTGAGCTTTCATTCTGGACCCCTGTTGCCTGGGAACATGATTTAGGTTTGATTCGGGAACCCTGTGACCTGGGAACATTATGGAGGTTTGATTCTGGAATCCTGTGGCCTGGGAACATGACTGAGGTTGGATTGTGGAACCCTGTGCCCTAGGAATATGACTGAGGTTTGATTCTGGAAGCCTGTGGCCAGGGAACATGTCTGAGGCATGATTGTGGAAGCCTGTGGCCTGGGAAAATGACTGAGGTTTGATGGTGTTACCCTGTGGCCTGGCAATATGACTGAGGTTTGATTCTGGAACCCTGTGGCCTGGGAACATGACTGAGGTTTGATTCTGGAACGCTGTGGCCTGGCAACATGACATCAGTTGGATTCTGGAACCCTGTGGCCTGGGAACATGACTGAGGTTTGATTCTGGAACCCTGTGGCTTGGGAATATGACATCAGTTGGATTCTGGAACCCTGTGGTCTGGCAACATAACTGAGGTTTGATTCTGGAACCCTGTGGCCTGGGAACATGACTTAAGTTTGATTGTGGAACTCTGAGGCCTGGAACATGACTGAGGTTTGATTCTGGCACCCTGTGGCCTGGGAACATGACTGAGGTTTGATTGTGGAACCCTGTGTCCTGGGAACATGACTGAGGTTTGATTCTAGAACACTCTGGCCTGGGAACATGACTAAGGTTTGATTGTGGAACCCTACGGCCTGTCAACATGACTCAGGTTTGATTCTGGACCCCTGTGGCCTGGGAACATGACTGAGGTTTGATTCTGGAAGCCTGTGCCATGGGAACATGTCTGAGGCTTGATTCCGGAACTCTATGGCCTGGAAAAATGCCTGAGGTTTGATGATGGAACCCTGTGCCCTGGCAATATGACTGATGTTTGATTCTGGAACCCTCTTGCCTGGGAATATGACTGAGGCTTGATTCTGGAAGCCTGTGGCCTGTGAACATGACTGAGGTTTGATTCTGGAACTCTGCAGCCTGGGAACATGACTGAGCTTTCATTCTGGAACCCTGTGGCCTGGGAACATGACTGAGGTTTGATTCTGGAACCCTGTGGCCTGGGAATATGACTGAGGTTTAATTGTGGAAACTTCTGGCCTGGGAACATGACTGAGGCTTGATTGTGGAACCCTGTGTCCTGGGAACATGACATCGGTTTGATTCTGTGACCATGTGGCCTGGGAACATGCCTGAAGTTTGATTCTGGAACCTTGTGGCCTGGTAACATGTCTGAGTCATGATTGTGGAAGCCTGTGGCCTGGGAAAATGACTGAGGTTTGATGGTGTTACCCTGTGGCCTGGCAATATGACTGAGGTTTGATTCTGGAACCCTGTGGCCTGGGAACATGACTGAGGTTTGATTCTGGAACCCTGTGGCCTGGGAATATGACTGAGGTTTAATTGTGGAAACTTCTGGCCTGGGAACATGACTGAGGCTTGATTGTGGAACCCTGTGTCCTGGGAACATGACATCGGTTTGATTCTGTGACCATGTGGCCTGGGAACATGCCTGAAGTTTGATTCTGGAACCTTGTGGCCTGGTAACATGTCATCAGAAGGATTCTGGAATCCTATGGCCTGGGAAGATGACTGAGCATTGATTCTGGAACCCTGTGCCCTGGGAACATGACTGAGGTTTGATTGTGGAACCCTTTTCCCTGGGAATATGACTGAAGTTTGATTCTGGAACCCTGTGGCCTGGGAACATGACTGAGGTTTGATTGTGGAACCCTCTGGCTTGGGAACATGACTGAGGCTTGATTCTGGAACCCTGTGGCCTGGGAACATGATATCAGTTGGATTCTGGAACCCTGTGGCCTGGGCACATGAGTGAAGGTTGATTCTGGAATCCTGTGGCCTCGGAATATGACTTATATTTGATTGTGGAAACCTGTGGCCTGGGAACATGACATCGGTTGGCTTCTAGAACCCTGTGGCCTGGGAACATGACATCGGTTTGATTATATAACCTTGTGGCCTGGGAACATGATATCGATTGGATTCTGGTAACCTTTGGCCTGGGAACATGACAACGGTTGGATTCTGGATCCCTGTGGCCTAGGAACATGACTGAGGTTTGATTGTGGACCCTCTGGACTCGGAACATGACTGAGGCTTGATTGTGGACCCTGTGTCCTGGGAACATGACATCGGTTTGATTCTGTGACCCTGTGGCCTGGGAACATGACATCAGTTGGAATCTGGAACCCTCTCGCCTGGGAACATGACTGAGGGTTGATTCTGGAACCCTGTGGCCTGGGAACATGACTGAAGTTTGATTCTGAAATTCTGTGTCCTGGGAACATGACTGAGATTTGATGGTGGAACCCTGTGGCCTGGGAACATGGCAGAGGTTTTATTGTGATAAATTGTGGCCTGGGAATATGACTGAGGTTTGATTGTGGAATTCTGTGGACTGGGAACATGACTGAGATTTGATTCTGGAACCCTGTGGCCTGGGAACATGACTGAGGCTTTATTCTGGAACCCTATGGCCTTGGAACATGACTCAGGTTTGATTCTGGTACTCTCTGGCCTGAGAACATCACTGAGATTAGCTTCTGGAACCCTGTGGCCTGGGAACATGACTGAGGTTAAATTGTGGAACCTGTGGCCTGGGAACATGACATCCGTTTGACTCTGGAACCCTGTGGCCTGGGAACATGATATCGATTGGACTCTGGAAACCTGTGGCCTGGAACATGACTGAGGATTGAATCTCGAACACTGTGGCCTGGGAAAATGACTGAGGTTTGATCCTGGAACCATGTGGCCTGGAAATATGATTAAGGTTTGCTTCTGGAAACCTGTGGCCTAGGAACAAGACGGAGGTTTGAATCTGCAACCCTGTGGCCCGGGAACATGACTGAGGTTTGATTCTGGAACCCTGTGGCCTGGGAACATGACTGAGGTTTGGTTGTGGATACCTGTGGACTGGGAACATTACTGAGGTTTGATTCTGGAACCCTATGGCCTAGAAAAATGACTGAGGCTTGATGGTGGAACCCTGTCATCTGAGAACATGACTGAGGTTTGATTGTGGAACCCTCTGTCCTGGGAACATGACTGTGGTTTGATGATTGTACCCTGTGTCCTGGCAACATGACTGAGGTTTGTTTCTAAAACCTGCGGCCTGGGAACATGACTGAGGCTTCATTCTTGAACCCTGTGGCCTGGGAAAATGACTGAGGTTTGATTCTGGAACCCTGTAGCCTGGGAACTTGGCTGAGCTTTCATTCTGGACCCCTGTTGCCTGGGAACATGATTTAGGTTTGATTCGGGAACCCTGTGACCTGGGAACATTATGGAGGTTTGATTCTGGAATCCTGTGGCCTGGGAACATGACTGAGGTTTGATTGTGGAACCCTGTGCCCTAGGAATATGACTGAGGTTTGATTCTGGAAGCCTGTGGCCAGGGAACATGTCTGAGGCATGATTGTGGAAGCCTGTGGCCTGGGAAAATGACTGAGGTTTGATGGTGTTACCCTGTGGCCTGGCAATATGACTGAGGTTTGATTCTGGAACCCTGTGGCCTGGGAACATGACTGAGGTTTGATTCTGGAACGCTGTGGCCTGGCAACATGACATCAGTTGGATTCTGGAACCCTGTGGCCTGGGAACATGACTGAGGTTTGATTCTGGAACCCTGTGGCTTGGGAATATGACATCAGTTGGATTCTGGAACCCTGTGGTCTGGCAACATAACTGAGGTTTGATTCTGGAACCCTGTGGCCTGGGAACATGACTTAAGTTTGATTGTGGAACTCTGAGGCCTGGAACATGACTGAGGTTTGATTCTGGCACCCTGTGGCCTGGGAACATGACTGAGGTTTGATTGTGGAACCCTGTGTCCTGGGAACATGACTGAGGTTTGATTCTAGAACACTCTGGCCTGGGAACATGACTAAGGTTTGATTGTGGAACCCTACGGCCTGTCAACATGACTCAGGTTTGATTCTGGACCCCTGTGGCCTGGGAACATGACTGTGGTTTGATTCTGGAAGCCTGTGCCATGGGAACATGTCTGAGGCTTGATTCCGGAACTCTATGGCCTGGAAAAATGCCTGAGGTTTGATGATGGAACCCTGTGCCCTGGCAATATGACTGATGTTTGATTCTGGAACCCTCTTGCCTGGGAATATGACTGAGGCTTGATTCTGGAAGCCTGTGGCCTGTGAACATGACTGAGGTTTGATTCTGGAACTCTGCAGCCTGGGAACATAACTGAGCTTTCATTCTGGAACCCTGTGGCCTGGGAACATGACTGAGGTTTGATTCTGGAACCCTGTGGCCTGGGAATATGACTGAGGTTTAATTGTGGAAACTTCTGTCCTGGGAACATGACTGAGGCTTGATTGTGGAACCCTGTGTCCTGGGAACATGACATCGGTTTGATTCTGTGACCATGTGGCCTAGGAACATGCCTGAAGTTTGATTCTGGAACCTTGTGGCCTGGTAACATGTCTGAGTCATGATTGTGGAAGCCTGTGGCCTGGGAAAATGACTGAGGTTTGATGGTATTACCCTGTGGCCTGGCAATATGACTGAGGTTTGATTCTGCAACCCTGTGGCCTGGGAATATGACTGAGGTTTAATTGTGGAAACTTCTGGCCTGGGAACATGACTGAGGCTTGATTTTGGAACCCTGTGTCCTGGGAACATGACATCGGTTTGATTCTGTGACCATGTGGCCTGGGAACATGCCTGAAGTTTGATTCTGGAACTTTGTGGCCTGGTAACATGTCATCAGAAGGATTCTGGAATCCTATGGCCTGGGAAGATGACTGAGCATTGATTCTGGAACCCTGTGCCCTGGGAACATGACTGAGGTTTGATTGTGGAACCCTTTTCCCTGGGAATATGACTGAAGTTTGATTCTGGAACCCTGTGGCCTGGGAACATGACTGAGGTTTGATTGTGGAACCCTCTGGCTTGGGAACATGACTGAGGCTTGATTCTGGAACCCTGTGGCCTGGGAACATGATATCAGTTGGATTCTGGAACCCTCTGGCCTGGGCACATGAGTGAAGTTTGATTCTGGAATCCTGTGGCCTCGGAATATGACTTACATTTGATTGTGGAAACCTGTGGCCTGGGAACATGACATCGGGTGGCTTCTAGAACCCTGTGGCCTGGGAACATGACATCGGTTTGATTATATAACCTTGTGGCCTGGGAACATGATATCGATTGGATTCTGGTAACCTTTGGCCTGGGAACATGACAACGGTTGGATTCTGGATCCCTGTGGCCTAGGAACATGACTGAGGTTTGATTGTGGACCCTCTGGACTCGGAACATGACTGAGGCTTGATTGTGGACCCTGTGTCCTGGGAACATGACATCGGTTTGATTCTGTGACCCTGTGGCCTGGGAACATGACTGAGGCTTTATTCTGGAACCCTGTGGCCTGGGAACATGACTCAGGTTTGATTCTGGTACTCTCTGGCCTGAGAACATCACTGAGATTAGCTTCTGGAACCCTGTGGCCTGGGAACATGACTGAGGTTAAATTGTGGAACCTGTGGCCTGGGAACATGACATCCGTTTGACTCTGGAACCCTGTGGCCTGGGAACATGATATCGATTGGACTCTGGAAACCTGTGGCCTGGAACATGACTGAGGATTGAATCTCGAACACTGTGGCCTGGGAAAATGACTGAGGTTTGATCCTTGAACCATGTGGCCTGGAAATATGATTAAGGTTTGCTTCTGGAAACCTGTGGCCTAGGAACAAGACGGAGGTTTGAATCTGCAACCCTGTGGCCCGGGAACATGACTGAGGTTTGATTCTGGAACCCTGTGGCCTGGGAACATGACTGAGGTTTGGTTGTGGATACCTGTGGACTGGGAACATTACTGAGGTTTGATTCTGGAACCCTATGGCCTAGAAAAATGACTGAGGCTTGATTGTGGAACCCTGTCATCTGAGAACATGACTGAGGTTTGATTGTGGAACCCTCTGTCCTGGGAACATGACTGTGGTTTGATGATTGTACCCTGTGTCCTGGCAACATGACTGAGGTTTGTTTCTAAAACCTGCGGCCTGGGAACATGACTGAGGCTTCATTCTTGAACCCTGTGGCCTGGGAAAATGACTGAGGTTTGATTCTGGAACCCTGTAGCCTGGGAACTTGGCTGAGCTTTCATTCTGGACCCCTGTTGCCTGGGAACATGATTTAGGTTTGATTCGGGAACCCTGTGACCTGGGAACATTATGGAGGTTTGATTCTGGAATCCTGTGGCCTGGGAACATGACTGAGGTTGGATTGTGGAACCCTGTGCCCTAGGAATATGACTGAGGTTTGATTCTGGAAGCCTGTGGCCAGGGAACATGTCTGAGGCATGATTATAAAAGCCTGTGGCCTGGGAAAATGACTGAGGTTTGATGGTGTTACCCTGTGGCCTGGCAATATGACTGAGGTTTGATTCTGGAACCCTGTGGCCTGGGAACATGACTGAGGTTTGATTCTGGAACGCTGTGGCCTGGCAACATGACATCAGTTGGATTCTGGAACCCTGTGGCCTGGGAACATGACTGAGGTTTGATTCTGGAACCCTGTGGCTTGGGAATATGACATCAGTTGGATTCTGGAACCCTGTGGTCTGGCAACATAACTGAGGTTTGATTCTGGAACCCTGTGGCCTGGGAACATGACTTAAGTTTGATTGTGGAACTCTGAGGCCTGGAACATGACTGAGGTTTGATTCTGGCACCCTGTGGCCTGGGAACATGACTGAGGTTTGATTGTGGAACCCTGTGTCCTGGGAACATGACTGAGGTTTGATTCTAGAACACTCTGGCCTGGGAACATGACTAAGGTTTGATTGTGGAACCCTACGGCCTGTCAACATGACTCAGGTTTGATTCTGGACCCCTGTGGCCTGGGAACATGACTGAGGTTTGATTCTGGAAGCCTGTGCCATGGGAACATGTCTGAGGCTTGATTCCGGAACTCTGTGGCCTGGAAAAATGCCTGAGGTTTGATGATGTAACCCTGTGCCCTGGCAATATGACTGATGTTTGATTCTGGAACCCTCTTGCCTGGGAATATGACTGAGGCTTGATTCTGGAAGCCTGTGGCCTGTGAACATGACTGAGGTTTGATTCTGGAACTCTGCAGCCTGGGAACATGACTGAGCTTTCATTCTGGAACCCTGTGGCCTGGGAACATGACTGAGGTTTGATTCTGGAACCCTGTGGCCTGGGAATATGACTAATGTTTAATTGTGGAAACTTCTGGCCTGGGAACATGACTGAGGCTTGACTGTGGAACCCTGTGTCCTGGGAACATGACATCGGTTTGATTCTGTGACCATGTGGCCTGGGAACATGCCTGAAGTTTGATTCTGGAACCTTGTGGCCTGGTAACATGTCATCAGAAGGATTCTGGAATCCTATGGCCTGGGAAGATGACTGAGCGTTGATTCTGGAACCCTGTGCCCTGGGAACATGACTGAGGTTTGATTGTGGAACCCTTTTCCCTGGGAATATGACTGAAGTTTGATTCTGGAACCCTGTGGCCTGGGAACATGACTGAGGTTTGATTGTGGAACCCTCTGGCTTGGGAACATGACTGAGGCTTGATTCTGGAACCCTGTGGCCTGGGAACATGATATCAGTTGGATTCTGGAACCCTGTGGCCTGGGCACATGAGTGAAGTTTGATTCTGGAATCCTGTGGCCTCGGAATATGACTTACATTTGATTGTGGAAACCTGTGGCCTGGGAACATAACATCGGTTGGCTTCTAGAACCCTGTGGCCTGGGAACATGACATCGGTTTGATTGTATAACCCTGTGGCCTGGGAACATGATATCGATTGGATTCTGGTAACCTTTGGCCTGGGAACATGACAACGGTTGGATTCTGGATCCCTGTGGCCTAGGAACATCACTGAGGTTTGATTGTGGACCCTCTGGCCTCGGAACATGACTGAGGCTTGATTGTGGACCCTGTGTCCTGGGAACATGACATCGGTTTGATTCTGTGACCCTGTGGCCTGGAAACATGACATCAGTTGGATTCTGGAACCCTCTCGCCTGGGAACATGACTGAGGGTTGATTCTGGAACCCTGTGGCCTGGGAACATGACTGAAGTTTGATTCTGAAATTCTGTGTCCTGGGAACATGACTGAGGTTTGATGGTGGAACCCTGTGGCCTGGGAACGTGACAGAGGTTTTATTGTGATAAATTGTGGCCTGGGAATATGACTGAGGTTTGATTGTGGAATTCTGTGGACTGGGAACATGACTGAGATTTGATTCTGGAACCCTGTGGCCTGGGAACATGACTGAGGCTTGATTCTGGAACCCTGTGGCCTGGGAACATGACTCAGGTTTGATTCTGGTACTCTCTGGCCTGAGAACATCACTGAGATTAGCTTCTGGAACCCTGTGGCCTGGGAACATGACTGAGGTTAAATTGTGGAACCTGTGGCCTGGGAACATGACATCCGTTTGACTCTGGAACCCTGTGGCCTGGGAACATGATATCGATTGGACTCTGGAAACCTGTGGCCTGGAACATGACTGAGGATTGAATCTCGAACACTGTGGCCTGGGAAAATGACTGAGGTTTGATCCTGGAACCATGTGGCCTGGAAATATGATTAAGGTTTGCTTCTGGAAACCTGTGGCCTAGGAACAAAACGGAGGTTTGAATCTGCAACCCTGTGGCCCGGGAACATGACTGAGGTTTGATTCTGGAACCCTGTGGCCTGGGAACATGACTGAGGTTTGGTTGTGGATACCTGTGGACTGGGAACATTACTGAGGTTTGATTCTGGAACCCTATGGCCTAGAAAAATGACTGAGGCTTGATTGTGGAACCCTGTCATCTGAGAACATGACTGAGGTTTGATTGTGGAACCCTCTGTCCTGGGAACATGACTGTGGTTTGATGATTGTACCCTGTGTCCTGGCAACATGACTGAGGTTTGTTTCTAAAACCTGCGGCCTGGGAACATGACTGAGGCTTCATTCTTGAACCCTGTGGCCTGGGAAAATGACTGAGGTTTGATTCTGGAACCCTGTAGCCTGGGAACTTGGCTGAGCTTTCATTCTGGACCCCTGTTGCCTGGGAACATGATTTAGGTATGATTCGGGAACCCTGTGACCTGGGAACATTATGGAGGTTTGATTCTGGAATCCTGTGGCCTGGGAACATGACTGAGGTTTGATTGTGGAACCCTGTGGCCTAGGAATATGACTGAGGTTTGATTCTGGAAGCCTGTGGCCAGGGAACATGTCTGAGGCATGATTGTGGAAGCCTGTGGCCTGGGAAAATGACTGAGGTTTGATGGTGTTACCCTGTGGCCTGGCAATATGACTGAGGTTTGATTCTGGAACCCTGTGGCCTGGGAACATGACTGAGGTTTGATTCTGGAACGCTGTGGCCTGGCAACATGACATCAGTTGGATTCTGGAACCCTGTGGCCTGGGAACATGACTGAGGTTTGATTCTGGAACCCTGTGGCTTGGGAATATGACATCAGTTGGATTCTGGAACCCTGTGGTCTGGCAACATAACTGAGGTTTGATTCTGGAACCCTGTGGCCTGGGAACATGACTTAAGTTTGATTGTGGAACTCTGAGGCCTGGAATATGACTGAGGTTTGATTCTGGCACCCTGTGGCCTGGGAACATGACTGAGGTTTGATTGTGGAACCCTGTGTCCTGGGAACATGACTGAGGTTTGATTCTAGAACACTCTGGCCTGGGAACATGACTAAGGTTTGATTGTGGAACCCTACGGCCTGTCAACATGACTCAGGTTTGATTCTGGACCCCTGTGGCCTGGGAACATGACTGAGGCTTGATTCCGGAACTCTGTGGCCTGGAAAAATGCCTGAGGTTTGATGATGGAACCCTGTGCCCTGGCAATATGACTGATGTTTGATTCTGGAACCCTCTTGCCTGGGAATATGACTGAGGCTTCATTCTGGAAGCCTGTGGCCTGTGAACATGACTGAGGTTTGATTCTGGAACTCTGCAGCCTGGGAACATGACTGAGCTTTCATTCTGGAACCCTGTGGCCTGGGAACATGACTGAGGTTTGATTCTGGAACCCTGTGGCCTGGGAATATGACTGAGGTTTAATTGTGGAAACTTCTGGCCTGGGAACATGACTGAGGCTTGATTTTGGAACCCTGTGTCCTGGGAACATGACATCGGTTTGATTCTGTGACCATGTGGCCTGGGAACATGCCTGAAGTTTGATTCTGGAACCTTGTGGCCTGGTAACATGTCATCAGAAGGATTCTGGAATCCTATGGCCTGGGAAGATGACTGAGCGTTGATTCTGGAACCCTGTGCCCTGGGAACATGACTGAGGTTTGATTGTGGAACCCTTTTCCCTGGGAATATGACTGAAGTTTGATTCTGGAACCCTGTGGCCTGGGAACATGACTGAGGTTTGATTGTGGAACCCTCTGGCTTGGGAACATGACTGAGGCTTGATTCTGGAACCCTGTGGCCTGGGAACATGATATCAGTTGGATTCTGGAACCCTGTGGCCTGGGCACATGAGTGAAGGTTGATTCTGGAATCCTGTGGCCTCGGAATATGACTTACATTTGATTGTGGAAACCTGTGGCCTGGGAACATGACATCGGTTGGCTTCTAGAACCCTGTGGCCTGGGAACATGACATCGGTTTGATTGTATAACCCTGTGGCCTGGGAACATGATATCGATTGGATTCTGGTAACCTTTGGCCTGGGAACATGACAACGGTTGGATTCTGGATCCCTGTGGCCTAGGAACATGACTGAGGTTTGATTGTGGACCCTCTGGCCTCGGAACATGACTGAGGCTTGATTGTGGACCCTGTGTCCTGGGAACATGACATCGGTTTGATTCTGTGACCCTGTGGCCTGGGAACATGACATCAGTTGGAATCTGGAACCCTCTCGCCTGGGAACATGACTGAGGGTTGATTCTGGAACCCTGTGGCCTGGGAACATGACTGAAGTTTGATTCTGAAATTCTGTGTCCTGGGAACATGACTGAGGTTTGATGGTGGAACCCTGTGGCCTGGGAACATGACAGAGGTTTTATTGTGATAAATTGTGGCCTGGGAATATGACTGAGGTTTGATTGTGGAATTCTGTGGACTGGGAACATGACTGAGATTTGATTCTGGAACCCTGTGGCCTGGGAACATGACTGAGGCTTGATTCTGGAACCCTGTGGCCTGGGAACATGACTCAGGTTTGATTCTGGTACTCTCTGGCCTGAGAACATCACTGAGATTAGCTTCTGGAACCCTGTGGCCTGGGAACATGACTGAGGTTAAATTGTGGAACCTGTGGCCTGGGAACATGACATCCATTTGACTCTAGAACCCTGTGGCCTGGGAACATGATATCGATTGGACTCTGGAAACCTGTGGCCTGGAACATGACTGAGGATTGAATCTCGAACACTGTGGCCTGGAAAAATGACTGAGGTTTGATCCTGGAACCATGTGGCCTGGAAATATGATTAAGGTTTGCTTCTGGAAACTTGTGGCCTAGGAACAAGACGGAGGTTTGAATCTGCAACCCTGTGGCCCGGGAACATGACTGAGGTTTGATTCTGGAACCCTGTGGCCTGGGAACATGACTGAGGTTTGGTTGTGGATACCTGTGGACTGGGAACATTACTGAGGTTTGATTCTGGAACCCTATGGCCTAGAAAAATGACTGAGGCTTGATGGTGGAACACTGTCATCTGAGAACATGACTGAGGTTTGATTGTGGAACCCTCTGTCCTGGGAACATGACTTTGGTTTGATGATTGTACCCTGTGTCCTGGCAACATGACTGAGGTTTGTTTCTAAAACCTGCGGCCTGGGAACATGACTGAGGCTTCATTCTTGAACCCTGTGGCCTGGGAAAATGACTGAGGTTTGATTCTGGAACCCTGTAGCCTGGGAACTTGGCTGAGCTTTCATTCTGGACCCCTGTTGCCTGGGAACATGATTTAGGTATGATTCGGGAACCCTGTGACCTGGGAACATTATGGAGGTTTGATTCTGGAATCCTGTGGCCTGGGAACATGACTGAGGTTTGATTGTGGAACCCTGTGGCCTAGGAATATGACTGAGGTTTGATTCTGGAAGCCTGGGGCCAGGGCACATGTCTGAGGCATGATTGTGGAAGCCTGTGGCCTGGGAAAATGACTGAGGTTTGATGGTGTTACCCTGTGGCCTGGCAATATGACTGAGGTTTGATTCTGGAACCCTGTGGCCTGGGAACATGACTGAGGTTTGATTCTGGAACGCTGTGGCCTGGCAACATGACATCAGTTGGATTCTGGAACCCTGTGGCCTGGGAACATGACTGAGGTTTGATTCTGGAACCCTGTGGCTTGGGAATATGACATCAGTTGGATTCTGGAACCCTGTGGTCTGGCAACATAACTGAGGTTTGATTCTGGAACCCTGTGGCCTGGGAACATGACTTAAGTTTGATTGTGGAACTCTGAGGCCTGGAATATGACTGAGGTTTGATTCTGACACCCTGTGGCCTGGGAACATGACTGAGGTTTGATTGTGGAACCCTGTGTCCTGGGAACATGACTGAGGTTTGATTCTAGAACACTCTGGCCTGGGAACATGACTAAGGTTTGATTGTGGAACCCTACGGCCTGTCAACATGACTCAGGTTTGATTCTGGACCCCTGTGGCCTGGGAACATGACTGAGGTTTGATTCTGGAAGCCTGTGCCATGGGAACATGTCTGAGGCTTGATTCCGGAACTCTGTGGCCTGGAAAAATGCCTGAGGTTTGATGATGTAACCCTGTGCCCTGGCAATATGACTGATGTTTGATTCTGGAACCCTCTTGCCTGGGAATATGTCTGAGGCTTGATTCTGGAAGCCTGTGGCCTGTGAACATGACTGAGGTTTGATTCTGGAACTCTGCAGCCTGGGAACATGACTGAGCTTTCATTCTGGAACCCTGTGGCCTAGGAACATGACTGAGGTTTGATTCTGGAACCCTGTGGCCTGGGAATATGACTGAGGTTTAATTGTGGAAACTTCTGGCCTGGGAACATGACTGAGGCTTGATTGTGGAACCCTGTGTCCTGGGAACATGACATCGGTTTGATTCTGTGACCATGTGGCCTGGGAACATGCCTGAAGTTTGATTCTGGAACCTTGTGGCCTGGTAACATGTCATCAGAAGGATTCTGGAATCCTATGGCCTGGGAAGATGACTGAGCGTTGATTCTGGAACCCTGTGCCCTGGGAACATGACTGAGGTTTGATTGTGGAACCCTCTGGCTTGGGAACATGACTGAGGCTTGATTCTGGAACCCTGTGGCCTGGGAACATCATATCAGTTGGATTCTGGAACCCTGTGGCCTGGGCACATGAGTGAAGTTTGATTCTGGAATCCTGTGGACTCGGAATATGACTTACATTTGATTGTGGAAACCTGTGGCCTGGGAACATGACATCGGTTGGCTTCTAGAACCCTGTGGCCTGGGAACATGACATCGGTTTGATTGTATAACCCTGTGGCCTGGGAACATGATATCGATTGGATTCTGGTAACCTTTGGCCTGCGAACATGACAACGGTTGGATTCTGGATCCCTGTGGCCTAGGAACATGACTGAGGTTTGATTGTGGACCCTCTGGCCTCGGAACATGACTGAGGCTTGATTGTGGACCCTGTGTCCTGGGAACATGACATCGGTTTGATTCTGTGACCCTGTGGCCTGGGAACATGACATCAGTTGGATTCTGGAACCCTCTCGCCTGGGAACATGACTGAGGGTTGATTCTGGAACCCTGTGGCCTGGGAACATGACTGAAGGTTGATTCTGAAATTCTGTGTCCTGGGAACATGACTGAGGTTTGATGGTGGAACCCTGTGGCCTGGGAACATGACAGAGGTTTTATTGTGATAAATTGTGGCCTGGGAATATGACTGAGGTTTGATGGTGGAATTCTGTGGACTGGGAACATGACTGAGATTTGATTCTGGAACCCTGTGGCCTGGGAACATGACTGAGGCTTGATTCTGGAACCCTGTGGCCTGGGAACATGACTCAGGTTTGATTCTGGTACTCTCTGGCCTGAGAACATCACTGAGATTAGCTTCTGGAACCCTGTGGCCTGGGAACATGACTGAGGTTAAATTGTGGAACCTGTGGCCTGGGAACATGACATCCGTTTGACTCTGGAACCCTGTGGCCTGGGAACATGATATCGATTGGACTCTGGAAACCTGTGGCCTGGAACATGACTGAGGATTGAGTCTCGAACACTGTGGCCTGGGAAAATGACTGAGGTTTGATCCTGGAACCATGTGGCCTGTAAATATGATTAAGGTTTGCTTCTGGAAACCTGTGGCCTAGGAACAAGACGGAGGTTTGAATCTGCAACCCTGTGGCCTGGGAACATGACTGAGGTTTGATTGTGGAACCCTGTGCCCTAGGAATATGACTGAAGTTTGATTCTGGAAGCCTGTGGCCTGGGAACATGTCTGAGGCATGATTCTGGAACCCTGTGGCCTTGGAAAATGACTGAGGTTTGATAGTGTTACCCTGTGGCCTGGCAATATGACTGAGGCTTGATTCTGGAACCCTCTTGCCTGGGAACATGACATCAGTTGGATTCTGGGACCCTGTGGCCTGGGAACATGACTGAGGTTTGATTCTGGAACCCTGTGGCCTTGGAACATGACATCAGTTGGATTCTGGAACCCTGTGGTCTGGGAACATGACTGAGGTTTGCTTCTGGAACCCTGTGGCTTAGGAATATGACATCAGTTGGATTCTGGAACCCTGTGGTCTGGCAACATAACTGAGGGTTGATTCTATAACCTTGTGGCCTGGGAACATGCCTTACGTTTGATTGTGGAACCCTGTGGCCCGGGAACATGACTGAGGTTTGATTCTGGAACCCTGTGGCCTGGGAACATGACTGAGGTTTGGTTGTGGATACCTGTGGACTGGGAACATTACTGAGGTTTGATTCTGGAACCCTATGGCCTAGAAAAATGACTGAGGCTTGATTGTGGAACCCTGTCATCTGGGAACATGACTGAGGTTTGATTGTGGAACCCTCTGTCCTGGGAACATGACTGTGGTTTGATGATTGTACCGTGTGTCCTGGCAACATGACTGAGGTTTGTTTCTAAAACCTGCGGCCTGGGAACATGACTGAGGCTTCATTCTTGAACCCTGTGGCCTGGGAAAATGACTGAGGTTTGATTCTGGAACCCTGTAGCCTGGGAACTTGGCTGAGCTTTCATTCTGGACCCCTGTTGCCTGGGAACATGATTTAGGTTTGATTCGGGAACCCTGTGACCTGGGAACATTATGGAGGTTTGATTCTGGAATCCTGTGGCCTGGGAACATGACTGAGGTTGGATTGTGGAACCCTGTGCCCTAGGAAAATGACTGAGGTTTGATTCTGGAAGCCTGTGGCCAGGGAACATGTCTGAGGCATGATTGTGGAAGCCTGTGACCTGGGAAAATGACTGAGGTTTGATGGTGTTACCCTGTGGCCTGGCAATATGACTGAGGTTTGATTCTGGAACCCTGTGGCCTGGGAACATGACTGAGGTTTGATTCTGGAACGCTGTGGCCTGGCAACATGACATCAGTTGGATTCTGGAACCCTGTGGCCTGGGAACATGACTGAGGTTTGATTCTGGAACCCTGTGGCTTGGGAATATGACATCAGTTGGATTCTGGAACCCTGTGGTCTGGCAACATAACTGAGGGTTGATTCTGGAACCCTGTGGCCTGGGAACATGCCTTACGTTTGATTGTGGAACCCTGTGGCCCGGGAACATGACTGAGGTTTGATTCTGGAACCCTGTGGCCTGGGAACATGACTGAGGTTTGGTTGTGGATACCTGTGGACTGGGAACATTACTGAGGTTTGATTCTGGAACCCTATGGCCTAGAAAAATGACTGAGGCTTGATTGTGGAACCCTGTCATCTGGGAACATGACTGAGGTTTGATTGTGGAACCCTCTGTCCTGGGAACATGACTGTGGTTTGATGATTGTACCCTGTGTCCTGGCAACATGACTGAGGTTTGTTTCTAAAACCTGCGTCCTGGGAACATGACTGAGGCTTCATTCTTGAACCCTGTGGCCTGGGAAAATGACTGAGGTTTGATTCTGGAACCCTGTAGCCTGGGAACTTGGCTGAGCTTTCATTCTGGACCCCTGTTGCCTGGGAACATGATTTAGGTTTGATTCGGGAACCCTGTGACCTGGGAACATTATGGAGGTTTGATTCTGGAATCCTGTGGCCTGGGAACATGACTGAGGTTGGATTGTGGAACCCTGTGCCCTAGGAATATGACTGAGGTTTGATTCTGGAAGCCTGTGGCCAGGGAACATGTCTGAGGCATGATTGTGGAAGCCTGTGACCTGGGAAAATGACTGAGGTTTGATGGTGTTACCCTGTGGCCTGGCAATATGACTGAGGTTTGATTCTGGAACCCTGTGGCCTGGGAACATGACTGAGGTTTGATTCTGGAACGCTGTGGCCTGGCAACATGACATCAGTTGGATTCTGGAACCCTGTGGCCTGGGAACATGACTGAGGTTTGATTCTGGAACCCTGTGGCTTGGGAATATGACATCAGTTGGATTCTGGAACCCTGTGGTCTGGCAACATAACTGAGGGTTGATTCTGGAACCCTGTGGCCTGGGAACATGCCTTACGTTTGATTGTGGAACCCTGTGGCCCGGGAATATGACTGAGGTTTGATTCTGGAACCCTGTGGCCTGGGAACATGACTGAGGTTTGGTTGTGGATACCTGTGGACTGGGAACATTACTGAGGTTTGATTCTGGAACCCTATGGCCTAGAAAAATGACTGAGGCTTGATTGTGGAACCCTGTCATCTGAGAACATGACTGAGGTTTGATTGTGGAACCCTCTGTCCTGGGAACATGACTGTGGTTTGATGATTGTACCCTGTGTCCTGGCAACATGACTGAGGTTTGTTTCTAAAACCTGCGGCCTGGGAACATGACTGAGGCTTCATTCTTGAACCCTGTGGCCTGGGAAAATGACTGAGGTTTGATTCTGGAACCCTGTAGCCTGGGAACTTGGCTGAGCTTTCATTCTGGACCCCTGTTGCCTGGGAACATGATTTAGGTTTCATTCGGGAACCCTGTGACCTGGGAACATTATGGGGGTTTGATTCTGGAATCCTGTGGCCTGGGAACATGACTGAGGTTGGATTGTGGAACCCTGTGCCCTAGGAATATGACTGAGGTTTGATTCTGGAAGCCTGTGGCCAGGGAACATGTCTGAGTCATGATTGTGGAAGCCTGTGGCCTGGGAAAATGACTGAGGTTTGATGGTGTTACCCTGTGGCCTGGGAACATGACTGAGGTTTGATTCTGGAACCCTGTGGCCTGGGAACATGACTGAGGTTTGATTCTGGAACGCTGTGGCCTGGCAACATGACATCAGTTGGATTCTGGAACCCTGTGGCCTGGGAACATGACTGAGGTTTGATTCTGGAACCCTGTGGCTTGGGAATATGACATCAGTTGGATTCTGGAACCCTGTGGTCTGGCAACATAACTGAGGTTTGATTCTGGAACCCTGTGGCCTGGGAACATGACTTAAGTTTGATTGTGGAACTCTGAGGCCTGGAACATGACTGAGGTTTGATTGTGGAACCCTGTGTCCTGGGAACATGACTGAGGTTTGATTCTAGAACACTCTTGCCTGGGAACATGACTAAGGTTTGATTGTGGAACGCTACGGCCTGTCAACATGACTCAGGTTTCATTCTGTACCCCTGTGGCCTGGGAACATGACTAAAGTTTGATTCTGGAAGCCTGTGCCATGGGAACATGTCTGAGGCTTGATTCCGGAACTCTGTGGCCTGGAAAAATGCCTGAGGTTTGATGATGGAACCCTGTGCCCTGGCAATATGACTGATGTTTGATTCTGGAACCCTCTTGCCTGGGAATATGACTGAGGCTTGATTCTGGAAACCTGTGGCCTGGGAACATGACTGAGGATTGAATCGAGAAACCTGTGGCCTGGGAAAATGACTGAGGATTGGTTCTGGAACCATGGGGCCTGGGAACATCACTGAGGTTTGATTGTGGAACCCTGTGTCTTGGGAACATGACATCAATTTGATTCTTGGACCCTGTGGCCTGGGAACATGACATCAGATGGATTCTGGAACCCTGTGGCCTGGGAATATGACTGAGGTTTGATTTTGGAAACCTGTGGCCTAGGAACAAGACTGAGGTTTCAATCTGGAACCCTGTGGCCTGGGAACATGACTGAGGGTTGATTGTGGAACCCTGTGTCCTGGCAGCATGACATCAGTTGGATTCTGGAACCCTGTGGCCTGGGAATATGACTTAGGTTTGATTCTGGAACCCTGTGGCCTGGCAACATGAGTGAGGTTTGATTCTTGAACTCTGTTGCCTGGGAAAGTGCCTGACGTTTGATTCTGGAATTCTGCAGCCTGGGAACATGACTGAGCTTTCATTCTGGAACCCTGTGGCCTGGGTACATGACTGAGGTTTGATTCTGGAACCCTGTGGCCTGGGAACATGACTGAGGTGTGATTGTAGAACACTGTGCCCTGGGAATATGACTGAAGTTTGATTCTGGAAGCCTGTGGCCTGGGATCATATCTGAGGTTTGATTCTGGAACCCTGTGGCCTTGTTAAATGACTGAGGTTTCATGGTGGAACCCTGTGGCCTGGCAATATGACTGAGGTGTGATTCTGGAAGCCTGTGGCCTGGGAATATGACTGAGGCTTGATTCTGGAAGCCTGTGGCCTGTGAACATGACTGAGGTTTGATTCTGGAACTCTGCAGCCTGGGAACATGACTGAGCTTTCATTCTGGAACCCTGTGGCCTGGGAACATGACTGAGGTTTGATTCTGGAACCCTGTGGACTGGGAATATGACTGAGGTTTAATTGTGGAAACTTCTGGCCTGGGAACATGACTGAGGTTTGATTCTGGAACCCTGTGGCCTGGGAACATGACTTAAGTTTGATTGTGGAACTCTGAGGTCTGGAATATGACTGAGGTTTGATTCTGGCACCCTGTGGCCTGGGAACATGACTGAGGTTTGATTGTGGAACCCTGTGTCCTGAGAACATGACTGAGGTTTGATTCTAGAACACTCTGGCCTGGGAACATGACTAAGGTTTGATTGTGGAACCCTACGGCCTGTCAACATGACTCAGGTTTGATTCTGGACCCCTGTGGCCTGGGAACATGACTGAAGTTTGATTCTGGAAGCCTGTGCCATGGGAACATGTCTGAGGCTTGATTCGGGAACTCTGTGGCCTGGAAAAATGCCTGAGGTTTGATTCTGGAATTCTGCAGCCTGGGAACATGACTGAGCTTTCATTCTGGAACCCTGTGGCCTGGGTACATGACTGAGGTTTGATTCTGGAACCCTGTGGCCTGGGAACATGACTGAGGTGTGATTGTAGAACACTGTGCCCTGGGAATATGACTGAAGTTTGATTCTGGAAGCCTGTGGCCTGGGATCATATCTGAGGTTTGATTCTGGAACCCTGTGGCCTTGTTAAATGACTGAGGTTTCATGGTGGAACCCTGTGGCCTGGCAATATGAATGAGGTGTGATTCTGGAAGCCTGTGGCCTGGGAATATGACTGAGCGTTGATTCTGGAACCCTGTGCCCTGGGAACATGACTGAGGTTTGATTGTGGAACCCTTTTCCCTGGGAATATGACTGAAGTTTGATTCTGGAACCCTGTGGCCTGGGAACATGACTGAGGTTTGATTGTGGAACCCTCTGGCTTGGGCACATGACTGAGGTTGATTCTGGAACCCTGTGGCCTGGGAACATGATATCAGTTGGATTCTGGAACCCTGTGGCCTGGGCACATGAGTGAAGGTTGATTCTGGAATCCTGTGGCCTCGGAATATGACTTACATTTGATTGTGGAAACCTGTGGCCTGGGAACATGACATCGGTTGGCTTCTAGAACCCTGTGGCCTGGGAACATGACATCGGTTTGATTGTATAACCTTGTGGCCTGGGAACATGATATCGATTGGATTCTGGTAACCTTTGGCCTGGGACCATGACAACGGTTGGATTCTGGATCCCTGTGGCCTAGGAACATGACTGAGGTTTGATTGTGGACCCTCTGGACTCGGAACATGACTGAGGCTTGATTGTGGACCCTGTGTCCTGGGAACATGACATCGGTTTGATTCTGTGACCCTGTGGCCTGGGAACATGACATCAGTTGGATTCTGGAACCCTCACACCTGGGAACATGACTGAGGGTTGATTCTGGAACCCTGTGGCCTGGGAACATGACTGAAGTTTGATTCTGAAATTCTGTGTCCTGGGAACATGACTGAGGTTTGATGGTGGAACCCTGTGGCCTGGGAACATGACAGAGGTTTTATTGTGATAAATTGTGGCCTGGGAATATGACTGAGGTTTGATTGTGGAATTCTGTGGACTGGGAACATGACTGAGATTTGATTCTGGAACCCTGTGGCCTGGGAACATGACTCAGGCTTCATTCTGGAACCCTGTGGCCTGGGAACATGACTGAGGTTAAATTGTGGAACCTGTGGCCTGGGAACATGACATCCGTTTGACTCTGGAACCCTGTGGCCTTGGAACATGATATCGATTGGACTCTGGAAACCTGTGTCCTGGAACATGACTGAGGATTGAATGTCGAACACTGTGGCCTGGGAAAATGACTGAGGTTTGATCCTGGAACCATGTGGCCTGGAAATATGATTAAGGTTTGCTTCTGGAAACCTGTGGCCTAGGAACAAGACGGAGGTTTGAATCTGCAACCCTGTGGCCCGGGAACATGACTGAGGTTTGATTCTGGAACCCTGTGGCCTGGGAACATGACTGAGGTTTGGTTGTGGATACCTGTGGACTGGGAACATTACTGAGGTTTGATTCTGGAACCCTATGGCCTAGAAAAATGACTGAGGCTTGATTGTGGAACCCTGTCATCTGGGAACATGACTGAGGTTTGATTGTGGAACCCTCTGTCCTGGGAACATGACTGTGGTTTGATGATTGTACCCTGTGTCCTGGCAACATGACTGAGGTTTGTTTCTAAAACCTGCGGCCTGGGAACATGACTGAGGCTTCATTCTTGAACCCTGTGGCCTGGGAAAATGACTGAGGTTTGATTCTGGAACCCTGTAGCCTGGGAACTTGGCTGAGCTTTCATTCTGGACCCCTGTTGCCTGGGAACATGATTTAGGTTTGATTCGGGAACCCTGTGACCTGGGAACATTATGGAGGTTTGATTCTGGAATCCTGTGGCCTGGGAACATGACTGAGGTTGGATTGTGGAACCCTGTGCCCTAGGAATATGACTGAGGTTTGATTCTGGAAGCCTGTGGCCAGGGAACATGTCTGAGGCATGATTGTGGAAGCCTGTGGCCTGGGAAAATGACTGAGGTTTGATGGTGTTACCCTGTGGCCTGGCAATATGACTGAGGTTTGATTCTGGAACCCTGTGGCCTGGGAACATGACTGAGGTTTGATTCTGGAACACTGTGGCCTGGCAACATGACATCAGTTGGATTCTGGAACCCTGTGGCCTGGGAACATGACTGAGGTTTGATTCTGGAACCCTGTGGCTTGGGAATATGACATCAGTTGGATTCTGGAACCCTGTGGTCTGGCAACATAACTGAGGTTTGATTCTGGAACCCTGTGGCCTGGGAACATGACTTAAGTTTGATTGTGGAACTCTGAGGCCTGGAACATGACTGAGGTTTGATTCTGGCACCCTGTGGCCTGGGAACATGACTGAGGTTTGATTGTGGAACCCTGTGTCCTGGGAACATGACTGAGGTTTGATTCTAGAACACTCTGGCCTGGGAACATGACTAAGGTTTGATTGTGGAACCCTACGGCCTGTCAACATGACTCAGGTTTGATTCTGGACCCCTGTGGCCTGGGAACATGACTGAGGTTTGATTCTGGAAGCCTGTGCCATGGGAACATGTCTGAGGCTTGATTCCGGAACTCTGTGGCCTGGAAAAATGCCTGAGGTTTGATGATGGAACCCTGTGCCCTGGCAATATGACTGATGTTTGATTCTGGAACCCTCTTGCCTGGGAATATGACTGAGGCTTGATTCTGGAAGCCTGTGGCCTGTGAACATGACTGAGGTTTGATTCTGGAACTCTGCAGCCTGGGAACATGACTGAGCTTTCATTCTGGAACCCTGTGGCCTGGGAACATGACTGAGGTTTGATTCTGGAACCCTGTGGCCTGGGAATATGACTGAGGTTTAATTGTGGAAACTTCTGGCCTGGGAACATGACTGAGGCTTGATTGTGGAACCCTGTGTCCTGGGAACATGACATCGGTTTGATTCTGTGACCATGTGGCCTGGGAACATGCCTGAAGTTTGATTCTGGAACCTTGTGGCCTGGTAACATGTCATCAGAAGGATTCTGGAATCCTATGGCCTGGGAAGATGACTGAGCGTTGATTCTGGAACCCTGTGCCCTGGGAACATGACTGAGGTTTGATTGTGGAACCCTTTTCCCTGGGAATATGACTGAAGTTTGATTCTGGAACCCTGTGGCCTGGGAACATGACTGAGGTTTGATTGTGGAAACCTCTGGCTTGGGAACATGACTGAGGCTTGATTCTGGAACCCTGTGGCCTGGGCACATGAGTGAAGGTTGATTCTGGAATCCTGTGGCCTCGGAATATGACTTACATTTGATTGTGGAAACCTGTGGCCTGGGAACATGACATCGGTTGGCTTCTAGAACCCTGTGGCCTGGGAACATGACATCGGTTTGATTGTATAACCCTGTGGCCTGGGAACATGATATCGATTGGATTCTGGTAACCTTTGGCCTGGGAACATGACAACGGTTGGATTCTGGATCCCTGTGGCCTAGGAACATGACTGAGGTTTGATTGTGGACCCTCTGGCCTCGGAACATGACTGAGGCTTGATTGTGGACCCTGTGTCCTGGGAACATGACATCGGTTTGATTCTGTGACCCTGTGGCCTGGGAACATGACATCAGTTGGATTCTGGAACCCTCTCGCCTGGGAACATGACTGAGGGTTGATTCTGGAACCCTGTGGCCTGGGAACATGACTGAAGTTTGATTCTGAAATTCTGTGTCCTGGGAACATGACTGAGGTTTGATGGTGGAACCCTGTGGCCTGGGAACATGACAGAGGTTTTATTGTGATAAATTGTGGCCTGGGAATATGACTGAGGTTTGATTGTGGAATTCTGTGGACTGGGAACATGACTGAGATTTGATTCTGGAACCCTGTGGCCTGGGAACATGACTGAGGCTTGATTCTGGAACCCTGTGGCCTGGGAACATGACTCAGGTTTGATTCTGGTACTCTCTGGCCTGAGAACATCACTGAGATTAGCTTCTGGAACCCTGTGGCCTGGGAACATGACTGAGGTTAAATTGTGGAACCTGTGGCCTGGGAACATGACATCCGTTTGACTCTAGAACCCTGTGGCCTGGGAACATGATATCGATTGGACTCTGGAAACCTGTGGCCTGGAACTTGACTGAGGATTGAATCTCGAACACTGTGGCCTGGGAAAATGACTGAGGTTTGATCCTGGAACCATGTGGCCTGGAAATATGATTAAGGTTTGCTTCTGGAAACCTGTGGCCTAGGAACAAGACGGAGGTTTGAATCTGCAACCCTGTGGCCCGGGAACATGACTGAGGTTTGATTCTGGAACCCTGTGGCCTGGGAACATGACTGAGGTTTGGTTGTGGATACCTGTGGACTGGGAACATTACTGAGGTTTGATTCTGGAACCCTATGGCCTAGAAAAATGACTGAGGCTTGATTGTGGAACCCTGTCATCTGAGAACATGACTGAGGTTTGATTGTGGAACCCTCTGTCCTGGGAACATGACTGTGGTTTGATGATTGTACCCTGTGTCCTGGCAACATGACTGAGGTTTGTTTCTAAAACCTGCGGCCTGGGAACATGACTGAGGCTTCATTCTTGAACCCTGTGGCCTGGGAAAATGACTGAGGTTTGATTCTGGAACCCTGTAGCCTGGGAACTTGGCTGAGCTTTCATTCTGGACCCCTGTTGCCTGGGAACATGATTTAGGTATGATTCGGGAACCCTGTGACCTGGGAACATTATGGAGGTTTGATTCTGGAATCCTGTGGCCTGGGAACATGACTGAGGTTTGATTGTGGAACCCTGTGGCCTAGGAATATGACTGAGGTTTGATTCTGGGAGCCTGGGGCCAGGGAACATGTCTGAGGCATGATTGTGGAAGCCTGTGGCCTGGGAAAATGACTGAGGTTTGATGGTGTTACCCTGTGGCCTGGCAATATGACTGAGGTTTGATTCTGGAACCCTGTGGCCTGGGAACATGACTGAGGTTTGATTCTGGAACGCTGTGGCCTGGCAACATGACATCAGTTGGATTGTGGAACCCTGTGGCCTGGGAACATGACTGAGGTTTGATTCTGGAACCCTGTGGCTTGGGAATATGACATCAGTTGGATTCTGGAACCCTGTGGTCTGGCAACATAACTGAGGTTTGATTCTGGAACCCTGTGGCCTGGGAACATGACTTAAGTTTGATTGTGGAACTCTGAGGCCTGGAATATGACTGAGGTTTGATTCTGACACCCTGTGGCCTGGGAACATGACTGAGGTTTGATTGTGGAACCCTACGGCCTGTCAACATGACTCAGGTTTGATTCTGGACCCCTGTGGCCTGGGAACATGACTGAGGTTTGATTCTGGAAGCCTGTGCCATGGGAACATGTCTGAGGCTTGATTCCGGAACTCTGTGGCCTGGAAAAATGCCTGAGGTTTGATGATGGAACCCTGTGCCCTGGCAATATGACTGATGTTTGATTCTGGAACCCTCTTGCCTGGGAATATGACTGAGGCTTCATTCTGGAAGCCTGTGGCCTATGAACATGACTGAGGTTTGATTCTGGAACTCTGCAGCCTGGGAACATGACTGAGCTTTCATTCTGGAACCCTGTGGCCTGGGAACATGACTGAGGTTTGATTCTGGAACCCTGTGGCCTGGGAATATGACTGAGGTTTAATTGTGGAAACTTCTGGCCTGGGAACATGACTGAGGCTTGATTGTGGAACCCTGTGTCCTGGGAACATGACATCGGTTTGATTCTGTGACCATGTGGCCTGGGAACATGCCTGAAGTTTGATTCTGGAACCTTGTGGCCTGGTAACATGTCTGAGTCATGATTGTGGAAGCCTGTGGCCTGGGAAAATGACTGAGGTTTGATGGTGTTACCCTGTGGCCTGGCAATATGACTGAGGTTTGATTCTGGAACCCTGTGGCCTGGGAACATGACTGAGGTTTGATTCTGGAACCCTGTGGCCTGGGAATATGACTGAGGTTTAATTGTGGAAACTTCTGGCCTGGGAACATGACTGAGGCTTGATTGTGGAACCCTGTGTCCTGGGAACATGACATCGGTTTGATTCTGTGACCATGTGGCCTGGGAACATGCCTGAAGTTTGATTCTGGAACCTTGTGGCCTGGTAACATGTCATCAGAAGGATTCTGGAATCCTATGGCCTGGGAAGTTGACTGAGCATTGATTCTGGAACCCTGTGCCCTGGGAACATGACTGAGGTTTGATTGTGGAACCCTTTTCCCTGGGAATATGACTGAAGTTTGATTCTGGAACCCTGTGGCCTGGGAACATGACTGAGGTTTGATTGTGGAACCCTCTGGCTTGGGAACATGACTGAGGCTTGATTCTGGAACCCTGTGGCCTGGGAACATGATATCAGTTGGATTCTGGAACCCTGTGTCCTGGGCACATGAGTGAAGTTTGATTCTGGAATCCTGTGGCCTCGGAATATGACTTACATTTGATTGTGGAAACCTGTGGCCTGGGAACATGACATCGGTTGGCTTCTAGAACCCTGTGGCCTGGGAACATGACATCGGTTTGATTATATAACCTTGTGGCCTGGGAACATGATATCGATTGGATTCTGGTAACCTTTGGCCTGGGAACATGACAACGGTTGGATTCTGGATCCCTGTGGCCTAGGAACATGACTGAGGTTTGATTGTGGACCCTCTGGACTCGGAACATGACTGAGGCTTGATTGTGGACCCTGTGTCCTGGGAACATGACATCGGTTTGATTCTGTGACCCTGTGGCCTGGGAACATGACATCAGTTGGAATCTGGAACCCTCTCGCCTGGGAACATGACTGAGGGTTGATTCTGGAACCCTGTGGCCTGGGAACATGACTGAAGTTTGATTCTGAAATTCTGTGTCCTGGGAACATGACTGAGGTTTGATGGTGGAACCCTGTGGCCTGGGAACATGGCAGAGGTTTTATTGTGATAAATTGTGGCCTGGGAATATGACTGAGGTTTGATTGTGGAATTCTGTGGACTGGGAACATGACTGAGATTTGATTCTGGAACCCTGTGGCCTGGGAACATGACTGAGGCTTTATTCTGGAACCCTGTGGCCTGGGAACATGACTCAGGTTTGATTCTGGTACTCTCTGGCCTGAGAACATCACTGAGATTAGCTTCTGGAACCCTGTGGCCTGGGAACATGACTGAGGTTAAATTGTGGAACCTGTGGCCTGGGAACATGACATCCGTTTGACTCTGGAACCCTGTGGCCTGGGAACATGATATCGAATGGACTCTGGAAACCTGTGGCCTGGAACATGACTGAGGATTGAATCTCGAACACTGTGGCCTGGGAAAATGACTGAGGTTTGATCCTGGAACCATGTGGCCTGGAAATATGATTAAGGTTTGCTTCTGGAAACCTGTGGCCTAGGAACAAGACGGAGGTTTGAATCTGCAACCCTGTGGCCCGGGAACATGACTGAGGTTTGATTCTGGAACCCTGTGGCCTGGGAACATGACTGAGGTTTGGTTGTGGATACCTGTGGACTGGGAACATGACTGAGGTTTGATTCTGGAACCCTATGGCCTAGAAAAATGACTGAGGCTTGATGGTGGAACCCTGTCATCTGAGAACATGACTGAGGTTTGATTGTGGAACCCTCTGTCCTGGGAACATGACTGTGGTTTGATGATTGTACCCTGTGTCCTGGCAACATGACTGAGGTTTGTTTCTAAAACCTGCGGCCTGGGAACATGACTGAGGCTTCATTCTTGAACCCTGTGGCCTGGGAAAATGACTGAGGTTTGATTCTGGAACCCTGTAGCCTGGGAACTTGGCTGAGCTTTCATTCTGGACCCCTGTTGCCTGGGAACATGATTTAGGTATGATTCGGGAACCCTGTGACCTGGGAACATTATGGAGGTTTGATTCTGGAATCCTGTGGCCTGGGAACATGACTGAGGTTTGATTGTGGAACCCTGTGGCCTAGGAATATGACTGAGGTTTGATTCTGGGAGCCTGGGGCCAGGGAACATGTCTGAGGCATGATTGTGGAAGCCTGTGGCCTGGGAAAATGACTGAGGTTTGATGGTGTTACCCTGTGGCCTGGCAATATGACTGAGGTTTGATTCTGGAACCCTGTGGCCTGGGAACATGACTGAGGTTTGATTCTGGAACGCTGTGGCCTGGCAACATGACATCAGTTGGATTCTGGAACCCTGTGGCCTGGGAACATGACTGAGGTTTGATTCTGGAACCCTGTGGCTTGGGAATATGACATCAGTTGGATTCTGGAACCCTGTGGTCTGGCAACATAACTGAGGTTTGATTCTGGAACCCTGTGGCCTGGGAACATGACTTAAGTTTGATTGTTGAACTCTGAGGCCTGGAATATGACTGAGGTTTGATTCTGACACCCTGTGGCCTGGGAACATGACTGAGGTTTGATTGTGGAACCCTGTGTCCTGGGAACATGACTGAGGTTTGATTCTAGAACACTCTGGCCTGGGAACATGACTAAGGTTTGATTGTGGAACCCTACGGCCTGTCAACATGACTCAGGTTTGATTCTGGACCCCTGTGGCCTGGGAACATGACTGAGGTTTGATTCTGGAAGCCTGTGCCATGGGAACATGTCTGAGGCTTGATTCCGGAACTCTGTGGCCTGGAAAAATGCCTGAGGTTTGATGATGGAACCCTGTGCCCTGGCAATATGACTGATGTTTGATTCTGGAACCCTCTTGCCTGGGAATATGACTGAGGCTTCATTCTGGAAGCCTGTGGCCTGTGAACATGACTGAGGTTTGATTCTGGAACTCTGCAGCCTGGGAACATGACTGAGCTTTCATTCTGGAACCCTGTGGCCTGGGAACATGACTGAGGTTTGATTCTGGAACCCTGTGGCCTGGGAATATGACTGAGGTTTAATTGTGGAAACTTCTGGCCTGGGAACATGACTGAGGCTTGATTGTGGAACCCTGTGTCCTGGGAACATGACATCGGTTTGATTCTGTGACCATGTGGCCTGGGAACATGCCTGAAGTTTGATTCTGGAACCTTGTGGCCTGGTAACATGTCTGAGTCATGATTGTGGAAGCCTGTGGCCTGGGAAAATGACTGAGGTTTGATGGTGTTACCCTGTGGCCTGGCAATATGACTGAGGTTTGATTCTGGAACCCTGTGGCCTGGGAACATGACTGAGGTTTGATTCTGGAACCCTGTGGCCTGGGAATATGACTGAGGTTTAATTGTGGAAACTTCTGGCCTGGGAACATGACTGAGGCTTGATTGTGGAACCCTGTGTCCTGGGAACATGACATCGGTTTGATTCTGTGACCATGTGGCCTGGGAACATGCCTGAAGTTTGATTCTGGAACCTTGTGGCCTGGTAACATGTCATCAGAAGGATTCTGGAATCCTATGGCCTGGGAAGTTGACTGAGCATTGATTCTGGAACCCTGTGCCCTGGGAACATGACTGAGGTTTGATTGTGGAACCCTTTTCCCTGGGAATATGACTGAAGTTTGATTCTGGAACCCTGTGGCCTGGGAACATGACTGAGGTTTGATTGTGGAACCCTCTGGCTTGGGAACATGACTGAGGCTTGATTCTGGAACCCTGTGGCCTGGGAACATGATATCAGTTGGATTCTGGAACCCTGTGGCCTGGGCACATGAGTGAAGTTTGATTCTGGAATCCTGTGGCCTCGGAATATGACTTACATTTGATTGTGGAAACCTGTGGCCTGGGAACATGACATCGGTTGGCTTCTAGAACCCTGTGGCCTGGGAACATGACATCGGTTTGATTATATAACCTTGTGGCCTGGGAACATGATATCGATTGGATTCTGGTAACCTTTGGCCTGGGAACATGACAACGGTTGGATTCTGGATCCCTGTGGCCTAGGAACATGACTGAGGTTTGATTGTAGACCCTCTGGACTCGGAACATGACTGAGGCTTGATTGTGGACCCTGTGTCCTGGGAACATGACATCGGTTTGATTCTGTGACCCTGTGGCCTGGGAACATGACATCAGTTGGAATCTGGAACCCTCTCGCCTGGGAACATGACTGAGGGTTGATTCTGGAACCCTGTGGCCTGGGAACATGACTGAAGTTTGATTCTGAAATTCTGTGTCCTGGGAACATGACTGAGGTTTGATGGTGGAACCCTGTGGCCTGGGAACATGGCAGAGGTTTTATTGTGATAAATTGTGGCCTGGGAATATGACTGAGGTTTGATTGTGGAATTCTGTGGACTGGGAACATGACTGAGATTTGATTCTGGAACCCTGTGGCCTGGGAACATGACTGAGGCTTTATTCTGGAACCCTGTGGCCTGGGAACATGACTCAGGTTTGATTCTGGTACTCTCTGGCCTGAGAACATCACTGAGATTAGCTTCTGGAACCCTGTGGCCTGGGAACATGACTGAGGTTAAATTGTGGAACCTGTGGCCTGGGAACATGACATCCGTTTGACTCTGGAACCCTGTGGCCTGGGAACATGATATCGATTGGACTCTGGAAACCTGTGGCCTGGAACATGACTGAGGATTGAATCTCGAACACTGTGGCCTGGGAAAATGACTGAGGTTTGATCCTGGAACCATGTGGCCTGGAAATATGATTAAGGTTTGCTTCTGGAAACCTGTGGCCTAGGAACAAGACGGAGGTTTGAATCTGCAACCCTGTGGCCCGGGAACATGACTGAGGTTTGATTCTGGAACCCTGTGGCCTGGGAACATGACTGAGGTTTGGTTGTGGATACCTGTGGACTGGGAACATTACTGAGGTTTGATTCTGGAACCCTATGGCCTAGAAAAATGACTGAGGCTTGATGGTGGAACCCTGTCATCTGAGAACATGACTGAGGTTTGATTGTGGAACCCTCTGTCCTGGGAACATGACTGTGGTTTGATGATTGTACCCTGTGTCCTGGCAACATGACTGAGGTTTGTTTCTAAAACCTGCGGCCTGGGAACATGACTGAGGCTTCATTCTTGAACCCTGTGGCCTGGGAAAATGACTGAGGTTTGATTCTGGAACCCTGTAGCCTGGGAACTTGGCTGAGCTTTCATTCTGGACCCCTGTTGCCTGGGAACATGATTTAGGTATGATTCGGGAACCCTGTGACCTGGGAACATTATGGAGGTTTGATTCTGGAATCCTGTGGCCTGGGAACATGACTGAGGTTTGATTGTGGAACCCTGTGGCCTAGGAATATGACTGAGGTTTGATTCTGGGAGCCTGGGGCCAGGGAACATGTCTGAGGCATGATTGTGGAAGCCTGTGGCCTGGGAAAATGACTGAGGTTTGATGGTGTTACCCTGTGGCCTGGCAATATGACTGAGGTTTGATTCTGGAACCCTGTGGCCTGGGAACATGACTGAGGTTTGATTCTGGAACGCTGTGGCCTGGCAACATGACATCAGTTGGATTCTGGAACCCTGTGGCCTGGGAACATGACTGAGGTTTGATTCTGGAACCCTGTGGCTTGGGAATATGACATCAGTTGGATTCTGGAACCCTGTGGTCTGGCAACATAACTGAGGTTTGATTCTGGAACCCTGTGGCCTGGGAACATGACTTAAGTTTGATTGTGGAACTCTGAGGCCTGGAATATGACTGAGGTTTGATTCTGACACCCTGTGGCCTGGGAACATGACTGAGGTTTGATTGTGGAACCCTGTGTCCTGGGAACATGACTGAGGTTTGATTCTAGAACACTCTGGCCTGGGAACATGACTAAGGTTTGATTGTGGAACCCTACGGCCTGTCAACATGACTCAGGTTTGATTCTGGACCCCTGTGGCCTGGGAACATGACTGAGGTTTGATTCTGGAAGCCTGTGCCATGGGAACATGTCTGAGGCTTGATTCCGGAACTCTGTGGCCTGGAAAAATGCCTGAGGTTTGATGATGGAACCCTGTGCCCTGGCAATATGACTGATGTTTGATTCTGGAACCCTCTTGCCTGGGAATATGACTGAGGCTTGATTCTGGAAGCCTGTGGCCTGTGAACATGACTGAGGTTTGATTCTGGAACTCTGCAGCCTGGGAACATGACTGAGCTTTCATTCTGGAACCCTGTGGCCTGGGAACATGACTGAGGTTTGATTCTGGAACCCTGTGGCCTGGGAATATGACTGAGGTTTAATTGTGGAAACTTCTGGCCTGGGAACATGACTGAGGCTTGATTGTGGAACCCTGTGTCCTGGGAACATGACATCGGTTTGATTCTGTGACCATGTGGCCTGGGAACATGCCTGAAGTTTGATTCTGGAACCTTGTGGCCTGGTAACATGTCTGAGTCATGATTGTGGAAGCCTGTGGCCTGGGAAAATGACTGAGGTTTGATGGTGTTACCCTGTGGCCTGGCAATATGACTGAGGTTTGATTCTGGAACCCTGTGGCCTGGGAACATGACTGAGGTTTGATTCTGGAACCCTGTGGCCTGGGAATATGACTGAGGTTTAATTGTGGAAACTTCTGGCCTGGGAACATGACTGAGGCTTGATTGTGGAACCCTGTGTCCTGGGAACATGACATCGGTTTGATTCTGTGACCATGTGGCCTGGGAACATGCCTGAAGTTTGATTCTGGAACCTTGTGGCCTGGTAACATGTCATCAGAAGGATTCTGGAATCCTATGGCCTGGGAAGTTGACTGAGCATTGATTCTGGAACCCTGTGCCCTGGGAACATGACTGAGGTTTGATTGTGGAACCCTTTTCCCTGGGAATATGACTGAAGTTTGATTCTGGAACCCTGTGGCCTGGGAACATGACTGAGGTTTGATTGTGGAACCCTCTGGCTTGGGAACATGACTGAGGCTTGATTCTGGAACCCTGTGGCCTGGGAACATGATATCAGTTGGATTCTGGAACCCTGTGGCCTGGGCACATGAGTGAAGTTTGATTCTGGAATCCTGTGGCCTCGGAATATGACTTACATTTGATTGTGGAAACCTGTGGCCTGGGAACATGACATCGGTTGGCTTCTAGAACCCTGTGGCCTGGGAACATGACATCGGTTTGATTATATAACCTTGTGGCCTGGGAACATGATATCGATTGGATTCTGGTAACCTTTGGCCTGGGAACATGACAACGGTTGGATTCTGGATCCCTGTGGCCTAGGAACATGACTGAGGTTTGATTGTGGACCCTCTGGACTCGGAACATGACTGAGGCTTGATTGTGGACCCTGTGTCCTGGGAACATGACATCGGTTTGATTCTGTGACCCTGTGGCCTGGGAACATGACATCAGTTGGAATCTGGAACCCTCTCGCCTGGGAACATGACTGAGGGTTGATTCTGGAACCCTGTGGCCTGGGAACATGACTGAAGTTTGATTCTGAAATTCTGTGTCCTGGGAACATGACTGAGGTTTGATGGTGGAACCCTGTGGCCTGGGAACATGGCAGAGGTTTTATTGTGATAAATTGTGGCCTGGGAATATGACTGAGGTTTGATTGTGGAATTCTGTGGACTGGGAACATGACTGAGATTTGATTCTGGAACCCTGTGGCCTGGGAACATGACTGAGGCTTTATTCTGGAACCCTGTGGCCTGGGAACATGACTCAGGTTTGATTCTGGTACTCTCTGGCCTGAGAACATCACTGAGATTAGCTTCTGGAACCCTGTGGCCTGGGAACATGACTGAGGTTAAATTGTGGAACCTGTGGCCTGGGAACATGACATCCGTTTGACTCTGGAACCCTGTGGCCTGGGAACATGATATCGATTGGACTCTGGAAACCTGTGGCCTGGAACATGACTGAGGATTGAATCTCGAACACTGTGGCCTGGGAAAATGACTGAGGTTTGATCCTGGAACCATGTGGCCTGGAAATATGATTAAGGTTTGCTTCTGGAAACCTGTGGCCTAGGAACAAGACGGAGGTTTGAATCTGCAACCCTGTGGCCCGGGAACATGACTGAGGTTTGATTCTGGAACCCTGTGGCCTGGGAACATGACTGAGGTTTGGTTGTGGATACCTGTGGACTGGGAACATTACTGAGGTTTGATTCTGGAACCCTATGGCCTAGAAAAATGACTGAGGCTTGATTGTGGAACCCTGTCATCTGAGAACATGACTGAGGTTTGATTGTGGAACCCTCTGTCCTGGGAACATGACTGTGGTTTGATGATTGTACCCTGTGTCCTGGCAACATGACTGAGGTTTGTTTCTAAAACCTGCGGCCTGGGAACATGACTGAGGCTTCATTCTTGAACCCTGTGGCCTGGGAAAATGACTGAGGTTTGATTCTGGAACCCTGTAGCCTGGGAACTTGGCTGAGCTTTCATTCTGGACCCCTGTTGCCTGGGAACATGATTTAGGTATGATTCGGGAACCCTGTGACCTGGGAACATTATGGAGGTTTGATTCTGGAATCCTGTGGCCTGGGAACATGACTGAGGTTTGATTGTGGAACCCTGTGGCCTAGGAATATGACTGAGGTTTGATTCTGGGAGCCTGGGGCCAGGGAACATGTCTGAGGCATGATTGTGGAAGCCTGTGGCCTGGGAAAATGACTGAGGTTTGATGGTGTTACCCTGTGGCCTGGCAATATGACTGAGGTTTGATTCTGGAACCCTGTGGCCTGGGAACATGACTGAGGTTTGATTCTGGAACGCTGTGGCCTGGCAACATGACATCAGTTGGATTCTGGAACCCTGTGGCCTGGGAACATGACTGAGGTTTGATTCTGGAACCCTGTGGCTTGGGAATATGACATCAGTTGGATTCTGGAACCCTGTGGTCTGGCAACATAACTGAGGTTTGATTCTGGAACCCTGTGGCCTGGGAACATGACTTAAGTTTGATTGTGGAACTCTGAGGCCTGGAATATGACTGAGGTTTGATTCTGACACCCTGTGGCCTGGGAACATGACTGAGGTTTGATTGTGGAACCCTGTGTCCTGGGAACATGACTGAGGTTTGATTCTAGAACACTCTGGCCTGGGAACATGACTAAGGTTTGATTGTGGAACCCTACGGCCTGTCAACATGACTCAGGTTTGATTTTGGACCCCTGTGGCCTGGGAACATGACTGAGGTTTGATTCTGGAAGCCTGTGCCATGGGAACATGTCTGAGGCTTGATTCCGGAACTCTGTGGCCTGGAAAAATGCCTGAGGTTTGATGATGGAACCCTGTGCCCTGGCAATATGACTGATGTTTGATTCTGGAACCCTCTTGCCTGGGAATATGACTGAGGCTTCATTCTGGAAGCCTGTGGCCTGTGAACATGACTGAGGTTTGATTCTGGAACTCTGCAGCCTGGGAACATGACTGAGCTTTCATTCTGGAACCCTGTGGCCTGGGAACATGACTGAGGTTTGATTCTGGAACCCTGTGGCCTGGGAATATGACTGAGGTTTAATTGTGGAAACTTCTGGCCTGGGAACATGACTGAGGCTTGATTGTGGAACCCTGTGTCCTGGGAACATGACATCGGTTTGATTCTCTGACCATGTGGCCTGGGAACATGCCTGAAGTTTGATTCTGGAACCTTGTGGCCTGGTAACATGTCTGAGTCATGATTGTGGAAGCCTGTGGCCTGGGAAAATGACTGAGGTTTGATGGTGTTACCCTGTGGCCTGGCAATATGACTGAGGTTTGATTCTGGAACCCTGTGGCCTGGGAACATGACTGAGGTTTGATTCTGGAACCCTGTGGCCTGGGAATATGACTGAGGTTTAATTGTGGAAACTTCTGGCCTGGGAACATGACTGAGGCTTGATTGTGGAACCCTGTGTCCTGGGAACATGACATCGGTTTGATTCTGTGACCATGTGGCCTGGGAACATGCCTGAAGTTTGATTCTGGAACCTTGTGGCCTGGTAACATGTCATCAGAAGGATTCTGGAATCCTATGGCCTGGGAAGTTGACTGAGCATTGATTCTGGAACCCTGTGCCCTGGGAACATGACTGAGGTTTGATTGTGGAACCCTTTTCCCTGGGAATATGACTGAAGTTTGATTCTGGAACCCTGTGGCCTGGGAACATGACTGAGGTTTGATTGTGGAACCCTCTGGCTTGGGAACATGACTGAGGCTTGATTCTGGAACCCTGTGGCCTGGGAACATGATATCAGTTGGATTCTGGAACCCTGTGGCCTGGGCACATGAGTGAAGTTTGATTCTGGAATCCTGTGGC